>NW_028091359.1:14183481-14783481 GCF_014824575.4 Sturnira hondurensis
CCTCTGGCGCCGGAGGCTGCTGCGACCCCCACCAGCACCGCAGCCACCTCTGTCACCAGGGCCACGTGCCCCACTCCACTGCACGCGAGTGTGCCACCGCTGTCAGCCCTCCACCACTGGGTTCGCCCCCTGGGGCCTGCGTGGTCCGTCTCCCTGCGCGCGAATGTGCGACCTTGGTCAGTCTGCCCCGCACCCCGACTAGGTCCGGGCTGCCTGCGCTCCTAGGTCTGTCCTTCCCGACCCTGCTCCACTGCTGGCTCTGCCTCTCTTACCGTCCCCGTTGAACGGTTTGTAGCTGTCGGACTTCCGTATAATTCAGTTTTCTGGCCTCTGGGTGTGTCTTAGATCTCCAAAACTTTTGTTGTATCCAAACTTGGTTGTGGGAGAAGGCACAGTGTTTCCACCTATGCCTCCATCTTGGCGGAAGTCCTGGAATAATATTTCTTATAACATGTAATATTAACAGCCTTTCTCTGTTCTCTTGACTGCAAAGTTTCCCAGTTATTTTGTTGACTGTCCTTTAATTTGGGTTTGTCTTGACTGGATTCGGGTTCTCTTTCCAGCAGACACCACAGTGGTGCCTGCCGTGTCCTTCTCTCTGCCTCCTACAGGAGGCCCTGATTTCCTCTGGTTCTCAGCCCTGGGCTGTCGAGGGGGAGTTCTTCCCTTCAGGGCACATGCAGAAGCTGTCAGGGTATTTTGCGGCACTTGAGTTGGGAGTTTGAGTCCCTGAGCTCATCCTTTACATTCACCACGTTCTCCAGCAACATGAGGAGCTACCAGCCAACCTCCTGTATTTGTTTGTTTTCCAAACATGTTCTGAAGTGTCATCCGCACAGCCCCCCCCCCGCTGCTGGCTTCTTACAGGAGGTTAAGAGTAGCCACTGCAGATATTTATCGCGTCTCTGTTGCCAGGTCACACGATGGGCTCTAAGTGCTCTCTCTGCAGCAGGAAATAGCGTCATTAGCTGTTGTGTTCTTTTTAAATAAACGTTTCGGAATTCCTGTACAAAAGACTGTTGTCCTCCAAAGGCATTTTTACATTTTCTCTATTGCTATTCATTAATTGAAAAAAATTTTAGAACCTCATTTGTTCAGAAGCCAGTAGAAAACATCTGGCTTATTTAATAAGTATTTTTGAACTTCTTAAAGAAATGAAGTGTTAAAAATAAATTGCTGTTGAGCTATTTTAACTATTTGGGGAGTTCGAAAAGAACTCTCTGAACAGAGCAAATACCAAGACTGGTGTTAGAGATGGGGTGTCAGGAACGGCTTCCCAGAGGAGCTGATACTCGGGCTTTAAAGGAATGAACCTGCCAGGCAGGTGGGGGAAGAAGAGACCAGGTGGGGAAAGGGTGTTCTAGGCAGAATGAACCCCGTGAGCAAACCATCAGATCATGGTGCTCTTAGGAACTGCAGGCCGCTCACTAATGTGGATGTAAGAGTGACCTACAAAGAGGGCGGGGGCAGGCGTTGGTGGGTAATTAGAGAGTCAGGTGAACAGAGCCTCAGGGCCAGAACACAATGACCCTGTGCAGTTTGCATAATACTCTTTGTGGTTCCTCATTAAAGGGTTGTGTTGTGATCATCTTTGCCACTACAGTACATGCTTTTATTATCTTACTTGTTGTACTGTATCGTTATTATTTATTTAGAACACTATCCTGTTTTTCTCCCTTTGGTTCCCAGACTCAGGCCCACTGTCTGACACAAAGTAGGTATTGAACAAATACCTGAGGAATACATCATGAAAGTTCGTTATAAAAGAACTGCACACTGAGGTGAGGGTTGTAGAAATTCCTTCTTTGGTCTCTAGTAAGAGATGGTATCATCCCGTTTGTTTTCTAGGATAATTATAGCAATTCCTCCTGCAGCAAACGAGCAGGTGACCGACCGCATTACCTCAGAGCTTGTTGCTTAATGCCCGGAGGCTTCCCAAAGCCAGTAAGTCTTGGATTGGTGTTAACTCATATACTGGCACCATCTAGTGGTGATTGTAAGCCTAATAAAATTAAAATTTCATCTTTGATAACCAGTTTCAAATAAGCTTCTAACGTTTTATAAATTGCTAAAGCTTTCTATTTAATATTGTATTTTGCTGAATCTTTGCTGCTCTTCCCAAGTTAATAATTATGCATTTGATAATTTTATTCATTTATTTTAATTGTGTCATACAACCATGATGCCTAGAACTTGTTATGAACAAAATAATCCTATTGGAAATAAAGTGGAATTTTGGAGAAAATACATGATTAGACAGACCTGGAATCTTAGAACAACATTCTAATCTCTTGTGTTATTTACTGTTCCTCTTAGTCACCAAGTTCCAGACTTATGAGGTAATTTTTTTCTAATATCCTCCTTTTCTTCCCCCCCCCCTCTGTTTTGACAGGGTTTTTAAAACTAAAGATTGCTGTTCTTTTCATTTTCATCCTTGAAGACAGCTGTGAAGCAGGTCAGGCAAATATGAAGGTTAAGCTAGAAAGGCTTCGGTAGTGAACCTTAGCTTTTTATTACTTTTGTGTGTGTTAGAACATGAGTTGTGTAGACATCTGCTTGTGACTGCCAGTTGATAGGCAGCTGAGGCAGGGAAGCAGATTATAATCATGGGACGAATTCCTTGTGTGTAATGATGGCTGTGATTTAAGTAGCAGTGTTAATAGAATAAAAGCGTTTATTAAAAATCTCCTTCCTACAGAACATAATTGGAAACATAAAATTAATTGCCTTTGTTAAAAGTACTTACTCAATGGTAGGGGGAGAGAGGGGTATGATAATTATCACCATCTTACAGATGAAGAAGCTGGAGTGCGTGGGAGGTTAAGTAGCTTTCACAAGGTCTGCCTGCTATTAAGTTTGCAATGTGAGCTTGTGAGCGTGCAGAACCAGATGCAAAGGACTCCTAGTCAAGTGTTTTTAAGCAACCCCATACACTTGCCGTCTAACAATAAGAGGATGCACAGGAAAACCATGGTAAAAAATGCACAGAGAACCTGAAAGGGGTTAGTAACTCCTATTTAAACATACACTAACTACTTGATAAAAATCTTGGTTTTAGTTTATTTTTGACATTATCAACATCTGTTTGTTTCCACACCTAATTATAGCCACAGCCTTCACTGCAGTGTGAAGGAAGTTTAAGGGGGTTTTTTGCCTTAAGGTTCCAAATGCTTAGTTGTTCCTGCTACTCTGGCCCCACAACAGGAGTGCTTGGAGACACGGCAGACGTTCGTGTCAGCATTTTGTCCACCCGGCACTCCCTGCATTCGGCTCTCGGAAGTGACCCATCTGTGTGTGGCTCTGGGCAGGTCAAATGTGATGCTGGTGACCACTTTGTCCATTTGGGTGTTGTTGGCCTAGCTCTGGTTCATATATGTTTATATATGTGGGTTAATGTGTACATAGTAAATATATATGGGCTTTCTAAATTTAAACTTTTTTCTCTGTAAATAGAGACACATAATTTTGTGCCATCACCGTCATATCACATATGCTAGGCATTTGTTTCCCTTTGTTGCTGTGGCCTCCTTCCAAGTGCCCACGTGGCCTTCTTCCTCCTTACCCTACTGTATGTATGCAAGGATATGTGAAGCAAGGATATGTGAAGCACACTTCCCCCCTCCTTCCATATTCTCTCAGGCTTACATAACCATTTATCAAATATATCTGTGTCCCATTGTGTATATTAATTTTATGTGGGGTGGCTTTTTAGCCTTCTGTGGTAAAAAGGTAGGATCATATTATAAATACTTCTAAAAATACATGTATCTTTCAACCAGCTAACCCATTCCTGGCGGTCTGCCCCACAGAAATGAAAGCCCTGATTTGTAAGGTAGTGCATCACAAGTGTTTTCTACAGTGTTAGTCAAAATAGCAGGAAGGAAGGGGGATGGTTCAGTAAATAATGATGCATCTACACCATGCAATTTCAGGCAGTCATTTGAAAAATGAATTGGACTTATGCCAGAAGTGTCTCCTCTACCATCCCTTCTGTTACAGATTTTACTGTTTTTATTCCTTTACTGGCATTTTAGTGGGCTTTCAAGAGGGAAAAGAAATAAGTGTGTCTGGACCTTTTTCTATACAATTGAAAGTCCAGTTCAAGACAATTGAAAGTCGAAGTAGATTCAAGACCTGTTCTGAGTTCTGTTTCCTTTCTTCCTAGAGCTCTTAGGTTGTCTTCAACTGTTCTCCCCACTTCTTACCCTTCTATATTTTGAAATAGGAAATCCCCAGCCTCCAAAAAATTAAGTTCTTTCTTCTTTCTTGACTTTGAACCCCTTCTGCCCTTTTCCAACAGCAGCATCTCAGTTCAGCCCCAAACATTGTCGCTAAAAGTACACTCAGAACCAGTGAAACGTCAATTCAGAAATTGTTCCTGTAACGTTTGGATTTTCTGGGAGATAAGAGACTCATAGAAAAGAAATAGCATTTCCGTGTAACCCCAGCTACTTCCTCCCTTTCTTTTGCTTCTAAACAGATTTGAAAAGGGGCGTATCTACACATTCATCGGAGAAGTGGTCGTTTCCGTGAATCCGTACCGGTTACTGAACATCTACGGGAGGGAGACGATTGAACAGTATAAGGGACGTGAGCTGTACGAGAGGCCACCTCATCTTTTTGCTGTCGCCGATGCTGCCTACAAGGCCATGAAGAGGAGGTCAAAAGACACTTGTATTGTGATATCAGGTATTTGGCGGGGGCAGGTGTCTGTCCCCTGTTCTTTTGGGGCGGAATGTGTTTAACTTCTTAGGTACTTAAGGAATCAAGTGTTTCATTAGATCTTTTTTTGAAGTTAGAAACTTAAGAGATTTTTAGAAGAAAAAATGCTATGAACATTAAGTACTAAATTATTTTTGTCATCCCTGACCACTCTCTAGTCTTGGTTCATTTACAAATACATGTTACACTTGGGTGGATTTCTAGTCACTTTTGTAGACTGAGCTGATATAGAAATGCCTTCCTTCCATCTCAAACACTTGAAGTACTGATAAATTGTAACAAAAATTATTTTAGATAATGACAGAATGAAACTGAGAAATGAAATCCTGAGGTACCAAAAATGAAGAATGAACTTTTAAGTCAGCTTGGTGAATGGGAGCTCGTGTTGATGGACGTACTGGCATGCAGGCCGGTGATAGGCTCATAGAGCTGGGGGCACCCAATGCGGAGGCAGGCAGACCCCATTGCCCAAGAAGTGGAGCTGAACTGTCTATGGAAAGCTGAGCTTTTCGAGGAAAATGGGGACAGGAAAAATATCTGCCCACTGACCCCAGAGGCCCTTCCCCCAACTGTGGAAACTTCTTTCAGTTCTAATGACACCTCACATTTTGCATTAGTGGCTTTATACTTTTCAAAACCCTTTTATGATCTTTATTCCATTTTGGTTATCAAAACAACTCCGAGTGGTAAGTTAGGCATTTGTGTTTCTACTTTACAGATGAGAATATTAAGGGTCAGAAAAGTGAACTCATTTAGTGTTAAGAGCTAGAGAATTATAGCCCAGGACTACATTTTGTGAAAACAAATTATATTAAGCAATATTGCCTGATCATAAAAAGAAAATACCCCCCAAATTATGTAAGTATTAAGTAAACACACAAAGTCCCCTCCCTCAGAGTACCTCATTCCCACCAAAATTCCACCAGCGACAGCTGTGAATGAGAGTGTTTTGTCCTTTTACACATTTTCTCTGTGTGTACAAATACATATAGTCACACATGCATGTATAATTATATTACAAATGCATAATTATAGAATTATGTTATAGCTGCTATTGTTTTTTTCATTAGCAGTATGGATTGGGTGTATTTTCATTAGCGTACTACGGAAGCAGTGCATTCTCTGACTACTGTGGAGTATTCTGTTGAATCATTGAATCATAATTTATTTACCCAACCCTCTACTGATGGGTGTATTATTTTCAGATTTTAGCTCTGACACATAGTCTGCAGACTTTTAAAACCTTTGATGGTTGTTATTATTATGTTAGTGTTTTATTATTTCCATGGTATACATTTCTACAGGTAGAGTTTTGGGGTCAGAAGGCATAAACATTTAAAAATTGGGTAGATAATTCTGAATTGATCTCTTCTTCCCCCTTTAACCAGTCGTCATGTTTTTTCAGTGACACCATGTGTTTGAAACCTGCTACTTGATGTTTTTTTTACCAAAATTGCTCTAATTTTAATTTTCTGAAGGAACTATTTTGTCCCCATTAAGACAAAAAGAAAGAGTGCTATAGAAAATAGGGTTATATTAATTTAGCTGTGGCTGCTGTTTGAACCACTAATTTGATTTTTTCCTACTTACACTTAGTGTCACTGTGAAGTACTAAGACTTTAGTCTGAGGAGTTAGTTTATCAGGTTTTATCTCTTGATTTTTTTGCTAAGTAAGTCGTGATTTGTAATCTGTTATTTTACTTCTACAATAATTTAATTTTTTTCAACATGTTCAGAAGTAATACGTCATCAAGACGGGATGAAATAACTCCAGAAAAGCAAACATTAATACATAGGGATTTTAAATAAATAAGTAACATCGTAAGTTCAAATTATTCCAGTAAAATTTAGCTTACTCTTGGTTTCAGTTGTAATGTTAAGCCTTGCACAATTTCCCCAGGTGAAAGTGGAGCAGGTAAAACTGAAGCCAGTAAGTACATCATGCAGTACATTGCAGCCATCACCAACCCCAGCCAGAGAGCCGAGATTGAAAGGTAACGGGGATATTCTGATTAGAGCTTTACTTTCTATATAGAATTGGCTAGACCGAAACTCTGCTATGTGTCAATCATTCATTGATGGTAAACTACTTCAATTCTCTTACTGTATGCCGTCTCTACGTTTATTTATGTCATTGTATTTCTATATTTGTCTTTAATAGTGAAAAGCTGACTACTATGGTAAGCTTTACATAAAGATAAAACAAAATAAAATTGTTCTCAAACAGATGAAAGTGTCCCCTTTCTACTTTATAATTGCTTACTTAAATGTATGTGGTCAGCAAAGATGTTATAACTCACGCAGGTAGGTTTTATGGTACAAACCCTCACAGGTTGCTTGCTTTTTCTGTTTCTGTCTTTTTAAAACTGTTGTCCTGATGAGCCCTTGGTTCCAAGAGGGAAGGGGGCTCTGAGAAACAGACGCATGCCATCATTGTTACAGCTAGAGTTCTGGTAGAAGTGCTCAGCACGACTCATTTCCTAAGAGGGTTCCAGCCACACCAGCCTGCCACTCACAGTAAAATGAGTAAGAAAGCGCCTGTGCACTGTCTGGGGCCCAGCATTTTGCAGTGTCTGGCATACAGTATTTGCTTAATAAATGTATAAGGAATGAATACATGAGTTTTTTGAAAAAAAAATATGTCTATAAAGCAATATGACTCAACTTTCTTATGTGGTATGGACTTTTTGAAGAGGAAAAGGATTTTTCAGAGCTGCTGCTTTGAAGCTCAGTATTCATTCACTAAAGAGTGACACTCCATACACACTTTTCCAACTTCAGTTTTATGAATAGAAAGAAGGGATGCTGGCTCGCTGTGAGAGAAGAAAATTTAGACTATACTACTTGATGTGGTCTTTCTCCCTTTCATCCCAACTGGACTAGATGGTCAGGTCAAAAGAGACATTTTTATTAATTGTGACACATTTCCCACTTCTCATTCTGACTTTGCAATCTAATAAGACAAAAATGTGAGTAATTTTTAAAACTTTCCTTAAGAGGTTAGGAGAATAACAGGCTAAGAACTAAGTTGATTTTATTTCTAAACTTGGTGTAGTAAGTAAGGCATATGAACATTAGCCGGTCTTTCACAAGCATATCTTACCGTAGTTTTGTAAACAGTTTTATTTATTTACCGTAAGGAAGCAGCTTCCTCCCACATTTCAAAAGTATACTTTCATTTCAGAGGAGGGAAGGTTGTAGGGCCACTTACAGTCATAGTGGAAGGAACAGTTGGTCTGCTACATCAGGTCACTTCCGTGGCCAGAGTTACTTCTGCAGGTATGTGCATATAAGAGGAGTGCTGTCAGTGAGACAGAACGAAGACGTGAGGAGGGGGAAGTTAAAGTACATCCATTGGGAGAGACTGCTCTGCAGAAGATCAGCAATCATTAAAGAGTGACTTAACTGATACAGAAGAGAGATTCCATACAGCTTCAAACAAAAATGATGAGCAATTTCTAAGCTAATAAAGACCACATTGATGACATATAACTTAAGTACAGTCAGTTTTACAGTTCTAGGCTTTATAAGCAAGTACTTTAAAAAATTGTGTAGTTTTCTGTTTCACCCATTCTTTCTTTTCAGAACATAGTGTTTTAAGATTTTTCTTTACATAAAAAAAGTTCATTTAAAAGAAAAACTAAAAATTACAGTGTTATGTCAAAGGTAAATGTCCCCTGAAAAATCCCAGCCTGCCTACCCCATCAGCTTAGGTAACCAGAATGAAGTGTGCTGGTCACTCCAGGTTTTTACGTGTTTACTAACACATGCACAATAAGCATATACCCTCACATGTGTGCATGCACACACACACTGCAATATGTATTGTTTTGCAACTTAATTTTTCATTCATTAATATATTCTGGACATCTTTCCATATCAGTACATATACTCAGAAACAAAAATTTATTTGTATTCATCCTTGTTGGTGGACATTTATGTTTGTGTGTGTGCATGTGTGTACAGTAGCAAACGGTGCTTCAGTGAGCATCTCTGTATAAATATTTACATGTCTTTTAATGAGATCTAGTATTTTTAAAAGTCCAGCCTTTTAAAAACTTTTTATAATGATGTTCATTTGTCTGTGTTCAAGAGTGAAGAATATGTTACTTAAGTCCAACTGTGTCTTGGAAGCTTTTGGAAATGCCAAAACCAACCGTAATGACAACTCAAGCAGGTTTGGAAAATACATGGATATCAACTTTGATTTCAAGGGGGACCCTATTGGTGGACATATCAATAACTACTTATTGGAGAAGGTAAAATATGCTTAATTTCTCAGGGTAATTTTTACAAGTACTGAATCTGTATATTTTTAAAATCTTAATCATAGGATTTCTTTAATTGCTTCAAAGTAGCTTTTAATACTATTCTCCCTCCCTTCCAGCTCCTTAGTTCGCTTTCTGCAGTAGGATATTCTGCTTTTATGTCTTTAGTAGCACTCACAGTATCAAATTGAAAAAGTTACAGGCTTTGTGGGCAGGAGAGAGTGGCAGTGGTGTGAGACTGTGCAGTCCTTTCTACCTTTCTAACCCTTTTTACTCGTCACCACCCCCATATGCCTTGGGGTATGGGTTTGTTTGTTTTTAATGCATAATGCAAGAACGATCACATTCATTACCTGAAATACACTCTTTTCAGTCAGGAGCTACGAATTGTTTTAACGGACATGTAATTGACATGTAACATTGTGTAAGTGTCAGGTATACCACGTATTGATTCGATGCTCCCATGGGTTTTTATTCAGAGTAATTTGAAATCTCATTTTCTTCTATTTCTATTTTTCTGTAGCATCTTTTATGGCAGTTTAAAGGATGTTTATTAAATTGAAGTCAGACTATTAAGGAAATTAAGTTTTTCTATCAGAATCAGTTAGAAAAAGACAGGAAATGCCAGGTATTATCACTGTTTCCAAATGTTCCATGGCTTCACTTTGTGTGCAGATTCCCTGTGAATGAACATGCATTTTCATAATAGCAGTCTTGTAATAACAGTCTTTTGGGAACCACCTAAAGCAGGAGTCTCCATAGACAGGTCTTGCTTAATGGATTTTATTGCAGACTGTAAGGCATTGCTCTTTGAAATGGCAGCAGACCCTGGGGAAAGGAATGTTGAGACTCTTTGTCTCTAAATGGTCCTTCCTATTCTCTCCACTTCCAATTTCTTCCCCCAAAATTTCATCTTTAGGGTCAAGGTTAAAGATATCAAAATAGCCTTATTCGGGGGGATTCTGTTTTAAGCAATAAAAAGAATTATTGAAAAATTGTACAGAAAACCACATAAAGGTGACTTTGTTTAGACCGGTACTCTCCATGGGGTCTTAGGACATTTAGATGCACTATTGATAGAGGACTCTCTGAGAAAGTGGCTTTTGTTTTGTTTTAAGGGTACCTTCTCAGATTAACAATTTTAATTTTTTTTTTTTAGTCTCGAGTGATTGTGCAACAGCCAGGAGAAAGAAGCTTTCATTCTTTCTATCAGGTTAGTAATCTGCTGTAATGCAGATCATCAATTGTTTGCTCAGTTGTGCAGGAAATGAAAGTATTTATATTGGGGTTTTCCCCTGCCCCGTGCCTCCCTTGCCTCCGTTGGCCCATGACATGTTATACACATGTGCACACACACACAGGGCCTACCCATATGTTTCTTCAGAGATTTGACTAGCATGACGATCAGAAAGATCTAACAGGTAACTAACCAACCACATGACCTGCATTTCTTTGCAGTGTAGATAACAGTTAAATGACTTGTAAAAGCTTTTGAAATGGGAAATCCTGGATATGTCAAATTAATTTTGTTTTATTTTAAATCAAAACTGTTGTTCCCTGATTTTGGAGCTCCGGAGATGGGAACACAAACACAGTTTATTTTGCTCACAGAGACTGTAAAGCAATATGATTACTTCAAAAAATGGATTTATGATTCAAAAGAATTGTCTTTTTTATCCCATCAAAGCTGTGATTGCCATGAAGAAACTTTTTAGAAAAAATATTTTGAACATCTCTTTGGGGAATGCTTTTAGAGACTAAGGCATAATCTTTCACAGTAGCCCTCCTGTTAAAAAGTTTTTTTACTCAGAAAACAACTTTTGTACATTATAGTTTTTTAAAGCCCAACGTAATATAAACCAATGCTAATGAATAAAGTGGGTGACCCAATTAAACTATACTGTCTTGGATTTTTATAAAATAAAATTATAAAATCAGGAAGATTTATTTCCATGTGTGAACTATCGTGGTTACCCAATTGTCCCCCTTTCCCGCGATACGGAGATTGATGAGGAAAAGCTATTTCTTTCCAGTGTGACTCTGCCCTGTCTGCTGATGAGGCCACTGGGCAGGTGACCAGCACAAAGCCTAGGCTTCAGCCTTACAAAAGACCATAATAAAAACAAGACCCTTTTATGCCAGTTATGTTATGAAAGAGCTAAGACTTTTAAAGTGATTTTCTTCATGATTGTATAACATTCTCCATGACTGGTAACTACTGAAGCTGTTAACTTCAAGGTAGAAAACAAAACAAAACTTCAAAGCCAGAAACAGAAGATCCTAAGTCAATTAAGCCCAGAAAATGAGTAAAAGCTAGCTTGCTTTTGTTAGACCATCTGGTATATTTGGCTTAGTGTGTATTTTGCCAATTTATGTTATATTGTTTTTTAGCTACTCCAAGGAGGTTCAGAGCAGATACTGCGCTCTCTACATCTGCAGAAGTCCCTTTCGGCCTACAACTATATCCATGTAGGAGCGCAATTAAAGGTGAGTGTTTCCTCTTTGAAATTGCTCAGATAGAGAATCAGAGAAGCATCAGAGGGGACATTAAATAATTATCTGGTCCAGCCTGCTGCCTTTAGGCAAATGAATGACTCTTTTATTATTAAAATACCCAGGGGCAGAGATTCCATACGTGATTGACTCAACAACCCTGCTTAATAACCCATTACTATATATTGTCACCATCTGACAGGAAAGAAATTTCTTGTGATCTTTGTTTTCTTTTCATTTTTAATTCTATCCTTTTTGACACTAAAAAATACTGATATGACTAGCAAATCCACCTCAAAAGAAGATACCATATGCTTTGGACAAAGGCAGGTTGTTAAGACAAAAGAAAATGTAAAAATGTTTTTGTTGAAATGACTGTCAGAGTTCTCCATTCACTGTTTTTTTCGACTATTGATGTGTTCTGGAAGTATTTCTGGGACCCTTGGAGCATTTCTGTTTAGCTTCAAAATTTTACCTCTTTTTTCTTCCCCTGCATGTGAGTCCTTGCACACATATGCAGGTACTTTTTGCTCCTTGTTTTTTCTAATTAGACTTCTGCTAGTAATTTTTCAGCTAACCCTAATAACAGTTTGTTAATGGTAGACTGTAAAACAATATTTACAGTATTATCCTAGTTTGTTGGGGGAAAGTACTGTATTAAAATATATAAAATTAGATATAGAGGGAAATAGACCAACATTTTAATTGTTTATTCTAGATTGATAAGATTACAGATACGTATTTGTGTTCTGTTTTTTTATATTTTAAATGTCTTCTGTGATTAAAAATGCATTGCTGTTATAGTTGGGAAAATAAAAGAATTTATGAAAGGAAAGGATCTAAGATGTGGGCAGTGTTCTTTTTACTTTCAAATTTTTATTATTCATCCTAAGCTACTTATACCTGCATTGCTGATTTACCTGTATTTTTATTGCTGTGCATAGAAATAAATTGTATTTAGGGTTTTGCAATTTTCCATTGTTTGACATTTATGTTGCATGATATTTTTACTTTTATAATCATCTGAAAGCAGGATATTTGGACAAAATTGATTGAAAACAAGCAGAACATTAGAAGGTAGCACTTCAGCCTTCCGAAATAGGCCAGCAGCACTAAAGATGTCTGATGTACAGAGGGTTGTAAAGGCCAGTGACAGGAAGTACTGCTTTTGCCGGATTGTCTTATTGGCCCAGTTTGTTTTGGCCAGGTCACACAGACCCTCCCCCAGAGAGAGCAAGAATGAAATGACCACTTCACCTTCTGAGCTAAATTTAGCCTAGATTCTCTTTTCATCAGATTTTCCCATTCCTATCCCTCTCCCCCTCTTTTTCTTCCTCTCTAATAAAAACAAAGAAGTATTACATGATCATAGTTTATACTTGATGTAAAGATTAACCTAAAAGAAACAAAAATAACCAAAGCTTCCTATCCAGAAATAATTATTGATAACAATTTGTGTATATATTTATAAATGGATTTATTAATAAATCCTGATTAAATAAAGCTGCTTTTATTATATTACAGTTATTAATATGTCCATGTTAGCAAGTATAAATTAAATTACTTTAATAGCTATAAAACATCATACTCCATGTATTATAATTTTACTTAACTATCCTAAAATATAGGGGTCATATACAATTTAGATATTTTGGGTTGCAGATAAGATAAGACTCAAAAGTCTCTAAAAACAATAAGGAACTTAATCTCACATAACAGGAAGCCCTGAACTGGAGCCGTTTCAGAATTGGTTAATTCAAGGCCTTAACAGTGTTGATAGGGACCCAGATGTTGCTTGTTTCTCCAACTTTACAGCTCTGCCATCCTCACTGGATCCAGCTTCTCTGCTTAGGCTCATTTTCCTCATGGTCCCAAAATAGCAGCAGCAGTCCTAGGAGTCACAGGCCGAGGAAATGTTCCTGGCTCATATCCCTTCATAAGCTAGGGGTAACTGCATGTCTTATTGGCCAGAGTGGAATCACATGGCCATGGCTGACCAGTCATTTGGTGAGGGGAATAAGATCACTAAGATTACTGTAGACTAATGAAGATTTTTCTCCTGAGGCTGGAGGACACCCATCCTGATGGACACGTGTAATAGGAGAGGGGTGAGCAAATCACGATTCTATCAGGAAGAAAGAAATGGGGGTGGGGAGTGGCTGGTAGCTGAGTAGCCAGAAAGTTCCCCACGGGAGGACATTTAGATTTTTTTGTCTTGTTTCTTTGCAATTTCAACACAGTTGCAGCTTATAATAGTAGTAATGTCTGATACTTATTGAGTGCCTTTTATGTGCTAAAAACTAAAGAGGTGCTTTACGTGAATTCTCCTTCGGTTCTTACAACAGTCCTGCAAGAAATGTGTTATTATGTCCGTTTTACCTAAGAGGAAATCGAGACTCAGGGAGGTTAAGTTTCTTGCCCAAGGTCAAAGAGCAGGGAGGTGGAGGAGCTTGTGTGGTTGTGACCCAACACTAGAGGACCCCTCCCTGTGCCCTTCCTCAAAAGGTGAGAAACTTACTGAGGGTCAGTGGGCCCTCTGGAGCTGCTGCTTTGGGATAACGTCTAAGATAGGCAGTTACTATTGCTTCATTGTGAATATCTGTCAATACCCTGGTATTTCCAACCTGAGGGCTTCAGCTCCTCAAGGCAGGTGATTCTCTTTGGACCCTGTCTTACTCCAGTTGGCTGCTATGACAAAAATACCATATACTAGGTGGCTTGTTATACACAACAGATATTTATTTCTCACAATTCTAGAGGCTGGGAAGTCCAAAATCCAGGCACCTGCAGATTCGGTGTGTGGTGAGGGCCCACTTCTGGTTTATACGTCTTCTCACTGTGTCCTCACAGGGTAGAAGGGACAGAGACTCCCTGGGGCCTCTTTTGTAAGGCACTGATCCCATCACAAGGGCTCTACCCTCATGGCTTTATCATCTCCCAAAGGCCACACTTCCTAATATCATCACCTTCGGGGTTAGGATTTCAACTGATGAATTTTGGGGATACAAACATTGAATCTATAGCAAACCCTCTGAACCAGCGGGTCTGATGCACTGAGTGTTTGTGAAATGATAGTCCCAAACTAGTTACCAGTTTGCTGAATGACTGAGGCATGTTGCTTGCTTTGAGGGTCTTCTTTTCGTCACCTGTGAAATACGAAGCCTGACTGTATAAGAGGGAGTGTTGTTTCCAGCCTATACGAGATGAATTGTGGAATAAAAGGCCACAGGCGATGAGAGGCAGGCACGTGTCTTGTAGGCCCCCACAGTCCGTGGTTTCCTTTGCGTTTCTGCACATCCTGTGCTGTTTCCTTCATTCATCACAGGGGGCCATCGGCGTCTCTGAGTCACCTCAGGACTTGCTCCCTCACTGAAGGTTCCAGAAAAGTACAGGACGTTTATTTTGGGTGACAGTGGCTCTCACACACAAGTGGGCATGGTGTGTGCTGAAAGACATCTCTACCTGGAAATCATATTTATTTTCTCTGGAAGCACAATGTCTTACTACAGAAGCCTCAAGACCCTGACTAAATTTGAATCTGGTTTCCTAATTATTGAATTTTAATGCTCATTTGAAATGTCTGTAACTTAATGTTTCCATTTCATTCCTAGTCTTCTATCAATGATGCTGCAGAATTCAAAGTCGTAGCTGATGCCATGAAAGTAATCGGCTTCAAACCTGAGGAGATTCAGACAGTGTATAAAATTTTGGCTACTATTCTTCACTTGGTGAGTAGGGATGCCTCTCAGCATCTACTGCCTCCCTGTGGAGACAGGATGCTCTTTCTGATTTTGGACTTTCCCTTACAGATTTAAAAAGTAACTTGTGTAGAAAAAATTTCTCTCATGTTTTGAAGAAATTACTGTATCAGTATTTTTTTCTGCCATAGTATCATATTAGGAGGGATTTTCCAAGCCACAATAGGTTTTGAGACTATAGCTTTACTTAATTATCTTACTGGTTTATCCCAAGAATAAGAGAATCCAGCATTTAGCAAGGATGTGACTACCAACAGCATAAACTAAAATCCTCTGAACAGAATAAATTTCTAACAGCCTTTGAAACATTGGAGTCATGGGGTATTAGAACTGGAATTTTGATCATCTCATTTTACCAGTTGGGAAATGAGCCCTACGCAGGGGCGTGACTGGCTCAAAGGTACAGGGTTCATGGCGGCCAACACCATGGACCTGGATGGCTGAATGATGGTCCAGTTGTTTTCTGCTACACCACACCCAACCCAGAGGAAGGGAAGAACCACGTGTCAGACCTCTTTCATGACTATTTATATAATTGGAGGTGTTTAAAATATAATGAAAGTGCCTTGGCTGGTGTGGCTCAGTGGATTGAGCACCGGCCTGTGTACCAAAGGGTTGCTGGTTCAATTCCCAATCAGAGCACATGCCTGGGTTGTAGGCCAGTCCCGTGGGAGGTGTGCTAGAGGCAACCAGTTGACCTTACTCTCCCTCTCTTTCTTCTTCCCTTTCCATCTTTCTAATAATAAATAAGATCTTTAAAAAAAATTTAAATACAATGAACATGTAACCTCACAACAAATAAGTGACAACATGAATTCAAATATGGAATAAAGATTGTCTTTCACTTCATTGTAGCAAGATTTAACTCTGAATGAATCAGGACCTATGTAAAAATAATATATAGCAATATAAATGATATGTTCCTGACTAGGAAGACTTTAATATTATAAATTATCTCATTCTTGGAACTAGTTTATAAATGTAGTATAACAATGTCCTTCAGAATCCAAATAGAAATTTTGTTTTTAAGTTGACATAATGATTCTCGAATTCACCTGGAACAGTATACATGTAGGAAGAGCAAATAAAATGTGTTAAAGAAGAATAATAGGGTGGGGGGAAGGGAGGAGAAAAGACATGACTAATTTTTACCAGATTTTACACAATACCTTAAAACTTGTTGCAAAATTCAGCACTAGACTAGTCAATAAATTAGCAGATTTGGTTGATTGTTAGTATTTATTGAATGAATAGACTATAAAAAACTCAAAAACTTGGGGAATTTCACATATAATAGAGGTAACATTTCAAATCAAGACAAAAAGCTAAAACTATTTACATAATAGTGTTGGAGCAACTAACCATCAGAAAAAATAAGGTTAGATTCTTATTTTTTAAGTATTTTTTAAAAGATTTTATTTATTTATCTTTAGAGGGGAAGAGAAGGAGAGAGGGAGAGAAATATCAATGTATGGTTGCTTCTCATGCATCCCCCGCTGGGAACTGGCCCACAACCCAGGCATGCGCCCTGACTGGGAATCGAACAGCGGTTGTTTGGTTTGCAGGCCCACCCTCAATCCACTGAGCTACACCAGCCAGGTCTAGATTCTTATTTTACACTACATACAAACAAATCTTAGGTGGACTAAAAGCTTACGTGTAAGAAAAAAGTGGTCCAACTATTAGGAAAATATGAAATATTTATAAAACCATCAGACTACAGATGGTCTAAGTATGACACCAATGAAAGATTCATAGGTTTGACTACATACAAGTATAAAGCATGTGCCCATTTAAAACATTTACTAAAAATTCAAAGAGATGGGTGTCTGGAGAAAAGGAAAAAATGGATAAAGCTCTAGGTTTTTGTACATAATATATTTAGGAAAATAGGTGCTACAAAGAGAATCACTTTGAATTATGTCTTAAGTTGGCAAATGTATCCCTGACATAATGTTACAGAATCTCATTGTCACCGATATGTCTTGTTTCTTCCCTTTTGATGTAGGGAAATTTAAAATTTGTGGTGGATGGCGATACGCCTCTTATTGAAAATGGCAAGGTTGTGTCCATCATAGCAGAGTTGCTGTCCACCAAGACGGACATGGTGGAGAAAGCCCTTCTCTACCGGACTGTGGCGACAGGGCGCGACGTCATCGACAAGCAGCACACGGAACAGGAAGCCAGCTATGGCAGGGACGCCTTCGCGAAGGTGGGACTCGGATGCGCTTTCTCTGGGCCTTCTGTCGGTGTCCGTTGCAGTTCAGTGAACTTCTGTGGGGATGTGTTCGCATGTTCCTTGAAAGTAGCTTAAGGCTTTTAGAAACTGTAATGATACTTTTTGGCCATCACAGTCTCAATAAAAACCCTGACTGTGAGCATCACTACTAGAAATGTTCTGAGAAAAGTAGATCTGACTGACTGACAAGCTGACAATGCTTGCTTCTCAGGGCCCCTCTCCTGCACCACACCTCTCGTGGGTCTGTTTTGCTCCTCTCAGCAATGCTTTGTGGGAGTCCCCTTCAAGTCCTCTGATGGAGTTCTGACCCATCCTGTTTGTCTGTGCACCAGTGCATGGTGATGGTTCCGTAATGTAGTAACCACCCTTCTTCTGAGTCATTCACCTCATCTCCATTTTTTCCACTACAAACTGTGCTGCAGGTGGCCCCAGACCTCACTGCACACACAGGTGCTTTCATGTCAGTTGGAGTGACTCCCAGGAACAAGCTTGCCCAGTCACAGGACACACTGATTGTAAACTTTACCTTTACTGATTTTATAGGTACACAGTAATATCTGATCCTTCTCACTTTACTTTTTATTACTAGCATATTTAAGCATCTCGTCGTAGAAGGTATTTAAGTATGTTCTGAGAATTGCTTGAGTTTTTAGCCATGGGAAGAAATTGAATTTATCTCAGTGCAATGGAGAGTGGAGGGTTTGAAGGTGGGACAATGACATGGTTTGAATTTTTAAAATGGGAGAGGTGGTAAGGCAAAGAAGGAAGCAAAGAGACCAATGAAGGGGATATTTCAGAAATCCAGGAGAGAGACTATGGCAGCTTGGACTAGGAAGGCAACGAAGGCAGTGGGGAGAGGAGGGTGAGTGAAGACCAACAGTGTTTGGCAAATAAAATCCACAGGACCTATTTGTCTGGGGAATGATGGAATCAAGGAAATTTCTTAAATGGTCTGGCTCCAACCTACCTCTTCTGCCTCTTTTCCTGCCAAATTCCAGCATCCTTTTTTTCACTCCAGCACATGGGTCTCCTCTCAGGCTGCTCAAGTCGTCTTCATCCCTTTCTTCTTCTGGCCGCAGGGCCTCTGCACATGCTGTTTCCTCTGCTCAGATTGCTCTTCGCTCCCCTCTCGCCTGGGTAGCTCCTATTCATCCTGACCTCAGCCCACTTTCTCAGAAAAGCCTCCCCTGGCCTCCTTGAACACTGAGGTTAAATTCTCCTCAAAGCCCATGCACCGGTCCTTGAGTGTGTGTATACATGTGTGTATGTGTGGTTTTCCCTTCACCTCACTCTGTAAGCTCCTTGGAGACCATGTTGACATTTGCCTGGCACTATATCACCAGCAAACTGCATGTAGCAAGTAATTGTTGAATGAAGGAATAAATGCCTGAGTTTCCCTTGCCATTAGTCACGGTTTAAAGTAGGGTAGGAACAGTTTTTTGGGATGGGAAAACAAGAGTCCTGACAGGACCTAAGTTTGAGGTGGCTGGGAAACATCTGGGAATGTAGCCAAGCCTAGGAATCTGTCTGGAGCAGGGAGGAGCGGCCTGGCCTGGGATCATACACTGAGGAGGAGCAGTGTGTCACTGCTGTTTCATAGTGGGTGGTGCAGCCGAGAGAGGCGTTGGTGGAGAGAGAGGACTAGGAGGAATCCCAGCTTCCAGAGGTCATGTAGGGAGGACCTGCCGAAGGTCACCTAGAAGGAGCAGCCAGTGAAATAAACAGAAAATGGGAAAAGTGTGGTATCCTGAATCCCAGAGAGGGGAACATTTCACAAAGTGAGTGGGACATTCAGTTGAGGTGTGCTGAGTGTCTGAATAAGATGTCCTTATACTGGGACAAGAAAGTGTCTCTGTAGTGATGCTCGGGGTCCTTGAAGAGCCATTTCAGTGGAGTATTGGGAGCTCAGCGAACACTGGCGTGGATTGAAGAGTAAGGGGAGGTGAAGAGTGGAGGCAGTGTATATAGATGCGTGTCAGCAAAGAGAGCGGGTGGCTGGAGGGAGATGTCAAGGAAAGGTTTTCTAAAGATGTGACATTGTAGAGCATGTTTGTGCCAGGATGTGACTGTTTGTTTGTGTGTGGTGCTTTTGTCTTCGTGTGACATGGCATGCGTATCCTTGTATATTGGATGCATGTTTGATCCTCAGGGAATTTCAGATGGTGGCCTTTGGCCCAGATCTTTATTTAGCATTATAAATCGATATTTATATTTTTCAAATTTACAGAGGTTTAGTGGAACACAGTTATTAACTGATTGGCTTCCCACTGTTTTATAGTTAATGAGATTAACAACAAAGCAATGAAGTGACTTATATGGGACAGTAGGCAAATTATTGAAATAGCTGGGCACAAAAACATACCTGGGGAGTATCACTGGAGAACAGTACATGTCGTAACTAATAATAATCTCAAAAATCCAAAGTATTTAGTTTTGCATACGTTGTGTTGAGTTGTCATTTTATCAGACAATCTGCCTTTTTATTGTTCTGCTTTGGGTAATAATTGCAGTGCTAACCAGTGAGAAGGACAATAGGAATTTAAAACTTCTCACAAACCTAAACACAGACTCATTCCCAAACGGGCAAGAATTTACAATGTTGTTTTCCTCACAGGCAATATATGAGCGCCTCTTTTGTTGGATCGTGACTCGCATCAATGATATTATTGAGGTCAAGAACTATGACACCACAGTCCATGGGAAAAACACTGTCATCGGCGTCTTGGATATCTATGGCTTTGAGATCTTTGACAACAACAGGTAAACTGGATTAGATACTTAAAAAAGTATGGTTTACTTTTTTTGTGTTTGAACTTAATGCATTCTTTTCTTGCAGCTTTGAGCAATTCTGCATCAATTACTGCAATGAGAAACTGCAGCAGCTATTTATTCAGCTGGTTCTGAAGCAAGAGCAGGAGGAATACCAGCGGGAAGGGATCCCCTGGAAGCACGTGAGTAGACCTATGTGGAAAATGTCTCTATGCCTTTCGCAGATTATTGGTAGTGTCAGATCTTACCCTTTTTAAAGGTATTTTTTAAAAATCTTTTGCGTGCATGAAACACCAAAATTTTAGCCTTTCTTTTTTGGGATGTGTAAATACAATTCATTTTCAGGGTTGGTAGATGGGATTTCTTTAATTTAAAGACTCCCTTGGCCCTGGTCAGTGTGGCTTATTTGGTTGGAGTATTATCTAATGGACTAAAAGGTCACAGGTTCAATTCCCAGTCAAGTTCAATCCCTGGTCAAGGCACATATGAGAGGGCAACCAGTCAGTGTTTCTCTGTCACATCAATATCTCTCTTTTTGTCTCTCTCCACTGCCCTTCTCTCTAAAAAGCAATGGAAAAAAATGTCCTTGGGTGAGGATTAAAAGGAAAAAAAAAGGCTCCCTTGTTGGTGCCCAGAAAATGCTGAGTTACCATTGGTAAACTTAACATTTCCACTTCATGGCTGATACCAAATAGGTTTTCTGGCTCACATTTGTCTATTAAGAGTTCAGCATCATTTATAAGTTACTTGGAGCAACAACTTTTGTGTTAAACTTTGCTTCCAGATTTAGTTTCCTCTCCTTCTTCTTTTTCTTTCTTTTTCTCCTCTTCTTTTTTCTCCTTCTCTACTTTTTAAACTAAATGACATTGTCTTCAGTTGATATTATTCCTACTCTGTGAAATCCTTGCATGAAAACACATAAACTTTATTTCCATTTATTTCCTGTGTGTCACATTTTAGTCATCACCTCTCTTTTCATGGCTCTTGCTAAACTGTAATATTTGTCAGAGTCAAACTAGTTGGTAATATATAACCAGAGTGTATGACTGGTCTGGAGTGAAAACCCTGATATCAGTTAATATGCATGATAATTAGACCTCCTGCCCATGATAGAAATGAAACCTAGTAATTTTTCTTTTAAATATGTACTTTATTTCAAGAACAGACTTGAAGAATGCAAAAATTTCTAAGTTTCCATAAGTTTCTGTGTTTATCCTCTTGTTAAATGGTATAGACAATAAAAATAAAGTCAGTATTTGTTTTTGTGATATTCAACATTATAGCAGTGAAAAAACTATTTGAAAGACTGTGTTTACATTACTTTTATATTCCTTTCCACCTTCCCCTTCTATCTCCTCTCATTCAGAAAAAAACAAGGCCATAGTAGCTTTCCTGCTTCAAATTGCATCTTTGTCTTTCCTCATGTGTTAAACATTAGAATACCATAAAAAATTTGTTTAAGTACACCATGATCAAGTGGGATTCATCCCAGGGATGCAAGGATGGTACAATATTCACAAGTCAATAAACGTAATACATCATATAAACAAAACAAAAGACAAAAAAATCACATGATCATATCCATAGATGCAGAAAAAAACATTTGATAAGATTAAGCACCCATTTATGATAAAAACACTCAGCAAAGTGGGAATAGAGGGAGCATTCCTCAACATAATAAAGGCCATATATGAGAGACCTATAGCCAACATCATACTCAGTGGGCAAACACTAAAATCTTTTCCAATAAGATCAGGAACAAGATGAGGTTGTCCACTTTCACCACTTCTATTCAATATAGTATTGGAAGTTTTAGCCACAGTAATCAGAAAAGAAAAGGAAATAAAAGACATTCAAATTGCAAAGGTGGAACCAAAACTGTCATTGTTTACAGATGACATGATAAGTATACGCAGAAAATCCTATAGACTCCACCAAAAAAACTACTCAACCTAATAAGTGAATTTGGCAAAACAGTGGGATACAAAGTCAGTACTCAGAAATCAAAGGCATATTTGTACACCAACAATGAAATATCAGAAACAGGAATCAGGAAAAAATCCCATTTGGTATAGCAACAAGAAAAATAAAGTACCTAGGAATAAACCTAACCAAGGAGATAAAATACCTATACTCAGAAAACTATGCAACACTGAAGAAAAAAATTAAGGAAGACACAAACAAGTGGAAGCATGTTCATAGATTGGAAGAATTAACATCATCTAAATGTCCATGCTACTCAAAGCAATTTACAGATTCAATGCAATACCTGTTAAAGTACCAATGATGTATTTCACAGACAAAGAACAAACACTTCAACACTTTATATGGAACCATAAATGACCCCAAATAACAGCTGCAGTTTTGAGAAAGAAGACCAAAGTAGAAGGGATCACAATACCTGATACCAAACTGTATTACAAGGCCACTGTAATCAAAACAGCCTGGTACTGGCATAAAAACAGGCACATGGACCAGTGGAACAGAACAGAGAGCCCAGAAATAAACCCAAGTCTCTACGGTCAATTAATATTTGACAAAGGGGCAGCAACATAAAATGGAGTAAAAATAGCCTCTTCAACAAATGGTGTTGGGAGAACTGGACAGCTACATGCAAAAAAATGAAACTTGAGCACCAACTTACACCATACACAAAAATAAATTCAAGGTGGATAAAAGACTTAAATATAAGCCGTGACACCATTAAAGTCCTAGAGGAGAACATAGGCAGAAAAATCTCAGATATTTCACACAGCAACATTTTTACTAATAGGTCCCTAGAGCAAGGGACAAAAAGGAAAGAATAAACAAATGGGATCTCATCAAAATAAAAAGCTTCTGCATGGCTAAAGAAAACAGTATTAAAATAAAAAGAGAACCAACTATGGGAAAACATATTTGGCAGTGATACCACAGACAAGGGGTTAATCTCCAAAATATATAAAGAACTTACATAACTCCACTCTAAGAAGACAAGCAACCCAATTAAAAAATGGGCAAAGGACTTGAACAGACACTTCTCGAAGGAGGACATACAGAGGATCCAGAGACACATGAAAAGATGCTCAATGTCGCTAGCTATCAGAGAGATGCAAATTGAAACCAGAATGGATACCATTCCACACCAGTCAGAATAGCCATCATAAACAAAGCAACAAACAAGTGTTGGAGAGGATGTGGAGAAAAGGGGACCCTAGTGCACTGTTTTTGGGAATGCACACTGGTACAGCCACTGTGGAAAACAGTATAGAATTCCCTCAGAGAGCTAAAAATGGAACTGCCTTTTGACCTAGCAATTTTACTGCTGAAATTATATCCTGAGAGCCCTGAAACACCGATCCAAAAGAACCTGTGCACCCCAATGTTCATAGCAGCACAATTTATAGTAGCCAAGTGCTGGAAGCAAACTAAGTGCCCACCAGTAAATGAGTGGGTCAAAAAACTGTGGTACATTTACACAATGGAATACTATGTAGCAGAAAGAAAGAAGGAACTTCTACCCTTGGCAACAGCATGGATGAAACTGGAGAGCATTATGCTAAGTGAAATAAGCCAGGCAGTGAGGGACAAATACCATATGATCTCACCTTTAACTGGAACATAGTCGACAAAAGAAAAAAGCAAACAAAATATAACCAGAGACATTGAAATTAAGAACAATCTAACAATAACTAGAGGGGAGGGGTGGGGAGAGGGAACAATGCAGGGAAGGGTTTTCAGAAACTACTGTAAAGGACACATATACAAAACCAAGGGGGAGGGTGGAAGCAAGGGAGGGAAGTGGGTTTGGTTGGAGTCGGGGGGGAGAGAGATGGGGGAATATGCAGACAACTGTAATTGAACAACAATAAAATAATTTAAAAAATTTTTGTTCAAGTATATTAGTATAAATTTTACCTATTTACAAATAAACCAAAGTATGCTATTACTTTGTAATGGGATTACCTGCAATTGTGATATAAGGAATAAATTCTTATTGCACATTTAAAATGCAGTTCAATTCGATAAAGTTCATCAGGTATGTCCAGAATATATCCAGTCATGTCATATGAAAAATAGAGACATTTGTTAAAGAAGACACAAAATATAAGAAACAAGAAATATTGTACATAGGATAATGATGCCTCAGTCCCCTTCAAAGTAGGCACCTTGGGTCTTAATACAGTTGTCCCAATCACCATCATCCTGCCCTGTTATATTGTCTCAAATCACATTGAGGGTCTGAAATCTCTTCCCTTTCAAAGACAGTTTTAGTTTTGGGAAAAGCCAGGCATCACAGGACACCAAATCTGGTGTAGGGGGCTAAGTCACCTGGGTGATTTGATGTTTCTCAAAGAAACTGCACAAGACGTGATGCATGAGAGAGCATGCTGTCATGATGAAGCTGCCAATCACCAGTAGCCATAGCTGCAGCCTTCTGAATCATCCAAATAGCTTCTGCAGAGGAACGTTCAAGCTTAATGCAAAATTTGATGCAGATTTGTTACTCTTCTCATTCAGTCATTTTGAATGTGACAGCCACACAGTACACGTGCTCGCTCAGTGGTGTCTCCTGCCTCCTCTGACTAGTACAGTGAAGTCGTCATTGCTCTTGCACAGGCACATTCCAATCCACTCTCCTTGGCTGACAGGTTACATTGATGTCGCACAAATCATTCTTGTTATGTTAACAATGGCTGGACTTTTTCCAGACAGATCTTGTTTATGCAGCTTTCTCAGAATGAATGTTATGTAATATACATAATTATAACTGAGGCTTATATGTTGCTAGCAAATTTAATAATAAAACTTGTTATTCATATGTGATTCAGAGATACTGGTAAAAAATACCCTTTAATCAGAATATCAAATTCCACAGATGCACTTGATAAATGCAAAAGTCAACAATTGCAATAGGCTATTTCAAACATCTTTAAAAGGAATAAAAGTACTAAACATGCAAAAATTTTTAGCAAAAGTAAACCAAGATATAAGTGTCCTAGAGGGAACGGAAGGCTAACTCCATGGTAACAGTTACTGCTCCCCCAAAATTAGAATCATTGTTCTGGGCAAGTATTGCCTGTAAAAATTTCAGAATTCTGAACGTAGTAATTAATTCTTTTTTATTGGAAATTTCAGATACATAAGAGTAGAGATCATAGTGTAATAAACTCTGTGTACCCATCACCAGCTTTGACAGTTACCAGAAGGTTGCCAGTCTTGTGTCATCTGCACCCACCCCCTGCCACCAGATTGTTTTGAGCCAAATCCTAGACTGTGATGTGACAGTCATGTGACACATTTCATCTGTAAACATTTCAGTGTGTTTCTCTAAAAGTTAAACACCTTTATAAAAAGCATAACTTCAGTACCATTATCTCACCTAAAAAGTTAGCAGTAATTTCTTAATATAAAATATCCAGTCATTGTTCACATTTTATATTTTCTTAATTGTCTTAGAGGTTTTTTGTTTTGTTGTGTTTTTATAGTCTATTTGAATTTGGATCCAAATGAGGATCCAAATTTGGATCTGCCATGATTCGTTCATAATTCTATCACATATCTGTACATTTTCTCTCTCTTTCTCTCTCTCTCTTCCTTGTAATCTTTTGTTGAAAAGGTCATTTCTTCTGTAGTGTTTCCCATAGTCTGGATTTTGCTAATCGGATTCCTGAGGTGTCACTGAATATGTTTCTCTAGTTTATGGTTTGCCCTTGGTCGTTAGATCTAGAATCTGGACTGGTTTCGAGACCAGTGTTTTTCTACCAGTGCTGTGAACTTCCTTCGGGAGGCTTTTTTTGCCTGGTTGTCTCATGGATTCAGTTTTAAAAACTTTTGGTGCTATAGTTCACAGGTCAGTTTTAGCTGTTGAGAACTTGGCTGTCAGGCACAAAGCTGCTTGATTTGGAGTGGGTCTGGGCGGTCCAGAGCCCACCCATCACATCTTGGCTTGCCCCCGTGGTCCCCTAAGAAGCCTCCTGGAGATGTCAGGTTGCTGGAAGAAACTGGCTTGGAAACCACTACTTTAAACAGCATAAAACTTACAAACTAAGATCAATCACTTTTGGTTTATATAACTGCAGTTTTAGGGAACCTAATTTCTGTGTCCCTAGGACAAAAGACTTAGCCTCTAATTCCGTAGTCCCAAAGTTTAAAATTTCAGCTATTAATTAATATGGAGTTCTTGTGGGGGGGGGGGGTTAGTATTTTACGGATATTTTTTCCAAAGATGGAAGTAACTTTTCCCCCCAATTAGAAATGTCATAAATGCCACAATGAAGACACATATTTAGACCAGGACCTCTCCATCTCTGTACTACTGACATTTTGTACCAGATAAATCTCTGTTATGAACCTGTCCTGTGCTTTGTAGGAAGTTTAGCAGCATCTCTAGCCTCTTTCCACTAGATGCCAGTGAGACTCTCCTAGTCACGACCCTTAAAAATGGCAGCAGACATTGCCAAAGGTCCCCTGGAGGGCTAAGGCACCCTCTGTGGAGAACCACTGATTCAGACAAACCAGGAAAGTATGAAAGAGAAAGTAAAAGCCACCCAGTTTGAGATTTTCAGTCCACAGGATACAGAAGAGAACTTGGAAGACTGGCAATGGAACCAAAAACTACAGACAAGTAATGGGCACAAGTCCTTGATTTTTAAATAGCACAGAGCCAGGATACATGAAAAACTTTAATAGACTATTATGAATGTATAGATATTATAGAAGGTAATAGAGGCAACTCTCAGTTTAGGGACCCCTAAATGACATGGGACACATCAACACACAAGATGAAATGTACAATAGTAAGCTGCCCAGCCTCGGGTGAAGTTCAGCTCGCCTGAGCCAGGCTCCTGTGTGCTCTGCGTCTGGTGTGACCTGAAGGCCATCAGGGTAAACAGGCATTGAAGAGCATTTTTGTATAAAACTTGTGCATATTGAAGTTGCCAAAAAGCCAGAGGTTATCTATAATTTCATTCAGCTCATGGAAGTAAATGGAAAACTTATTCTTAGCTTTTATCGATACTTACATCTCAGAACTACATTTTTATGGTATATTCTGAAAAAACATCAAAATTGTCCTAAGCCCTAATATGCTTGTTAACTTTGGGAAACTGGAAGAGATTTGGATTTTAGTACAGGCCCATATAACTGAAAATGCAAGTTCTGCATAATACCTTCACTTCCTCACATTATATATCAAATACAATGTGAAGGTTATTTGTTGGTATTTGGTTAATGGCAAACAGATTGGGGGACTGAGAGTCTGAAGGAGGAGGGTAGGTACATATGGAGGCGATGTTGTTTCATGCATCCAAGTCCCTGCTCCCTTTGGAATTGCTCCTTTGCTGTGTCCCGCAGATTGATTACTTCAACAACCAGATCATTGTGGACCTTGTGGAGCAGCAGCACAAGGGGATCATTTCGATCCTTGATGACGCCTGCATGAATGTCGGCAAGGTCACTGACGAAATGTTCCTCGAAGCACTTAACAGTAAATTGGGCAAACACGGGCACTTTTCCAGCCGAAAGGTAATGTGTGTGATGAGATCTTCCTCTCATTTTCATACATAAGATTTTCCTCATTGTTTGACAGATCTCAATGACTGTATATGTTAGATTACAAGAATGTCCACTTAAGAAAAACGGCCATAAACATCCATTCAATGATATATTGCTCTGGATAAATTCTGCCTTCTCTGGTTTATATGACAAGATTGATAAAACTCATAATATCCAGGAGAGGGAGCTCCAGACTATGCAATTTACTGGAAATAGAAAAAAAATGAGCAAGATTCTTTGAAAAGCATGATGTCATTTATAACCAATAGGTACAAAGTCCTTGTTCACGTGCTAGAATTTTTCTCCTGCATCTGATAATTCTGGCACTGGAAATAGCTTCTGTCCTTGACTTTTTACTGTAGCCCTCAGTTATAATAGTGTATGTGCTTTGCCAGACTATGTGACTTTCTTAAAAACAGAAATTCTAGCTGTAATTCTGGTTGTTGCATGGAAACTGGTTCTTTAAATACATGGGTATCCTTTCCACTCCCCATTTTTCACATTGTAAAAATGTTATCAGCAGATCACGTCCTTGAATCATTGGTGGCAGTTGCGGTTATCAGACCTTTGTGCTGCGCCTTGCATGTAGTATGCTGTTAACATTTGTCCTAGGAAGGATATACCATTGTCCCCAAGTGTTTCTTATAAATACAGGCTTGTCTGGCAACCATAAGCTAAAGTAAAAATAGTCCCCATACTTCTTCCCTTCCATGAAAAAGGGGCAAACACTTTTGCTCCTCCATAATTTCATGTCAGTCTAGGACACATTGCCATTCTCAGCACAGATAAATCTGTTCTCTAACTTTGTCCCCTTTGAAATTATGTAACCAGAAGAGGAAGATTACACAATTAACTAGGTAAAGCACAACCATCAGGTATAAATTACTGGCTGATGTTTATTTTAGGACAGTTCATTTCTAAAATACTCTCCTTGGGCTGTAACTGAGGATTGGCTTGTAGCCCTACCACAAGTTAGCTTTGAGATACTACAGTCTGATCATGGACGTTAGGGTTCTGGTTGGAGGTACCCCTTCAGTTATTCCCTATTTAAAATGCAAATACTTACTAAGTGCCTCTCATTTTTCAGGCATAGAGCAGTGAGCAAAATTAGAAGCCACCTGAATAATTTAGAATGATTCTTTTAGAGATGGCATGATTACATGGGCAGATGTCCTGTTTTTGAGAGATAGGTTAAAAATGTCCTTTGCAATCACAGTTGAGGTTTTGGAGACTCGCCTAGAATTGTGCCTACCAGATGATCAGTGTTCATCAAATCTGAATTGAATTGGTCATGATCATACCGAATAAACCTTACAGAATGTTACATTTTAAATTAAAACCTGCAAGATTCATTTAAATAAATAACTGTGACTCTCACACGAAAAATCACCTCATTTTGATATGTTTCACCTTGGCCATTTATATACCTGAATTAAATTTGTCAACCAAGTATTTAGAAATATAGTCTCATTCTCAGCAACTGTGCACAGTACATTTAAGCAGTTGCTACTGATTTATAGGAAATGCTGAACAGTAATTAATCTGTAGAGATTGGATTTTCTTTCTTTCTTTTTTTTTTTAATGTGGGAGCCCAGGTTTTGCCGACTCTCAGACCAGGTGGCTCCTTCCTCCAGCATCACCCCAAGACAAGCACTAAGATGGGGGATTTTAAAGTGTATCCTTTCCTGGGATTTTTGCCTAATGAAGAAAAGACGTGATGTAACCAAGCTGTCAGGATATTTCCATCACTACGAATCTTTCTGTTACCTGATGCTATTATTATTCTGTATGTTAAGGCAGGTCTTACCCATTTGCTGCTGGTTATTGATTAGCTAGAGTTATTGGCATGTTAAATAAGAAGTTTTTAGCTTATAATATTTATTTAGGCGTTAAATTGTTTCTTATGCTTTAAAGTTATGAAGAGGCAGGAAAATGATCTAATAAACCATAAAATTACTATTTAAAGACCTATTAACATATGAAGTTAAAGGATAAATGCATGGCTATTATTATTTTTTAGAAAATAAAACCTAACACGTTCTGTGTTCAGATCAGTGAAGAATTTGCAGTACCCAAATGTAAGAATATTTAATTGGTATAGACATCTCTTGATCCTTCTCCTTGGGGGGTTTTATAAATAAATAGGTTTTACAAAGTTGTTAATAAGAGAAGAGGAATCAAATATTTTGGAGAAACTCTGTATGTTACTGGATCTCCATAGTTTGTTTAACCTTGAAGATAACTCCCTGAGATGTGATTATTAAAGGAGACAGAGCAAGTAGATAGCAGAGCCCAGAGTGGAGCCTTGGAAGTCTGACTTCCAATTTCCTGTCTGACTCTATGCACTTGTTGAGTAAATAGACTAATTATTCCTTTAACAATCTAGATACTGGCATAGACCCCACTATCCTGGTTAGGATGATTTGTTATCTAATACTACAACCTAAGTGGTTTTTGTGCATAACTATGTTCAATGTTTTGTGGATTCTTAGACATCTGCCTTAGAACTTAAAGGCTATCAAGTGATCTTTCACAGTGCAGACAAAGTCTAGGTGCCACTGTGACAAGGAGAATTGCATCAAATTATGGAGACCACCGGGGCTATATAGAAACTGCCTTTCCATAAAGTATTCCTCTTTAGTGAGAAAGAGCTTCCGAAGGTTAGTCAATGTCTGAAATGACAGACTTAAACTGGAGTCCCAGCTTAGCAAAAGACAGGCAAGCCGCACTCTTGTGTGTACAGGAAGCACGGACATTATGTTCAGTCCCAATAATCCTTCCCAGACCTACCACCTGTGAGTTATGTGGCCTTCTGCCAGTTGCCTAACCACTTTAGCCTTATTTTCCACATGTGGAAAGGGGAGCTCCTAATACTGATTCAACTACCAGTTGTGAGGATTGAATGAGATGTGTGTGCCTGCCAGACAGCAGGCCCTCAGTGTGGCCCTCCTTAAGTGGAACGTTGAGATGGAAACTGTATCCGTCAGGGTAGGCTGGAATGCATTGAAACTGCAGCCAAGATTAAGTGTCATAGACAGTGGAAGCCCACTTTTTCTCAGGGATCCAGACTCCTTTGGGAATCCAGATCCAGGGATCTTCCCGCTCCTCCGTCCCCCAGGCCCTGCCCTTCTCTACATCCAGCTAGTGGGAGGGGAAAAGAAAGTGCAGAGGAGGACTGCCCCCTTCTCACCAGCTCGGCCCTGGAACACCCTCACCTCACTTCCAGTCACCTCCCATCATCCGGAACTTGGTCATTGGGCCACATTCAGCTGCAGGGCTGCTATGTGGATTTCTGGTGAAAGCTTGTAGTCTTTACCACACAGGCAAAATATTTAAGTCAAGCCCCACACAGTGTGATTTCATTCATAATGACATCATGATTTGTAACATTTTATCATCATATAAAATTGAAATGTATTTTTAGGAAAGTGAAAATGGCTATTTTCAAAATAATCTCCTTCTTAATTTCTTAGCTCTGTGCCTCGGACAAAATCCTGGAGTTTGATCGAGATTTTCGAATTCGACATTATGCAGGTGATGTAGTGTGAGTATCTTACTTTGGTACCTCATGTGATGGTTTGCATGCAACCTCCCTTCAGAAAACATAGCTGGGGGGAAATATAAGTTGTTTTCCTGTTCACTTTGTACACCTCCTTTAATCTTTCACTTTAAAAAGAAGTTGGCATAGCTTCATTCATTCCTTGCTTTTCAAACATTTACTGAGCACACACTTTGTGGCTGTGCACAGTTCCTGGCACAGCTGGCAGTCAGTCAAAATCAGCTGATAGAACCTTGTAAGAACCAGGATGGAACAATAGGTGAGAGGGGCCTTTCCTTAAAGACACTAAGAGTTACGTGGAAGATGTAAGATACATGGTAAGTCCCTCTAAAGAAGAATTAATGGAAGGGTTAAACTAGAGATGCGCAGATGAATACACTAAGGAGTAATAATTACCAAGATGAGGAGTATAGAGAAATCTTGGAGGATGTTTTTCAGGAGGGCATTTTTTCAGCCTATTGTACTTAGTATTCTTTGACTGTCCCTGGAACACTGCCCCTTGTCTTAGTATTTGAAGAGCCCTCCTGTTCTTTCTTCTTATTTTTTACATTAAGGATTCTGTTGATATTCATAAAACACATTATAGGGAGAGATGAAGCAATAACAAAAAAGCAAATGATGATCTCTAAATGCTGAAAAGACATTTGGAGAAATTTTAATAGCTGTTCTTGATTGAAATTAAAACTCTAGAATCATAAAATAATATGGCTCAAAATTATCACCCCATCTGTCAAACTAGCCATTAGTGCTGGTATGGCACCATTTCCCACTTTTCCTGGTCCTCTTCCCGGGCTCCAGAATACTGAAGAGGGAAGACCCAGTGCTGCACAGCTATCTCCCAGTGCAAACCCAGGCCTCACCTACATGGTACTTCCATCTATCTCGAAATGGCAGAGCTGGACAGAGCCCTTAGAGACCACCTAGGCCAGCCCTTTTGTTTTATAGATGAAGAAACTTACACAGAGTATGTAGAGTTCATACCCAAGTTCACAGCATGTTTATGGAAGAGCTGAGACAGTAACTAGGTTTCCTGACTCCCGGAACTCTAACCGACTTCTTTGAGTGTATTCAGTGCCCCAGGCTTGCCCTGCTCTCCCTAAGCCCTCCAATTCTTTCTAGATTTTTACTGGACATATTCTGTGTGCACAATACTTTATAAAGTATGGTCCCTCCCCATAGCAATTCATGTAAGATACATATATAGGTATATGGTTATATGTGTGTGTGTTTACACATATGAATTTGTAGATCATCTGTATAAATAATTATACGCGCACACACATTTATATACATACACTGATACAATAAAAGGTGGTCTAAAATAATTGCCATATGAATTGTTGTCAGAATTCAAAATAAGGAAGTGATATAATACTTCTAGCTATGTGATAACCCAGGAAGGCTGATGCTGCCTTGGGTCCTTGGATGCTGGGGATTGTTTTTATAGGAACAAGTGGGAAGAGTGCTAAAAAATATTCAGGAAATAGCAACTAGGACCATTTGACTAGAGGGTATCCTTTTTTGTAGCATAGACAAGTAGAAATGTCTGGAAAAATAGGTTGAGATCAAATCATAATGAGTCTTGAAGGCCAAAAATAAGGACTTTGAAGTTTGAATTTTATGGGTTAGACAACAATTGAGTCAGGTAACTTCAAGGAATCAATCAAAAATGACTTGAAGGTATTAAGAAGAAGACTGAGATGGGGGAGGCAAGGACATAATTTTGGAATGGTGACCTTAAAGGCCTGTGGGCAGCATAGCCTGAAGGAACTTTCTTATAGAATTAAATGTGAAAGGATGAAACATTGGCAAGGTTTAGAGACCTGAGAAATGTGTACATTGATGTAATTGTCAACAAGGATGTATAGACAGGTGAAAAAACAGCTGTGAGGAGCAGCTACACCTAGAGTTACTGTTTGCTCAACGGCCTAGCCTCTGTTCTTACCACCCAGAATCCTCCATTCCTCTTATACCCTGAGTTCCCTCCGCCCAGAGGCCATGCCAGTCACTGCAGCAGAGCGGCTCCCGTTCATTCCCTCCCTTCTCACCAAATGCTGGATTTCAGGATCTTACTCATCTCCCTTCCTCCAAACCATGAATACTGGCCTCCTTATTTTCCCTCAAGAAAACCGTGCATGTGCCTGCTTGCGTCCCTTCCTTTAATCTGTTTCCCTGTGTGATCTGCCTTCCTTTCTCCTCTGCTTATCCAACTCTTACCATCCTTTGCAGTTCTCCTTGGATTCTTTTATCCCACCCTGAACACACTGAGCGAACCTTAGGCAAGTCACTTGACCTCCACACGGATGAGACTCTTAGCTCCTGTGTGTCGCTGTTTTGCTTATATCTTAGGAATGTTGGATGATAAGTACAACTGTCTGTATTTTAAAAGTCATCTTCTTGAGGTAAGCAGTAAACCAGTAGAAAATTATTTTAATTGTAATAATGGTGATGCTGTTTGCTCTCCCTTTAAGGAATAGAAACAATAGCCCCTCGATGTAGTAGGTAAATTTGATATCCCTTAACACAGAACGTGGAGGACAGAAGCAGCCTTATAGATTGGCTGCATAATTAAGAGCAGAAGGGCATGTAGGCTTCTAGAAAAGCTTAAATGTGGCTGTTTGGTGAGTAATGCATGCTTTTCTGTTTTTTCCTCTACCAGCTATTCTGTCATTGGTTTTATTGACAAAAACAAAGACACTTTATTTCAAGATTTCAAGCGCCTCATGTATAACAGGTAGGATTAAATTTTATTACCTTTATATTAAATTCTTTGACATTAATTGCACAGTATTTATACACATGATTATTTTTATGTGACAATTTTAAGATTTTCTGATAAATTTTCTAGTTCTGCCTGATCACACTTAATGAATAAGATGTACTTTATAATTATAAAAATCTTTAAACATAGGACAGGAGCCTACTATTAATATGATCTTCCTTGATTTCCCTCGGGTTGCCTCCATTTCTCTGTTCACTGCTGCCATCCTTCTGGCACCACCTACCAGTGTAGGCAGGAGTCCCCAGCTAGGCCAGTGGCAAAGGGAGGGTGTCAGCTAACCTCCGGTGCAGGTGAAACCTGTATATAGTCAGACTCCCACTGTAGTGTCTTAACCTCTGACTAAGAGAACCCTCGGACATCAGAGTGACATTTTCGCATCAGTGGTAATGTATCCTGAGTGGATAGAATCTTCTCACAATCCCAGAAAATGTGAAAAAGCTATGGTAAAATAAAACAAAGCAAAGCATCAAACCCAGTGTGATACTTTGGAGTGAAGACCCATGAAGGAAAACAGATTCTTAGTCAGCTTCTTTTTTAAAAAAATATATTCCACCAATTATGCTATTACAGTTGTCCCATTCCCCTCGTCATTCCCCTCCACCCTGCGCACCCTCTCCCACCTGCATTCCTCCCCTTTAGTTCATGTCCATGTGTCATAAGTTCTTTAGCTTCTACATTTCCCATACTGTTCTTATCCTCCCCCTGTCTATTTTCTTCCTACTATCTATGCTACTTATTCTCTGTACCTTTTCCCCCTCTCTCCCCCTCCCACTCCCCTGTTGCTAACTCTCCATGTGGTCTCCATTTCTGTGGTTCTGTTCCTGTTCTTGTTGTTTGCTTAGTTTGTTTTTGTTTTTGTTTTTGTTTTAGGTGTGGTTGTTAATAATTGTGAGTTTGCTATTATTTTACTATACATCTTTTTAATCTTTTTTTTAAATAAGTCCCTTTAACATTTCATATAATAAGGGCTTGGTGATGATGAGCTCCTTGAACTTGACCTTATCTGAGAAGCACTTTATCTGCCCTTCCATTCTAAATGAAAACTTTGCTGGATAGAGTAATCTTGGATGTAGGTCCCTGCCTTTCATGACTTGGAATACTTCCTTCCAGCCCCTTCTTGCCTGTAAGGTCTCTTTTGAGAAATCAGTTGACAGTCTGATGGGAACTTCTTTGTAGGTTACTGTCTCTTTATCTCTTGCTGCTTCTAGAATTCTCTCCTTCATTTTAATCTTGGCTAATGTAATTATGATGTGCCTTGGTGTGTTCCTCCTTGGGTACAACTTCTTTGGGACTCTCTGAGCTTCCTGGACTTCCTGGAAGTCTATTTCCTTTGCCAGAATGGAGAAGTTCTCCTTCATTATTTGTTCAGATAACTTTTCTAGTTGTTGCTCTTCCTCTTCCCCTTCTGGTACCCCTATAATTTGGATGTTGGAATGTTTAAAGATGTCCTGGATGTTCCTAAGCCTCTCCTCATTTTTTTGAATTCTTGCTTCTTCATTCTTTTCTGTTTGGTTGTTTCTTTCTTCCTTCTGGTCCACTCCATTGGTTTGAGTTCCAGTTTCCTTTCCATCACTATTGGTTTCCTGTGCATTTTGCTTAATTTCACTTAGTGTAGCCTTCAGTTTTTCATCTAAGTTGCAACCAAATGCAACCAGTTCTGTGAGCATCCTGATCACTAGTGCTTTGAACTGTGCATCTGATAGATTGGCTATCTCTTCGTCACTTAGTTGTATTTGCTTTGGAGCTTTGATCTGTTCTTTTGTTTGAGCCTTTTGCAGGGGGGGTGGGTCTGGTCATGCCTGTTGCATAGTGAGGGGCGGACCCTTAGGTGTTCACCAGGGCAGGGCAACCCAGTTGCTGGGTTGTGACTCTGTATGTGGGGGCAGGTTCCAGAGGGAACAATGGCACTTGCTCCACTCTGTCAGATTTCAATCCCTTACGTTGCTTCCCCCAAGCAAACTGGGCTCTTCTTGAGCTGATTCCTGGGTGGGTGGGCTTGTATGCGTTCTAGGACCCTGTGGGTCTCTCCAACAAACTCTCCTGTGAGGCTGGGAGTCTCTTCTGGCACCTCAACCCCCACAGGTGTTTTCAATCTGTGTTTTGAGGCTTTATTTCTCGGCACTGGGATCCTGGGTTGCATGGTCTGTCTCGCTCCCCAATTTTGCTCCCCAATTTTACATGTGAATGTGGGACCGCCTGGTCAGCCAGACACCTGGTGCACAGTGCCTCGCTTCACAATCGCTACCTCGCTGGGTCTTCCTGTTGCCACCCAAGCCCAGGGTCTGCCAGCTACTACCTGTGCTCCCAGGGTCTGCCCGCTGCCTTCTTGCAGGCCCAGGTGCCCTATGGTCCCGGTGCCACCACTTTTTGTGCCTCGACCTCTCTCCACCCAGTTGCCGGACACCACCCCACCTACTGGTCTGGATAATTTTGTCTATTTTATCTCCTTGGTTGTCTGACTTCCATACAGTTCAATTTCCTACCAGTTCTGGTTGTTGTTTTGTTTCTAAATTGTTGTTGCCCTTATTTTGGTTGTGCGAAGAGGCACAGTGTGTCTACCTATGCCTCCATCTTGGCCAGACGGCCAGCTTCTTCTTTTGGATTAGAGAACTATAGTTACTCATTTATCAAGTCTCCTCAGTCAGTTGGTCAGTAGATCATCAAAAATTATTGCGCCCCTCCGAGCCACATGTTCTTCCATGCTCTGGGGTACAGCTGTGGAAAAACTTCGGACAAAGTCCCTGCCCTCCTGGAGCCTATATTCTAGTGGAAATTACAGCCCATAAGTAAAACAGCTAACTTCCAGTTAGTGGCAAGTGCTGTGAGGAAAAATAAAGTAGATAAAAGATTGAAGGGTGCAGGCAGGGAAGGGCAGGGGAGACATCATAGATAGGATGGTCAGAAAACACTTCTTAAAAGAGGTGACATTTGAGAGGTGACAAAGACCTGAATGAAGTGAGGTCATGAGCCAGATTCAGTGGGGGGAAGAGCACTTCAAGCAGAGATAACGGCTAGTACCAAGATGCTAAGCTACGAATGAGTTTGGGAGTATTGAGGGCTGCAAGAAGATCATTGTGGCTTTAAAAAAAGAGGGGTGGGGATGGTGATAAGGAATTTAGAGAGATCAACAGAGCCTGAGTTATAAAGAGTCTGTGAGCCAAGGTGAGGAGGAGGTATGAAGGGAAGCCATTGGAATTAATGATATATTGAAGAAACCGCTAGGGCTACCTTGTAAAGCACGTACTATTAAGGGTAAGAGTAGACTGGAGAGACTAGTTAGGAGGCTAACTGAGTCATCCAGGCCAAGACTTGGATGGTAGCAACAGAGATGATAAAAAGTGGTCAGAGTGGGTGGCATTTGGTAAGTAGAGCCAGCAAGATTTGCTGATGGATAAGATGTGTGATGTGAGAGAAAAAACAGAAATCAAAGGCAATGCCTGAGCAATGGGGGGGGGGGGTTGCTTGGTGAGGGGAAGACAAGAGGAGGAGCCAAGTTGGGCAGAGAAATCAGGAGTTTGTTTTGGATATTTTGTGCCAGAGGTACTAACAGGCAATTGCATGTGTGTGCATCTGGAACTCAGGGGAAAGGTGGGACTAGAGATATAAATTCAGTGATAGTGTGTAATGCCATAAGACGGGATGAGATTCAGAGTGCATATAGATTTAAAAATAAAAAAAGAAAAGAGGTCCAAAGAAGAATCCCTGACATACTCCAACATGTAGAGTCAAGAAAGAAAGGAAGGAGTAGCAAGGGAAATGGAAAGCGTGCCAGTGAGGGAGGAAGAAAACCTGGAATCTGGTGTCACCAAGGCCAAGCCAAGAAAAAAAGTGCTTTAAGAAGAAAAAATTGTAAACTGTGTCAAAAATCTGTAAAAAGCAAAGTGATGTGAGGACCAAGACTAACCATTGGACTTGCTAACACTGTCAAGGTCAGTGGGACTCTCGACAACACTGGTCTCAGGAGAGTTGAGAAAACTGACATGTGATTGAAGCGGGCTCAGGGGAACACAGAAAGAATATTAGACCGTGGAGACAGTGTTTAAACAGTTCTTTCAAGAAGTTTTGCCATAAAATGGTTCATCTGTGTAGATGCCACCAAGAATGATAATGGAGCTGTCATCACTAGAAAGTAGTTACAGAGAGCCCTGGCTAGGTGGCTCAGTTGGATGGAGCATTGCCCTATACACCAGAAGGTTGTTGGTTCAATTCCCAGTCAGGCCATATACCTAGGGTGCAGGTTCAATCCTTGGTCGGGGCACATATGGTTAGGCCACCAGTCGATGTTTCTCTCTTTCTCTCCCCCCACCCCAACTTTTCTCTCTCTCAAATCAATAAACATATCCTCAAGTGAGGATTAAAAGGAGAAAGTTACAAAGACAGTGAATGTGAGAGAGGATCCGTGTGAGAGCTGGTTATAGAGAAAAGAGGCTTCCAGAAAGGAGTTTCAGAGGGACAATGACAGAGTCTGGCATTGCTCTGTGTAGAAAATGTCAAAACTCAAATTGGAAAAATGTCCTTAGCTCGCCAGTGGCAATGTCGGGTTTGTTGCTAGGGGAAGAAGGCGGCCAGGCTGTGTACCAAGAGACTGTCCCAGGTGGCATTTGTTACCTTCATGAGTTTTTCATGGCCCAAAGGGTCAGCTCATTGAGAACAGCCTCACCACCTCCACCGGTGGTGGATTCATGTAACCCCAAACTCACAGGACAAATGGAGAAGCAAAGCAGCCTGTGGATTTATTTCCAGAGAGTAACAGTCACATGGAATGGAATACTTGCGTTGGTATGACAAGCTATTTTTTCCTATTGGGAACCCTACTAGGGAAGTCAGCAGTGAGAATTCTAGTTTATTGACAGTGAAAAATATTACCCATAAAAAATCCATAATGCTTCATTTTTTGGTAAGTGTGGAATCAGAACAAAGGCACCTAGATAAATCCAACAATTAAAGGCATCAAGCTAAGATGAATTCATTTCACAATAGAGATGATCTTGCCAAAGTGTAAAAAGATTAAAAATCTGTTGATCGTGACATACTGTATATACTTCCTTAATAGGAAGGGCCTTGCCAGTGGGGTGGGAAATCTTGAAATTGGGCTAAAACCATCCTCCTAGATGGTGTTTGGATGGGCTGCCTTTGCCTCTGGACACTTCAGTGTTTCCATGGTTGAATAGCCTCCCAAATGTCTTAAATATTTTATTTATTCGGTTTTTAGAGCAAGAGTAAGGAAGGGAGGAAGAGAGGGAGAGAGGGAGAGAAACATCCATTGGTTGCCTCTTGCATGCCCCCAACTGGGGACCTGGCCCTGACCAGGAACCAGACCAGAGATCTTACAATTCCCAGCCCAGGGCTCAAGCCATTGAGCCACACCAGGCAGGGCACCTCCCAAATTTCCATCCTTTCTTTCTTTGTATATATTTAAAGAGTAATTATTGCATCACTAGTTCTGTAGACCTTAGAGGATACATGCATGTTAGTGTGAGTGTGTGTATGTGTGTCAGTGAGAGAAAGAAAGCAGGCAGGTGGCAGGCCAGGTGCACAGACTTTATTCATCAGTACTGTCTTGTTAACCAGCTAAGTTCCATCTTGTCTATTACATGTACCAGCTTACTGGACAACTAAGTTTTCCTTTTAAGAAAAGGGCTCTTTTATTTCATCTGTTTATTGTTTGAGCTGTCAGTAGCAGTGCTTCTATTTTTTAATTTTATTTTTCAATGACAATTTACATGCAATATTATTTTGTATTGTTTCAAGTGTACAGCATAGTGGTTAGATAATCATATACTTTACAGAGTATTCCCCCTGAGACTTCCTGCCTGGCACCATACATAGCTATTACAGTGTCATTGACTATATTCCCTATGCTGTACTTTACATCCCCATGACTATTTTGTAACTATCAATTTGTACTTCTTAATCCCTTAATCTTTTTCACCCAGCCCTCCAATGCTTCTCCTTTCTGGCAACCATCATCTGTTCTCTGTGTCTTTTGTTTGTTCACTTGTTTCCTTCTTTAGATTCTATGTATAAGTTTAGTCATATGATATTTGTCTTATTTCACTCAGCGTAATACCCTCTAGGTCCATCTATCCAAGTGGAAAGATTTCATTCACTTTTATGGCTGAGTAATATCCATTATGTAAATGTACCATATCTTTTATCATCTCATCTATTGATGGGCACTTGAGTTGTTTCCATATCTTGGCTATTATAAATAATACTACAGTGGACATAGGGGTGCATAAATTTTTTTGAATTAGTATTTGGAGTTTCTTCAGATATATACCCAGAAGTGGAATCACTGAGTCATAAAGCATTTCCCTGTTCAAATTTTTGAGGAACCTCCATACTGTTTTCCACATTGGCGACATCAGTCTGCATTCCCACCAATAGTGCACGAGGGCTTCCAGAAATGGGTCCCTTTAAATGTTTGAAAACTATTTTGTTAATATTACATTCATGACTTACTGGCTTAAAAGTTATTTTTCTTTAAAATGATTGTATGTGCCTATTTTGATTCAGTATGTATCACTTCTACTGTTTAATAGTATAATAATAAACATCTTATTTCCTTCATTTTCAACACCCCTCCCCCTTCCATTTACAAAGTCGTACAGAAATAGTCTCTAAAAATGGGCAGCAGTGAGTAAGGTGGTATTTGTGGTAGAAATTGTATAGACCAAAAGCCAGTGATTTTGCATCAGATTTTTCAAAGTACATGCACTCTGCTTTCAGGAAATTGTATTTAGTAGGTGTCAGAAAAGTATTCCAGCACTATGTGCATTAAACGTTGGGACCCACTGCCTTAAATTCTCTCTCAGCTAAAGATTAGGAAGGAAAGTTAAGGAAAAATAGTATATTTATATGGTTATTTTTATTGATATGCATATCATTAGGAAATTATGGAATAATACTGGAAAGTAAAACAACAAGGTCCATAAGCCACAGATCACTGCATTCATTTATAGCCACTTCCGGTGGTGGCTGCCACTGCTTGCCAGCAGTGGTGAGAGTTAGGGGCGTGGCTCTGTCTTCACTCAGAGACCCAGTAAATCTTCACCTCACCATTTATCTCCTTTGCTGTTTTGTCATTGATTCTGGCACTTTGCGGCAATTATTCTAAGCCTCTACATACAGAAATGTACTAGGTATTTGGGAAGCCAATTCAATTTTCTCAATTTTATACCAGGGGAAGAAAAGTGGACAAAATGATGGCAGTAGTAAATACAATTAGCAAAAAATGTCCATGTTAATTCTTTTCTCAGCTTTCAATTTTTTTAAAAAAGTCTACAAGAGAGAAGTTTCTAGCAAGCCAGCAACATTTCAAGTTACAATTTCTTTAAAATCAAAAGCTCCCAAAATGAAACAGGAAGAAAATCAGGGTTGAGACCACCACACGTTTTAAAAAATATCCCCACAGAGGCAAATAATAAATATATCATCTTTGGCATGAAAACTGGCCTGGAGTGCACTTCAGGAATTGGATTGCAGCAGCCTGAGCATCACATCAATGACATGTTATAAGTGCCCGCATTCCCTGTAAATGTGCTCGTAAATTCAACTGCAGTCAAGGGAATTGCTTGGACACAGCGTGAAAATGATTATTTCTAATTGTATCTTTAGAAAGACCTGGCTTTTTGTAGTGTTACCTATTCCGTAGGAATATGTTTCAGTCAGAAGATACTTCATGTTTGTGTTTTCTACCATAGCAGTGAGAATCATTTTCCTACTGGCAGTTTGCCCTCATTCTTATGACTACCACCAAAACCATTTTCTTTTATGTCTATGTTGTAAGGCCCATGTTAATTATTTGAGGGTCCTAGGTCATAATAATACAGGCATCACTTTAAAGAAGTTTAAAGAATTTTTTAAATACAGTATAGTATAGTTTGGACACATCTTTCAGCATAATTTTCTGGATGGAATGGTTTTCTCAATGATGCCTTACAAGTTCGGTCTGTGGTCCAGAAGTGCCTCCCAGGATACACAGTTCAACAAGATTGCTTAGCAGTTCTTTTTCAGTCTGTTTGAATTGCTCTCTCTCTCTCTCTGTGCTTCTCAGTTCAAATCCTGTGCTGAAGAATATGTGGCCCGAAGGCAAACTGAGCATTACAGAGGTGACCAAGAGACCTCTGACCGCCGCCACCTTATTTAAGAATTCTATGATTGCTTTAGTAGACAACCTTGCATCAAAGGTAATTATTTTCTTTTCTAAATATCCAAGTTAATTCCTAGATTTCCTTTTAATACATGTTATATAGAATGTATATATGGTTTGCTTTTTTAGGTAATTATAATAAATCAAACTGAAGAATATGTATTTAAAATGAGCGTTATGATAGAATTTTTATTGCTTTTTGGGTGAAACTGGTGTTTATTTCCCAGATTTAAAATTTTTTTTTAATTTGGGCTTTTTATCCTACTGTTGTTGTCAAGGGAAAAGTCTGAGTAAGGTCTTTAAAACATAGATGATAGATGATAGATAGATAGATAGATAGATAGATATAGCATATGCCTGACAAAAATAAACTTCCGCCCTGTGCTGACGACAAGGGCTGGCTTAAAAAAAAACCTTGGCTGTAATACGCCATCTGTATAGCATAGCTGAATACAAAATGATCAGCTAGAGTTTTAAGATAAAGTTTGGTTTGTAAGTATTGTCCTTAGGCTGTTTTATTTTTTATTTTTGTTTTTTTTCTTAGGCTGTTTTAAATAGTCGAAATCAAAAGATGTAGTGTTGACAATTACTTCTGCTTTTTATTGTTCCTTTGAGATTTAACATTGTTTGATAACTTCAGTCTGTTTTTATTTTCTTTTCTTAAACAACAGATTTTTACTCGTAACTGCTGCTGCTGACAAGTTTGATAAATTAGACAGCATTCTGGGGCTCGTTATTTTTAGTTTCTTCATTTTTATTTTTCTCTTCCAGTGCTTTTCCTGTTTATTTTCTTCTTCATTATTATCTTTCTTTTTAATCGACTACTTTTCTAAGAATTTAAATCTCTAGCATTTCTGGTTATTTCAGTGTGGATAAATTAGGCACATGCCACAGGAACATATCTATTCAGTGGTCTTCTTTTTTTTTCATCAAGATTCTTTGGTCTCAAGTAACAACAAATAAGCACAGTGTCCAGAAAGGGAAGGGAAAGGACACAGATACCAAAGACTAGAATTCATTAGAACCCTTCCTCTTGTCTCTTAGCTTCTGTCTGTTTGTCAGCTTTAACCTGCCTCACTCAGCTAAGGAGGAATATAGTGGAACAAAAAAATTTATGCAATACATATTTATAAAATATGTTATTTCTAAATATAATATTTATAAAATATATTATTTATAAATTTATTGTCTAAAAAATAGAAGAATCACATTTCTAAATGTACTTTTTAAAAAACTATATTTTATTGATTATGCCATTACAGTTGTCCTATTCCCCCCCTTCATTTCCCTCCACCCTGCACACCCCCTCCCCCACAATTCCCCCCCTTTAGTTTATGTCCATGTGTCACAAGTTCTTTAGATTCTGTATTGCCCATACTATTCTTGCCCTCCCCCCTGTCTATTTTCTCCCCACCATCTGTGCTACTTATTCTCTGTACCTTCTCCTTCCTTCTCCTCCTCCCACTCCCCTGTTGCTAACCCTCCACGTGATCTCCATTTCTATGGTTCTGCTCCTGATCTAGCAGTCCTCTTAGTTTGCTTTTGTTTTAGGTGTGGTTGTTAGTAACTGTGAGTTTGCTGTCCTTTCACTGTTCGTATTTTTTATCTTCTTTTTCTTAGATAAGTCCCTTTAACATTTCCTATAATAAGGGCTTGGTGGTGATCAATTTCTTGACCTTGACCTTATCTGAGAAGCACTTTATCTGCCCTTCCATTCTAAATGAAAGCTTTGCTGGATAGAGCAATCTTGGATTCAAGTGTTTGGATTTCATGACTTGGAATACTTCCTTCCAGCCCCTTCTTGCCTGTAAGGTCTCTTTTGAGAAATCTGCTGACAGTCTGATGGGAACTCCTTTGTAGGTGACTGTCCTCCCCTTATCTCTTGCTGCTTCTAGGATTCTCTCCTTCATTTCAATTTTGGCTAATGTAATTATGATGTGCCTTGGTGTGTTCCTCCTTGGGTCCAACTTCTTTGGGACTCTCTGAGCTTCCTGGATTTCCTGGATGTCTATTTCCTTTGCCAGACTGGGGAAGTTCTCCTTTATTATTTGTTCAAATAAGGTTTCTACTCGTGGCTGTTCCTCTTCCCCTTCTGGTACCCCTATAATCCGGATGTTGGAATGTTTAAAGATGTCCTGGAGGTTCCTAAGCCTCTCCTCATTTTTTTGAATTCTTGTTTCTTCGTTCTTCTCTAATTCAATATTTCTTTCTTCTTTCTGATCCACTCCCTTGATTTGAGTCCCAGTTTCCTTTCCATCACTGTGCATTTGGTTCCCTGTGCATTTGCCTTCATTTCAGTCAGTTTAGCCTGCATATGCTCCTCTAATTTGTGACTAAAATCAACCAGTTCTGTGAGCATCCTGATCACCAGTGTGCATCTGATAGGTTGGTTATCTCTTTGTTGTTTAGAAGTATTGGCTCTGGGGCTTTCAGCTGTTCTTCTGCTTGAGCCATAATGTTTTGATCTGTTCTCGTCTGTTACCTATGAGAGGTGGAAGCTTAGGTGTTCACCAGGGTGGGTCAACCCAGTTGCTGGGTTGTGACTGGGGGCGGGGTCAGAGAGGGAGCAATGGCATTTGTTGGGCTCTGTCTCTGATTTCAGTCCCCTCTGCCACTTCCCACAAGCAAATTGAGCCCTTTTGGTGCTGGTTCCCCGGTGTGTAGGCTTGTGTACATTCTAGGACCCTGTGGGTCTCTCCAACGATCTCTCCTGTGAGGTTGGGAGCCTCTCCCGGCACCTCAACCCCTGAAAGTTTTTCTAATCAGTGATTTTAGGGTTTAATTCCTGTTGCTGGGACCCTGGGTTGTGTGGTCTGTCTCACTGCCCGGGTTTTTTGCCTGGTTTGTCTGCATGCGAATGTGTGTTCAAGGTCAGTCAGCCACCTTGAGAGCCTTACTGGGTTTGCTCGTTTAGTCCCCGTGCCCACTCCACTAACTACTGCCTTTTCCTACCGGGACTTCTCTCCTCCGCAGCCAACTGTGCCCCTCTTACCAGCCTGGATGAATGGTTTGTTGTTGTTGGACTTCTGTACAGTGTACTTTTCTGTCTGTCTTGATTGTGTTTTTGTTTCTAAATCTTTGTTGTCCTTAAATTTGGTTGTGCGAGGAGGCACAGTGTTTCCACCTACACTTCCATCTTGGCTGAAAGTCCCCATCTTTAATATTAAAATGGCTGCACAAAAATTCACCAATTTTGATGTTTTTTTTAAAATGCACACTGATATGACAGCTGTCACTATACAGTCTAACAAAATTGTGTTGAATGAAGTTAAAGACAACTAAATGCTACTAGAGCCATTGTACAGAAAAAACTAAATGAACTTTTGACCAACCCAATATTAGACAAAGTTAGAAAGAGAATAGAGGAATTAAAGAAAGAATTGAAGAAACTGTCCAGGATTCTACTTAGACCAAGAAATGAAACACGAAGAGACTTGGAAGATAAGATGAAAAGATCTAATGTGCTTCTAATCAGGGTTATACAAGGAGAGGAGAAAATGGACAGGACAGTGTTTGAAGAGGTATTGCTGAGAATTTCAACAATGATGAAAGACACCACACTGCAGAGTCAGGAAGTACACTGCATCCCAGGCTGAAAGAATTAAAAGAAGTCTGCATCTAGGCACCTTGTGAAACCCCAAAACATCAAAGAAAATATCTTAAAAGCAGATTAGCTTCAAAGTAATAACAGGCTGAGAGAAAATAACTGTGAACCAAAATTCTATACCAAGAAAACATATTTTTTTAAGAACAAAGATAAAATAAAGAATCTTTCTGAAAAATAGAAACAGAATTAGAACCATACTGAAGGAAATTCTGATGGATATACATCAAGCAAGAGCAAGAATATATTACATAAAGGTCTGAAAGGCAAAAAAGAAGAGCAAATGGGTAAATATGAGGGTATATATAAATAAACTGACTGTAAAGTAAACTTTATTGGATTAAAAATACACAGTAGAATTAAATAGCACAATAATACCACATAAATAGCAAGGATGAGTGATTATAATTCAAGTATTTAATGTCCTTGGTTGTTCAGGAAAAGGATAAAAATATTGCTTGCATTACCACTAATATTACAAATGCATTTTAAATTTTCTAGTGTGGTCATTAAAAGAATAGTAATGAGATTATAACTTCCAAACTGGGAGTGGGCAGAAGCCGGGACAGGGAGTCAAACTGAGAGAAAAATAACCCATCCTAAAAAACATAGGAGAGAGGAGATAAAAGAATATAAGAAAACTAAGACAAGTAAAATGATGGAAATAAATCTAAATATATTAGTAATTACATTGAATATAAATGGATAAAAATTATCAAATCAAATTCAAAAGGATGTAGATACATTACCACTTATTAATGATACCTTCACGTAACAGAAAAGTTGAAATTTTAAGTTTAGAATGATATATCAGACAAATTTTGACAATCTGGGATTACTTTAATTCAAATTCAAGGCCAGAAGTGGCTCAGCAATGGGCTGCCATCCTGAAAGGGCCAAGTTGTTTTCCATCCACTTTTAACTCCCAGGTTTAGCGATTCGGGATTCCAGACCATTGCTCAGTCCCGTATACGTGGTCTCGTTTCCCAGCTTTCCTCCTTCTGGCCCCACAGGGCTGCCAGCAGTAACGCTCAGCCTCCTGGCTGCCTCTTCCACAGTGACAGCAGCTCTTAAAATGAAAGCAGCCCTGTGAGCTGGCTTCACCCCTCTGAGTTTTCATCTGATCCTCATCTTAGCTATCTTACTGGCTCTTTGCTGCATTTAAGAACATTCCCGAAGTTAGAGGACTTCCGGCCAAGATGGAGGCGTAGGTGGAAACACTGTGCCTCCTCGCACAACCAAGTTTAAAGACAACAAAGTTTTAGTAACAAAAACTCAACCAAAACACAGAAAATTGAACTATACAGAAGTCCGACAACAATCAACCATTCAGCCTGACAGGTAAGAGGGACGGAGACAGCCGCTGGCAGAGCGGGGTTGCGCAGGAAAAATCAGCCAGACCAACCCAGGCATGCAGGCAGAGGTTGGCAGATCCCAGGCTTGGGGTGGCAACGGGAAGACCCAGTGAGCGCGCAAGGCGGCAGGCTGACCACGGTCACACAGTCGTGTGCAGATAAACCAGGGGAAGGAGCCAGCAGTGAGACAGACTGTGCAGGCCCCAGTGGTGGGAAGCAGCAGAGGGGGCCGCCATTACCTCTCTCTGACCCCGCCCCCACATACAGTGTCACAACCCAGTGACTTAGGTTGCCTCGCCCTGGTGAACACCTAAGGCTCTGCCCCTCAAACATAACAGGCGGGAAAAGACCAAAACATTATGGCTCAAGAACAGCTTAAAGCCCCATAGCTGATAACTCTAAGCAACCAAGAAATAGCCAACCTATCAGATGCACAGTTCAAAATACTGGTGATCAGGATGCTCACAGAACTGGTTGATTTTAGTCACAATTAGAGGAACATATGAAGAATAAACAGATTGAAATGAAGGGAACCAATAGTGATGGAAAGGAAACTGAGACTCAAATCAAGGGAGTGGACCAGAAGGAAGACAAAAATGACCAAACAAAAGAATGAAGAAACAAGAATTCAAAAAAATGAGGAGAGGCTTAGCAACGTCCAGGACATCTTTAAACATTCCAACATCCAAATTATAGGGGTACCAGAAGGGGAAGAGGAGGAGCAACAAGTGGAAAGCTTATTTGAACAAATAATAAAGGAGAACTTCCCCAATCTGGCAAAGGCAATAGACTTCCAAGAAATCCAGGAAGCCCAGAGTCCCAAAGAAGTTGGACCCAAGGAGGAACACACCAAGACACATCATAATTACATTAGCCAAAATTGAAATGATGGAGAGAATCCTAGAAGCAGCAAGAGATAAGGGGACAGTCACCTACAAAGGAGTTCCCATCAGACTGTCAGCAGATTTCTCAAAAGAGACCTTACAGGCAAGAAGGGGCTGGAAGGAAGTATTCCAAGTCATGAAATCCAAACACTTGAATCCAAGATTGCTCTATCCAGCAAAGCTTTCATTTAGAATGGAAGGGCAGATAAAGTGCTTCTCAGATAAGGTCAAGTTCAAGGAGTTCATCATCACCAAGCCCTTATTATAGGAAATGTTAAAGGGACTTATCTAAGAAAAAGAAGATAAAAAATATGAACAGTGAAAGGACAGCAAACTCACAGTTACTAATAACCACACCTAAAACAAAAGCAAACTAAGAGGACAGCTAGATTAGGAGCAGAACCATAGAAATGGAGATCACATGGAGGGTTAGCAACAGGAGAGTGGGAGGAGGAGAAGGAAGGAGAAGGTACAGAGAATAAGTAGCACAGATGGTGGGGAGAAAATAGACAGGGGGGAGGGCAAGAATAGTATGGGAAATATAGAGTCTAAAGAACTTGAGACACATGGACATAAACTAAAGGGGGGGAATTGTGGGGGGGGGTGCAGGGTGGAGGGAATGAAGGGGGGGAAATAGGACAAGTGTAATGGCATAATCAGTAAAATATACTTAAAGAAAAAGAACATTTCCCCACCCCACCCCCATCTTTTATCTGTTGCTTTTTTGTGATGGCTTCCTCAGGTTGACAGGTTGATTTAATTTAATTTGAATTGTCTAGTCCTCCATCACCATAAGTACAAGAATTTAATGCCTCACTTTCTCAATCTACACAATGTTTTCAAATGCCTGTCTCGTCTACCCACCTAGACTGTTAAGTCTTTTGAACATATGAAAAGAGTTATACTAATTTTGTATACCTCTTGATACCTGATAAAGCACTCTAAACAGATGGTCAGAAAATTACTAAATAAAGTTGAATTTGCCTTTAACTCTATTTGACAGTATTCAGAGCATGTTAAATAGATGAGTATCTAAATACAGTGTCTTTTAGCTAAAACATACACTGGTATGCTTTGACAAATGATATTTTTCACCAAAATATAGGGAGAAACAGGTTAAAAGCACAAGAAAGTAGAATCACTATTAATTTTTGTGATTTAACCTTCTTAAGACAGAATTTGTCAAATTTAGGATTTGTTAGGCTAAGTCATTCTGGATATTTATAAATGAAAGAGGAGGTGGCACTTATAAATTAAGACAGAATACTGATTAAATATAGAGAAAGTATTTCCACTAAATTCCTTATCTGAAGATTTTTATGTTACTAAACAGGATGAAAGGTCCTTAAATGACCCTTAGTTGGTCATTTATGTCTAACTCAGTCTTACCACTTCCTGTGCATAATCAGCCAACACTAGTAAAATTCCATTCAATTGGTTTCTTTTTAGTAAATTTTCTTATGCCACTCAAATGATACCTTATATTAGATTGTTTTGCCCACATGATTGTATAAATTATTGATTTCAAAATGTTTTCTGTTTCACACTGTAATTTTCTTTTTGACCCAGGGATCATTTAGAAGTATATATCTTAATTCCCAAACATATAAGATTTTCTGATTATCTCTTTGCTCTCGATTTCTAGCTTAATCTCATTTACTCCAGATAAATATACTCTATGACATCAACCCTTAAGTTTTCTTTATATCTTTTTTAAATATAAAAATTTGTACTTGATATTCTCTGTGTGTTCATTAGGTCAAATTTGGTAAGCATTATTGTTTAATTCTTTTGCACTCTTACTGATTTCTTTTGGTAATGTGCAAATGATGAAATCTGTAACTCTGAATTTTTCTTCTCCTTGTACCTGCAATTTTTGCTCTAAATATTTTGAGAATTTATTAGGTTTATTTAATTTAGAACTGTTATTTCTTCCTAGTGTTTTGAGTCATTTATCATTATGAAATGTCTCTCTATTTCCGTATTGCTTTTTAGCCTTAAAGTCAGCTTTGCACAAATAAAATAGGTTTGCATGGTATATATTTTCCACTCTTTTTTTGTAGAAAGTACATGTGTGCGTCTGACAGATAATAGATTCAGAGAAGGGAAAGTAACTCTTTACACCAATAAGTAGGATATATGTGACCTTATTGATTCCTCCAGTTATAATTTGTTATCTTCAGTGTGCCAAGATCTATGCCAAACACAGTTTTATATTTAAAAGGAGTTATGATCTAATGCAAGGTACAAAATTGAATTGGCACAGAAGGATTTTTTGCTAAGCTCTTTCTTAGAGTCACTGATGCCTACAGGTGGTTTTATAACTTCTCTACTTACACATAAGTTTTGAATGTCAAATATGGTTATAAGTGTTCATCTTTTTTCAAAAGCACAAACTAATGTAATAATAATAATGGCTGACATTTATGAGGCATTACTCCGTACCAGGGCTGTATTTAATTTTTTTTATTATTGTTCTATGACAGTTGTCCCAATTTTCCTCCACTTCTCTCCCCTGCCCCCACCCATCCACCCCCACTCTCACAATCAGTCCCCACCATGTTGTCCAGGGTGTTCTGTTTTGCTCGTTTCATTGTTTTATTCATTAGATTCCTCTTATAGCGGTATTTGTCTTTTATACGGTATTTGTCTTTTATCTCCTAGCTTATTTCACTCAGCGTAATACTCTCCAGTTCTATCCATGCAGTTGTGAAAGGTGGGAGTTCCTTCTTTCTTTATGCTGCATAGTATTCCACTGTGTAAATGTACCCCAGTTTTTTGATCCACTCACTTATTGATGGGCACTGAGGCTGTTTCCAGCACTTGGCTATTGTAAATTGTGCTACTATGAACATAGGGGTGCATAGGTTCTTTTGAATTGATGTTTCAGGATTCTTAGGCTATAATCCCAGCAGTGGAATGATTGGGTCAAAAGGCAGTTCCATTTTTACTTCTCTGAGGAAATTCCTTACTGTTTCCCACAGTGGCTGCACCAGTCTACATTCCCACCAACAGTGCACTAGGGCTCCCTTTTCTCCACACTCTTCAACACTTGTTTTTTGTTGGTTTGTTTATGATGGCCATTCTGACTGGTATGAAGTGGTATCTCATTGTGGTTTTAATTTGCATCTCTCTGATGGCTAGTGATGTTGAGCATCCTTTCATGTGCTTATGGGCCCTCTGTATGTGTCCTCCTTGGAGAAGTGTCTGTTCAGGTCCTTTGCCCCTTTTTAGTTGGATTGTTTGACTTCCTGGTGTTGAGTTACATGACTGCTTTATATATTTTGACAAGATCAAACCCTTGTCAGAGATATCCTTGGCAAATATATTTTCCTGTATGGTTGGTTCTCTTTTCAATTTGTTTTCATTAGCCATGCAGAAGGTTTTTAATTTGATGTAGTCCCATTTGTTTAGTTTTTTCTTTATTTCCCTTGCCCTATAGGATATATAGGCCAAAATACTTCAGCATGGGATATCTGAAATTTTACTGCCTATGTTATTCTCTAGAACTTTTATGATGCCACAGCTTACGTTTAAGTCTTTTATCCATTTTGAATTTATTCCGGTGTATGGTATAAGTTCATGGTCTATTTTCATCTTTTTGCATGTACTATTCTAGTTCTCCCAACACCATTCATTGAAGAGGCTTTTTTTACTCCATTGCATGCTCATGCCCCCTTTGTCAAATATTAATTGACTATAGAGACATGGGTTTATTTCTTGACTCTCTATTCTATCCCATTGATCTATGTGTCTATTCTTATGCCAGTACCAGACTGTTTTGATTACAGTGGCCTTGTAATATAGTTTGAGTTCAGATATTTTTATCCCTTCTACTTTGTTCTTCTTTCTCAAGATTGCTGAGGCTATTCAGCGTTGTTTTTGGTTCTGTATTAATTTTTGAAATATTTGTTCTAAATCTGTGAAGTATGTCATTGGTATTTTAAGAGGGATTGCATTGAATCTATCTATTGCTTTGGGTGGTATAGACATTTTAATGATGTTAATTCTTCCAAGCCATGAACATGGTATATACTTCCATTTATTTGTTTCTTTCTCAATTTCTTTCTTCAGTGTTCTGTAGTTTTCCAGGTACAGGTCTTTTACCTCCTTGGTTAAGTTTATTCCTAGATACTTTCTTTTTCTTGTTGCTATAGTAAATGGGATTTTTTCCTAGTTCCTCTTTCTGATACTTCATTGTTGGTATACAAAAATGCCTTCAATTTCTGAATATTGACTTTGTATCCCACTATTTTGTCAAATGCACTTATTGAGTCAAGTAGGTTTTTTTGGTGGAGCTCATAAGGTTTTCTATGTACACTGTCATTCCTCTGCAAATGATGACAGTTTTACTTTCTCCTTTCCAGTTTGAATGCCTTTTATTTCTTTTTCTTGTCTGATTGCTGTGGCTAGATCTTCCAACACTATGTTCAATGAAAGTGGTGAAAGTGGACACCCTTGTGTTGTTTCTGATCTTAGGGAGAAAGCTGTGCTTAATATTTTACATCTTCACCACAGTTAATTTTACCACAGCCCCTACCTTTTTCTATTACCCCTCTTGTTACTTTTAACCATGTTTCCATAAATACACAAAAAGCCAATATTTACATATCTCAATTATTTACTCCCTACTTTTATCCCTATTCCTGATAAGCCCTAAGATATAATAAAACAAAATTTTAGCTAAATGCATAAACATTTCCAACCTTAAATTGAAAGAATAACTACTTATTCACAGTTGCATGCCTGAGAAGTTAGAAGAACAGAGCTTAGTTTGACAGTTACCACTAAACTCACGTTATTGTCCTTAATGTGCAATTTTTCCGAAACTTAACCGTTTGCTGATTTCTTTCTTTAGGAACCATATTACGTGCGTTGCATCAAACCCAATGACAAGAAATCCCCACAGATATTTGATGATGAACGCTGCCGGCATCAAGTCGAGTATCTTGGATTACTGGAAAACGTAAGGGTGCGACGGGCAGGATTTGCCTTCCGCCAGCCATATGAGAAGTTTCTTCACAGGTGAGGATAGATTCAAAGAAACCTGGATAGTACACTGAGAACTAGAGAGTCTTCCCCATGTATGACAGTGCAAAACATCTGATTTTTGGTGAGTGAACAAAAGAGTTGAAGAAATGGCAGATGTGAAACACATTCCCGGACTGAGCAGAAGGAGTCTTCTTGAGTTTGTGGTTTATGGTCCATGGGAAAAAGTTTATCCTTTGTGAGAAATGTGGGCATCATAGTATAGTAGGAAGCACAATGATTTGGAGTGACATGTAGGTTGGAATCCTGGCTATGCCACTCACTTGCTGCATAATCTTTGGCCAGAAATGTAATTCTTTTGATTCTGTTTCTGCATCTGTAAAATGGGTATAATAACACCTGCTTCATAAGGCTATTGTCATGAGGACTAAATAACCTAAGTAAAAAGCCCAGGTGCCTCATACACTGTAGATGTGCAGTTAATGCTTCTTATTATTACTGACATTATTCATTACAGTTAACCCTTGAACAACACAGGGGTTAGTGGTGTCAACCCCCCCTACATTTGAAAATTCATGTGTGACATTTGACTCCCTCACACTTGACTGCCAATAGCCCACTGTTAACCAGAAACCTTACCAATAACATGAACAGTTGATTAACACATATTTTGTGCATTACATGTATTATATACTTTATTCTTACAATAAAGTAAAGGAAATATTTTTTTGAATTATAAGGAAGAGAAAATACATTTATAGTATTTATTGAAAAAACCTGCATATATATATATATATATATATATATATATATATATATATATAGACTCACACAATCCAAACCCATGTTGTTCAAGAGTCAACTGTACAATAATAACAAAGTGTTAGATAGTTGATCATGAAGGCCCTGAAATTCGCCTACCTGGTTTGAATCCTGGCTTTGCCATTTTGTAGCTCTGTGATCTTTGGTAAGACATATCACCTTTTCAGGCCTCAGTTTGCTCATGTATAAATGGGGGTGATAATAGTAACTGCTTTGTGAGGTTGCTAGAGGATTAAATGAGATAATATATAAAAATCACTTAGAATAGTACCTAGTATATATTAATCACTCAATTAATATAAGACATGATTGCTATTGCTATTTGTTATTAATAACAATGATAGTTGACAACTGGGACTCATAAAAATAATGCTTTAAATTCCATCTGTGCATTTATTTGAAAGTATTTATTGAACACTTTCTCTGTTTTACACTGTGGATTCCACAAAAATATGATTAAATAAATAATAAGAGAGTAGATGGTCAGAAGAGTCTCTAAGGAGACAGTAAGGACAGGAAGTAATTGGCCAAACAAAGATCAGAGAAAAGAGCAGGTGGGGCAGAGGGCACAGCAGGGGAAGGCACTATTGCTGTGATAAGTGTGGTGTGTTAGGTACCAGATGTGGTCCATGTGGTCAGAGGATGCTGAGTGACAGGTCAGTGGTGTGAGATGAGATCAGGTTGACAAACAGGGACCAGATCATGTTAAACTTTGTAATCCAGACTGAACAGTTTTGGTTTTGGCTGAACGTTATAGAAAACCATTGGTGGATACTAAGCAGGTAGTGACACAATCTTATGGATGCTTTAAGAGACCACTGTGGTTGCTGTGTGAATAGAAGGCAAGGTAACGTTCATGGGTACTATTGCAAGAGTATAGGCTTGCACTCTTGCTGATGGCTTAATGATGGAACTTTGAACAGGGGATCGTTGTAGATCCAAGGGTAGTGGGCAGATTCAGGATGTGTTTTGGAGGAAAGATGACAAGTTATATTCATGGTTTGGCTAGATGAGAGAGGAATGATGAGTAGATTTTGGCTCGAGCATATGGCTAAGCCTGGTACCATTTGCTGAAAAAAGGAAGATTGCATAATAGAAGTTTGAGGAGAGGGGTATGGAATAGGGGGCACAAATGGAATCAAGTTTTGTCTCTTGACTGGGTTAAGTTTGAAATGCCAACTAAACACTTACTTAGCTACTAAGTATACAAGTACATATCTGGAGTAGGCTGGAGATAGAGATTTTTGTGAATAGTATGTAGACTATGTATAAAGTCTTGGAACTTACTAAAGAGGAGGAGAGTCATGCCATATTTAGGTTTGTGGTCTGACCCGAAGGAACCAGCAAAGAGGGAACAACCAATGACGCAGAATTCCATAACCAGGAAAGGGTTATGTCACAGAAGCCAAGAGAAGAAGGCATTTCAAGAACAAAAGCACAGTTACCATGTCAAGTGTTGCTGTGCAATCAAGTAAGATAAAAGCAGAACCTGAACTATTAGATTTGGCAACATAGAGGTCAATGGAGGAAGGGCTGGGCAGAGCCCGGTTTGAGCAGGGTGGGAAAGTGAAGCGAGGAGCTGATTGCCCATAGATAACTCAAGAATCTGTAAGAGCTGGGAAAAATGGAAGCAGCAGCTGGAGTGGGATGTGAGGACAGGAGCTACCAGAAAATGTTCATGTGCTTGTGCAGATGGTTCAGAACAGAGGGAGAAACCAGGGACCCAGGAGGGAGGGCACTGTAATAACATCCTTGAGACATCAGCTTGCTTTGAGGAAACAAAGAATTTTGCAAATGTATATATTTACTGATTTTTAACCTCTTTTTGGACTTATTTTACTTTTAACTCAAAATGTGCTGTGCTTTTTTGGCATGGAAGACATGCTATAAGGATTGAATTATGTTTTGTAATACTCATTGTAAAAACAAGAGGACAGATGAGAAAGAACCTCTGAATTTTAAATATAGTGGTATCAGTAGTCCCAGCTTAAATTTCCCCTTCCACTCCAAATAATATAAAATATGTATAATTAAAACCAAGTAAATGTACAGCCACACTATAGAATCAAAAGAGGATTCTCAGTGAACCTTGAAAATGTGAGTCACTCCTAACTATGATATGAAGCAGATGGGAAGACCCAGCAATAGGCCAAGGTTGCAGCTTAGGTTGCAGGGGAAGACTGCCTTGTGAGGCTTGAGCTGCCATTCAGGAAGCCACCCCAGCTGCTATGCTGGAGTTTACACAGCTGCAGCACCAGGAGGTTGCCAAAATGGCCAGGACAAGTCACCACCTCAGCAGCTGCAAGGGAAACATCATAGGCGGAATGGCCAAGACCCAGGAAGCAAAGGGAGCCACCTTACAAGAGGCCTGCAAAGGCCCAGATGTGCAGGTAGCCAGACATGCACTTGCTCCAGGCCCCATTGCCAAGTAGTGGGGGAGCCGTATCTGCACTCACTTGGCTTCTGAGCTTACAATCCTTAACAGTGCATTGCCTCGCAATTGAATGTAGGGCTTTCTAATCAAATGAGGGAATAAACTGGAGTAAAGAAAACAGTCCGCCCTGGGCAGGTGGTTCGGTTGGTCGGAGCATCGTCTCATACACCAAAAAGTTGTGGGTTCTATCCCCAGCCAGGGCATGTACCTAGGTTGTGTGTTCAATCCCTGATCAGGTCACATATAGGAGGCAAACGATTGATGTTTTTCTCTCAATCAGGGTTTCTCTCTCTCTCTTTCTCTCTCTCTCTCTCTCTCCCTCCCTCCCCCCTTCCCTCTTTCCCCCTCCGTTTCCCCCCACACTCTTTTTCTCTTTCTGTTCTTTCCTCTTTCTTTAAAATCAATGATTATGTCTTTAGGTGAGGACTAAAAAGAAGGAAAAACAGGAAAACTTAGACTATCCAAGAGGAAAACAGGGTAGGAAGCTACAATGGAAAAGCACACCTAGTAGAAAATACAAAATGAGAAGGTGAGAAAATTGAAATGTGTTAATAATCAGAAATATTTTAACTTACTCTTTAAAGGACAGAGTAATGGGAAGACTGAAGTCTGTCTAATTACTGGTTATTTGAGATTAGCTCCTCTCTAGAATCATCTCGGAAGGTAAGGGAGATCATCTCGGCAGGGTGTGCATCTGGAAAGCAACCTATTCCTGTTCCGCGGGCTGTGTCTGCCTCCTGCTTTATATGAATAAGTTTGTTCGAATAGAGAAATTGGCCTCTTTTTGTCACATGGAATTTACAGTGGGACATGGGGTAGAATAGAAGGTGTGTAGGGCAGTGAACTGATGTTTCCAGTGATGGAGAAAAAGTAATATTTCCATACTGAATTTTTACTTGGAGATTTGGCAGATTTTCTATGTAAGCTAGCTTTGAACTTAACTTTTTACTTGTCACCTTTCTTGTCATTCTTTTATTTAAAAAGAGAAGGATTTTTAAAATGCTTTAAGAACCTTAAATGCTGCTAAATCTTCCGGGGATATAAAACTGGTTGTCGGAAAGCAGGTGAGTTCAGCTTTTTAATCTGCACATTTTGGATGCTGGTTTGCTGGAGAACTGGCTGGGGTCGGGCCCCACACTGCGGGGAAGAAAGGGTGCCTCGACCCGGAAGCGTTTGCTGAGCAGTATGACTGCGGGGTTGCTCCTGGTTTCTGCTGCGAGCTTAAGCTTCAAACACACAGTGTTCCTACCCACGTTACAGCCCAAGTGTTTACTCTTACTCTTGTTTCGTAATGAATTTGGAAGGCTTCTGATTTTGTTTCCCTTTTCACATGATACTGTGTAATATTACCTCTCTCTTTCATGTGGTTTCTATTTCTGTCCCTATCTGGCAAGTGAGTAGACTTATAAATGTATTTCCTTCCATTTTTTTCTTTCACAAAACAAATATCTATTTCCTTGTCATATGGCAGGCAATATGATATATAGTGGGGAGCAAAACAAAGTCCCTTACTCAGTGGAACCCAGAAACTAGTGAGAGAGACTGGCATTAAATGGATAAACCCACAAATCAATATGATGAATGGTATAAAAGAAACCCAGCCAGAGGTATTAGAGAGGAATGATGGGTGTAAGAATTGAAGGCTGATAAAGGAAGATTAAGGTAAGACTGAAGGATGAGAAGGAGCCAGCTTTTCAATTAATAGATTTAAAAGCATTCCAGGCAATGGGAACAGTATATGCGAAGACACTAAAGCGAGAAAGAGGCAGCACACATTACAGGACCCTGCAGAAGCCTGTGTGATTAGAGTAGAGGGATGGAGGAGAAGAGCAGTGAAAGGCCAAAATGAGGACCTTTTTAGAAAACTACTCTGGCTGCTGAGTAGGCAGAGTGCATTAGAGAGGAAATGGAAGATAATTTCAGGATTCTATTGTAGTAATCTTGATGGTGGCTTGGAGTAGGATTGTGGCAGTAAAGAGGAGAAAAGTTGAACTTTAAATACATTTTTTGGAGGTAGAGCCTATAGTGAATTTGAAGCCTATAGTGGATTAATGATGGATTTGAAGGCATGATAGAAAAGAGAAGGGATCAGTGTGACTCCCAGGATTCTGGCTTTAGTAACTGAGGGCATTGAGGTGGGGAAGATTGAGAAAGACATTTAAGATGTCTTCAGGATCCATGTAGGCAATGGGTATATGAGTCTGAAGCTCAGAACTGAGAGTTGGGCTAGGGATAATAAATTCATGAATTGAAAAATAAAGTGGATAGAGCAGATGAGGTGATGTGGAAGGGTATACATAGAGACAGGAGGAACTGATGTGAGCCCTGGGGAGCTCCAACATTTGGGTCCAGTAATAGAGAAGCAGTAGCGAGAAAATGAGATTGAGGGGAAATATCCAGAGAGGATGAAGGAAGTAAGGAGAGCATGCTGTCACAGGAGCTACGGGAGGAGCTAGGAAAGAGAGAGATGTCAAGAAGGGGTCTGATGCTATTTAGATGTACCGTATATTTCCTTAACCAGAAATGTGTAAAACTAAAAGTGTCCTGAAGGCACAGAGAAAGAGCCTGTAAAAAATAGAAGGCCAGCTTGTGTTCTTGGGTAGGACAACTCAACATCAAAAATAAATTTAATTACCTCGGGAACCTGATAGAAATGCCAGAAGGATTTTTTGTTTGTTTTGTGATTGTTTTTCCCTGTAATTGATTGTGAAGTTTATGTGGAAAAACAAATATGCAGAAATAGCCAGAAAGAACTATAAAAAAGAAAAGACACTAAAATATACTTTAATATCTATAATTAAAACCATGCAGTACTGATACACAGAGGGACAGGCACTGCAGTGAAACAGACCAGGAAGCCCAGAAATGAACTGAGTGCATATGAAATTCAGTAAATGATAAAAATGGCATCATAAATCGCAGGGAGGAAAACAGACTGTTTAGTAAGTAGTATTGGGAATAGCCTTTTATCAAAAGATAAAATTGGATCCATTCCTCATTCCATATACCAAAATAAACTCCAAAGGGATCAGAGATAAGAGTAAAAAATAAAACCATACATGTAGTAGAACACACAAATGAAGTACTCTGTAACCCCAGTGGGAGCAAAGCCTTTCTCACTATGACTTAAATTCAAGTGCAGTGCATGAACAGCAGCACCAGACTTGACTACAAGTATTGAACGGGTTTGGGCCTGAGGGGTGAGGGAGGAATCACTGTGGTAGGCAGCCTTCCAAGCTGGTCCCAAGATCCCCACCTCCTGGTATTCACCTATGCAGTCCCCTTCCCTCAAGTATGCCCTGGGCCTGGTGATTTACTTCCAACAAAATGGAATATGACAAAGGTGATGAGATGTAACTTGTGATATTAGGTTGCAAAAGGCTGTGACTCTGTGACTTCCATATTGGTCACACTTTTGCTCTCATGAGGCTGGAGTGTGGTGAGTGCCCATGAGAGGCCCACAGGGAAAGGAACTGTTGGCTGCTTGTCATAGAAACGCAGTTGGGTGTCTTATATTCATCTTACAGGCAGAACACTGCTTAATTTTCTGTCAGCGATGATAGCTTCATTGGCTTGATTTCCCCTGAAGCAAGTATATTGTTCATAAGTAATGTTAGTTTTGTTCTTTTCCTAACCACTTACCAGTTTGCTTATTAATCTCTCTGTGCTGGCTACAAAACTTGTAATAGAGGCATCCTTGTCTTGTTTCTGTTTGTGACAAAATGGTTCCGAAGTTGCCCCTTTATGAATGATATTTGCTGTAAGTTTTTGATAAATGGCCTTTATTAAATTAAGAAAGTACTCTTTCAGCCCTAGGTTAATAAGGGTTGTTATCATGACGGAGCATTGTATCTTATTGAAGATTTTTTCCACATCTCTTATCAGGCTATTAAATTTATTTCTATTCATAGTTTTTTAAGAAGTATTTTTTCATATTCTGAGAACTTTTTATTTCTTTCTTTGAAGCATCTTGAATTTGATGGGATAGTTTTTTGTGTCTATTGAAATCATATTGTTTTCTCTCTTAATCTGTGCCCTGTTCTCTTTTCACGAAGGTATAAGATGATCTCAGAATTCACCTGGCCCAACCATGACCTCCCTTCAGACAAAGAAGCTGTCAAGAAGTTGATTGAACGATGTGGTTTTCAGGACGATGTAGCTTATGGAAGAACCAAAATTTTCATTCGCACACCCCGAACCTTGTTTACCTTGGAAGAACTCCGGGCCCAGATGCTCGTAAGGATTGTCCTCTTTCTGCAAAAGGTAATTTGATACTTTATAAACATGGAGAAGGCCTTGTTTTGACGTTCTTAAACATCTGTTGAACATTTTCTTAGATTCAAGAAATGTTCATGATGGTGGTGGTTTTTTGTTGGTGGTGGTATCTGTGTGTATCTTAGGATGATTTCTGTTGCCTTCACACGTGGAAAACTTATTTGGCTGTTGGAAGCTCAAAATCATTTTATCCTCAAAACTTGGAAGATGTTTTGTCTTCTGGTATTTAAAGGTGGAGAAATGTCTAAAACAGCCTGTTTTTTGTCTCTTGTAGTTAACTGAACTTGCTTAGCTTAACCGTGTAAAAAACTTTCATCTTGTAATCTTGTCACTCAAAAGTTTTGCCAACATGTTTGAAACAACCTCCCTCATCCGTCATTACCCAGCACCCACACTCAACTGAGGTGTGGAATGTTGACTTATTGATGGGCATTAGATCGTGGTACCTGTCAGTGATCTGTACAGGCCCCCTTCTCATTTCACTCACTCACACATTTCCTTTATTTCCTCATACCCATTTTCATACCTTCTTTATGAAGCATTTCAATGTCAGATATTATATGCCTACTGTTTCTTCGCATAAAGAAGTCACCTGCCTCTGTGAGAATGTCTTAGGAGGACATATATCAGGAGAAAGGTGGCTGGGCCATGCAGACCCAGCTGGTCAAAGTGGGGCCGGTTCCTCTCCGAAGTGACCCTGCCAGTCTGCACCCCACCAGTGGCAGGTGGTACTGTGTGCCCACATCCTGGCGGTGTCATCCAGCTGCCTGCGCATGTTGCCAGACTCAGGGGTATAATGACATCTCATTGTTTTACTTTTTATTTCTCTGGTTACCATTAAATTTGAACATCTCATTAACTACTTGTTCGCTTTTTGGTTTTTCATATAAACTGCTATTCATATCCTTTGGGTTTTTTTTTTTGTTGTTGGAGTTGATATCTTATTCTTGTTGATCATCAGGAATTCCTTGACTACTTTAGACATAAATCTCATGTTCACTTTTGACATTACAAATAGATTCTCCTATTCTGTATGCATTGTATGAACTTCATAATATGCATTGTTGAAGAGAATCCTTAATTTTGACATAATCAAATTCTTCAGTATTTCACCGTATATTTTGAGCTTTGGAATTTTGTTTAAGAGGGCTTTCTCTATCTGTAGGTCACAAAGATGCTATCTAATACTTTCCTCTATGAACTGTGTACCTTTTCACATTTAGGTCTTTAATCCATTTATAATCCACCTGTGTATGTGGTTTGAGGTAGAAACTTGGTTTCATTTTCTTCTGTATGATGAGTAGTTTATCTTAGTACCATCTACTAAGCAATCTGTCCCTTACCCATTGATATTTTATTTTATATTAAATATGTATTCTGTTTCTGAGTACTCTGTTCTGTTTCTGTATCTGCCTGTTTTTGCACTAAGACCACACAGTTTTTATTGTAGTGTGCCCTGGTAGATGGTAAAGTAAGTCCGTCTTCTCTACTCTTCTAGATTAAGATTGATTAACCTGTATATAGACCTTTATTCTGCAGTGTAAATTGTAATGTGTGTTTATTATATTCATTAAATTCAACAATACTTCCTGTTAGGACTACACTGAATTTATAGATTAATTTGAAAGGATTGACATTTTTACAATATCGAATCATCTCAAGAGTATAGAATTGGCTTTTATATAAATCATTTATCTCTTTGACCTTTAGACTTAGAGATTCCTCATGAATTCATGGTTAATTCCTGGATATTTTATTGTTTGTGTTACTGCTGGGAATTTTTTATGATATTTTGTACATGGCATTGTTGATTCAGAGAACTAATGTTGGCTTGTATGGGTGTACCTGTGTCTAGATGAGACCTTTGGTATGTTTGTTAATTCTCTTAGTTTTTCTGGATAAATGATTGTATCATGTGCAGATAATTCGACATTTTCACTTCTTAGTTGCCAAGATGTTTCTAAGTGTTGGTCTTTTTCATTTATTTTTGCCTAGAATTCAGAAAAAATTTTGGAATGGAATGCTAAATTCTGTTGTATCCTAAAACAGTTTCCTTCTATTATTTTTTTTCGCTGCTTTTACTCGGTTATGTTTTCTTTCTCAAGTTACTACTAGTAAATCGACAGGTTTGGATCTCTGCTTTCTGTCTGCCATAGTACATTATTTTTATACTTCCGTTGCTCAGTGCTTAGCAGTGATGTTTTTATTGTTGTTTTGCATGTCTGGTACTTTTTCTTCTTTATACATATCCAGGAGGTTGACTCAGACTCAGAATTTGGCCCTGAACCAGTATGGTCATCCGTACCTGTCATGACATACCATATATGACATACCTGTCAGTGTGTTTGGGATAGCCCTGGTCTGTGACTCTTTTGTGTTATAACTGTGAGTAGTGTGCCTTTCACTCTCAACACTGTCCCAATATGGGTGATAAACTGTCCCCTGAACTCACTTTCTGTCACTTGGTGGCTGGTAGAACCCTCTTCTTAAATCTACAGGGAAAGTTTTGTCTTTCACAGTTGTCAGCATCCCACAAACTTCAGTCCCTGGCAGCTCTGCTAGCCGTAAACCCACTCCTCTCCCTCCCAGCCCCGCAGCCAACTCTTACATACAAATTGTAATTCCAGGTATACACGCCTGCTAGGGCTCTTCCTCATTCAGTCCTCTCTATAGCACCTTTGCTTTCTTTCTGGTGAGAAATTAGAATTTCTACCTAGAAAAGAGATTCCAAAGACAAAGGGATGGCTGCTTCGAAAGTCACCACCCACGCTGTGGAGGGGAAGCTGTCCAGGTTTCTCTGGGATGCAGGCCATGCATTCCTTAACCTTGAGGCAGTGCATTTGGGAGCAAGGACCTTCCTCCCAACTCTCAGGCAGGCCATTCTGGGGGCTACACATCCGATCTGTTGATTGTGTTCTGTAGATTGCTCCACGGGTATAAAGTTAGTGGAAATTTCTGTCAGCTTCTGGGAATAGATCACCAGTCACCTAACTTTCCATGTCATGTTTTCACATTTTCTGTATCTTTATGGGAATCTAATGGAAAGTTAGGAGAGACAACATCAAGGGTACTATTTTAGCCCTGGTCAGTGTGATTCAGTTGGCTGGGCATTGTCCCACAGACCCAAAGGTCATGGGTTCGATTACTGGTAAGGGAACATGCAGAAGGCAGCCAATCGATGTTTCTCTCCCTCTTTTCTCCTTCCATTCCTTTTCTCTAAAAAAAGAAGTAAATAATTTTTTAAAAGAATACTATTTTAAATAAGAATCTCCAACCATTGGTTTTTATTTCCTTTTTCAATTAAAAATACCTTGTATTTTTCTCTGATTATGTAATTAAATATGCCAATTGTAAAAACAAGTTCAAACCATACAGAAAAGTATAAGGAATGCCGTGGAAAATCACCTAAAATCACAGCATCCAGAGGTAGCACCACTAACATTGTGGTGACCATCCTCTGTGAGGTCTTTCTGTGCATATATCTAGGCATATATGCTATGCTATAGATGAAATCACAGCTCATATGATGTTTTTTATACTCTCCTGTCTCTTTTTCTACTGTATTTCATTTCTTTTCCCTACATTTACCTTCTCTGCCCACATCTTCTCTTTTCTCCTATGTCAAGGGTCCCCAAGACCACTCCCAGTTTCACTGACTCACTGAAAGGACTTACAGGACTGAGCAGATAGTTGTACTCATGAGTAAACTTTATTACAGAAAAGGATGCAAAGCAGAGTCAGCAAAGGGAAAAGGCACATGAGGGGAGGCCCAGAGGAAACCGGGAGCAGACTTCCAAGAGGCCTCTCCCCGGGGAGCTGCACGGGACATGCTCAGTTCCTCCGGCAGTAGTTGTGACAACACATGTGCCAAGTGTGACCTACTAGGAACTTCACTGGAGCCTCACTGCCCAAAGTTTTATTCGGGGGCTGGTCACAAGCTCTGCCTAGCTTGTACCAAAATTCCAGATTCCCAAAAGGAATTCAGGTATTCAGCATAAACCACATGGTTTATACAAGCAGTTTAAGCACATTAAACCACTATTATTTAGGGGAAGTTTTTTTTATCAGTGTGGGGAACTGTTTACCAGCCAAGTTCCTAGACACCAGCCAAGGGCCAACCAACCTTGCAAGTGGGCCTGAGGATAGCAGTCTCAGGCCCTCTGTGTTAATTCTTTCCTGGGCGACACACACAGTCTTCCCGTAATTTTAATAGACTTAGTGTGGGCAGGTGTGCTTGTAAGTCACCCATCATGAAATGGGTAAACATGTTGAATGAGTCTTCAGAAATAATTCACCGAAGTTGAATGCAGCCTCTCACAACACCACCAGCTAGTACACTAATCCAGATGGGTGCCTACAACACTCCCCTAGCTGGGGAAGCCTGTACTACAGGAGGCCTGCCCTCTAGAAGATACTTCTGAGGTGTTTTGGGTCCCCCTCGTACTTGGATCATCTCAGATTGCACAGCTTGGACCCTTGCCCTAGGGATGGAATTATCCTTTACTGTGTGTCCTGCCTAGATATGAGGTCCAGGCCCTTTCTCTGCACATACCAAAGACTACTAAACAGAAGATTTCTCCTTCAAAAGAATATCTTAAAGGCTCTAATCATCTTCCTCCAAGCAACTTGTGGGTACTCTGAGGTCACAGTTATAGTTCATGAATACCACTGCAGCAAGACCTGCCGGCCCTTTGGAAATTTAAATCATGTTCACCCTGGACCTGCTCCACACCATGCCATGGGTTTCCTGGTTTTTATTCCAGTCCTCAATGTCACTCACACCTTATAAAGACCCATGACAACAGTGAGCTGTGGGGCCCACAGTCAAGCTTGAATTTAAAGTCAGCTGGTAATGTTCTGTTGTATTATGGAACACTGCGGACATTCACATAGGAACTAATAGAAACCTCACACTGCAAATGTTCTGATCCATTGGCCTCCTAGGGTGAGTTGGCTCTCAGAATTTTGGCTCTCAGAATCTGCTCAATTCAGTATCAATATTCCTTTTTCCTCAGCAAGATAACATGGACCCTTTTTCTCCTATTTCCATATTTTGGAATAATCTCACTAGCATTGGAGTTAATCTGTTCAGTTTGAATTGCCCTGTGAAGACATCTGAAAGGGGGCACTTATTGGAGCATAACTCTTCAACAATTTTCTCTAGTAATTGGTCTGTTTTTATTGTGTACCTTTTGTGGGATTGTTTTCAGTAATTTATACTTTTGTAGAAAATCATCCAGGTTCTCAAATTTAATTGAATAGAATTGAACGAAGTCATCTCATGTTTCTTTTCATTTCTTTTGTATCTGTAGTCTTTCCCTCTTATCATTTTTGTGTTTGATTTGTTCTCACTCTTTTTTTAATCAACTTTATTGAGATGCACTTTACTATCCTTCTCAAAGAACCAGCTCTCATTAGAGCTCACATTTATTAGTGTTTATTAATTCCACCATTTTTTATTTCTGATTTTGCTTTTTATCATCAGGAATTTCTTTTTTGGAGTAGAAAGAATACAAGCAAGCAGGACATTATCTTTTGCAATCTGCTGGAGTTGGGCACTTTATTTTTTTTCTTTTAAATTTATTAGTAATGGACTGTAAAAGTTGTTCTGAGAATTGCTTTTGCTGTATCTATAGAACCTGATGCAGAATCGTTTAATTTTTTTATTCTTAGATTGCCTCTTTCCCAAAATGTCATTCAAACATTTTTTAAAAATCATTTCCAGACAACCCATGTTTGTGTGTATGTTTTCTTTTTTTTTTCTAATCTTGTTATTAAGTTTTAGTTTTATTTCATTATGATCTATTTTTTGGAATTTATCAAATTTTGAAGACCTGGTATGTCGTTTTTGAGTATTTCTTGAAAAAGGTGTATTGTCTTTTTCTCTATTTTTTGATATTTTTATTATGCACAGTTGTAAATATTTACAAAAATAGCAAGACTAGTATGAGTCCCTGTGTTCCCATCTCCCAGGTTCAAAAATTATCAACATTTTGCCATTCTTTATCTAGTTCTCACTTCAGGTGTTTGTTCTGTGCACTTCGTTCATGTGCTTCATGTGATTTTTTTATACGTTTGTTCTGTTCAGTTCTGTTTGGTGATACAAAAAGGAAATCTCAGGTGTATTATCATTTCACCGTTAAGTGCCAGTATACTCTCTACAGATAAGGACTTTAACCTTTCATTTATATACCATGTGTAATTAATAATAATGCTTTATCTAGTATTTAGTTCGTGTTCCTTATTCCCAGTTGACTTGAGAATGTCACCCCACAGATGATCGGGGTGGCGCTTCAGGCACCTTGGAGGGTGGAGGGTGGAGCACTCTAGGCTTTCCCATATTGATTACGATTTTCAAGGACATTTCCTTCTCCCATTAAAGAACATGTGTAGGAAGGTGGCTGTGCATCACAAGGACCGCCCTGGTTGGTTTGTCCTAATCAATAAGTTAATATTGTTTGTATGTTCTTGTATTTATTCATTAACTTTCCATTTTTGGTTCTTATTGTTGGATTATATTATAATCCCAATCACAAGGAGGATTAAAAGTGGCTCCTTAAAGCATAAATATATAATAAAAATGGTAAATTTTAAAACTGAGAATAATATTATAACTATTAATTATAAGACATCGCAAAGGTTAATATAGACTTGAGTATACTAATTTTATAAACCAGCCAAAGAAAAAATGTGAATAGAATCATTATCTGAAAGCTGGATTTTATTGGTTTAGTCTCTCCTTGGCCCCTGTTCCCTGATGTAGTGTTGACACAGGACTTTGTCAGGTGGTAGCGTGAAGCTGAGGGCTGTCGCATCATTTTCAAACAAAGCTCACTGACTTCTTTGTGAAACCAGTTGAGTGTTCTATTTCTCAGACTAGAAGCAAAATAATGAACTTTCATATAAACCATTGTTTTTGCCCTTAAAGTAAAACAAACAAAACAAAATTACTTATTTTTACTGAGTGACAGGCACTATTCTGAGCACTTTACACATCTTAACTAAATCTGTACAAGAACCTAGAGACTGAGTGTCTGTTACTTATTTCACTTAATAGGCAAGGGAACTAAAGCCTCAGAGGGGCTGAGCAATTTGCTGGAGGTCACACAGGTGTCAGAAATGGTATTTGGACCCAGTAGTCGGACCCCTGCTCGCACTCTCTTAATGCCTGCTCCCCTGTCCCGTGGTGCCGTCCTCCAGAGTGCTCTCCTCCTCGGTAGAATCAGCCACCAAGGTAATGATGGCATCGTGCTCAGAGAGGAAAAAAAGAATGAGATTTGGCGAAATTCCTTTATTAAATGACCTCGGTAGACATCTGACAATATCCGGGTCATTTACTATCGATTATGTAAACTAATGTATTTTTACTAAATCAAAAGGAAACTAATGTCGAAAGTAGGAGTCAGCTCTTGACACGTGTATAGAAATGAAAAGTGGTCGATGGCTTTGTTACTGCGAATACGTGCATCAGGAGAAGAGATGTTCAGTTGTTTTGGTAAAAGTGGGAGGGCGTGTTTGGATGACTACTGAGAGCAGCAGCTGGATTAGAGGAAGTGGGGTGGTGGCGTGGCTGTGTGACAAGGGAGGTGCCCCGACTGCTACTTGTCACTTTATTCATGGGGAACATTTATGGTCAAACACATGCTGCTTGACGTTTACTAAGTGTTGAAAGAAATTAAGGAAAATGTGCCTTTGGTCAGATGGTGGCCATTGACTATACTCTTTTCAGTACTCTATGAGAAGAAACCAGGAGCAAGTGCCCTTTCCCATACTGTGACCGGGGCCGTGCTGGAGGAGGGTGCTCCTACACATGTTTGAGTGGGTAATAAACAGGTTTGTTCGCTCATTAGTGACTAAGGACATAAAAATGAACAAGGCAGGAGTCCACCCAGAAAAAACTGACAACCCAGTCAGGAGGTGCAGCTGCACTCAAGCCAGTGAGACAGAGTAGCAGTTTGGGGTGGTCTTCGGTGGGGGGTGACAGCCAGGGGGGCTCAGGGAAGAGGCATCTGCTCTGCTCTGGGGAGAAGAGGCTTTCTGGAAGGAGAGGTGCCAAAAGGTTTGGGGACCACTCTGTTAGAGTCACGTTCTATTAGAAAAGACTATTCCAGGGAGGGTGGGTGTTCATCAGTGTTTCTTAAACCGTTTACACAGGTTAAGTTCATTACAGCCAGATCACTGATATCATAGTGGGTTAACTGTCCCTAAGGTTAGTCAGTAAAATAAACTTCCTATGACAGATACAGGGAATAAAGCCTTCTACAGGAAAAGTCAAACAAATGCCATTTTCCATAATAAATATCAAGTAACTGTAGCCCATGGAATTACGAAAACAGCCCTTTGAATGTTACTGGAAAGTTCTCTGCCCCTCTTTGAAAACAGCCACATGGATAATTAGGAAGCAAACGTACATGGCAGCAGAGTAAGATGACGACAAAATTAGATTTAACTTGAATTTTATAGCAAGCACACACGTATTTACTAACCTCTCCACTATTTATCTAACAACACGTAAAGAGCTAGCTTAGGACGTGTCTTCTCAAAGCGCCCGGTCCACGAGCCCTGGTTGTGTTCTGGTTCCCTGCTGACAACCGGGTGTCGAGGCTGGCAGCCTCTGCCGGGTGGCACGTGCTTTGTCGTGACTCACGTGCACCATTTCGCACTGCGCTGCACAGGGTCTTCTGCAGCCTGGTTTTTAACTCAGCATGTTTTCCACTCGGCCTGTTTTCAGATAACGCCTAAGTACAGCTCTACTTTATTTACTTTGACTTTTTTTTTTGCTCTTTCACTATTAAAAAGTCATTACTTATTTCCCTGATAATAGTTACTCAGTTTTTTCATCATTTCATGTAGTACTACAACGAACATTTTCATATATGTTTCTCTGTCTACAAGTCTCTGTGGAGCAGCTATTCTCAAATTTTGAGGACCCCCAAAGAGCTCACCTTTGAAAACTCTACAAAATCAAGAACCTACAGAAAAATCCTGTGCACACACACACAAGCACACATTCCATTAGCACTCAGAGTCACAGTGTCACCAGACATGACGCAGCCTCTGAAAAACTCCACTGCAGACGTGGTAGGATGAGAACTACAAAGGCAAATGACCTGCGGGTACTTTTAAGAAATTAATTTTTATCTCCAGGACCCCTGAAAGCGAGCGCCTCAGCAGTGCTCAGGGTTCCCCAGGCCGTGCTTTGAGAACTGCTGCTCTAGGGAACGTTCCACAGATGGCAGATGCTAGGTTTAGAGTCCGCACATTTTTAAGTTTACTGAAGGTTGCCCAGTTGTTTTCCAAAGTGATTATATCCACTTATCCTGAAATGAATGAGAGCTTTTATCATTCCACATCCTTGTAAACGATTTGAATTGTCAGAATTTTAAATTCTGACCAGTCTTCTGTGACATCTTAATAAGTCCTTTACTTCCAAGAGAGTTCAGTGAGACCCAGAGGGGTTTGTGATGTTTCTCTAGCAGCAGGGCCATCAGGTTATCTATTCTGCCACATTCCTACCAGATTAGGTGGAAATCCCATTGAAAGATGCAAGGGGGAGAAGTTATGTGGTCAGTTTTCAGTATTTAAATGGATCTGTGTCGAGGGAAGATTAGAAGTCAGCAAGACTGGAGGCAAGATGTCCAATTCAGAGCCTCTCACTACAACCTGAGGAAAGCTAATGGGGGCCTAAATCAAAGCGGTGGTCACTGAGGTGGGGAGAATTTTGAGAAATGCTCAGGGGGTAAAATTAGCAGACCATGGTGGTTGGATGGGAGACTAAGGAGAGACAGGAGCCAATGATGCCCAAGTTTCCAACTTCGGATCCTGGATAGCTGGTGTCACTAACGGAGATGTAGACTGAGGGCACCAAAGCAGGAACATGTTTGGAGGAAATTAATAGTTTGCAGCTTGATGTATTAAAGGAAGCTGCGAGACATTTGAGTCAAGGTGAGCAACAAGCAGTTGGATATATGAGTCAGGGAAGCAAAGGAAGTAGAAATTTCAAACCCAAAGGAAGGATCACTAGTATCAAACATAGGAACATCCAACAAAACAAGGACCAAAAGGTACCCACTCACATGGCAGTTAGGACATCCTTGGTTTATTAATAACCGGCATGTTAAAGCTGATCGAGATGAAAGCAGAGTCCAGGAGGAGGAGAAAAACAAACCAAGTCCCAGAACCCTCCAGTGAGAAAGTAGAATTATCTTTAATGTTTATCTGTAGATCATGGTAATGAAAATAGAATGTATGTTCTTAATGAAGAAACCAAGGTAAACAGTTATTGAACATAGAAGCCTCACGCCTTCATGTTACTAAGCAGTGCTGTTACACTAACATGAAGAACATTACTATGTACAAGTCACTGACTTGACTTTTGTGAAAAAATTTCTATTGATTTATAATATAAGCCAGCAACTGATGCCATTAGATTTATATATTGACCAAAAAATGCATGGCCCTTTTAGAACAATAAAAATGTTCAGCAAAAATGTAACATTCGAACAACAAAACATCCTCTCTCTCTCTTCCACTCTCCTTCTCTCTCACTCTTTCTCTTTTTCTCTCTTTCTGCCTCTCCTGTCCTTCCTCCCACCCAACTGATGGAGAAAAAAAGATGAAAGCCTGTTTGGAAAATAATGGTGACGTGTCAAAAATAATTTGTTTCCTATTTATCTCCTCTCAAACACTGCTAATAAGAAACCATCGCCACCCCTTCCCCAGCCCACTTCCCAGTGAAGTTGGAAACAGATGATCTGTTCTGAAAGAGCAGCAAATCCGTTGCCCGGGTGATATCTCATTACTAAGGCAACCAATTTGGTGCATCAGTGTGAATCCCAATTTTAAAATGTAATTATGCCAAGATATGTACATATGCTTGAGATGTGCTTAAAAGAAATCTGTTCCCCTTTGGAAGGAAAGCATTTCCTATGTTAGATGAAAGAAAGGGGGAAATAGTGCCTTTATTCTTTGCTAGCTAAAATACACCTTTCAGCTGATCTCCCCCACTATGCTTGGTAAAACATCTTGCATTGGTTTCTCCCTCACCACTTTTTTTTAAACTTGAGTTGTTCCAGTTCCAAGACACTTCTCTCTTGAGACCTGTCACTCATAACCCAGCAGCTGTTGTCTCCATGACAACACTTTCTGGCACCTATAGGGGGTAGTAGGAAAAAAGAAAAGGAAAAGGAACCTATGGCTGCATTTTCATTGCACTTTTCTTTTTTAATTACTGAAAGCTCAAGAGATTATTCTTTATAAGGAATTAATTAGTAAAGGGGATGTGATTTGGAGACTAGATGTTTGCATTAAATTAGAGACTTCTGAACAATTCAGTGAGGATTGCCATCCCAGACTCAAATGAAAGGTCTTATAGGAGGGTGTATGACTCAAAGCGGAAGATGCACACAGCCAAGTCAAACAAAATACCCTTGAATCACTGCTGAGCAATTAATTTGTCGTCCACAGCAAAAATTTTTGTTTAAAAATAAAAAGAGCTTTTTGAATGCAAGCAGTATTTCACTACCAATCTTACTAAATAATGAAATCCATGTAACTCATTAAGTTTGCTATTAAGTTCCCATTTGCTATACCTGCCAGATAGCTCAGGGACCAGATCTGTGCTCAAATCCAACAAGTGCCCTTGTTGGGGATTTCAAGTGTGACTGTCTCCCTTCCCTCCCTCGGCCCTGCTCCCTTGGCCTGACTGTCCTTCTATCCTGCTTAGGGACTGCATTGTCCTTGTAACTTCTGTGTAAATTCCCTCTTATCTTTTGAGAAGTAATTAGGTAATAAATATTAAAAGCAGTAATGGAAATATTTTATTGTAATGACCATTTACTATAGTGGCAACACTGACATTTAATGTAAAATTTCACTCAAAAAAGATAATCTTTAAAATGAATTTTTAAAGGGCTTTTCTAACATATGTGATTTTGCCACACATTCCATTAAGCTGAAAACACTTCTGGATGACAGAATATATCGTGTTTACCAAATTAGGTTTGTAATAGAATATACTTGGCTTCAGTGTGAAGGCTAAAGTACTAGGGTTTATTTTATTCTTTTTCTTACTATAGTAAATGTGTATAACTACAACCAAGAAATCTAAATACATCAAGAAATTGCTCATATTCTTTCCCATGGCAAATTTAAACATTCTTCTTGAATCAAGTTTTGCTAGGCCAAAAAAAAGCTTATGAAATATTTAACATGTTCTGAGAAACATATCATTATTACATATAGAAACATACAGAGAGTGAAGGTTCAGTTTCTCTTAATGGGCAAACATCTAATGACTTTAAACCCTATTTCTTTATTTCAACAACTATGGAATATATAACTTTAATATACAAAAGGCCCTTCCAAAGAAATGAAATAATACCTTACTAGAGAATTAAGTAAAAATATGAACAGTCCACAGGAAAAAAAAAAGGCCAACAACCATATTTTTACCTATCAAATACTCAGGGTTTCATTTTGGTGTTTTGAATTATGGTGTGGAGAAATAATGGAGAAAATATTTTAAAATTAGTTATTTAAATTATGGTACATGCATACCATAAAAAACTAAGCAGACATTAACAATGACCATGTAAAATAATTTAATACATAAAAATATTCATGATAGATGTTAAGTGAAATATACTTATTATGAAACAGGATGTTTAGAATGATTTCTCTTTAAGCACATGGTTAATTCTGAGAAATGTGCACATGCGTGCATATACACACACCCATAACACATACTGAGGAGGAACCATTGCGTTCCTGGGGGACCAGTGAGTTTTGGGGGACTTTATTCATAGTCAAAGAAAATTTAGGACTATTTTTATTTAATGGTTTCCACCCATTTAATGTTGCCAAACATTACTATCAATTCAAATTTAGCACTACAGGTAGGGTCTGCATTTTTAAGAAAATTTAATTTTAAAATAAGATATTTACTAGTCAGCTGTCCTTAGTTAGTTTTATTACATTTGTATGGATTCAAATACCCAAAGAAACAAGAGACTCAGAGAAAATATGTTGGTGACTAATAATTTCGGGGAACTAAAACGATAATCAAGCATTTATCATTTAAATGCAGGTTTACAGAGTACTTTATTTACCAGTGTATTGTACCTTCATGGGTTACAACATATAGCTATAATCACGTTATTTCCATCTCAAAGTTTTTGATAACAGTTTTTACTATGAAGTAATACATATTTATTGTGAAATTCAAAAGAATAAAAAAACATCACCCATCATCTCACCACCACCAAAAGGTAACTACTGTTAACATTTTGGAATGCATCATCCTACCCAGTCGTTGTCCTGCTCTCTCCCATACACAGCCCCCAGAACGGAGGCCCTGCTGTGAGCACGGTAAAGGGGTGTCCGCCCTGAGAGCCAGAAGAACTGGTGATCTGCCTGAACCGCTTCTCTGTGGTCTCCCAGGTTCCCTCCTTGACCATCTTCTGTACCTTCTGATCTTCATTTTAATGATGTTCCTCCACTCAAAAACTCTTCCTTCACCTACAGAATCAAGACCAGACACTTCCAGAGTCTGGCTCCAACCGGCCACATCTTCCATTTTACCACTGTGCAGCTTCACTGTGTTTTTCACCACACTCCCAGGCACACCTTTCTTTTCTACCTGCAGGCTTGTACACACACTGCTTGCCTTGCCTTTAGTGTTCTTCAGATAGGCCATACTAGTGTAAAGTCGTCTTCGCTTCCCTCACCAGAACCCGTTTGTCAGTTGTATGTGGCTCTCTGAGTCATAACTTCAGTGGGACGCAGGAGCTGGCAGCTGGCAGTTTTGGGTTTTTATAAGGTTTTAGGTCACCAGTTCTTTTTTTTTTAAATTGTTGTTCAAGTACAGTTTTCTGCCTTTTACTCCCATCCCAGCCCACCCCTCAAACCCTCCCCACTTCCCTCCTATTTCCACCCTCCCCCCTCCCCCCTTGTTTTTGTCCGTGTGTCCTTTATATTTGTTCCTGCAAACCCTTCCCCTTTTCCCCTGAAATTCCCTCCCCTCTCATCACTATCAGCCTGTTCTCAATTTCAGTGTCTTTGGTTATATTTTGCTTGTTTGTTTGTTTTGTTGATTAGGTTTCTGTTAAAGGTTTCTGAGATCATATGGTATTTGTCTTTCAGCGCCTGGCTTATTTTGCTTAGCATAATGCTTTCCAGTTCTTACATATGTTATAAAAAATGGTAGGTTTGGACATGGGCACATCTGTCTCAATCAGGTATGAAGTATGTTATGAGTAATTTGTTATTCATAAGTTATTGAAGATAATGAGTTATGTTATTTTATAAGTAGGAGCTAATTCAAGGCTATTTCTGTAAACCGTGCATTTGCTTCCTTGAGTGGGTGAGAGAGGCACGCATCAGGGACTGTGCAGCCCCCGGGGTGTGTCACACAGGCGTATGTCCTTCACAAGGTATACCGTGGCACATTCAGGGCAGAGAGCCACTCAGCTGGATGGTATATACAGACTGGTTTGTAAGTTGTGGGGAGAAGCAATGCCCTGAAACTTGTTCATATTCCCCCTGAGCCTCCAGAATAGTGCCCTGTACACAGAGCACTGGGTGACATTTTTTCAATAGTGTAACTGTTAGCATGACGCAAAATTAGATGCTTTGAGATTTATAAAAATCATGTTATGTTACATATGAAAGAAAGGGTATTTATTAATACTTAAGAGCCTTGCGTATGCATTTAAATGAGGTATTTTCATGATACCAAACAAGTGGAGTAATTAGTAAGCACAAGAGTTTTCCAACTGGGAAAGACATCTTAAAGTTTTAATGCTGCTGCTGCCAGAGTTGAAAAATCAGTAGCTTCACTATACTTTCTAGACTTTACTACTGCCTAGCCAACACAGTTCTTGGCTTCAGTAACTGTGTGCACATGGGTTCCAGTCTCAGCTCTGACACTTACAAGAAAATCATCACATTCTTGGTGACTTAGAACACAAGACATTTCTTGCCTCACAGTTCAGGAGGCCAGAAGTCAGATCAGATTCTCTGGGCCAAAGTCAAGGTGCCATCACAGGGCCACTCTCCCTATGGTGGTTATAGAGGAGAATCCAGTCCTTGTTCTCCCAGCTCTGGAAGCTGCCAGAATTCCATGGCTTGTGGCTGCAGTCGCCACCTCTGTGGTTGCAGCGCCTTCTCTTCTATCTTCAAATCTCCCACGGCCTCCCTCTTATACAGGTGTGTGTGATTGCATTTAGGTCTGACCGCAGAATCCAGGACAATCACCCCACCTCAAGATCCTTAACCTAATCACATCTGCAAAGTCCTTTTTTGTATATGAGGGTGATAGTTAATAAGTTAAGAGGTAAGTTACCTTTCAGGGGGCCATCATTTAGCCTACCGCCCTAAAACTCTGTGTGTATAACAGAGTTTATTTCTTCCTCATTCATCTGGGGTTTGGTCATTCTGGGCTGATCCCATCCAGGCCATGGTTAAATGTAGGTTGGCTTCACGTGCTGCTTATTTTTCTGAAGTCAGTGGACCCCTGGGCATGTTCTTCTCATGTTACTAGCAAAAGCCTAGGAGGTCAAGAATGACCACACAAGCATGTTCTAAGCTACTCAGGTCACAAGCCTTTATATCCTATTGACCAGAGTAGATCCTATGAATGGGGTGTAGGATCCCATGTAGATCAAGAAGGGAGGAGTGAATATTTGCTGTAATGCTGTGACCTAGCCTAGGGTTCTCTGAGCTGACAACCACTTAAAGCTGAGTGAGCGATATATGTACTTATTTGGTGGAGGAAGAAAATCCAGAATTTAAAGCAGTTATTTAGTAATAAGACGATTTTCTATAGTTGTTATCTGATAATTAAGTCAAGGGGCTATGTCTGATGTGGTCTTAGTCTGGTCCAATAAATAACGTTCCTGAATGTGATGGTCCTGGGAAACTTGTTCCATGGTTTTTATCTAGGGAATAAACCTCTACACACATGGAAATTCTAGGGCTCTTTGGGGCTACCTAGCTCTTCTTGCCATAATATAGTGACTTGGTGGATTCCATGAAGGTATGAAAAAGAAGTGCGGGTTTTCTGCCCCTTTGGAAAAGCAGAGTAGGTGCTGGATAGCCTCTCGAGAGGAGAAGTGAACTGCAACAGACCCATCAGCTGCTGAATTCAGGCCAAAGGTACATTAATCAGTGTATCTTATCATGTTATCTTCGGCCTGTAAGTTAGAATAGCTAGTTCATCTAAGTAATCTCACTGAGAGTAGGTTTCTTATTAATCGGAATCTGATTTTTGTTCATTTGAGAACCAGTATACATTATTTGTATATTTGAATTAGGTAGAATTTCCCAGTCTAGTGTTTTTCTCCTCTCTTCTCATTCCAATAATAGCAGAATTACATGATTTTCTTAGGCCCACTGGAAAACGCAGTAACACATAGTAGAGTGGATGGGCTCTTTCTTAGTCTCGCTGACTTCAAGAGAGAAGAAGGATGTACTATGTCATATTTTCCGTGATCACTTGATAAGATGTAGTGACACGAGGTGTTGCCTTTTCTCAAAAAAAAAGGAAGAAAAGGCAAAGGGACAATTTTTTCTTGAAAAATCCTGAAGTTGGAATGAACCGGAAGATAAGAACTTGACTTAGGATATCCACATTTTTATAGCTATGACAGGACCAACTCATTTAAGATGAAGATTTTACATTTTTAGTGAAATTATTTTAATGTAAATGGAACATTCACTAAAACCCAGACATTTTCATACATCATGCTACTCATTAGCAAATTGGCAACATTTTTTGAAGGCAACACTTATTCATGCTACACTGCTCTAGAATTATCAACATTGGTTTTGAAATTCCATTAAGACTTGAGCCATGTATGTAGCAGCTGCCATGTATTTCTCCATGAACTTTTCATAATTTGTTTGGTTCATCTTCACAGCTGTGTAACAGGATGAGCTGTCTATTTCTTTTAAGTGAGCTCTTAACCCTAAGATTACTGAGTCCTTCTTGCATATAAAACAGTCCAAGGGGCTTTTTTAAAAAACAGATAAGTCTTCTAAACTTTTAGTAAAGATATTTAGTTTATTCACCTAGCTGGTGTAGCGCAGTGGATTGAACACAGGCCTGTGAAGCAAAGGGTCGTTGATTCAATTCCTAGTCAGGGCACATGCCTGGGTTGTGGGCCAGGTGCCCAGTAGGGGACACATGAGAGGCAACCACACATTGATGTTTCCCTCCCACTCTTCCTCCCCACATTCATTCCATGCCAGTTTGAATTGCATTTTCTTTCTTTGTTTTTCCTTTTTTTAGCAACTTAAAACACGGTTATGTGATGGTATTTTCTGAGAACAGAAGTGTTCAATGTTTATGTGGGGACATCTATCAGTCTTTGCCCTTATGAATTCTTTTGTTGCTGTTCTTAGAAAGGGATTCTCCACTTTAAAATCAAGTATGTGCCTGTAGAATAAAAAAAATTTTGGTTAAAATGTAATAGGCCCTCTGGCGGGGGAGGGAGGCCCTCAATCACGAGTAGGAGAAAACCTTTATTTTACAATCACTTCCTGAATGGCAGGAGATTTATGTTTATTTCAGTAGATTATCCATATTTAAAGATGTGTGGAATTACCACTAAAAACTGAATTTTTTGAACTACAAATGACCTGTGAGATCCAGGCAATGAATAAGACAAGAGAAATGTTCTATGTGGCTCAAAGTCACGTGAGTGGACTGAGTCTAAGTCAGTTCGTATCTGCTCAAGGCATGAAGAGTTAATATGGTAAACCTGTATGAGGGCGTCATCCCCTCTGAGTCAGTGGTGTAGAAAGCCACTGGGAAGTACTCAGGGGAGAAACACACACACAATTACTTGACTGCAAAAGCATAGCTATAAGAACAGTATATACTATAGGTTTCAATATACCAGTCGTAATAAATCAACAGTTTTAGGCAAAGTCAGAGCAGGCATATCTTGAATTCAAAAAATAAGTCAGACTGCTTTTCAAATAAACACCAGCATTAGATTGGCTAAACAGATATTTAAAAAAGATTTTATTTATCTTTAGAGAGAAGGGAAGGGAGGGAGAAAAACATCAATGTGGGAAACATTGACTGGTTGCCTCTTGCACACGCCCAACTGGGGACCTGGCCTGCAACCAGGCACGTGCCCTGACCAGGAATCAAACCAGTGATCTTTCAGTTTGCAGGTCAGCACCCAATCCACTGAGCCACAACAGCCAGGGTTAAACAGCTCTTTCTGTATGTGAAACTTGGAAATATTTTAGGATCATCAAAATCTACCCTTCTTTTTGGACCTTTTCATTCATTTCAACTTGCTTGTGATCTATATTTCATGGAACTCTGCTATAGCTAGCTGCCCTCCAGGTATCCTTCTAGAAAACCCAAACCCGGATTCCAGCTGAATACTTGCACAGACACAAACCCTGCTGCTGCATGGAGCCTTGAAGAAATGAATGTGCACTAGCGACCAAAAAGTGACAGAAGCACAGATCTGTACTGATATTGCTCAAAATGCCTTCCCAGTGTTCAAGCCCTTTCTTGTGGCAACCTTTTTACATATATATGGGTTCCCCCGCCAGAGAATCTTCTCTGCCTGATGTTCTTAAACAGGAAGCCTGTTAGTCCTTCTTCTGGGTCATCTTCATTCTAAGTGTGGCTCCCCCTTGTGGTTGCACAGTTCCTGCTGAAGATTTCAGCAGCCACAGGTTTTCCTCCTCATTCAAGGAGTCACTCCCAGAAGCCCTTGGACATTCTCTCAGCAAAGTAAGAACATTTTCTTCCTCAGAAACACTTAGCCAAAACTCTTCTCATGTTTTACTGACCTGAATCAAATAATCATGGCCAGGAGATGGTAAAAGACAAAATGCTAAGAAATCTTTGTAAATATCATAAAAAGTTAGCTTATTTCATGTGTGAAGAGCCCTTACAAACCATTATGTAAAATTATGAATATGTAAAGGACCAAAAAGGAATGAAGAGAAAATCCACATAAGAAAATACTCAAAGAGCTAGTGAATTTCAAAAACTTGGATAACAATAATCGAAGCAGGTTAGTCATAGCAGCAACATATTACCCTGTCAATTGAGTTTATTCTCTTTATTCACATGGTAGAGTATGAAAGTGTGTGCTTTAATTAATGTGGCAGTTGAAAACATAAATGGGTCACGACAGTAATTGTTTCTAGAACTTTGCCATAAATCATTTGTGTGCAGGAATTTATGTACAATGATACTAATAGAAAACAGAAAGCACTACGAATATCTCACAGTAGGGGGCTGGTTAACTGAATGACATGTATCTATCTGAGTACTGTGAGGCCCTTCAGAGTCACATTATGGGAGTTCATCTGACCACATGGAACAATGTACCTGACATAGGTAACAGAAAGCATCGCAATGCACTTTATGGTTATTATGTGATCTCAGTTGTGTATAAAATACATTTGACTATGAAAAATTTTTAAACAACTTCTGTATGGCAATATACACAGTATCAAAAATCATTGACGTACTGGAAAACATATTTAAAACACTAATGACAAAAGGGTGGTTTTTCTTAATGTGTAAAGAGCTCATACAAATCAGTAAAAAAGCAATCCAAAGAAAATGGATTTTTAAAAGTTTACAAAATAGGATTACAATAGTGACTGATAAATTTATTTTCAAAATAGATTCTAGGGAAGTTAGTTGAAAAATTAATCATATTCATGTTGACTCCATTAAATCTGTTTTGGCTTGATTGGTATATCATGAAGAAATCTCAGTTTTTAAATATTGCATTATAAAATATTTCTGAGGGAAGAAATAGATTAGGTAGTAGGATATTTTAGATTTACAAGTACAAGGTTATGTTTCTGGTCAGATTAGTAATAGAGGCAGTTACAATAACTATGTGTGCATAAATAAGACCTAAACTTTACTGAACAAATCCAGAATTTTATTGTACCTAGATTTTTCTGTAAATAGTAACATTTCTTTCTATATCACTGCAAGATTATTCTAGCATAAGCCACTTACTACTCTGATCCCATGTATCACCTATTATTATGATAAACCATGCACCCAAACAATGCAGTTGTATTTTTCCTTTTTTAATTGAGCTGTAACCAGTAATGGTCTTCATAGTTATTTAATTATATTGTGTTTAGCTGGTCCTATGTAAACTTGAATTGTTGAAAAAGCGTCTTTCCATATTTAATAAGTGTACATTTTCTTATCCTGCCATTTCTCCATCAATTACAATCTAAGACAAGAAAATGAAAATAGAAAGCATATTTGATATTTAAGAAGTCCAAAGGACCTCTTCCAGATTATTCTCTTCCCCCCAAGATTCAAGGAGCATCTTCATTCAGGGTCACTGTCTATCGTACTGAGCACTGATGACTGATAGCCTGTCGGGATGCAGGAATATGTTGGGGAACAGTGGTCCAGGCAGCCTGCTAATGCCATCTTCCATTGCCCACAACTAGAGCCAGGCTGCTAGTGAGCACTGTGCCTATTAATTGCATTCCTCTGTAGAACCAGGGTTCCTAGTCCAAAAATGGTTGTTTCCCAGAGCCAAGCATTTGCCAGCAAAATATGTTAATGTATTTCCTGCTTTCTCTGTGGTGAGAGAAATATGTACCAGCACTATACAAATAATGTGTCAAGATTAAGTGCTTTTAAAATAATCTAATTTTACTGTATGTCAAGCATCTAGCCCAAGGCCAGGCACACAATAGTGAAATAATGTCTTCTCTCCCTTCCTTTAGGGGTAATAACAGTAGTCAGAAGAAAATCAAAGACAGTGGTTGTTGTCAGTTCCTTGTGCACTTTTTGGATCAAAAAGAACCTTTGAGCCTTGGCTGGTGTAGCTCAGTGGATTGAGCACAGGCTGTAAACCAAAGGGTCGCCAGTTCAATTCCCATTCAGGGCATATGCCTGGGTTGCAAGCCAGGTCCCCAGTAGGGGGCACATAAGAGGCAACCACACATTGATATTTCTCTCCTCTTCCCCTCTCTCTAAGAATGAAAAAATAAAATCTTTTTTGTAAAAAAAAGAACCTTTGAAATAACATTTTTAAATGTTTGCTCCTTATCAGTAGTTGTGCAGATAGAATATACTAGTGAGTGTTCTGATAAGTCATCTAGTGTGCATACTTACTTTACTGGTAAAAAAACCTGAAGCCTGCAAAGTTCCACTGCCTGCTTCCCCCAGTAGTCCCTGGGGAATGCCGGCTTCTCCCTCCACTCCAGCCCCACCCAGTGCCAGTCAGGGAGCTGTCCACTAAGCAGTGCTGGACGTCCTTGAAACAGCCTGCTGTGCGAGGGAATTCAAGCTTCCTCACTCAGAGATTTACACTGCTGTGGCGTTTGACCACTTCTTACTTTTTAAGGCACAAGTTGTAGTTGTTCCCCAGTTATCTCATAGATGTTTGGGCTTTCCTAGGACAGCATAGGTATTTCCTGTTTTCCTTCCTGTTCCCTAGAGAAACCACATACAAGTAGGAGTTTGGGAAATTCTTGTAGAATGAACAAACATTCAAAAATAATGCTTATGCCAAAGTGGCATGTTTTGGGATGGCATATTTTAACTCCCTTCAAAATGAATAAGTAAAGTGTACAAAGGATTCTACAGTCAAATATATTTTTTAAATTCTGTTGAACAAAGTTAAAACCAGATTATTTACATAGAACTTCTCAGAATTTTTAATATTGCTAATGTGTCTCATGAATCTCTGAAAAGGAATTGGCAGTGTGCAGCTTTCCCAAACTTATTGAAAATGGAACCCCCTTTTCAGGGCTCATTTCAAAGGCCATATATTCCAGAATTCACCTTAGAACTCTATAGAAATTAATGTTATGATGCACCTGTGGCTGGGCTTCTCAAACATCAGTTATTATCTGAGCTTTTTGAGTGATCTAAGGAAATATTCAAAATTGAGATTATTTTTAGTCATCTGAAGCAAAGATGTACTGGATTATTTTTTAAGGAGTTCTGCGTGTTTTAGATGGTAGGCATAAAGGAAGAAAAGTCAACACATTCACTGCACAGGGTAAAAGCCCAGCTGTCCCCAGATGGTGAACCACCTCTGGTGGTGGTTAGATGGAGGTGGGTTGGGGGTTGACATGGCAGTAAGTGACTTCAGACAAGTTGGAAACCTCCCCACATGCCTCATTGGATCTGCTCAAATGCCCGAACACTTGAGCAGAACCCTGTAGTTCTGTGTCAAAAGCAATTTTGAGAAAGCCTTAACCTGAGAGATTTCAACGATGAATTACCAATTCTGTGCCTCCTTTTCTAAGAAAACAAATCAAACAAAAGACAGCCACCACTTCAGTACAGCTCCACAGAGCATGTGCTTTGGAATCAGGCTGCATGGTCCATCAGACTGACCTAGCCTGTTGGCTGGGGTAATTTTATTTTCATTTGTCTGCAAAACAACTGTAATTTGGGCATTGAAAAAGTTGATCTTCTGCTAGTCTTCTGACAGTAATTGACCAAGAAGTTCAGTTGCTACTTGTAGTTACAGTTACAGAGGGGGGTGGTCAGGTACGGAGTGGTCCTGGTAAAGAGGTCATTAATGGGCAACAGTTGTGTGCACTGAAGAACTGCCGGGGTCTGGACGGGCCATGTCTAAAATGTAGGAGTCCTAGATGAAGGCTCACAAGTCAGCCAGCGTGGCAGGTTAGTCTACGAGACCAACAGAAAGCAGCTCAGGGGTGCTGGTTTCTGAATCACCCCCCACCAGGTGTACACTCCCCACACACACATAGTTAGGTTCCCCAGCACAGCTTATAAGGGTCAGGCTCACATGTGCTTTTGGGTCAGGGGCATTCTCTATCTTTATTTTAAAGTGTGTTCATTGACTAAAGATTTGGTTGTGTCATTACTTCTTAATTTTTCCGTAGGTCATCTCAAAATGCTATTAATTTATCTGTAAAACCAAGCAATTTTATATTAAGAATTATGCTAAGAACCTACAAATTATATCCACTAGGTCTTATTTTTTTCTTAGTACATATTAAACTGCTTGTCTTGTTTTTAGGAGGAAAAAGCATGAGCACCAGCAAAAAATAATACCTCAGGTTTTTATTCATTTGTCCCTCACAGTGATATTTAAGTCAAAGAGGAGTAACTCAGGATGATGTTTCTGTGTTTGAGACTTCCGTTAAAATAACTCCTTGAAGGGACCAGGCCTTCATTAATCAATCATGAGATACCCCGAACAGGATGCAGTTGTCATATTCTAATCTGATGGGGTATGTGGATACCAAAAATAGGTTTTGTGTGTTTTACAGTTTGCTCAGAGTTCAGCCGAGCACCTCAATAAATTCTCTCCTACCAGAACTCTTTAACAACCATAAAACTGTGAAAACTGCCAGAATAGCAATACAGGGAGCTTAAGTTTTGAAATAAAAGAAAGTTGCTTCTCCCAAAAGTTGTCCCTAGGCATGGGGAGCCTGGGAAGCTGAAATTTTGAAGGCTTCTGGTTGTAGAAACTAAGAGAATGTAATATCCAATTTAGAGCACCAACGAGCTTTTTGAGAACAGGACAGAAAGGGCCTAACACCCATAACGACTAGAAAACAAAACAAAACATGGAGAACTAGGGAAAAAAAGTTGGTCTGTGTTTATTTCCGAGACTAAACTGAAGATCCGTAATTGACCTACTTCTTGACAGCGTGTAACTGGCATCCTACATCCTTAGCAGAAGTACAGCTTGTGCTTTAATGGCTGCCAGATGTCGCTTTGACGTGCCTGACCACTGAGGAAGTGTGCCCGGAGGCAAACACAGCAGAATTAAGATGGCATGAGGAAACCTCTGGTTAAACATGACAGGTTGTGTTTATATCTGCTCCCCCTCAAAACCCCAAAATGAGCACTAAGGGGTAAAATTGGAGAAACCCACAAGGACAAATAGAACCATGGAAGCAACAGCAGACAAGAGGCATCTACATAATTTGGAAATAAGTGGACATGTAGTTACTTCCCCCAAGCAGGTAGAGAAAGCTGAAATCTAAGTGCCTGCAGAGAAGGCAGACAAGCAAGCCAGTTCACCCAAGCACAGGGTTCTAGAAAGATTCAGGAGCTGGAGGGACCAGGTACATCTTCAGGTTAGGGGCATGGGACCAGGTACCTCTGTAGGTAGGGGTGAGGAGTGGAGCTGAAGAAGTAGGTTGAGTGAAAATCTTTATAAAGACCAGTGGGAGGTGAGGGATCCAGGCCTCACAAATCCCAGTGATTACCTCAGTCTCGTTTTGATATAAGACAAGAAGTTCACTCTGAAGAAATTGAACCAGGGAAACTCTAGGTTTGAGGACACCAGGTACAGTGGAGAAGAGGAGTCAAGTACCATATTGAAACCAAGGAAATTAATGGAAGTCAAGATATTGTACACTGCTCCCATCCTCCTTCACTCAGAATTCTGGTGGCAAAGAAAAAACACTTTAATTAAGAAATGGACATTCTGGGATTCCCCACAGATGGTTGGTCCCCACCTGATTACCCTGTAGCAAAGTTCACTATTCATAAAGCAGATACACAGAGCTTCCAAGTGGCATTTCATTCTTCAGCACATGGATGGCCAAGAATTCCCAGACATTTGAGAAAGGCCTCTTACTCAAAAGGCCAAGCCCAAGACGAATGGAAGAAAGGGGATTCAGCCCTGGCTGGTGTAGCTCAGTGAATTGAGCGAGGGCCTGTGAACCAGAGGATCGCAGTTCGATCCCCAGTCAGGGCACATGCCTGGGTTGCAGGCCGGTTCCCTGCAGGCCAACTCCCAGCAGGGGACGCACAAAAGGCAACCATACATTGATGTTTCTCTCCCTCTCTCCTTCCCCTCTAAAGATAAATAAAGAAATAAAATCTTTTTAAAAGGGGGGTGGGGATTCAGAGGTAACACATGTCTTCTGTTTAACTTTTACTTTACAGGGAGCAACATGTAAAGTTAAATCATGGTTCCTTTACTCAGAGAGGAAGGATGAGGTGTTGCTTTTGCAAAACAAGAGCAAAAGTGTTTTTATAAGGAATACATGGAGAACAAGAATGAGCTCTTAAAATGGAAAACGTAACAGCCAGAATGAAAGATTCACTATCAGGCTTGAGAGATGGAGTTGAAAGCATTCCTTTATTCAGCAAATATTATTGAGTGGATGCTCTGTCCTTGGCATTGTTCAGGCAGTGGAGATTTATCAGTGAGCAAAGGAGACGAAGAACCCTAGCCTTGTAGAGCTTAAATTCCAGGGCAGGGAGAGCACAATATGATGCTATGTAAATGACATGGTGTGCCGGAAGGTGTTGCAAGGTGTTGTAAATAACCCAGCTCCCTGTTTCTTCCCTCTGCTACACACCCAGACTCCTTTCCTTGCCTCATTGTCTTTTGTAGCACTTAGGACATCATGAGGGGAGACCCTCCCAAAAATGGAATTATCTTCTGGAGGTAAGAGAATATAGAGTGTAATAAGGAGAACGGAGAGGACCAGGAGGAGGGGGTAGAGACCAGGTGACATTTTAAGTAGGATGGTCAGGACCATTCTCATTGGGAAGGTGACAACTAAGCAAAGACTCAGGGGAAGGAGTTCCCCAGGTGGTATCTGAGGGAAGATCATTCCAGAAGGAAAACTAGAACAAGGCCCTGAGACAAGAGGGTGCCCAGGCTGTGCTGAGTGTAGCAGGGGCCCAGTGTGGTTGGAGTGAAAGGAGAGAATAGGGAGGTGAGGGACACGATGGTACCAGTTTGCATGGGCCTTGGAGGCGGGGTAAGGACTTTGACCTTCACTCTGAGGGAAATGGAGGGTTGTGGCAGAGCTTTAAGCAGAGCGGTGACAGGATCTGCCTTGGGTCTTACAAGGACCACTTTGGCGGCTATGTTGAGAACTGACTGTGGAGGGTCAGAGTACTGAAGAGGGGGATTGGATCCAGAACTCAATGGCAGTGATGCATGCGCTGTTTCCCTCATGTTCTCTCTTTAGACCCCAGTTGTTCCCGCTGAGTCGCTCTGTTCGCCTGTCGCATTTTCTCCCTAAGAAATGACTTGCTGGCCCTCTCCTTTGTCACTCTGCTGTCCACCTTACATCTTCTGTCTCACTTTCCCTCATAGGCCCCATTGCACTTCTTTCAGCTTCCCTCCCTTGCACCCCAAAGCCTACAATGCCTGGTTGGTCCCACTTCTGGGGTAAATAGCGTTTCATGAGGCCCCCATCTGGCTCCCTGTTTTTGCTGAATCTCTCTAGGCAAATGCAAAGAAATATTAAGCATTTGCTTTTGGCTATAATCTGCTTTTTGATACTCCATCATCAGACAAAGTCCTGTACAGAGGTAAGGTTTGTATGACTCCTGGAAAACCCAACAGTTTAGGCTGCTTTAAACAAGAGGGAAATGGAAAAATCTGTCTTATACCTTAAATTCCAACCTGCAGACCCTTGATGGAAAAATCAACAACAATCCTCCCACATACATTGACACAATTTTTTATGGGAACGTATCTATACCAAAAAAGATTAGATTATAAGGAAAAACACCTGAATTATTTTTTTGGCATAAAATCATTCTCCTCTGTACTCAGTGCTATTTTTTTTCCTGATGTTAAAAAAATAATAAAGCCTAAGGGACTTCAGGTAAAGTTGACGATGAAAGTGCAGGTTCATAAAATTCCTTTCCCCTAAATTTGCTGAAATTAACAAAAATATAAAAATAACAAAAAACATGTCGTCAACCCTGAAACCAAAAAGAGATCTCAACTTCATACCATAAACTTTGAGAGGTGTCATCCATAAAAAGAAAAACTGGGCCAACTTGAAAGAAGGTGCTTTAAAAAAAATCACAGTGTTTTTCAAAGAGATTGGAACATGGAGAAGTATAGAAGGGAATTCTGAAAGGTCTCACTGTTTTTCAAGGTTCTGACTTTAAGTGTGAAAATAACCCAGAGGGAAAGCTTGGAATAACCTACACCTTCTCTGGGGACCCTTTCTTCCATCAAGAACATGTCTTCCCACAGGCAAGAAGAGTTCAGAAGTTTATGTCTTTCCTACCTCTGGTATATCAGTACATGGGCAAGGGATACAGGAAGCATTGCTAGGAATAATTATTACAGCCAAACCAAGAAAAAGCTGCACAAGACATGGAAAACAGAATATCTATACCCAACCTAATCGAAAGCCTATGGTATACTCCAGGCAGTGAAGCAAACCTCTGGTGCATTTATTATTTTGTATTAAGCAAGGAAGTCAATGACCCAAAGCTACCCAAGGCCTCAGCTGTGTCTCCACTCTGAGCAGCTGAAAGACTAGATGAGGCATATCAATCATGAACTTCCAGTCTACATAATCAGTGGAAGAATAAAATAATACCCAGTGAAACACTATTTGGAATAAATGAAATGCTGACAAGAAATGGCTCACACTCATTAAGACTTTCCTGGTCACACTGACATGTGACTAAGGCCAAAAAATCTGCACATACAAAAAACTGGTGGAGTGTGGGGGTCACAGGATGAAATCTTTACAAAGATTTCAAATAGTTATAACAACCAATATATATTGAGTTCCAATTACCCACCAAGCACTATTTCAAGTGTTTCCTGTGTATCAACTCTGCTAATTCTCATGACACTCCAAGATAAGCATCATTATCATCCCCATGGTTACAGATAAGAAAACTAAGGTACAGAGGGATTAAGAAGCTTCCCCAAGTTTACCCAACTAGTAAAGGTGGGGCCAGGACTGGAACCCAGGCATTCTGCATCCAGAGCCTGTTCTCCTCTACTCAGCTCTCACACCCCACCTAAGCTCAAGAATCAGGGATCCAACATGGAAGAGTTGCTGTAAAAGTCCCAGGACAGGCACAGTGTAGTGGGCCCGAAGAGCATAAGGACACAAGGAACATCAAAGAAAAGATTCAGTTGATGTGCTTGACAACTGGAAAAATTATCGCTGATCATTTGATGGGTCTGTTAGAGCATTTGGCAAAAATTAACAGTAGGTATATAGAAACTAAAGCAGACTTTTAAAATGAGACAGCTGTTAACTATAAGTAAAGCAAATTTACTTGACAAAGTGATGAAAGAATAGTCATATTATACTCCTTAGCACATTGGTGAATCAAATTAATATGTAATTTGAAATACAGTGTATTGTTGGGGAGCTTTGGTCCAGCAAAGCTCCCCCAGCCATCATAGATGAGAATAAGTCTACCAAGACATGATCTGCTTGGAGAGTGAAGGCTGACCAGTCTCTCAGAAGAGAAAGGCCTTTAGCCTCTTTCTCACTGGGCTTTTATTGAATTTAGTTTGCATAGGAAAACAGGGCATCTACATAAAGCTCATCAGTCTATGTCAGGCAATACTGATCAAAGAATAGGTAACATTCAGAGAACTATGAGAGCTTATTCTGAGTCAGAGTCAGATACATAGAGTGACGCCAAAGGGCCATAAAACTTTGAGAAACAAACTCATTTTATTCTGGGACCCTTATCATTTAAATTGAGGGTATTCTTAGCAAAGCAGGTTTCACAGGATTTTATGCATTCTGTCTTAGGCCTGATCCCCTGGGGGAACCATCCTTTCCAGCATAGGGCCACACCACCTCTGGCATTGTTTTAGGCTTAAGTCAGGTGGGGAAAGTAAGGCAGCCAAGAGATTAGAAGACTTCTTACAGATAGAATGAGGACCCAGGGTATGATAAAGCTGAGGGGTAAAGGTCCATCACCCCTTTTCTGTAGTCGCCTAAGTCCTTCCCTGATGGGTTCTTTTGCAACTGTGCCTGTCTTAGGTTGTTCTTCCCTTGGGGGATCTTACCCCTCATTGACTATCCAGCCATCCTCCAGGGGCCAAGCAGGGTGAAGTAAAGGGGGCAGAAGCTGTGCCCCTGCCAGGAGGGTAAATTTTGTCTCCTTAGTGGTTTATAATCCCAAAGTCTTTTTACTCAGCCTTAGCCATAGGGGGTTACAGCATCTGGAACCAGACAGGGCAGTTCCCAATAGTATATATACTATGTAAATTATTTATGCAATATATGACATAGTTAATGTGTAATAGTACACTGTTGACTATAAAACTTTAAGTGTAATTATTATTGAGATGATAAAGGAGAGGTTAGAGGATGGCAAGAGAGAGCTAAGTCACCAAATTCTGTGATTTGGATGGTGTCAAAAGGATCAGCCAAGAAATAACAGTATGTGTATCATTGGTAAATAACAGAAGAAGCAATTGAAACAGTTTGCATGGAATGGGACTGGACTGGGAGGTGGGGAGGTGGGGTTAGGTAGGCAAGGGGAAGAGCTGCTACCTTTTTATAGCATTTTTGTGCTATTTGATTTTTCAACTAGACGAAATCTAAATAAACCAAGAACACAGATGAAATTTTAAAGGTTGTCCAAAAAAAAACAACCCTGCACCTTAAAAAGCACTTACTTATAAAATGTTTTTTCAAATTACTAAAGAATCTAACCAAAAACATTTTAATAAAAAGCTCTGCAAAGCACTTGTTGAAAATTAAAGATTGGTTTCCTATATAGATGTAGCTCCAGGGAGTCTTAATTTCCTTCCTCTTAAAAAAAGGGGGACCACAAACAGCATGAAACTTTAAAAATGTGTTTTCTTTGAGAAACTGAATCACAGACTTCCACCCTGTAATTGTATTCTTTTGGTCTTTTCAAGATGCTAAAGAAGGGACCTTTATTTTAGCACTTGGGTGGAGGCGTAACAAAGCCATCTGCGGGGTGGTTTTGGCTACAAAGAAGAGAGCCATTTTGACTAAAAAGGGTTTCCATACTGATGCCACCTGCAGTGATTAGTTTTCATTGCCCCACTGTCTGTATATTTTGTTTATATGTGAACTCTAGGTTCCTGTCACAGACTACTTCTATGTCATGTTTCCCTTCCATATTGTGTTTTTTCTTTTTTTTTTAAGATTTTATTTATGTATCCTTAGACGGGAAGAGAAGGAGAGAAACATCAATGTATGGTTGCCTCTCATGTGTCCCCTGCTGGGAACTGGCCTGCAACCCAGGCATGTGCCCTGACTGGGAATCGAACCGCAATCATGTGGTTCGCAGGCCCACACTTGATCCACTGAGCTACACCAGCCAGGGCCATATTGTGTTTTTTCTTGACTCATTAGTTCCTCTTCTGGGTTCCCTGGTAACCCCCCACACATGGTATGCAAACAAATCTATCTTCATTGAGCAGCAGGCTGAAAAAGGAGAACATGACAATACATGGTGCCAATTTAGGAGTCTGTGTGAAGACACACAAGATGACTGGATAAAAGAGGCATTGCATGAGTTCTCCTGAGAGAAACTGGTGGGCACAGTTGGGGATTTAGGAAGAAACAAAAGAAACCTGAAGGAGTCTGGAGAACCCATATGCTGGACTTTGAACTAGAGGTTGCAAATCTTGGTCTTACGAGGCCAGACAGGGAGGAAAGTAAAACCATCAATCTAGGAATTGGAATGGCCAATTTAAGAAGCATCAGTGAATAACAGGAACATGATGGCAGTGCATGCAAAGAGTTTACTATCAGAGAAAGCAGAGTAGTTTGGGGTGTTGGAGACTATGGTAGCAGAAAGGAGAAGAAAGGGCCCTGGCTGGGTAGGTCGCTTGGTTAGAGCATCGTCCCGATACACAGTGGTTGCTGGTTCAGTCTCCAGTTAGGGGACATGCAAGAGCCTACTAATGAATAAGTGAACAAGTCAGTTTTTCTTTCTCTCTCTCCCACTCCTCTGCCTCTTTCTCCCTCCCTCTCTCTCTCTTTCTCAAATCAATTTTTTTTTTTTTTTAGAAAAGAAAGAAGGGAAAGGTTTATACTGGAAATAGTGTGGAAGAAAGTCAGCGTGGTGGTAGACAGCATATATAGGGGAAGAGCTGGTGATGATTACACCAGATTTTGTTTTCCTTTGGAGACTGAGAAGTATGGGAACCTGGACAGAAGATTCTGAAAAATGTACAAGTACCTCCGACTTCCCTGCCCTTGCATAACGCTGGCATTGAGACATTTATAAATTGTCTGGTGGATTTCTGAGCACCGAAAAGATTTTAACGAAGATTTACGTGGTATTCATCATCTGTTTTACCTTTTCCCAAGTAATACACCTAAATTCTTGGGAGTTTACATAGCACCTGGGAGATGGCCTCCCAGGAGGTGTATAAATCCGTCTGGAAAGCCAATGTGACATGCTAGTGGCCAATGTATATAATCTGTGTAAAGCTAGGTTTCATAAGAGAACTACAGATGTTGATGGATTTTGGTTCTGACTCAACTTGTTTCCTTTCAACATTCTTAAAATATTTTTCTAAAGATATTTGTACTTTGGCTTTCTTCTTTTCATGACAGTAAAGTGAAAACAGGACTGCCTCAAACTCAGCCCACACTCCAGAGTAGACAGCAGAACCAAAATGACGGATCTGGCTCCCAGCGCCATCTGTTGGTGGCAGGCAGAATTGACATGCCTTGGCTCTGTGATTTTGGTGGCATATGCAAGTTCCCCCGTTAAATTTATAAGTAGAGGAGCCTCTATGATTTAAAATGTATCTACTATTCAGACTGCCAGCAACGTTTTCTTTTTCCTTCCTCTGCTTTGCAGGTGTGGCGGGGCACCCTGGCCCGCATGCGGTACAAGAGGACCAAGGCAGCTCTAACAATTATCAGATACTACCGGCACTACAAAGTGAAGTCATACATCCGCGAGGTGGCCAGACGCTTCCACGGTGCCAGGACCATGAAAGACTACGGGAAGCACGTGAAGTGGCCGACCCCTCCTAAAGTTCTTCGCCGTTTCGAGGAGCTTCTGCAAGCAATTTTTAATAGGTAAGAAATTATTAGTGTGCTGTACTATGTGCTGCACCCATCTCTGGCAGTACACCTAATGTGTAATATAAAGTCACAATTCTTGCACCATGAGACTGGCTCAGTTGTTTGCTGTTAAAACGTTTTCTTTTCCCTTATGTCTTTAGTTTTGTGGATTTAGCTTTCAAAGGGCCTCTCTTTCCCTCTCAAAATGGAACCACCCATTTATTTTTCCTGAAGCAAGAGAGCAGTATTCCACCACCCCTGCAGCGAGCCATACTTTAGATGTGGTGGGCGTGCAGACTCTGCTTTCTTCTCATAGCAACAGCTATTAAAATCACCACACAGAACTCAATCTAGAATTCCTGTTAATCCCGTCAGAACATGGCTGTCTAATAGTTCATGACACTGCCTAAGTGGCACCTCCAGAAAGTGCTGTCTCATGGGGCTGGTAGTGGGGCCCAAGCAGAGGTCCTTTTTAAAGCCTCCCGGGTGATATTAAAATGCAAGGGAGACCTAGCTTGTGTGACTCAGTAGATTGTCACCCACCTACATACCAAAGGGTCACAGGCTGTATTCCCAGTTAGGGCATGTACCTGGGTTGCTGGCCAGGTCCCCAGTAGGGGGTGCTCGAGAGGCAACCACACATTGGTGTTTTTCTCCCTCTCCACCTCTCTGAACTCTCTCTGAAAATAAATAAAATCTTTTTTTAAAATGCAAGGGAGAAAACAACTGTTTTAGAGCATGCCATTTTTAAAAATAATCTCTGACTGCTGTGGCTCAGTGGATTGAGCGCCAGCCTTCTAACCAAAGGGTCTCCCATTCAATTCCAAGTTAGGGTACGTGCCTGGGTTATGTGCCAGGTCCCCAGTGGTGGGGGGGCGCACAAGAGGCGACCACACTCTGATATTTCTCTTTCTCTCTCCCTCCCTTTGTCTGTAAATAATTAAATAAGCATGTGCCTGTGTAAAATTTGGTATCTTTCCATCAGATCTTCATTCTTTTATAAACTGCTCTGAATCTGAGTATTTAGTTATTTGTAGATCCTTTTTCCTCATTTTTCGAGCTTATTTGTTGCAAGTGTATACCCAGATATATTCAGCTGTGTCTTGGAGGCAGCTATTTGGTCACATAAACCAGGCTAATGGTCCTCGAGTGTGTCATTTGGTGTCATGGTGTCCCCAAAGAACACTGCAGAATCATTGAGATACTGTATGTAAATTAGTGGCAGATATCAAAAGATAAAGAAAAATGCATGGAAAGTAAACTCTTTAATATTGACTATATATCTCATTTGCTTTTTTTTTGGAAAAAGGAATGATTGCATATGAAGAGAAAAAATCAAACAGTACAGAATTACTGAGAGCAAAAGCACCTCAGTTCTCAGGTATAATACTATAAATGTTAGTTGTGAATTGGCAGCCTTTTTAATGCACAGGTAAATTTTTTCATAAATTATATTCTCTGTAACCTACATTTTTGACATAATTTAAAAAGCAATTAATTGATACATGAATACATCCTCATTTTTTAACTGATGTAATGTGAAAATATATAGGATATAAAGTTGAAACTCTCCACACCTCCACTTGTTTCTCCCCGTTTTATTTCTTTCTCTGGAAATAACCACTCATTAACAATTAGTTTGTATCCCTCCAAATCGTTGTCCTTACATTTACAAACACACACCCATAACAGACAACATGATATAGTGGAAAGGAACACAAACCCTGGAGCCTGGGTTCATATTCTGGCTCTGCCACTGACCAGCTGTGTAACCTTGGGCAAATTAGTTAACCTCTCTGTGCCTCGGTTTGCTTGTCTGTAAAAGGGCTATAATAATAGTACCTGCTCATAGGGTGCTGAAAGGATGATGAATAAATATGTAGAAAATATTTCAGATAGTGCCTGACACATAATTAAGCACTTGAGAAATATTTGCTCTTACTATGAGTGTGTATGCATTCAGAGTCACGTATTCTTTGGGCTTTTTTCCTCTCTTTTGCTGCACAAGCATATATATGGTTATATGACTTGACAAAATTATCAGTCTTGAAGTTCTGGTCACTGTGGCTCACTTGGTTGGAGTGCCCTCCCGTACACTGAGATGTTGTGGGTTCGACCCCCGGTTGGGGTGTGTCCAGGAGGTAGCCAGTTGATGTTTCTCTTCTCCCTCCTTCTTTTTTTCCCTCCCTTCCTCTCTCTCTAAAAAGCAATGAAAAAAAAATGTCCTTGGGTGAGGATAAAAAAATAAGTCTTGAAGAACTGTCCATGACAGTAGGGATCTGTGTAATATTTTTAATGGATGCAAAGAGTTACTGGTTTTGATTATGTTGCACTGTGGCCTGTGTGGTTTTCTTTAGATTTTGAGGTTTTATGTATGGCCGAGAATGGTTAATTTTTATAAAACTTAATTCATTCAGGAAATATATACTGAAACCTGCTGTGCCACAAGCAGTGACCGAGGTTCCAGGTGCATGGCGACAGACAGTCAGGATGCCGAAGACTCTTCCAGCCGTCTTAGGGCTTATAGTCAGTGAACATCTTGAAAATAATGTGTCTGCTCTGTGTGTTGGCCACACACACACACACACATGCACACGCGTGCTGAATGAATCTTGCTAGTTATGTTGTTCCAGTTCAAAGCCAAGTTTTTCCTGTAAAGAGCCAGATAGTAAATTGTTTAGGCTTCGTGGGCTGCATGTGGTCTTTGTCACATATTTTGCCTCATTTTGGTTTGGTTTGGTTTGGTTTGGTTTGGTTTGGTTTGGTTAAACATGTAAAAGCTATTCTTAGCTTGAGAACACAAAATGGGGCCATGGGCCAAGTTTGGCACAGGCTCTGGTTTACCAACCCCTGACCTAGTCCCCGTATTCTAAGGTGCCCTTGAATGTCTCGGCCTGCAGGTTTCTGAGAGGCCTATGCTGCAGGGCTCCACTGCGACTTGGGCCTGTCTTTCCCAAGATCTCAGTGTGTGTCCGATTGTGTTTACACTCTCCCTGTTCCTCAGAGCAGCTCTTCATTCTAGATGGCTGGGAGTCCGGGTCATGTCCAGCCTCGTCCCCTCTCTCATGTCGTCAGGGCTGGCCGTTTCTGTGGCTGCTGCTGTTGCTGTCGGTTGCATATATTTTTTATGGAGATTTGCTCAATAGGATAAACAGCCCATGTGGCTCTCTCCATGGTTGTGTAGGCCAGGTTCCGGATTCCCAGGCATACCTTTGGAGTCGGTCAGGTATGGACCTTGCCCTGGGCCACTGTGGGCAGTGAAGAAGGCACAGGCTGACCAGCTACACGGGCTGAAAACAGACTGACAGGCAGAGCAAGGGCCTCTCCCCACTGAGAATGAAATTGGGGGCTCAAGGGCTAATTGGGGCAGGTCCCTAACATGCTACATAGTATTGTGGGGCCTGCCTGTCCGTAGTGTCCTTGCCTTTGACCACAAACTACTCTCCACCTGTCCCTCTTCCAGCTGACCACTCTTTGGGAGTGATCTTCAGACGGTCTGTCCCACTGGAGTGTTGGTTGGCCTCAGAAGGAAGAGAAGAGGATTTCACTGTGGTGTTGAGCCTTCACTTTTTCCATGGTTGTTGTTTCGGCAACCTACCATCTCTGGCCCTCTCTGCCATGGCAGCTGTGCCCATCTCACCACGGCCAGCCATTCTGTGTTCAGGGAACTGGCACAGCTCTCACCTTGAAACCCCTTACCTCTTGCCCTTGCTCCCAGCCCCTGCTGCTTCAGGCTCAAGGATTCCTGCGGCTGCCTTGGAGAAGGGCCCTTCTCCTGCTGAGTGGATTGCTCAGCGTGGAGCTGCTCCTCCATCAGCCCAGTCCCATCTGCTTCCTGTCTTCAGAAAGTCTTCACACCCTCCACTCTGTTGACAGCACTCCCCTTTTCTGGTGATGCTTTAGATTTCTCCCTACTTTTATATTTATTCAGTTATTTCGGTGGAAATTTGAGAGTCAGAAAAAATATTTAGACTCAAGCCACCATCTTGAAACAAGAATACACCTCAGGAAAATTTGCGACGAAACCAGGCTGTCTAACATTTTGCGTATGTAAATGGAGAAAAGACCACCACTCTTCAGTGTCAGCTGAATCTCAATCTGGTGTTCCATGGAAGCATAGTTTGAGGACCACTGGCCTTGATTTATTTCATCTGATGTAAGGCGATTCTCAGTTTGCTTCCAGCCTCCCTGCATCAAGCTCCTGTGGCAGAAAAGACGGCCTAAGTATCATGTAGGGCTAGGCTGCTGCTAAGAGCATACAAGTCCTTGTACTTGGTTTTCTCAATCAGGAAGCTTATTTTTTAACTTATGCTTTTAATTGCTTAGACAAAAAACCTTGAAGTCATCTTTAAATCCTCTTGTTCTCTTGCTCTCTTGCCCCCACATCTAATCCATTACTACGTCCTATCGGTGCTTCCTTCAGAACTTATCCAGAGCCAGTACCTACCTCTGCCTTGACCCCCGGATCCAAGCCATCCTCTACGACGTGCACTACAGAAATAGCCTTCTCACTGGTCGTCCTGTTCCCAACCCAACTCCCTGCAGCCTTTCTTCATACAGCAGTCAGACTGATCTTATGAAGCAGAAGTCAGGTTTTATCCCTTTTTTGTTCAGAAACTTCCAATGGCTTCTTATCCTATTCAGAGTAAAGGCCAGAGTCCTGATAACGGCCTGCCTGCCTGCCTGCCTGGGATGGGTACGGGGAGCAGGGGAGGTTGTACTGGCCCTGGCTCTCTCTCTGACCTCCCCTCCTGTTTTTCTCTCCCTCCTCCCCGATCTTCCTATGTCATCATCACAGGACTCCCAACTGGTTCTCTGACACACCAAGCAAGTTCGCACTTTACAGCCTTTGCACTCAGTTTTCCCTTCCTGGGAGACTCTGGCTCAAATAGCTATATATCTGGCTCCTTAGCTTCCTGTAGGTCTCTGCTCAGGTATCCTCATCAGTGGTGCCTCCCAGACCACCCTTTGTAAATAACCCAGCTCCCTGTTTCTTCCCCCTGCTACACACCCAGCCTCCTTTCCTTGCCTCATTTTCTTCTGTAGCACTTAGGACATCATAAGGGGAGACCCTCCCAAAAATGGAATTATCTTCTGAAGGGTGAGCCCCTTGTAGTACAGGTGTCCCTTGCTAGATGAGTGTTCTAGGATCCCATCTATATCACTGTACCAGCCTGTAGAGAGGCTGCATTTGGCTTCAGCAGATTTTTTTTTGAAGATTCTTCTGATGTATTTGCCCATTTCATGACGGGTGATTTCCTAGCACACCTGCCCACACTGCACTGCACGCACGTTCTTGACCAAGACTGGCAGTTTTGACCAAAAATGGCATCACCCCAATGCCCCACTCTCCCTAGTTACCCAGTCTCTGCCTGAATGACATTATTTTTGTTTCCCCAATGAAATAAGTCCTCAAAGGGAAATGTTTTGCTGATATGGAAGAAGTGAAACCAAAAAATGGCAGAAGCCCTAAAAGGCATTAAAATCCAAGTTCAGGAGCTGTTTTTGAGCAGTGGAAAAAACATCTCAATAGGTGTATTACATCAAATGGGGAGTACTTTGAAGGTGACTGAAGTTCAAACAGATAAGAATAAATACACAATGTTTATAAATAAATTCCAGGGGGTTTGGGTCTCCCCCTTGTACATACTGTTGCCTTGTTTATCGTCTCTCTCCACTCTGGAGTAGAAGAGCCTAGCAGAAAGGACCTTCAATCTGTTTGCTCGCCGCTGTGACCCCACTGCTTAGAACAGCGTCTGGAGTTTAGTAGACGCCTACAGACACGTGTCAGATGAATGATGAATCCAAAGTAGCCTTGCCCTAACTGTGTGTGTTATGGGAGTCCTCGTTCACTAAGTTCTAGTTGTGTTCAAATCACCCACACAGCAAAACAATTATCACAAGTATCTCTGTTCACATAAAACTGTGTATTTTAATAAGTGCTGTGTATATTTTGGAGGCATTTTACCTTTTTTAGGGTAGCATGCAAGTAGTTTGGTTTAATTCTACTTAATGACAGATTCTTGTTTTTGAGAATGAATGGTATTGTGTTTCTGAAGTCTAATACATTTTGTTTATTTACTTAGGTGGAGAGCATCTCAGCTCATTAAAAGCATACCTGCATCAGACCTGCCCCAGGTCAGGGCGAAGGTTGCGGCCATGGAAATGTTGAAGGGTCAAAGGGCTGACCTTGGGCTCCAAAGGGCCTGGGAGGGCAACTACCTTGCTTCAGTAAGTCCAGGAGAGCCATGTGGAATCACTCCGCTCCCTTAACAAACAAAGAAAAGAATTTTCCTCCAAGAATTTCTCTACACTTTCTAGAAAGACTGACCCTTCAGAAACTAAATTTCTATGAGTGATACTAAATTAAAAGATTTTATTGCTTCTCAGTGTACAATATTCAGTGTTTCCCCCACTTTAAAAAGGGTGCTCTGTATTGCTTCTCAGCCTTTTGGCTAATATCAAGTGTAGTATCTGTTCTTACCAGTTTAAAAAGGATGCTTTGTCTTCTGTCTGTTTAAGGTATACTCTTGAACCTGGCTTTGACCGTTTAAATCTTCCTTTGCATAATTCAGCAACTATTGTTAACTACCACCTTTATATCAGTTATTCCCACAGGTGTATTTCATCCTCTCTCCCATTCCTTACTTTAAAGTGTCTCTAGGACCTTTGTTGTTAAAACAACTTTTTAGTAGTGTGCCATCTGGGACGGGGAGATAAAAAGTACTTGTGGGAACCTTCGTGAGCATGGTCATAAAGTGGCGTACTAAAAGCTCACCTTTCCGTCCAAAATGCTCAGCATAAGCATTTCATCATGTTTCCTTTTTCTTTCAGAAGCCAGATACACCTCAGACCTCAGGCACTTTTGTCCCCGTTGCAAATGAACTGAAACGGAAGGACAAATACATGAACGTCCTCTTTTCCTGTCATGTTCGTAAGGTAAGGCAATCTTGAACCAGATCTTTGGAAGAAAGAGACTGATTCAGATGAAATTTACTTAGAAATGGCTTCAATAAAACATAGCAGTAGGTACATAGTTAGCTACGTTGTCGGTGAGCTATACCTGTCAATGAGGAGGCAGTGATGGAACGTCTGAGGTGGCTGCAGTTTTAGAGACAGGCTGTAAAGCCTTCGTAAGGGAAGTGGATAGCTTTGATACTCATTTCTTTTAAAAATGGGGGCGGGTCCTCCTTGAGGTCAAGGATTTGTATTTTCAGCATGTGTATCTTTTATAGCACGTACTGGTCTGCCTTGTATGCAGTGGTTATCAGGGACTTTTTATACCTGTTTTATTCCTATTTTAAATAGGGGAAGAAAGGAGAAGAACATGGTTTGGAAAAGAGAGAAGGACATAGTGATATTTGGAAGGGAGGGGAGAGGGTTCTACCCCGTGCGTATGTTTGCTTTTCTGAAGCAGGACGTGCTTCGTCATTTACCTGGAAGCAGCAGCAGCTGGGCAAGGGGAACAGGAGCAAGTTGGAAAGTGGAAGGCAAGGGACATGGCTGGTTGTTTAAAACCTAAGATACTTGTTTAGAAAAATAAAGAGGGAGGAAATTATAAGGGCATTTTGTCAAACTGTGCAAATAAATTTCAAAATATTAAATGGGTGAATCTAAGAAAAATATTGCCTCTTCAGAGTGACCTCAGAAGAGATTTTGATATAAATATACCAATATCCAAAGGCAGAATTAAGAAAATATTGAAAAGTTACCCCACAACAAACGTCCAGGTTTAGCTGATTTTAGAGGTATTTTGTTTCAAATTTTCAAAAATAATACAGTGTTATTCAGATCAAAATAATGAAATACTATTTTTCAAGTATAAGTTTAGCAAGCTTTAAAATGCTGATAACAAATAGTGTTTGAGAGAGTTTAGGGGAACAGTATTGGTAGGTCATAAAAGAAGCCTTGATAAATTTAAAAGGATTGAAATAATAGAGTTAGTTCTCTGACCATAATGGAGTGAAATTAGGAACGGATAACAGCAAGCAACTTAGGGTATGCAAAACTAGGTGGGAATTAAACAGCACACTCCTGAATAATCAATAAACAAAAAATCACAGGAAAGCCAGAACACGTGGAAAAGAAGACATAACACACCAAAAATCATGGGATGCAGCTGAAGCCATCTTAGAGGGTAATGCCTACAATAGAAAAGATGAAAGATCTCATCAATAATCTTCTACCTTGCCAGCCAAGATGGAGGTGTAGGTGGAAACACTGTACCTCCTCGCACAACCAAATTTAAGGACAAAGATTTAGAAACAAAAACACAACCAAAACAGAAAATTGAACTGTACCAAAGTCCAACAACAACGAACCATTCATCCAGACCAGTAAGAGGGGTACAGTCAGCAGCTGGCAGAGAGGGGTCCCAGCAGGAAAAGGCAGTGGTTACAGACCAGGCAGGCATGTAATGAAATGAGCAAACCCAGTAAGGCTCTCAAGGCATCTGGCTGACCCTGGACACACATTCACGTGCAGATAAACCAGGCAAAAAACAGGCAGTGAGACAGGCCGGGCAACACAGGGCCCAGCACCAGGAAGTAAAGCCTTAAAGCACTGATTGGAAAAACTGTTGGGGGTTGAGGTGCCCAGAGAGGCTCCCAGCTTCACAGGAGAGTTCAATGGAGAGACCCACAGGGTCCTAGAACATATTCAAGCCCGCCCACCAGGGAACCAGCGCCAGAAGGGCCCAATTTGCTTGTGGGAAGCAGCAGAGGGGACCAAAATCCTAGAGAGAGCAGAAAAAACGCCATTGCCCCTCTCAGACCCTGCCCCCACATACAGCATCACAACCCAGCAATGCAGGCTGCCCCACCCTGGTGAACACCTAAGGCTCTGCACCTCATACACAACAGGTGCAAACAGACCAAAATATTATGGCTGAAGCAGAAGAACAGCTCAAAACCCCAGAGCCAATACATCTAAGCAACAAAGAGATAGCCAACCTATCGAATGTGTAGTTCAAAACACTGGTGATCAGGATGCTCACAGAACTGGTTGATTTTAGTCGCAAATTAGATGAAAAAATGAAGGCTACACTAAATGAAATGAAGCAAAATGCACAGGGAACCAATAGTAATGGAAAGAAAACTGGGACTCGGATCAATGGAGTGGACCAGAAGGAAGAAAGAAACAACCAAACAGAAAAGAATGAAGAGAAAAGAATTCAAAAAAATGAGGAGAGGCTAAGCAACCTCCAGGACATCTTTAAACATTCCAACATCCAAATTATAGGGGTACCAGAAGGGGAAGAGCAACAAGTGGAAAACTTATTAGAACAAATAATAAAGGAGAACTTCCCCAGTCTGGCAAAGGAAATAGACTTCCAGGAAGTCCAGGAAGCTCAGAGAGTCCCAAAGAAGTTAGACCCAAGAAGGAACACACCAAGGCACATCATAATTACATTAGCCAAGATTGAAATGAAGGAGAGAATCCTAGAAGCAGCAAGAGATAAGGGGACAGCCACCTAAAAAGCAGTTCCCATCAGACTGTCAGCTGATTTCTCAAGAGACCTTACAGGCAAGAAGGGGCTGGAAAGAAGTATTCCAAGTCATGAAATCCAAAGACCTACATCCAAGATTGCTCTACCCAGCAAAGCTTTCATTTATAATGGAAGGGCAGATAAAGTGTTTCTCAGATAAGGTCAAGTTCAAGGAGTTCATCATCACCAAGCCCTTATTATATGAAATGTTAAAGGGACTTATCTAAGAAAAAGAAGATAAAAAATAGGAATAGTGAAAGGACAGCAAACTCACAGTTATTTACAACCACACCTAAAACAAAAGCAAACTAAGAGGACAGCTAGATCAGGAGCACAACCATAGAAATGGAGATCATATGGAGGGTTAGCAACAGAGGGTGGGAGGAGGAGAAGAGGGAGAAGGTGCAAACAATAAGTTGCATAGATGGTAGGTAGAAAATAGGGAGAGGGCAAGAATAGTATGGGAAATGTAGAAGCTAAAGAACTTGTGACACATGGATATGAACTAAAGGCGGGCGTGGGGAGAGGGTATGCAGGGGGGAGGGGAATCAAGGAGGGGAAATGGGACAACCGTAATGGCATAATCAATAAAATATATTTTAAAAAAAGAATCTACCTTAAGACACTGGTTTAAAAAAAAAAAAGCAAACTAACCCAAAGCAAGCAGGAGAAGGAAATAATCAAAATTAGAGCAGAAATCAATCAGATAGAGAATATAAAAATATTGAGGGAAAAAACAACAAATCCAAAAATTGGCTTAAAGATCAACAAAATTGACAAATCTTTAGTCGGACTGACCAAATACTATAATAAAAGAAAGAGATTAAACTTTATTTATGTAGTTCAAAAAAACCCCCAATTATTAGTGTTTCGACATTCAAAGGAAGAGGAGATCATCAATGTAATATAAACCTTTTAACTAAATAGAAAATAGTTGGTTTTAAACTTAGAATGAAAGACCCTATTTTGCTGTGCATAATGCACATTTTTAGCCCAAATTTTTGAGGGAACAATAAGGATACGCATTATACATATGTATAATGATCACACACCATGGATGTAATTATCCAGTATAATCCTGTATAATGTGCACAAAACCATAGGTGTGTATTATACATGGCAAAATACGGTCCATGTCATCGGGGAACACCTGCTGGCGTATCTCAGAGGGGTTGCAAAGTCCTGAGTCTAATTCTGAAGTCCCGATTCAGAAACTTTATAAGTATACCTCGAGCTGATGCATACTGATCAGTAAATGACTCTTGCTAAGCAGATTCACAGAACCACAAAAGGATCTACCATTTTAGCCATTTTAGTGAGTCTTCATTTCTACTATCTAGGATACTTCTTTTTTAACATCAAGATACCTGGGAAGTCGAATTATTAATCAGAACAATTGATCAAAGACAGTTGGATGGTTTTGACAATCATCCTCCACTACGGAAAAGCCTGGTGTCTCTGGTTCCCATGATGACAGTTTGATGTCTGACAGCATGTCTCTCCCTGGGTCCTGCTGGATAAAAACTGAAAAATCCTTTGTCATGTTCCTGTATTTTAAGTTCGGTACAAAATAGTATTTCTCCTCTAGAATCTTTTTCATCCCAAGGATGTACCAAGGTAAACTCGACGCCACTTCAGTAAAGCCTCTGCTTTATGCTCCCTTCCCTGTGAAGCAGCCACTTTCTGTTAACCAGTCGCAGACGTGGGGGCTTCTGCAGAGAGCTGCTCTCACTCTCCAGGGAAGCTTCCTCTCTGGCCCCTGTGGTGCTCACTAAACCAGTAAACATCAGTAGAAGTGTTTGGGCAAAAGCAAGGTGGTAGGGATTGTTTCTTTAGCTGCGGATTTTAGTTTAGGAAATAGAAGAAATAAGATGAGATCTTATCCAACAGTTTGTAATCCAGTTTTTCTATTACTTCATGAATTTAAACGGAAGAAAATTAGTGCCCCATGCCATAAGTATTTTAATTTAGTTCGAATTTACAAGTTTATGTAGGTATGTGAAAAGTTTTTCTTTCCACTCTGGTATAGCTAAGCTGTGGGACTTGGAGCTTTCACTTTGTTGTGGGATGTCCTCCCCACTCTCTTGGTCATGTTTTAAGGATGATTTGAGTTGCTAAAACAAAAGGTAGGGATTCATGACCTGTTCTCTTTAGAAATTACATTTTTGCATACAAAAGGAATGTAATATTTCTAAACAGTTTCAATAAGATTGCTGCCTTAAGGTTTTTGTTGGTTTCCAGATCAACTCATGGACCTGTCATAGAAAGCACAATGCTCTCCACTCTTCCACTGTGGCCTATTGTTTTCAGCTCTTGTGTGCCCTTGTGAAATTATGCAAAAATGTTGTTTTTGCATATTTTTGCAACATACTCATATTTTTCGATATGAATTCACAGAAGATGAGGAACACTACTTTTGCTTATTATTCAGCTTTCACCTTATACGTTCTCTATTCTCCATATTCTAAGATGGATACGAATGGTGATTAATGCCCTCCCACATGGGTTTCACAGACCAGTGTTCTCTTGAATCTGAGTGTGCTTTCAGAAAGGGGGCCCTAACTCATTGTGTTTGGGAAATGCTGAATTAAACTGTTGAACGTGCTCTTTGAGTGCAGCATTCTCAGAGTCTTTAATGTATTTGCGGGTTATGAATATAAATCCCAGGGATGCCTGTGGTTTGCATTGTTCCTCAAACCAGCTTCACTTGGAGCCCTTTCTTGCACAAAGTATCATGTAAAGCTAGTGTTGTGCTGATAAACGACTCAGAAAATGCTGATGTAGACACTCCACCATCACTTATTTCAAGTCTTCTGACAAGTGCAAGTTCACTTCTATGGCAGAAACTTACCATGTGACATGAATAGTTATTGCCAAGAGTAGTTATTATTTCACCATGTCAACTCTATTTTGTTCTTAATTACAGATACCATTTTTGTCGAGACAGAAAATATAGTTTGGTAACGAGGACATGTTTCGAAAGTTGACTGATTTTTAAAATTATGAGGCAAGAGGGAGAAGACTGAATAAAATTCAAACTAAAATTTCAATTTTAGTTTGCTATATTCTACCTGTAACGATACATCTTCAGTGTCCCATCCTACCTGTCCTAATTTATTTACTTAGGTGTATGTACTACCAATGCTAACAACATTTTCAAATTAATCTCTGACTTCTTTGTTTGCATCTTGAAAATTAGATCTTGGAAGCAGGGATGGGGACTTTATCTGTCACAGCTGTGCCTTCTCATCTGCTTAGTTGAGGGGTTTGGGTGGGTTTTTTATTGTTTTGTTTTGCTTTCCTTTTTCTTCTCATCACTGAGAAACCTGACCTTGTAGTTCCTCAGGAATTTTCAGTGCTCAGTGCTGTGATGTAAATGTTACACAAATCTGTTACATTGAAACATGCTAATCAACAGGTAATTAACTACATATTTATAAAATGTTTCTTCATTAATTCTGTTAGAAAAAAGATTTACCTGCAAATGTGAGCATTTTCTGACTCCCTAATAAAGTAGAACTCTACAGAATCACACACGTATACATTTTCTCCCAATCCTATTATCTAGTTTTATTTTATTTATATATGTAAGAAATGATTTTTACTTGAAAGTTTCTTATCTGTCTCAATTCCATCTACTAGACTCAGATTCTTACTTCAACCAAAGGCTTTCTGTCATTCCTTTGTATATCATCAGCAACTTCTAAAGTGCCTAGAAATGCATATGGCAATTTTTTTAAGATTTTTTTATTTATTTATCTTCAGAGGGGAAGGGAAGGAGAGAGGGAGAGAAACATCAATGTATGGTTGCCTCTCGTGTGTCCCCTGATGGGAACTGGCCTGCAACCCAGGCATGTGCCCTGACTGGGAATCGAACCGTGATACTCTGGTTCACAGGCCCGCGCTCAATCCACTGAGCTACACCAGCCAGGGCGCGTATGGTAAACTTGAGAAAAGGGAACATTTATCAAATTACTTAGTGTGAGTAGCCTGGCTGGTGTAGCTCAGTGGATTGAGCATGGGCCTCCGAACCAAAAGATCGTGGTTCGGTTCTCAGTCAGGGCACATGCCTGGGTTGCAGGCCAGTTCCCAGCAGGGGATGCACGAGAGGCAACCATATATTGATATTTCTCTCTCTCTCTCTTTCCCTTCCCCTCCCCTCTAAAGATAAATAAATAAAATCTTTTTAAAAAATTACTTAGTGCAAGTAAATGTTTACCAGTATAATCTTTTAAATTAATAGGAGTCATGTGCTAGATTAACAAATGTAGAAAAAATAAATTCAATCCCATTTATAGATTTCTGATGATAGGAAAACACTTTCTCAATGAAGTGGTGAGTCTAAAGATTTTATAAGGGTAGCTGTTGCCTAGTAATAGAGCATCGCAAATACAGGCACAGGTACATTTCTCCGGGTCAGCTACGGTCAGGGCAGTTCATCTGGTCTGTCAGTGCACTGTGTGTAGTCTCGTAGTGGCAGCCAGTCGTAAAACTTCAACACTGAAAAGAAAAATTAAATCAACTAATGGTGAAGATGCTTTACGAGAAAAGCCAATATACAAATAAATCTCAACAGTCCCAACCAGGAGCATAAATAATTCCAAGTCAACAATCCATGAGCTTGTATAGTAGTGCTAATGTTAGAGAGCTTTTTTATTAAAGTGATAGCTTACTCACAAAGGAGCTTGCAACCTCACATATAAAAGAGCAAGAAGCTCAAAGTTCCTTTTTATTCAGTGTAGAAATAAAGTTTTTCCAGGACCAAACTGGGCAATGGGGAGTTAAGTAAGCTGTTGAGCAAATGTGCTTTTATTCGCCACTGGGGAATTTTTTCTGAATGTTAGGCAACCTCCCCAGTGTGCTGCAGCCATCTTCCTGTTTTCTCACCTGACGGTTCCCAGTCTCAACACTGGTTGGCTCGTGTGGAGAAGAGTTCCTGAAATTATCCTGTGGGGTTTAAAGTACTCTCAAAACCAACCGCTCAGCGAGAATGATGTAGTAAATGCTCTTTAGGTTGCCCCGTTCTGTGTTGGGAGCAGTGAGGTACAGGGTCAGAGGTACCATATGATCACGACCCTCAGGGAGCTTACCGTTCATGAAATAATAGGGCAGTAAATAAAAGTGTGCCATGGATGTTTGAGATTCTACATTGTTTTTGTCCTGTCTGTGTGTTTGGATCGAGGTGTGTAATTTATGTACAGGTAATACACATTATCAGAAGCATACAGTTCAGTGAGTTTTGAGTAGTACATACACCCTCTAAATTATAACCCTATAAAGCTAAAGAACGTTTCCATCACCCCAGAAAGCCCCCTCGTGCCCCTTCCCTACCGCATCCCACCCCCACCAAAGGCAATCACTTTTCTGGTTTCCTTTACCACAGAGTTTTGCTTTTTCTTGACCTTCATTAAAAAAAGGAATTATATAAATGGGCAATATAAATGTGCAAATCAGGAGAGCAGACACTTCACAAGGGAAGATACATGAATGGGCAATAAGCACATGAAAATGTGTTTGACATCATTAATTCTCAGGGAAGTGCAGATTAAAATCAAATGTGATACCGCTGCACACACACCAGAATGGGTAAAATTTAAAGCACTGGATACGTTACATGTTGAGAAGAATTTGGAGTAAATGAAACTTTTATACATTGCTGGTAGAAGTGTAGAAATAGTATTACTACTTTGGGAAAAGTTGTAGTAGTCTCATAAAATAAACCACACACCCACTCTAGGACACAGTAAATCCACACCTTGGTATTTACCCAAGAGAAATGAGAGTATATTTTCACAAACCAGTGCAGAAGATGTTTATAACAGCTCTATTCAAAGCAACTCAAATTTGGAAACAGCTCAGGTGATGACAGTTAGAAAATGGACAAATAAACTGTGAGATAGAAATATTACAGAATACTACTCAGTGATAAAAAGGAATGAAATACATGACAATATGGATGAATCTAAAAACATCATTCTCAGCAAAAGAAGTCTTACACAAAACACACACATGGTATTTGTAACAAGTTCTAAAATGGAAACATGTAATCTAAGACGAACAAAATCACACCACTGATTTCTCATCAGTGGGTGGACATTGACTGGGAAGGAACAGAAGAGAGCTTTCTGTGGTGATGGAAATATTCTATATCTTGATAAGGGTCTAGGTTCCACGGTGTGTGCATTTGTGAAAACAAATCAATTGATACACTGAAGAAGTTTGTACATTATATAAAAATCTTAGCTCCCCCTCCCAAAGACATACACAAATATTGTGTGTGGGTGTGTGGATGTGTGGAAGAAAGGGATTATTTAACATAATTTTGGAAACCTGAAAATTCCAAATAAACTTTATTTTAAAAATCAAAAAAAAAAGAAATTATACTGTTTTATGTAAGATTTTTACTTTGTTGTAAAGTGAAGTTGTCAGTCTTTTTTTAACTGTTTTTGATAATTTGTAACTATTTTATAAGGAAAGCAGTCTTTTTGATATACTTTGAATTTAAAACAATTTGTATCTTTTATATTGACTGAGTTAGAACTGTGTTAGTGAGCTTATAGTCATTAGATTAATTATCACAAGATTAATAAGTAAAACCAACCTCTTACCAAACATAACTTCAACTGTAAGTTAAAAAACCCGGTGTTCTGCCCTGGCCAGATGGCCCAGTTGGGAAGCAGCCCACCGATGTCTCTCACATCAGTGTCTCTCTCTCTCCCCGCCCACATTCCTTTCTGTCAAAATCAATAAACACATCCTCGAGCGAGGATTTTTAAAAATAAATAATAAAACAGTGTTCTGTACAAACTTGTTAAACTGTTTAACAAGTATATTTTTATAACTACATCCATGGTCTAAAAATTATAAGTCAACTATCCTGGAAATTATTCAAGCTTTGCAATTATTAAGTGAAAAATTTGCACTTTCAGTAGAGACAAAGAGTAACTTGACTTCATGAGGAGACACAGACTAAGTAGAAGCATCACCCAACCTTCTTTCCTGTCTTTCTGTCCAAACAACAAGTAATGAGATGATGTGTCTAGTGTTTTGCATTAGCAAACCACTTACGCCAGTTGGTTTCAATGTTATTTTTTTTATTTCATTCTTAATTCCACATATATTCTATATATTTATTCTATAACTGTGGAATACAAGTTCATAGAAAACAGTGATCATTTTTAACTCTAATAGATTTTTTTTAAGGTTTTATTTATTTATTTATATTTAGAGGGGAAGGAGAGAGGGAGAGAAACATCAATGTATGGTTGCCTTTCGTGCATCCCCTGCTGGTAGTTGGCCTGCAAGGAACCAGCCTGCAACCCAGGCATGTGCCCTGACTGGGAATCAAACTATGATCCTCTGGTTTGCAGGCCCACGCTCAATCCACTGAGCTACACCAGCCAGGGCTCTAATAGATCTTATAATGGAATGAGTTGGGTCTCCATTACCACAGTCAGTTTTGAATGTCTTTGTTACCCCCAAAAGTAATCCCACACTCCTTACCTGTCATTTGTCCAAACCTCTAATCTTCCCCAGCGTGGCATCACCACTAATCTACATTCTGTTTCTGTAGATTGGCATCCTGGACATTTCATAAAAGTGGCACCATACAATTTGTGCAACTGTCTTATTTTACTTAGTATGTTTATAAAGTTCATGCATGTGATAGCATGTTCATTTTTATTACCAATTCATATTCCATTTTAAGATCACATTTTATTTATCCATTCATCAATCGACATTTGGGTTGTTTCTGCTTTTTTCAGTTACCATGATTAATGCTGCTGTGAACATTAGGCACAAGTGTTTGCGTGATTATATGTACCTAGGAGCAGGATTTCCAGGTCATATGGCTGTGTTTATCTGGTTGAGGAACTGCCGGACTGTTTTCCAAAGTGACTGCATCATTTTATAGTGCCATGGAGGCGATGAGGGCTCCAATTTCTCTACTTCCTGGCCATCATGTATTATTTATTATCTGTCCTTTTTGTGATTGTCATCCTAATAGATGCAAAGCAGTGTCTCACTGTGGTTCTGATCTGCAGCTCCCTGATGGCCAGTGGTGAGGAGCACATGTCACGTGTTCGTGTGCTTACCGGCCATGTGTGTGTCTGCTCTGCAGAAATGTTTACTCAGACTCTTAACCCATTTCTAGTGGGGCTTTTGTCCTTTTGTCACTGAGTTATATATTCTAGATATAATATATATTCTGTGTATGTTCTGCATGCAAATCCCATATCAGACATGATTTGCAAAAATTTTCTCCTATTTGGTGGTTTATCTTTTCTTTGTAGTGTCTGGGTTACATATTTTCAGTCTTTTCACTATTTGTGTTTTTCTTGTTTTCCCTGTTTAATTGTGAAATTCTGCAAATCTAGAGACGGCTGCTCCTTTTGGATCTCTGCTGCATCCAGCAGAGTGGCCGTGCGTGGAACTCACCTGTTAGGGAACACGTCTCCAGTCAGCCACCTCTGCCCCTAGGTGTTCTGCTGGCAGATGATTTGGCTCGTTCTTCCTGAGATGATATGATTGTTGGTTGGTTTTCTTACAGGTCAATCGATTTAGTAAGGTAGAAGACCGAGCAATCTTTGTCACTGATCGCCACCTGTATAAAATGGACCCCACCAAGCAGTACAAGGTGATGAAGACTATTCCTCTGTACAATGTGAGTGCTCTGCGTTTTCTGAGAGGGGTCATTGACCGGGTGTTCATGAACCACTGTGGGCTGATAGTCCGGCCACTAAAACCTTTGGGGCTTCGGGATGCCCATGAATTCGGGAAATTTTATGCCAATCTTAACATTTATACAAATGTACAGTTTTCTACAAGGAGTATCCAAAGCTTTCGATAGATTAATGAGGGCATTTTTTAAAGGGTAAAGACTGCATTCTGTGTGATCTTTTTTTATTCCTCATTCTATTCACTGCTTACCTGCTGTTGTACATCAGGTATTTTCTTACTTATTTTCATGAGGCTTGTTCTTTCTCAGTTCCTGATCCTACTCATTGCTTCAAGGTTGTGACACGTAATATATTTCCTTATTTTCCTAAGGCTTGTTTTTGTATGGAAATAGATCAGGCAGAGAAACAGCAGAGAATTACTGTATGAAAACATTACCTGTCTTTTAAGTGTAAATTTTATGCTGTTTCCAGAAGTTTTTTTCATCAATGTTTACCTGTGATCCAGACCCACTCAGTTGTTCACTGTCTCCACAGGGTTTTCAAATTCTGAAATCAGTTTCTTATTTGAAATAAGAAATTTGGTAGCTGTCTTTTTGAATTTCAGTATGAGATTTTTGTTACTTTTTTTCCTGTTTTGTGGGGTCTGCTTTACAAGTGACTATTTGTTCTGATTCTTCAGAAAGACCCTGATGGACTATCGGATCTTTTCACACATGACATGCTTTTTCTCTGTCTGCTAGTTCTTAACGAGGGAGGTCTGTGTTTTTCCAATAATAGAATATTGGGGAATATTATTAAAGATAGTTTTAAATGTTCTTGGTCTCTGCAAAAGGGAATAGGAAACATTGCTTTGTAGTTTTATTTTGTTAAATCCAGCGTCTTGTTGGTTGTGAGGTACAAAGAAGGCAAATTATTCCTGGCTTTGCTAAGTGGTTTAGAACATCACTGCAGGCTCATTGCCCAGATTGTTGCCCAGGTTGAAATTGGTCTTCATTATGCATCACATGCACACACACACACCTGTGCACATGTGCACACACGTATGCACACATGTGCACACACACAAACCTCCCATGAGTAGGCTAATGGATTGCAGCTAATGAGGAAATGCTATTCTAAGACATTCTTGATCATATATATTCTTAGCAAAGACTTGTAATCTTATATATCAATCATAGTTTAAGCCTAATAACCCTGAAGTCTTAAAGTAGGAGGTGAAGGAAAGTAAAGGAAAAAATCAAATTCTGTCAAAGTCTAGTGAAGTGTGGAACCAAACAAACATCAATAGTGATATGCATTTTACTCTTTTCCTTACTTTCTGTTAAGTGAAGATCAATCAGGCACAGGATATAAATTCAATAAATAGTTGAACAACTCTTTGAGCTGAAATTATGTTCCCAAACTACCTTCCATTTTTGTATTGACTGGTGTGTATTTATATTCATTGTTGCCTTTCACCACATTCTCATCATTCACATTAGCAATAATATTACATAATGTCAAAAGTTAATGATGTTTAACAATTGCAGTAAGGATAGAACAGTGTCAGTAGGAGGGATACACACTGTCAAAGGTGCTATCAGTACTCTGCCCACGTCCCCTGGATTCTCTTATTTTTGTGTATATCAGGGTAACTTCCAGCAGCCAACATCTTTGTCAAAAACCATGCTGCCAGAACCCACTTTGCTCCCACACACGGAGGACTGGAAATGCCCGCCCACCCCAGCAACCCATGACCAGTATGGGGGTGGTGAGTGCTTCTAACACCTCACCATTGACCAAGATCGTTCTGAGGTGTGTTTATTCCATTTCCTAGTGCTTCCCTGAGGAGTAAGCTACAGTTGCCCACACTGGAAGCTTGCTTAATGGTGGGCTGCCTAGTGGCTGCCTTCCCTGCCCTGAACCTCCTCTCAACTTTCTTGCCAGTGTCCCAGCACCTCCCACATCAGTTCTACGGGCTCATCAGCCTTTGTCCAGAGTGTCCTTCTGGGAGGACCTGACTTTGGTGTAGTGGCTACCTCTTAGGAGGGTGCAAGTTGAATGGGATGGGCAGTGTCCAACTGGATTGGTAAAAATGTTTTAAATCTGGAGCAAATATGGCAAAATATTAAGTCTGAATAATAAGGACATATTTATTTTATTCTTTTACACTTTTTGTATGTTTAAAATGTTTTGCAATTAAAAATAGTTTAAGACAAGGAACCTTTAAAGATGATAATGCTGATAATAGTGATGGAGAGGTTGAGAAGGAATGAAGGAGAATGATTTCCATTTTAACCATGTTGAGTTTTAGGTACTGGTAAAACTTGTAAGTATACATGTCATAGATAATTGGAGGTCTAATAGGGAGGAAAAGAATCCAGCACCTATGATAAAATTTAAGAGTAAATCTGTATATAACTGGAGGCTGAATTATGAGTCTAGAGGGAGAAAAGGGGCAGATTATTCAAGAACATCCATCCATTAAATGGTGGGGAAAAGAGAATCACTAATGGAAATGGAATAAAATGGAAATCTCTTTATGGTCCTCCATTTTCTCAACTCCCTTTTAATGTGCTAAATGAGCCCTAATTTTTCTATGGTTCTATCAGGTTATGAATTATTCTAGGAAAAAAAAGAGCTATGAAAACACCATTTTTCAGAATCAGATTGGAAAGTTTTCAAAAATAAGAGACATCAATAAAAACACATACCTGAATGTGCCACACTTCTCTCATGCTCTACTTTTCATTTCTCCGTCTGCTCTGGCTTCAGGGAACAGATTGTGACCACATCCTATCTTCAGTAACATTTTGCTTTGTCTTGAATGAGGATACATGTGGGCATAGGGAGAGGAGTCTGACAGAAATCCAGGACACGCCAGCGTTCGTTCAGGTTGCAAAGCAGCTCTGCGGAACTGTCACCCTGTGGCCCCTTGGCAGCATGAATGTGCCTTAGATTGTCCACGTTCCTGCCATTTTCTCAGTCTCTGCTTCTCTTCATGCGTCTTTTTACTATCAGTTACTTCTTCTGCAGCAAGGGCCAGAGCTAGGCTCAGGTCTAAACCAGCCAACCCAGCAAACCATTAGAGTTCGTCCCACACTAATGCGTTGAACACGGTGTCTCAGATGAGGCCTCACCATGGCTACCAGTGCCACGTGACCCAAACTGGTATTTTCCTTCCTTGTCAAGTACTTGCAAATCTGTCCATAGTCTTTCCTGGCTTTTCCTAGTGTAGCATGGGTGATTATTACAGTTCATTTGGGGTGTAGTTGATCTCATCCCTCTTGTTGGCGATTGCCCTTAGCCCCAAGTCACATTTAGACCATGGTCACAAATCACGCTGAATATTGAGGTGGGTCATTAGTTTTTCCCAGTGGGAAAGAATCGGTAGGAGAGGAGTGCTTCAAGTGGGCCTGCTTCACCAGGCATCCTTGAGTGCTTGGACTCTTCCCCCTCCCCCCATTCCAATGGCCAGGATCCCAGTCTTTGTCAGACAGGACTTAACTTGTGCCACATGACCTATGGTATGTGTATGTGTGTGCATGTGTGTCTGTGTTCTGTAGGGGGGGAATCTGTAAACTTTAAGTTTATTCATTGCTTGTGAGAAAGTCTTTGTTTCGTATATATTTTCAGTATTTATAACACCACCATACAAAGCTGTTATTGTACAGTCAACATTCCACTGCACTGGATTCATTCCCTAGTTATTTTTTCAGTGTGAGAATTCATCAGATTATCTGTTGTGTTGTTCTGGCCAGGTTCTGTTAACTTAAAAGCAAAACACATTGCAGAATTAAAAAGAAAATTGAAAGAGAACTAAAAGTAAAATTTAAAAAAGGAAAAACTCAAAGTTAACTGTTTTTTTATTGTATGACTTAGACCTCCCCCTCCCTCTTCTCTACCTGTGACCTGTTGTTCTCGCTCACTGTAATTCCAGACAGCAGTAGTGTTCGTGCCTCATGGCCACAAACACAGCAGTCCTGGTTCTGTTTCCCTTGGGAATGAGCGCCTCAGCTAGAGCATCTTTGCTGTTGTCATCACTTTTTTAGTGGCGGTGTCTCACTGAAATGGTGATGTTCAAACTCTTTTCATGAGGCTGGGGTAATTTAAGTAAAACTGAGATCATTGGATTGGCAGACCCTTGGAATCTTTTACTGACCTGTGGGACACTCCTGCCACGAAGTCATTCATGTCTGGGCAGATGTCTTAACTTTTTGATTGATGTGTGCCTTACATGCAGAAAAGGGCACAGATCTTAAGTGTATAGCTTGGCGAATTGCCACACAGTGAATTCACCTGTGTAACCATCCCCAAAGTCAAGAGATGGGCCATTAGCAGGACTCCCAGAAACCCCTGTGTTCCCTCCCAGTTACCACCTCTTCCTTCATTTTCAGGGGCATAATCTTGCCCCTCTGGGACTGAATGCTAATTAACTCAAACATTATGTATTCCTTTTTGCTTTCAACACTATAGTTATGAGATTTATCCATATTATTTTAGTTCCGTTACTTTGTAGTATTTCCTGTGGAGCTACACCACCATTTGTTTATTCATTCATGTGTTGATGAATATCTGAGATTCTTTTTGTCTTTCTTATATACATTTTTGTGGGACAAATACCCAGAAGTAAAATACCATTCACCATTCATAAATAATTCCTGTTTTCCCAGGTAGTTGTACTGGTTTACACCCCCAGCAATGCATGAAAGTTACAGTTGCTCCATTTCTCATCCAATACTAGGTACTGACAGTCTTTTAAATTTTAGCTGTTCTGGTAGATATGTGGTAGTTACACATTGTGGGTTTTTCCCCCAGTTTTGTTGAGATATAATTGACATACGACATTGTTAAAGTTGAAGGTAAATGATGCGTTGATTTGTTACATATATATTACAAAATGATCACCCTGTGTAGCATTAGGTAACACCTCCGTCACATCACATGATCACCATTCCTTTTTTGTGGTGAGAACATTTCAGATCTACTCAGTTAGCAACTTGCAAGTATATAATACAGTGTTGTTATTAGCTTTAGTCACCATGCCATACAGTAGATCCTCAGAACTTCTTTATCTTATAACTGGACATTTGTTCCCTATCCAACATCTCCCCATTTTCCCCAGCACCGGACTCTCAACGACCACCATTCTCTGTTTCTGAGTTAAGCTTTTTTAAATTTCACATATAAGTGATATCAGGGTATTTGTCTTTCTTTGACTCACCTCACTTAGCATAATGCCTTCAAGGTCCATCCAAGTCTTTGTAAAATGGCAAGGTTTCCTATGTTTTCTCACAGTTGAATAGTATCTCATTATCCTTATATACCATGTCTTTTTTTTTTAAGATTTTATTTATTTATCTTTACAGGGGAAGGGAAGGAGAGAGGGAGAGAAACATCAATGTATGGTTGCCTTTCGTGCGTCCCCTGCTGAGAGTTGGCCTTCGGGGAACTGGCCTGCAACCCAGGCATATGCCCTGACTGGGAATCGAACCGCGATCCTCTGATTCGCAGGCCGGAGCTCAATCCACTGAGCTACACCAGCCAGGGCAGCTTATATACCATGTCTTTATCCATTTATCTGTTGACAGATACACATTGTGGTTTTATTTGCATTCCCTTTATTACTAGTACTTTTTGTGTGTTTATTGGTCATTGGGATGTCTTTTTGTAAAGTGCCTATTCAACTCTCTTGTCTTTTTTTTCTTTTGGGTTTTCTTTTTGTAGTTGATTTCTAGGCGTTCTTTTTATGTTCCACGTATGTGCCTGTTGGTAGTTACATGGGTTGCCACTATTTGATATGCCTTTTCATTCTTTCAGTGATGTCTTAGTCATAGTTTTCCTGTTGTCAGTTTTTTCCTTTAAGATTGATCAGTTTTTTCCTTTAAGATTGATCTTTTTATTTTTGTTTAAGAAATCATTCCCTACCCCAAGGTTGTGAAGATAGTCTTCTCCATTATAACCTATAGGTTTCATTGCTTTGCCTTTCACATGGACATCTACAATCCACCTAGAATTGCCTTTGGGGCCTATGTGAGGCTACCGCCCTGGGTTCGGGTTTTCCCATCTGAATAGACACTGGGCCCAGCACCCGTCTACTGAGAAGGTCATCTTTCCCCACCGCCATCAGTGCTGCATTGGTCATAAATAGCTGTGTCCACGCGTCTCTTTCCAGCTTCTCTGTTCTGTTGGTCTGTTGGCTATCCTTGTGCCAATTACTATTTAAATTACCATTGGGCAAAGATTTTATTAATGTCTAAAATTAATAAATGTTTAAAGCCCCTCCCTTCAATTTCATCTCCTTCCCAACATAATGTTCTCATTAGCCACATCCATATGAAGGGAAAGAGAGGTGAGGATGGCTGTACAGTGAATCTTACCAGAAAGAATAACCTACTGCGTACCCATTTTCTTTATCAAAGTCAAATGCATTTAGGAGTGAGACAGGTGGAGGAACGAACGAAGCCCGTACCTCATCATGGGGGCAGCCTCTGCTCAACTGTCACCACTTGTGGTCGCTGCTGAGTCCAGGATGCCAGATCTTTGGATTCACCTAGAAAAAGCTGTAATCTGTATCTTATGTAAAATCTCCTGATTGTTAAATGCCAGGCAAGCCAAATAAAATGTGGCTGTAGGCCGCTTCCAGCCCACAGGCCACCAGTTTGCTACTCCTATTTTTAAAGGTCTCTACTTGTCATTTTTGATTCTGTGTGAGCTATAACCATACCCCTCAGTCTCCTCCACACCAAACATTAAAAATTCTAAAGTCTATGATATGTTTTATTCTAGACCTTATGTGGTAGAAACAGACACCAACTATTTCTCACTTATGAAAAACTAACTGGGTGGGAGCTATAGATGAACATGTTTTCTACTTCAATCAGCAAGGAAGGAAGGAGGGGAACCAAGGAAATCTTCGGGAGAGGTATCTTTCCCGCCTTGAGAACTTTCTGCCCCTCAGGGTTCACTGCCACGTCTTTGCCTCTGACTTTTTGTTACAATATTTCCATATGTTTAGAGAAGTTGAAAGAATAGGACAGGGAACACACCTGTGCCCTCCACCTGCATTCAATAGATGTTTCTTTTTTTGCCATACTTGCTCTCTCTCATGACGCTGCGCCACTGACATGCTCCTGTGTGCGTTCTCCTTCATAACCACAGTACTGTCTTTGTATCTAAAAAGTTAGTATTTCATAAATATTTCATATCCAGCACATACTCAAATTTCCTCCACTGTTCAAAGCATATCTTGTATATACCTGTTTTTTAATCCAAATGTTTCTAAAGCATTTGCTGCATTTTATGTCCCCTCCAATATAGGAGTCCTGGTTTCTTCACATCCTCACCAGCACCTGATACGCATGACATTGACCTTTTAAAGAGTCCAGGACTGAGTCTTATCTGGATTCGCCTGATTGTTTTCTGACAGTTCATTTAACTTACTCTCCGAGTCCCCGCATTTCCTATAAACTGGAAGTTAAATCAGGAAGTGTTCATTTTATTTGAATATGCACTTTCACATACTTAGCATTATACCTTGCAAGTCCAAAATGGCACATACACAGCTAATTCTGCCTTGTGAGTCATCTTTGGAAAGTTTCATTGTAGGTAAACTGTTATTATGTTGCCTCCCACTGTAGCCTAAATTTCCTATAGCTTATAGAATAGACCCCCTGTGTTTTCCTGTGAACAACTAGAATTTAGCATAAAAATTAAGATAAATATCACCATCTAACATTACCTGTTCATAAGTTGCCTATCACTAACAGTACCTGTTACTTTTAATTTATTTTTTCAGTCTCTTTTCATACCCAGTATTTTCCAGTACTTTGTTCTTAACACTTTTTTAAGTATTTGTTGTTTATTAATCCTCTCATGAAAAATCTGCGCCATCACTGCGGATGAAGTCACTGCAGAATCTTCACCCCTTCTTTTTGCCAGTACCAGCATTGGCCTTGGCAGTTGCCCTGGCGTCCTTCATTCTGTCCCTGTGGTTCCTTTCTCTGTTTTCTTGAGGTCGTCTTCTCATACAGACCATGGCTTTCGAGTCTGGGTTTGGGTTCCCTTTTCGTTGTGCAATCCAAAGACTCATGAACCACGCCAAAGCCAGTTGTCTTGCCACCACCCAAATGGGTTCTGAATCCAAACACCAAGGTGACATCTGGTGTGGTCTTCTACATTTTGGCTAGTTTTTTCCAAATTGCTGTCTTAGGTACCGTTGCCTTTCCAAGGTAGTCAGGACCATTTCCAAGGACGTCAGTGACCATTTGTGTCTGCCAAAGTCATCTGTTGGTTGTGAAATGCCGGGTCCAGATAGTTACCGGGTCACCCATAGCAGCATTCACTCCTCAGGCAGCCGGGGGAAGAGCTGCCTGGCGGTTCTTCTGTGTTTCTACACCATTGTCTCTCTCCCCCAGCCTCCAGCCACCACCAGTTGTTGTACTGTCTGTTTGTGCCTTTTCTGGAATGTCATGCAATGAAACCATGTGGTATGCAGCCAACATTTAACCTGACCTCAGCTGGGACTGCTCTTACCCTTTTGTGGGTGAGTTGTGCCCAATGGGTTGGTTCAGACTGGCTTCTTTCACTTGGCAATGGGTGTTCGAGGTTCTTCTTTCTATGACTTGATACCTCAGGGTTTTTTAGTCACTGAATAATATGTTATTATGTGGATGTACCATGGTCTGTCTATTTGCTTATTGAAGGACATCTTGGTTGCTTCCGGGTTTGGGCAATTATGAGTAAAGCAGCTATAAACATTTACATGCAGGTTTTCCCATGGACACAAGTTTTCAAATCTTTGGAGTAAATACCCATGAGGAAAATTGCTGGATCATGTGACAGGCCTGAGTTTGGCTTTGTAAGAACTGCCAAGTGGCCTTCTGAAGTGGCTGCACCACTGTGACTCTCACCAGCCATTCATGAGAATTCCTGTTGCCCCATATCCTCATCAGCTTTGGTATTCTGAGCCTTTTTAAATTTTAGCCATTCTAATGGGTGGGTAGCAATACCACGTGCTTTTCTATTACCCTGAACTGCAGAACTCAGCACACCCCTGGGGCTCAGTCAGTCTTCAGCTACAAGCACTCGCTCTCCACTCTCTGTGAGTCAGTGCGCTCTGTAAGCCCAAACAAAGTGTAACTACATGGTAAACTTGGCGCCCTTTTCCCTTCCACCAGCAAAGTTATTCAGCCAGCTTATCATTTAACAGTGATTCCAGTCACTCTTCCCAGCAAAGATAAAAGTAGGAAATTATGATAGGTTTCTGGGGGTATTTTCCATAACACAGTTCTTGCAAATGGCATGGTCAAATAATTGTCAGTAACAATCTGAGAATGAAATGATCAAGTTATAGGTGACACCTTTATTGGCCCCAGAGTGACTTCCTATGTACAAGTACTGCATAGTTAAGGTTAGGGTTTCAGCCGGCTGGAATATGTGTTATTGTCAAATTAGTGTTGAATCACTAATCACTTGTATCACTGGTGAATCACTAATCACCTTGAATCACTCTCTACACTATATCTGTAAGTTGTAATGTCAAATTAAAGCATTAATTCCAATCCAGTTGCCAAGAAAGGTTAAAATTTGTACAGGAGCGGTGGGGTCAGAGGTGAATGTTTAGCAGCGTTGGCAGGGAGACTGGACTGTGATTGTTGGGGCTCGATACCAAGAACAAAGGCAAGAAGTAGTCCACAGAATTAGCAATACTGTACCCAAAACTTTGATCACAGCCTCTCTGTCACTGAGAACCATCCCCGAGATGACTATAAGTTGGTGGGAAAGATCACGTCGTGTGATTGACACGTGTTGCCTGAACCTGTGTGCCTCTGCCACTTGAGTCGTGTGGACCTCGGCTCTCCCCAGCCAGCGCTCCAGGAGCCAGTTGCCAAGACTGAGTTTAATTTGCATAAAAATAAAAATCTCTTCAGTGGTTTCAAGTGAGACCCCATAAACTGAAACATTTAACCTGACCTCAGCTGGGACTGCTCTTACCCTTTTGTGGGTGAGTTGTGCCCAATGGGTTGGTTTAGAGAATGTTTGAATCTGCCCATTAATGCTGCGTGATACAGTCCCTTTTATCAGTATGGGCTTGATGGCTAAGGAAGCAGCCAATTAATTACATGAATATGTCCTTTAGTTCTGTGGAGATTATAAAGCAAGCAGGGGAGAGAGAAGAAACAACATCTAAACTGATGTGACTGTGCTGTAGCAGTAAATGGGTTGTAACTCTGCCAACCTTCATGCTTTATTACTCTCTCTGACGTGACTTGTTAGAATGAGACCGTTTCCCTTGGAAGACGGGTCGTCCTTGTAATGTGTACAGGGGTGAGCCCTCCTGGAATCCGTGAGCTGCCAGCTCTGCTCCCTGTCACCATTTCTACAGCACCCTGCCCTCCTGGCAGCGTCCCAGGAGAAGGTGTTTCCATGGTAATCAGTGGAGGCAGTCAGCTGACGTCTGGCACCACCCGAGCTGGTGTGTGCCAGCCTTCCCCCCTCTCTCCTCCCTCCAGCTTTTAGACTGTTTATTAATCCTCTTTAATGGAAAGGGTATAATCCCTTAATGTCAGACACGGAGTGGCACTCAGGTTTATTTATTCCTTTAGGTAATAAATTCCCCTTTCTTATTCTCAGGGGGTCCCAGAAGCTATACTACTTTGAACATCTTGTGCAAATGTTTGTATTTTTGCCTGTTAAAACAAAGGGAATTGCTTACTAATATTAGATATTTGGAAACCCCTATTCTTAGGGAGGAAAATGTCTGTGTAAAGAATTTTTAAAGATATGAATATTAAGGTTTCAGTTTCATTTTGTAAGAATCTCTTGATGCTCTGATATCTATGGCGATGGAACAGTCTTTCCACGCCCCTTTTAATGTTTTTTTAGCTTTCAGTGATTTTATTATTGGATTTGAGCAATCCATGTGAGTTTCAGTATTTCTAAGATATGTGACATCTTGCCATGTTCTCTCTTTTTTTTTTGTCAGTAAGAGAGAAATGAGAATTTCAGAGCTAACCTCTTGATTGTCTTGCTGACACATGTTGAGAAGTAAATACCTTTGTCACAGTGGTTAGAAACCACAGCTTAGGTTAAACAGCACTAAGCAAACTGATTTGTAATGTCAGAAGTCAGTGCTTTCCGGCAGGAGGCAGTGTCCATTTTCATCGGTACTATACTTGGAAATTCAATTACAAATGTAAAAGATGTACCAAACCAGTATCTGAAAGAAGCAATCATTGGAGCCAATTTATGACTCCTTTTAAAAAGCTATTTTGTTAAAGAAACACAAGGCCTTTTAAAAGCCGAAGTATAAGAAAATTAGTACAACATTTTCATTTCTGTTTATCCAGAGGTCAGATTCCTAGAAACAAGATCCTTTTAAAACAAAGCCCTAAGTGGAGACATACACATAAAACAGTCTCTGCTTGTGCAGAAATAGATGGCATCAAGCCAAGGCAGGGCTCTCTTTTATGCAGTAAACATTTGTGAGCACCTACTGCGTGCCGTGCATTCCCCCAGCACTAAGCAGTGGCATAGTGCATACATCACACAGTCTCTGCCCACCAAGCCCCACAGCACAGGCCGGTGGCAGCCATGCAGGTGCTCGTGGCTGTATCTTCCTCTCCAGAGGGCACTCACTCAGAAAGATACAGTAATCTGCCCAAGGCGACAAAGCTCACAGGGAGTGGAGCCCTCGGAATCACAATCCTGATGATGACTTCCTGACACTGCTTCCCTTTATGACAAATAGCACATACCATGGAAATCCTAATTGAAGAAGAGGGAAAAAACAGGACTCATATTTGTCACATGCCCAATGCCAGACATTAGGTGATTTAAATATACTGAATCTCCTTCTTTATGAGAATCCCATGCAGGAAGTGAAATACCATTTTATCAGTGAAGAAACCAGTTCTCAGAGAAGCTGGCCACCAGTGCAGGATTTCAGTGCACATTTTTTGGACACCAAAGCCCAAAAGAACCATAAGACTGGTCATCTTCTGGCTCAGTTGCCTGCGATATGCTCCTCTCTCTCCCATTCCCTTTGTTTATTTATGTAAGTCTTTCTTACAATAATAATTGCTTTCTAAAATACTTCATCTTAACCTTTTTAATAATGAGTGGCTTGTAGGCCCAGGGGACCCTGCAGGGAATGACATAATCAGGACTAGAGCTTCTGTACTGGCCGTGTTCCGAGTGTCAAGAGCTCTCGAGGATGGTCCACTGGGACACAGAAAAGAAGAAAAAAAAAAAACCTGTGCTTCATTTCTGTTGGAGAGAAAGGAAAAAAACAGCACCTTTAAAGAGAGCTGTCACATTGTGCTTCTATTTGCACAGCTGTTTCTCTCTTAATTGCAATCCTGTCGTTTCCAAGAAGAAACATGTAGGAAAAAAGGTACTACATAGAGTCTCAGGCAGGCCAGAAAAAAACGTGCTTTCACAGCTAACCTGATTCTTTGGAAGTCTGGTTTTTGTTTTATTTGGTTTCCACTTTTAAATCCTAAGTCAAAAATGTTAGTAGCTTCTGACTCAGGGGTCCTCAACCTTGGCTGCACATCTGGAGTAGCCTGGGGCCTTCTTTTTCAAATTCTGTTACCCACCCCTAATCATCAGCATATTGTAAAGCTCTCCAGGTGAGAATACTGTGCAGCCAGGGAGGAAAACCGCTGATCTAACTATTCTGTTCCCCAAATTTATTCACTTCTGTTGTTCTAGTATTTCTCTTGGAGTCATTTGTTAAAAATTTGGACTTGCCCCCAAATTTAATTCTGCGGTGAGATTTTTTTTCTCACCTTCATGTGTGCACATATCCAAGAGATGGGGAGAGGGAGAGTGTGTGCATGTGTGTGTGTGTATTTTCTAGAAAGCTTTGTGATCTTGTGAAGAGAACCCTGTGACCTCATTTACATCTTTTACTCTTTGTCTTCCACACATTCAATACATTTTTATCATCTAGGCTCTACTATTAGGTACTGTGGCACTATGCCAGGTACTAGGAAAATAAAGATGAGAAAGACAGAGCCTCTGCTTTATTGTTTAGTGAAGTGAGGCAAATATAGACAGAAATCATCACAGTACAGCTTGTTACGTGCTAAAACAAAGGTCAGCTGAATTGCTGGGAGAGAACATGGAGGAGGGGCCTGGGAATGGTTTCCCAGATGAGGAAGTGTGTTAGGGGTTCATGTATACGTGAAAACCTTGTGCATTTTCCTACACTGGGCACCTGTAGCTTTTTTCAGATTCTTAAAAGGATGTGTGAACTATTGTTTTGGACAATACAGACCAACAGATTCAAAGTGGCATGATGAGGTTTATTTTCTAAGAAGCTCATTCTGACAGCATGACAAAGTATAGACTGAAATGGGATGAAGCTGGTGAAATAAGTACCGTTTGGGGGCTCTTGAAATAATCTCAGTGAAAACAATGGCACCAGAAATAGAAAAGACAGGCTGTAAGAGCTTTCTGAGTTACTCTTAAAGTTAAGTTTTAAAAAAATATTTTCTCTGTGCTGGGCACTAGTTCAATTTCCTTCATGTATTCATTTAGATAATTTTGCATCTTTCCTGCAACGTTATTAACCCCATTTAAGGTAAAGAAACTGGTGCCCAAAGCATGGGTAAGACTCACCCCCAGGACATGGGAGGGTGGTGCCCCAAGCTGAGCCCAGGCTGTCTGTCTCCAGAGCCTGTGCTCTGCCTGTTTGGTGCTGCCTCCCAGCCAAGAATGGATGGGCGGGGGCGGGGAAGGAGGAGAACTCTTTTGGGGCTTGGGACACAGTGTTTTGATGGTGCTTCATTGAAATAGGGTCCTGAGAACGAGAACATTGAGGGCAAGGTAGCAAGTTTCATTTTGGCCAGGTCAGATATGTGGTCCCATGGACCGCCCAGGGGGGCCTGTCTGCCCACCTGGAGGACCAGAAAAAGGTCTAAACTGGACATTCCGTTGAGAGTTACCAGTATTTTAAAGAGGGAAACTTGCAACTGCCTTCCCCACACACAAGGCTGTGTCGTCCACTGCTGTGGTTTGGGCCTCCTGGCTCCTCAGTTGTCCTGTAAACTCTCCAGGGAGAAAGCTGCATTTTCTAACTCATGTGCATGTGTGATCTGGATGAGAGAGTTGGAACTTCCAGTTCTGGGCAAGACAGAATGTGAAATAGGCATTTCTCCCTATCCTTCTCCCTAAATATAGCTAAAAGCTCTGGATATTTTATTACAAAACAAACGTATGTTATATATGAAGACTGAAGAATGGAGAGCAGGTGGACTAGCTAAGGACCTTAGGACTCAAGAAGCAATATGCCAGTGAGCTCCCTGGGTTTCCTTTTTCCTCCTGTGTTCTGTGGACTGGGAGCTGGAAAAGCCCCCGGCACAGAAACACCACTATGTACAGACAAGAGAAGCTTTTTCGCTCTCTTGCCGAAGGACTGGGAAATGAGCAGCCTAGCAAAACAGAAACCTGGACTTCCACTCCCGTCCAGCAGTAGAGCATTGCTGCCCTTCCCCACTGCTGGTCCATGTGTAGTAGGAACCTACGAAAATAGAAAAGTTGATTAGATCCACAATCTGATAACACAATACCCCAAATGACCAGGGTGCAATCAAAGATCACTCATTATCCCTAAAAGAGAAAGATACTAGGTGTTCAACTTACTGACAAACATGGGATAAGGGAAATAAACCTGAAATTGACTGCATAATCTTTTTGCATTGGAGATGCAATCTCGATCATAAATTTGTATGGTTAAAAAAAAATCAGTCAAAAGACCAATTAGGAAAGCAATTTAATTAAGTTGATATTTTAAGAGAGAGAAAAAATAAACTTAAAGTAGATAATGTGAAACTTGAGTCAATTAGTAAAACAATTAGCATTGTAAAATAATGATTTGATTCTTGAGGACCCAGTTATTTAATAGTTTTACCCTAAATCAGTGGTTGTGCAGTTCCAGTCACGTGAGGAGCTTTTAAAAAGTAGGTGCCTGATCCCATACCGGTGAGTCAGTGTCCTCAGTGATTCTGATAGGCTGTCCGAGTTGATAGTCATTGGCCTAAATAAACCACAGGAGATAAGTAGAATATAAGTGAGAAGATTCTTATACCCTCTGAGCAGTCAAAACAGACATGACGAAGTTTATGCACTAAATTTTGCATGGTCTTTCTAAAGAAGCGCCCTCTTAAGCCATTCGTCTTGCTCTGCGCACTCATGTGGTGAGTCGGATTACCTGTTTCCCAAGGCCACAGCAGTGACCGCGAAGGTGTCAGTCTCTCACAGGCGGGCATATCGATAGTTGCAATACATGAAAACAGAAATTACGGGAAGACTCAGAGGAGACTTAGTTCCATTCCACTAGACAGCTTGGTATTAAAACTTGTTGAAGTCATTTCTTGAGTTACTTCCTCAGAGCAGTATTTCTGGAATTAAAATTCAACTGTTCATGAAACTACTGACTTCCACATTTCAAGGCAAACCCAGGAAATCAAGCTGCCAGGTACTCTCGGAAAGAGACCTCCGACAGGCCTGTCTGAGAGTTTTAGCAAAAATAAAACAATTAGCCGTTGGGCTGATACCCATGAACTGGTAGGTTCTAACCACTTTCCTTGTAAGGAATTTAACAAATTTAATCTAAAAATAAAAAAGCTAAATATACGTGCCACCAAGCAATCACTCCCAACAAAGGGCAAAAGTAATTCAAGCATTCAGTTGATAGAGGAGGCTCTGGCAGGCCCAGCTCCTTATGTGACCCTCTACAAAGGAATTTGTATTTAATTCTGTCAAGTACAATGTTCATTTGCGATGAGAACATTATCTAGGTTGTAAATTTTCTTCTTGATGGTATGTGGGATATTTGGAAGAAATTGAAGTTCATTGTGGAGATGTTGTTCATTCAGTGCAGTTAGATGGATTAGTATTGGACACTTTTTAAAGAATTTTACTGTATTACTTTCGTCAGCTTTTAAAATCAAAACTGAAAGCCCTTGTCAACCAAAGACACAAACTTAGCCCTTTAGCAAGTTAATTACAATTATTTCTATTGACCTGAATGTATTTATCAATAGTACTAGGCTCATATGAGTTACTTGTGTATAAAGTCGATTATCCTGGCTTTAAGACAGTTTTCCTTGTGGCCCATATTTTGTATAATAAGCTGTCAGAATCTAATTTCACTGTTAGAATGTCGTGTGGTTTGCACATACTGGGATGGTTTGGGAGCTTGTGGTCCAGGGAGCTTGTGGTCCAGGGGTGCAGTCACATGAACTCCAGCAGCCCTGAAGAGGCATCTGTTTTAAAGCATGTCTGTAAATTAATGTTCACCATAACAACTCAGAATCCTTAAGAAAGTAAAATTATAAATTTATTATGTTTAATGAAGCTGCAAAACACTTCTGAGTTTAGTGTTTTCTTAAATATTGTTCAAACATGATAAAATTTTTAACATTTTTGTTGAAAATGATATTTGTTAAGAAATGAACTCTCAGTTATCCCAAACTGTGAGTTCATTCCATGATAGCTTGACAAAATTAAGATTTCTCCATTTTCTGGTCACAATTGCTACATACCCCAAATTTGCGACCACAGCAATTTTATTACAGTCCTGGTTCTTTAGGTCAGGAGTTCAGGAAGGGCAAAGCAGATGGCTCATCCTCTGTAATATGTGAGTCCTCAGCTCAGAAGACAAGAAAATGGGGGGTAATTCAAGGGCCAGAGGCTGCAATCATTTGAAGGCTCATTCACACAAATGACTGACCCCTGGCTGGGAGGACTATACAAGTGTGACCTCGGACTGCAGGGCCCCCTGAGGCCTTTCAGACATACCTGGCTTTCTCGTAGCATGGTGGCCTCAGACTTCCTACAGGGTGACCTGGAGCTCAGAGCATGAATGTCCCAGTGAGCAGGACAGAAGCTGCTTCCCCTTTTCTACCTAACCTCGGAAGTCATGCAGCATCACCTCTATTGCAATTTAGTGGTAAAAAGCAAGTTTGGCCCTGGCCAGATGGCTCGATTGGTTAGAACGTCATCAAAACGTCAACCAAAACTTTGTGGGTTCAATCCCTGGTCTGGGTGCACACAGGAGGCAATCAATCGATGTTTCTCTCTCTGCCCCACCCCCTGCCACCTTATCTTTCTCTTTCTCTTCCTCTCCCTCTTTCAAATCAAAAAAAGTAAGTCCTCAGGTGAGGATTAAAAAAGTAAATAGGTAAAAGCAAGTCAGCCCAGACTCAAGAGCAGGGGACATAAACCACTCCTCCCATTTCTCAATGGGAGGCCTGTCAAGGGATTTGTGAAGACGTTTTAAGTCTTCCACAGTCTGTTCCTTGGTTAAAAATGATTTATATTACTCTGACTTCAAAATGCACTTCCCCTTGTCCTTCCAAGATGTCCCAAGTCTCATCCCCTTATGCTATTAGGTTCAGGGTTGTGGTCAAGGATCTCATCTAAGTCAGTTCACATGCAGATTCTCAACAAGAGTTCCTTCAACCTAGAGACCCATGAACACTGGATCTTTAAAAAGACAAGTTATCTGCCCCGCAAACCCAGCACACAATGGTGATGAAATACCCCAGCAGACACTTTCATTCCAAGAGAATAGGAGGCACCTGAGTTACTGGCCATCTGTGTTTACAGCTAAGCAGCCTTCTTAATCTCCTTCCTGCCTCCAAAGGTTGGGGTTCCAAAAGCCTTGTCACATGTTGTAATGTCTCTGTCCCTTTCAGCCAAACCTGATACAGTTCCTTTGAAATCTTGGTGGATTTAACTGTGCATCAATTTATAACCCACTTTATTAGACAAAATACACACACACAGATCTCTGCAAAGATACTCTTTTGAACTCTGGGCTTCTTTTGAGCTGCTATGGGATAAGGTCCTTTAGACTCCTAAGAGCCCTGTCATTTAATAGAGAAAATCTGTAGAAAATGCCCTGAAGATCTTTAAAGAGGCTTTCGTCTCTAGAAGTTTCTATGAGGCACCACCTTAGATCTTTCTGAGGTTTTGACAAAGGATTTCACCACCCCACTCCAGATTTGCTCATTGCCCTAAAACCATTTCATGCGGAATCATTTGCCATCTGGAGAACCTGCAAATAAGAAAGACTTTCATTTTCAAACTCAGCAAGAACAGGCTCCTTTATACTTTCTTTAAATTTGACATGAAAGCTGAACAGTTCTGTTTATTTTAATCCTCACCTGAGGACATATTCATTGATTCCAGAGAGAGGGAGAGATTGATCCATTACCTACCGTATGCACCCAGCCAGGGACTGAACCTGCAGCCTAGGTATGTGCCCTGACCGGGAATCAAACCCGCACTCTTTCTGTGTAAGGGACGACACTCCAGCCAACTGAGCCATACCAGCCAGAGATGAACAGTTCTTTATTAAGATTGCCTCTTTCCTTGTGTTTTTTTCACAAGACAGCAAGAAGGAGCCAGATGGCATTTTCATGATTCTGTGTAGAAATCCTTTTCTAGATTATTGAATTTGTTAGGCACATTTTCTGTTCTCTACCTTCCCATAAGCAGCAGTGTTGTCAAATTTTCTGCCCCTTGATAACAAGGGTCCCCTCTCCTCACACCTGAGATAATACTGTCCTTGCCTCCATACCTTCAGGTCCTCACTGACCACCTCCCTAAAGCCTGGCATGATCCTACCAGCCATCTCCTGAAGGCTCTTCCAGCTCCCACCCATTTCCCAAAGCCAGTGCCAGCTGTTTTGGGGTTGTGTCACAGTAGCACCTCACTCCTCCTTCCAGACTTGTATTCCAGTTCCAGTACTGTGTAACAGACCACCCCCATTTTATCATGGTCGTGGATTCCATGGGTCAGGAAATTTGGAAAGTTTACAGTGGGGCTGGTTTGCCTTTGCACCACAATATCTAGGGCTTCATTGGGAAAACTCAATGGCTGAGGGTTACTCGACAGCTGGGGGTTGGAATCACAGAAACCCTCAGCACTGATTTGTCTGACAGTGGGGCTGTGGGGACCCAAATCGGACTGCTCACCACAGTGTCAACACCTGACCTCTCTGAGAAGCTTGGGTTCCTCACAGCAGGGCCACCTCAGGACAGCCACCTGTTCCCAAGTTAATGAAGTCCCTTAAAGATGTGTGTGGAAACCACTACCCACAGAAGAGAAGAGTTCCTCCCACTTAAGAAGACTATAGAGTAGCCCTGGCCCAGTAGCTCAGCTGATTGGAGTGTCATCCCAGTACACTAGGGTTGTGGGTTTGATCCCCAGGCAGGGCACATACAAGAAGCAACCAATGAATGCATAAAAAGATGGAACAACAAATCAGTGTTTCTCCTCTCTCAAATCAATAAATTTTTAAAGAGAAAAAGGAAGAAAAAGACTACAAAACAGGGGTGTCAAACTCGTTTTCACCAGGGGCCACATCAGCCTTGTGGTTGCCTTCAAAGGGCCAAAATAATTTTAGGACTGTATAAATACAACTGCTCCTTAACTGTTAAGGAGTTGAAATTACATTCGGCCCTTTGAAGGCAACCGCAGGGCTGATGTGGCCCCTGGTGAAAATGAGTTTGACACCCCTGCTAAAGAGTAACTGTTTACTGGGACTAAGTCTGGAAAAAATAGGGCTCAGATTGAAAACTAGACATGAAGCACAGTCTCTTCTCTAGTCAGTCCTGGATGATTTAAAGGAGTTGGTCATCAATTAAAAGATTAACTCTTTTTAGCAGTTCTGGCCAAGATGGAGGCATAGGTAGAAACCCTTCACTTCTTCACACAACCAGAAGGAGGATAGCATCCAATCTAAAATCAATAAACAACCAGAAGTGCCAGAAAAGCAAACTGCGTAGAGCTCCAACAACCAAGGAGTTAAAGAAACAGGCAAACAGAACAATCAGACCAGTGTGCCAAGACAAAGAAATATAGCCCAAATGAAAGAACAGAGCAAAGCTTCAGAAAGAGAGCTAAGTGATGAGAAGATAGCCAACCTATCTGATGGATCATTTAAAGCCCTGATAATCAAAATGCTCACAGAACTGATTGAGCTTGGTTGAAAAATGAAAAAAACAAATGAAAGGTACCTAAATGAAATAAAGCAAAATATTCAGGGAACCAACAGTGACAGGAAGGAAACCAGGACTCAAATCAACAACTTGGAACAAAAGGAAGAAATAAAAATTTAATCAGAAAGGAACAAAGAAACAAGAATCCAAAAAAAATGAAGAGGCTGAGGAATCTCGGGGACAACATTCCAAAAGTGGAATTATAAGGGTGCCAGAAGGAGAAGAACAACAGCAAGAAACTGAAAACTTATTTGAACAAATAATAAAGGAAAATTTCCCCAATATGGCAAAAGAAAAAGACTTCCAGGAAGCCCAGAGAAGTTGGACCCAAAGAGGAACACACCAAGGCACATCATAATTACATTAGCCAAGATTAAAGTGAAGGAAAGAATCCTAGAAGCAGCAAGAGATAAGGAGACAGTAACCTACAAAGGAATGCCCATACGGCTATCAGCTGATTTCTCAAAAGAAACCTTAAAGGAAAGAAGGGGCTGGAAAGAAATATTTGAAGTCATGAAAGGCCAGGACCTACATCCAAGATTGCTCTATCCAGCAAAGCTTTCATTTAGAATGGAAGGGCAGATAAAGTGCTTCCCAGATAAGGTCAAGTTAAAGGAGTGCATCATCACCAAGCCCTTATTATATGAAATGTTAAAGGGACTTATCTAAGAAAAAGAAGATAAAAAATATGAACAGTAAAATGATGACAGACTCACAGCTATCAACAAATGAACCTAAAGGAAAAAGACAAACAATAAAAACAAAAATTGAGTAAGCAACTAGAACAGAAACAGAATCGGAGGAATGGACATCACATGGAGAGATTTCAGTGGGGAAAAGGGAGAGGGAAGAAGTATAACTGATAGGCATAAAATAGTTGGGGAGAGGTCGAAAATGGTATGGGAAATAGAGAACTCAAAGAACTTATATGTACAACCCTGAACATGAACTAAGGGGTGGGGAATGCTGGAGGGTGGAGTGACTGCAGGGCAGAGCGGGGACAAAGGGAGAAATTGGGAAAACTATAATAGCATAATCAATAAAATATACTTTTAAAAAAGGTTAACTCTTTTTAAAGTAATGAGAGCTCAAGGGTTCTTGGCCTATTATATTATTAGAGGCTTTTGTCACAAAATGTCAGTGTCTTGGTAGGCACACGTTTTGCAGAAGTCTTCAGCTTCTTGAAATGATTGTTTGGGGTTCTGGAATTTAGAGCTAGCACTTGAAAGCCCCACAGTTTTTACTGACAGAGCATGTGCACACACACACAGGCAGACACATAAAGATGCAGATGGGGAAATAAAGGGGAATTTGAAGCAAAAGTGACAGCAAGCAAAATGACACGTAGTTACAGTGGACTTTGGGGGAGTGAAAACCCTACCCCTGACCTTTTCTGATAGCACAACTCAAGACTCAGTTTTGCAGCCATAGACATTTACTTGGTTCTTGTCCTACAAAGACTGAATCTATTCCAAGGACTCTTGCTTCATAACCTCAACACAGTTTTTTCTCAATTGCTGACAACTAGAACTTGGATCCCAAGGATTATCTGTCCATTAAGAGAAATCAAATGAAGTTAAATTCTATCACGAGGACTCTTACTTTGAGAATATATAGGCAATCAAAAAGTTTAAATTCCAAACCACTTATTTCAAGGCGTTTTGAATAAACCTCTGTTTTATTATTATAAGAATCTAAATAGTTCCTTTAAGATTACCATTATACCATTTGACTGGTTTCTCGCCTTTGAAGATGAACTATTATTTTTTGTAAAATTTTCGTAATGGCACAACCCATGAAACCAGAGAAAGGATAAAGAGAAAATGTGGTATTTTGTGAGTTTGTTCTTACTACAGTGAACACCTGGACTTCTAGGTCTAAGTGACTGCACTAGTCATCTTAGTTCTCAAGAGCTAAGCCAGTTTGGCTTATAAATATAGAAATAAGACTTTAAAAAGAACAATCAGAACAAACTCTCTGGCATGTTGAAAATGTTCTATATCTTGAGTGTCAGAAATCATCCACCTATGCACTTAAAATCTGTGAATTTTATTGTATATAAATCGCACTTCAATTTTTAAGCTCCTGTTTGACTGACAGGTTAGGCTATATGGAGTGTTTTGGTGAGAGTAGTGTTATGTCTTTTAATTTCCAGTCTTTTAATTACCCACTATTCATAAAAGTAGTAAGAGATAAAAGGTATCCATTAACATACTTGATCTTTGTTGTTTAAAAACCATGTGGAAAGATCCAGGCCAGAGTCTCTGTGCTCAGTCGCATAGTTGTTCTCAGTCCTGGAACACTTGCGCAGGGCGGAGGAAGTCTCTGCTGTCCTGCGTGGGTAACTCGTTTGTTGATTTCCATGTGATTGTTAAATAAGTTGGATTGGTACCTGTGACTTCTTTTTCTCTAAAGCCTGAAATCTTTGACATTGAGAAATTTTATTCAGTCTAGGCCATACCACCCTGAACACACCCAATCTCATCTGGTCTCAGAAGCTAAACAGGGTCCTGGTTAGTACTTGGATGGGAGAAATTTTATTCAACTATTCTTTGATATTCTGCAATATCTATTCTCCTACTTACTACTTCCATTGTGTTTTCAATTTGTCATGTTTATGTTTCAGAATTACTTCATTTTCTAAGACTGGTCTGTTTCGCACTTATTTCCTAAACGAGAATACAAAGTCGAGGCTTTCTCTTCTGGCCTCTCCTTCCTCGCACTTGCACTGTTGCAAAGGAGGCCGCCCCCTCTGAGCCCACAGACCGACGACCTCTTCCTTCCCAACTGGTTTGATTGTGTCCTCTGGTTGGTCCTCCTTACTGAGGAGGCTCTGAGAATTAAGATGGGTTGTAACCAGAGACTGTATTTACACTGTTCAAATCTTCAAGACCAAAGAAGAAGTAGGCTTGGCAATCCCACAGAGTACAATAAATAGAAAGGCAACTCCTAGGAAAAGCCTTGACAAGGAGTTTCACTTCTGTTCCGAGAAACTTACTGGTGTGCCGTGGCTGCTCACGGATAACTGGGGAAGTGACACTTCCCTCACTGACGTATTTCCACACAGTCCCTTCCCTTTGCCTGGTACAGCTATAAAGTTTTTAGATACTGTGCACATATCTTGTCTTAGATTAGAGTGTAAAAACTCAAAGGCAGAGGGGTTTTGCTTTTTTATTTTTTTACGCCTTGAGTTGCTACTATTTGATCCTTACCACAATTTTTTTTTTTCTTACCACAATTTTTTTAAGTAGACCAGGCATCTGTTGTGATCTTTGTTTTGCAGAAAAGGAGAGAGATGCCCCAGGAAATGTAATGACCCATTCAGGATCACCTGGCTGACCTAGGGTTAACACCCATGTCATCCCTCACTCCACTGCTCTCCCCCTCCTACCACCCGGTCTCCCAGAGCCAAAGGAGACATTCTAGCTGCTCTTCGTCCTTCCTTGGCAATGGCAGGGGTAGTCTTTCTCTATCTGTATAGCAGAAGATATATGTTAGGCACTGTTTTCCTCTGGGACTCTGGCACGCTCATAGGCCTGAGCACACACATGAAGAATTTCTGTGAACAGCTCTATGAAGCCACCGGGACAGGCTGGAATAGGGAAAGGGGGGACGAGAAAGCCCACACTCTGAGAAGAGAGTCCGAGGCACCTGTCCTCGGGCCCACACAGCACCTGGGCCGGGTAGTCTGGAGGGTTTCAGCACTCACTGCTGAGTCTTCTCCTCCGACCCCCTGCAGCTCCTGCCACCGGGATGTGCCAGCAGGGCTACCGCTGTTAGAACTCTCATTTTATCAAACTTTAATCAATCTGTCCTGTGAAGTGCTACATAAATTCAATTTTGGATTTTGTGTATAAAATAATCAGATGAAAGTGAAGCACCGCAGACATAAGATGTTTTTTTAAAATGAAAGCAGTACTTTTAATTTAATCACCTAAAAATCAGCTGGATGGGTTACATCTTAAGTGGCAGAAAGATTGATGTGTTTTCTCTTACCAGTGGCCTCAGAAAGCCCATGATCTCCATAGGTTTGTGAACTGACTTCTAATTCCTTGAATATTTTCTCTTCTCTCCATTAAGAACTGACCCTGACATTCTTTAAAATCAATCTAAAACTCAACCTCCTATGCAGATTTATTTGGCCCCTCCTCCCAGTACACTGGCCCTTCAGGAGGGGGAGTGCTGGACAGCTGAGGCCCAACTTCTGCGCTGCCCCCACCATGCAGGGGGACATGGCCTTCCTCAGGCTCCCACAGGTCCAGCCAGGTGCCAAAAGTGGGTGGAAAATTGTAGGAGAGCACACTTAGAAGATAAAACACCTGATCAACTAAATAAACATTATCGATTATGTGCCAGACACTTTGGGACCTCTATAATCTGTAGAACTAGTCCTTATAGGACTGTTCTTAAGAGATACAGGGATAACAACATTTGGTCTTACCAGGCATTGGAACAATCCACATAATAGATACAGAAAAAAAATAAAAGATAAAAGAATTGCATAAAGATGAAATCAGGACACTGAAGCAGAAAAAAATTGACAAAACTTCTGAACAGGAACTAAAACAGAAAGAAACAGCAGCAATGTTCAGCATCCCGGTGCAGAAGGAGGGTGCAAAGAACAGGAAGAAGACGTTTTACCTTGAACCCTTGGAGAGGAGGAAAACAAAGAATACTTAAAATCTGCATTTGAAATTTTGACTCATATGGGGAAACAAAATGTACCTCTGGATGGACGTGGAAGCTGATGAGACCCTAGAAGGTCTCCATACTCCTGATAACTTTCGAGCACTGCTGGAGAGCTGGATGAATCCTGGTGAAGAGGTTCTGAAAAAGCACTTTGAGACCGCACAGTCAACACATTGTTCTGTTCAAAAGCACAGCAGAAACGTGCTAGAGATCTGGGAGAGCTGCTTTGGGGAAGACACCCTCTGGGCAGTGAGAGCCCCTGCCCATGTTGGTAAGGTCTGTTGACGAATCTCACACCTGAGAGAGGCATCTGCTCATACCTGAGAGAGGATGCTGCAATTTTGGCTGTGAAATTTGATGCTGTGATAACTGAGACTTGGAGATGAAACATGTAGTATTGTGGTGGCCAGACTTATCTTGTGTCCAGTGGATTTTCTCCCAAAATGAAAGCAGCGGCTTATAGACTTTTAGAGAAATGTCCCCAAGCCATCTACGTACTCTGATCTTCCTGTGCCTTACATGTGTGATCGGCAGGATTGGTGCTTGCCATGGTAGGGTCTGTTGCATTAGGAACAATTAAGGAAGTTTGTTCTTTTTTCCATTGATCACCACAACTGCTTTCAGAGCTTGACATTGTCGTTTCTGTCCTGAACGACAGAAATGTGAACTCAAGGAAATGTGCCATTCTCAGTGGACAGGCAGGCATGATGCATTTGAATTTTTAGTAGAACTCCTACAAGTACTTGTTTTATGTTTAGATGGTATAAATGGCAACACAAATATTAGATGGAGTAGCTATATAGCAGGCAGAACATTTGTCCTCTGTATTGCAATAACAGATTTTGCTGTCATTGTTACCATTGCCGTTCTTAAAAATGTACCTTTTACAAGGGCCTGTGGGGGACATCTCCAGGCACAAACCCCTGAAGTCCTCACTGCAGCCAGCAGCTCGACTGCAGTGCTGCATTCACCAAATGAAGTGATGGACAGCATTGAAGTTTGTCATGAATTTTGGTTTGAGGAAGCCAGCAGTTTGGCCACCAAGCATGATATTTAGATGAAGCTCCCTGGGAAATTACACAGAGCTCGGTGAGGGAGCTCGGCATCTCAGCTGACCTCTGAGAGTGACTATAAAGAAGCCCTCAGCATTCTAACCATGGAACACATTGTTCAGAAACTGAGAACTGTGTTCTCAGAATAGCACCTCAGAGCTCTTAAATGCTTGTTTCTGGTGCCTCTGTCATGGGACAGCTCAGTTCAGTCCATTGGAGGGGCACCGTGCTGTCGCGGACAGAACCCTGATGCACGCTCCGCTGTGCTGCATTGTGTTTGAATCCAGTGGAAACGCAGAGGGAAAGATAATTGAGCCTCACCCACTGTTTTTCCCTAATGTTTATGCGTTGCTGAAGGTGCTATGTATTCTTCCTCTGATGAAGATTAAGAATGAAAATTATGAAAATGGGCAGAAGCATCTCAAACATACCTTAGGACCACTTGGACGGACCAAAGGTCAAGTACCGAAGCTTTGCTTAGCATCAGTTTTGATATAAAATGTGATTTGGATTTAGTGGCGGACACATCTATCAAACTCATCTATCTGTAGAGCCTTCTACAGAGCATTCAGAAACCATCGAAAATACCTAAGAGACCTTTAAAACAGGTATTCTCTTATATTTGGTATTGAAAAAACTGTAAGAAATTTGAAAACATTTTATGGAGAAGCTATAAGGTATATGTAGGCCGCATAACCACTGAGTATCTTACGTACATTAGCCATTGCTAATCTGCCTGTTTGAGCTCTCACGCTTTGGAGAACTGATCTTCCAGAAGATAGCATTTGCAAGTTCTGTGTGACACACCTACACGATCTCCACTAATGGCACTTAGGAGTTGTTCTAGCTAAGTCATTTTAGACCTAACACTCATTTTCACTGTGGGTCCAGTTGTCAGGTATTGAGTTGTCAGTTCTTTGAAGAAATATATTTTGAGGAGGTGTGGGAGGAAGGAATACATTTTATAAAATCTTACTGTGAAGCTCATGACTAATCTTTGAATAGCAGGAGTTTTAAGTATGCTATTAAAAACCTGTAATGGCCCTGACCGGTGTGACTTGGATGGGCACCACCTGCAAACTGAAAGGTCGCTGGTTGGATTCCCAGTCAGGAGAGCACCTGCCTGGGCTGCAGGTTTGGTCCCCATTCGGGACACATGCAACAAGCAGCCGTCAATGTTTCTCTCTGACATCCATGTTTCTTTCCATCTCTCCCTCTCTTCCCCTCTTTCTAAAAATAAATAAATAAAATCTTTTTAAAAAATCTGTAATGGAGCCCTGGCCAGTATGGCTCAGTGGTTGCAGTATCACCCTGTACACCAAAAGGCAAAGGTCACAGGTTTGATTCCTGATCAGGGGACATACGTAGGTTGCAGGTTCGATCCCCAGTCAGAATACATACAGGAAGCAATGGATTGATCTATCTATCTATCTCTCTCTCTCTCTTTCTCTCTCTCTCTCTCACACACACACACACACACACACACATTCCCCTCAAAAACTAAATCTGTAGTGGACAGTTTAGGGAATTAAGAGACAGTAAAACAAACATGTGAGTTTGCCAGACAAGGATTTTAGAGTGGATTTGGATTTTGTCTTTATTCCATGAACAAGTTACCGTTCAAGATTTAATGGAAGAACCTGCCATTGTTGTCCCTCATCTAGTTGTTGCTGTTTACANTCTCTCACACACACACACACACACACACACACATTCCCCTCGAAAACTAAATCTGTAGTGGACAGTTTAGGGAATTAAGAGACAGTAAAACAAACATGTGAGTTTGCCAGACAAGGATTTTAGAGTGGATTTGGATTTTGTCTTTATTCCATGAACAAGTTACAGTTCAAGATTTAATGGAAGAACCTGCCATTGTTGTCCCTCATCTAGTTGTTGCTGTTTACATTCCTTTGTTGAGCCTATGTCTTTGTTTTAATCCTCATCAAAGGATATGTTTTATTGATTTTGGGGAGAGAGAGAATCATCGATCAGTTGCCTCCCATAGGCTCCCTGACTGGCAATTGAACCCATGATTTAGTTTTGTGCTCTGACCAGGGATCAAACCCACAACCTTTTTGGTGTATAAGATTATGCTCCCAGCTCCTGAGCCACTGGGCCAGGGCGAGCCTGTTTCTTCATAAGCTTTTTAGCAGGTGTATGTCCAACACTTCTGTTTCATGATCAAGTCAGGATCGGCAGCCATGGAGACTGACAACTGACTTGTCAGTTTTCTTCTGTCCTTTTTCCATGACTGTATCTCCTTCCTCGTCTTGATATATAAGCAAAACCTGGAAAACCTATAAAAACATGTTTTGTGGTTATCTAGGAATAGTGCAGAAACCATTGCTGTTATTTTTGGTAAAGAAAGTCAATTTTGTATGGCTTATTTCAACATACACTGTGAATTTTGTACTTTTTTAAAAAGAAAATGTATTCATTTGATGTTTAGGAACACTTACTTAAACAGCTTATGGTTATTTGTACACAGTATTTGAAAAAGCGGGCTGTGGTAGAGAACATGGGTCTGGTTATCCTGCGGGTCTGGTTATCCTGCAGGCCTGAGGTCCAGGGCCAAGGTCTGCAAATCAGGTAACCTCACTGAGCCTCATTTTCCTCATTATCTGCAAGGTGTGGACATGGAACTCAGTGGCCTTCCAAATGTATGAACTGTTACGTGGGGTTTCGATCACCCCCATCCTAGGCTGCCTGGCCCTCCTTGTTGCCCCCATTGGATACCCTGGCAATACTGATTGCCAAACTACAGGGACAGCACCTATGGTGGCCAGGAGGTGGCACTTTGGTATTTTCTGCAATTGAAGAACAAACCAGAGAAGGAGAAAGCACTTGGGTTTTTGCCTTGCTGACCAAAATAGAATATCTAAGGATCGAAACCATCAAGGAGCTATGTTTTTTATGTTTGCATGTAATAAATGGAATCGGCTTTCAGCAGTGGTGATGGTACATACGTGTGTGGGTCTTAACACCTGCATAGATTGGTGTAATAACTACCACAGTCAGGAGGCAGAATCATCTGTCACTCCCCAGAACACCCTTGTATCTGACTGTATCTGATCGCAAACACTGACATCCACTGATCTGCTTTCCATCCTTAGAGTTCTGTCTCCTGGAGAGAACATCACTTAAATGGAGTCACGCAGTAGGTCACCTTTTGAGACTGACTGCTTCACTTAGCAAAATGCCTTTGAAATATATCCATGTTATTGATACCAATAATCTATATCATTAGTTCATTCTTTTTTTATTGCTGAACAGCATTCCGATGTATAGATGTATCAATAAATATCAAACAAAGGTGTTTATACACTCACCTTTTGATGGGTATTTTAGTTGCTTCTAGTTTTTGGCAATTATGAATAGAGCTGTTGTTAATATACATGTATAAGTTTTTGTGTGAACATAACATTTTATTTCTTTAGGATAAATGCCTAGGAGTGAGATTGCTGGGTCACATGGTAATTCTATGTTTAACTTTTTTACTAACTGCCAGACTGGTTTCCCAGTGATTGTACCATTTTTATACTTCCACCAACGATGTATGAACCTGGAGTGTTCTTTTTTGAAAAATCTTTAACTGTAAATTTAATTTTCTTAATATATATAGCAGTAGTCAGCTTCTCCATTTTTGGGAGGAGAGTCTTGGTAGTTTGTGGCTTTCAAGGAATTATTTGGTTTTGTCTAAGATGTTAATTTATGTGCATAGACTGGTTGAAAATATTCTTAGTTTTTTAATGTTTATATGGTCTGTGATGTGCCCTCTTCCATTCCTCATGTTGGTAATTATATCTTCTCTCTTTCATGCTTTCAGACTAGAGTTGTAACAATTTTATTGACCTTTTGAAAGACTCAGCTCTATGCTTCATTGATTCTTTTCTGTTGTTTTTTTTCTGTTTTCAATTTCATTAACTTTTATTCTTTATTATTTCCTTCCATCTACTTGTTCTATGGAACTTAATAAAAAATGAGCCCTGGCTGGTATAGCTCAGTGGATTGAGCGCAGGCCNTTGACCTTTTGAAAGACTCAGCTCTATGCTTCATTGATTCTTTTCTGTTGTTTTTTTTTCTGTTTTCAATTTCATTAACTTTTATTCTTTATTATTTCCTTCCATCTACTTGTTCTATGGAACTTAATGAAAAATGAGCCCTGGCTGGTATAGCTCAGTGGATTGAGCGCAGGCCTGCGAACCACACGATCGCGGTTCGATTCCCAGTCAGGACACATGCCTGGGTTGCAGGCCAGTTCCCGGTTCCCAGCAGGGGACTAATGAGAGGCAACCATACATTGATATTTCTCTCTCTCTCTTTCCTTCCCTTCCCTCTAAGAAAAATAAATAAAATCTTTAAAAAAAAAAGAAATCATCAAGAATACTGAGAAAAATGTCTTATTAAATTATAAGAAGTCTTTTTAAATGTGTTCCACTGAGCACCAGCCTGATAGTTTTCCATGCTGTGTCCTGTGCAGTTGACCGGTCTGAGTGTCTCCAACGGGAAGGACCAACTGGTTGTGTTCCACACCAAAGACAACAAAGACCTCGTGGTATGCCTCTTCAGCAAGCAGCCCACCCACGAGAACCGGATTGGAGAGCTTGTTGGAGTCCTGGTGAATCATTTCAAGAGGTAATGTTTGATTTTTGTAACTAAGACAAGGTTTAAACATACGAAGTCTTTCGTCATAATTCTCACTGAACCTGTTTTTGTGCAAGTTTTAGTGTATTGAGTTAATTTTCCTTCATAAGGACAATGTAAATAAATCATCTGTTTCACAGAAGGCAAAATTGGCCTCCAGGCTTAGTTTTGAGATTAGGAAGGATCGTCTGCCTTTCCAACCTCCTGCTGAACCAATAATGAGAGATTTTGCTAATGGCAGTTTCTTCCCTGCCCATCCAAATGTAATTAAATCAAAAATATAGAAAAATTTCTTTTTGTCACAGCATCTCGTTTACCCCTAATATAATCAGTGAGCACGTCTGCTGTGACTGTGAACCAGCTAGAGGGTAGGTTTAGAGTGACGTGGGGGTCCGTGGCAGCTAAAGGGGCTCTCGAGAGAGGCATTAACCTCTACAGAAACACGCGTTGTGCTTGAGTGTGGCGTGTTCTGAGAACTTCCTGGGAAACAGTGATGATACCTGGGATATCATCAGTATCCTAATGATACCTGAGGTATCATTAGGTGTGTATGTGTGCACCGTGAGCAATGAATGGTGTGAGAAATATAAGCAGAGAGCAAGTCCTGAGGGTGATGGAGACCAGTGAGTGGGTAATTTTAAGCAGGGGAGGGCTGCTGTCTGATTATTTGTTGGAGTCATTTTGAGGTGGGCTTTTTCTTCCCACAGTAGGTCATGGAGCGTTTAGGGCAGGGTGCTTCTTTGACTTCTTCCCATTGCGGCAGACTGTCTCTACCTGCCTCACCCTGCCGCCAGGAACTCAGTGACTGGGCAGTGAGCACGATGTCCAGTTCCTTTTCTTCTAAAAGACATTTACTAAGTTACCAGGCGTAACCAAGTATTCCTTATTAGTATTGCTTATTCTTTAGGTTTAGACATCACTTCCTTATCTAAGCAAAGGCATATGCACAATCAGATGTCCACATGTCTAATTCTACTATGTTCATCTTTGCTGATAAATGTATGGAGTATAACTTTAGAAGTATGCTGCACAGACTATTTATTTTATGTTATTAAACTTCATATTCCAGATCAAAACAGACCTTTAAATATCCTATGTAGCTAAATGCTTTTAAATGCTATAAATAAAATAACATTTAATGATCATCTGGTGGAAAAAGTAAGAATCTGAGTAAGGAATTACCAAAAAATAATAATAAACATATGGGCCTTTGAAAAATTCCCTTTCATCTGCCAAATAATTATAAAGCTAAGAGAAATACTGAAGAGCTGAGACTGGAAGAGAGATACAGGGCAGAGGCATCTCTACAATTAAATGTATAACCCAAGTTAGCAGCCTTACAGCATTTTCCTCCTGATATTTAGTTATGGCAAAATATGGACAATTAAAGGGGTTTTAATTTTGATGCCTGTACTAATAAATAGTTTGCCTGGGAAGTTGAAGTATGGTTTTTTATCGATCTGGATCTTATTTAACAAAGTCCAGCCCCTGTGAAATGCCTCTGCATGGGGGTGGGGGGGTGAGTCTGACCCCAGAATCCAGCACTGCCCTCTTTCCCCAGTGTATGCATTTCCAGGGATGTCTCCAGTTCACTCCCTCAAACCTTCAGTATAGGGTGGGGCCCAAGTAGGTTCACAGTTGTTCATATGGGAAATGATACAGCAACTAATAAGGAATAATACAAGAATTAACTCTGTGTTTTGCATATTCACACCTGTATATGTAAGATTTTTAAATGTCTTTAAAATTTATAAGTGGAATAAAGAGCAGAAGGCTATCTTTTTTAGATTTTTTAAATACTTTATTCTTGATATCCCTGTCCTATGAATTAAGAGGTCAAGTACCAGTAAGAGATAAAAACCCCTTCTTCCTGCCCCCAGAAAATTGAGGCTTGGATTTTTGACTTAGAGCTATAGTCATCAGCTTGTATTGACTTCTTGAGGAAAGGTTAATTTGATTTTCTTTTTCTAGCTATTTTCCTTTATTGTTAAGTTTCATATCATTGGCATGACTTTGAGAAACAGATTGTGTTTTACAAGCATAATGAGGTTGCACATAATCGTATTTATCCGTGGGTTAATTATGGAAATCCAAAGGTGAGAGGGATTTAAGCCTGGATCAGTTCTTTATCTTCCAAATAATTTTCTTCAAGTACATTCTGAGTTCCGTAGTTAGAAGTTGAGAGGAAAGGACTCAAAATAACAAAGCATATGTTGATAAACTAGATGTGAACAGGAGTCATTGCCTGAAAAACTATAAAGAAAAAGGATTAGGACTTCAAGTGTATAAGTGAAGTTCCTGCCAAGCTTCAGAGAGAAGAGGGAGATGTAAAAATTGTGAGAGTATCTCATCCCAGGCCAACACAACACTATCTCCAAAACAGGAACGGGTACTATGAGAAAAGAAAATTATAGTCCAGTCTCATGTTAGTGCACAGACTTTTAAAATCCTAAATAAAATGCTCCAACATTGGATCCAAGAGTTTTTTTTAAAAGAATAATGAATGCATCGTGGCCAATGAGGCTGGACCAGAAGAATACAAGGATGGCTAACCATTAGAAAGGTCTGTTAATCTACTCAAATATAAGTGTTTTTTCTATCACCGTTTATCTTCCTATACCCTCTTCCACCTTTACCCATCCCATACCTCGCCAAGTCACCACACTGTTGTCCATGTCCATGAGTACTTTCTCTTATTTTTTCCTTTTTTGCACAATCCTTTCACCTGTCCAGAGCTGCCAGCCTGCTCTCTATCTATGAGTCTGTCTCTGTTTTGCTTGTTAGTTCAGTTTGTTCATTTGATTCCACATATGAGTGAAATCATGTGGTATTTGTCTTACTCTGTCTGGCTTATTTCACTTAGCATGATGTTCTCCAGGTGCCCCCATGCTGTCACAGGGGTGAACTTTTCCTCTTTTTTATAGCCAAGTGGTATTCCACTGTGTAAATGTCCCATAGTTGTTTTATCCTCTCATCTAATGATGGACACGGCTGCTTCTAAGTCTAGGCTATTGTAAATAATGCTGCAATGAACATAAGGGTTTTTATATTCTTTTGAATTAGTGTTTTGAGTTTCTTTGGATAAATTCTCAGTAGTGGAATCACTGGGTCATAAGGCAGTTCTATTTTTTATTTTTTGAGGAACCTCCATACTGCTTTCCACAGTGGCTTCACTATATAAATAGTCCTTAAAAGAAGACAAAAATACTATTTGATAAAATTTAATACTTTTCCTCATTAAGTATTCATTAAGCATGGGAACAAAATGAAGACTAAACCTTCAGGAAAATAGGAGTAGGGACAAACAAGAGGCAAACCCGCAGCTGCTGATTAAAATCAGTTGATCAGAAATGGTTATGAGGCCGCCACCACCCAGAGCACCTGTGGCCTAAGGAAACTTCTAAGTCAGGCCTCAGGTGTGGAGGGTGAGAGAAGAAGCGGCCTCAGGCAGTTTAAGGAGAGAATGAGGTGAAGTCACAACCTGAATTGAAACTGTAGGACAGCCCTAGATGATAACCTCACCTCCTCACTGGCTGAACTTCATTCAACCAACCGCTGCCCCCACTCAAAGCAAATAAGAAAACAGCAAGAGAACTGTACACAGGCAGTATGAAAATAAGGAGCAAAGAAAATAGGAGAGGCAGGTGAATTAAAAAAAAATGGAACAAACTTTACATTAAAAAACAGCTCAAGCACAGACCCACCTGAACACATACCATCCAAGCACACGCACTGTGGCTGCAGGAGTGAGTCCTGGCTGTTCCCCACAGAGCAGAAGTCCCACCAAAGGAGGGAGGGCGGCCCCCGAGTCAGGCACCTGGAGGGTTCATTAACAAAGTGACACAGGTTTCTGTACTTCAGTTCTTCTCAGGGCCTTCAACGTGCCTTTGTTCACTTTAACTATAACCACGAGGATATATATATTTACATGCATGTGTGTGTATTTACATACATGTGTGTATACTTGTACAAATACATAAAAATTTATATAAATATGCACACATATGGTTGTGTATATCACAGGCTATTTGAGGAAAAATATACAGGAAATGGGTAACAATGTCTCTGGAGAGGGAGGGGGAGTTGGGGGACTGGGAGAAAGAGGTGGGAGGCAGATTTATTTATCTTTCACCGTGTTTTGCAAAAAGTATATGTTACTTATCTAAAGTTTTTTTCATTTTCACAATAAACAAATGGCATCTCTTTTTTAGGCGTATTATAGATGGCTTTAAATGCATGGTTCTTTTCCTTTCCTGTTTAGAAAAGTAGAAAAGAACAAAAGAGCTTTCTTAGTGAAGGATCTGTCTCATGGCATTTGGATGCCTTGAAAGAAAGCCAGATAAAAAAAACTCTTAGAATATCATTGTTCTGTATGATGGTCCCACTGTATACGCACAAGAACCTAAAGTAGGTTCCTTTCCTGGGGTGGCTGTGCCAGTGGCTTTTTTTAAAATTAAAGCTTTTATTTTCTTTTTTAGAGAGAGGGGTAGGGAGAGAGAAAGAGAGGGGAAAAAACATCAATGTGCAAGGGAAACATCGATTGGTTGCCTCTCAATGTGCCCCCAACTAGGGACATGGCCTACAACCCAGGCAGGTGCCCTGACTGGGAATTGACCTTGCGGTCCACTGACCAGCACTCAGTCCACTGAGCCATACCAGCCAGGGCTGTGCCTGTAGATTGCCAGGCCAGTTTGCTCTGCAGAGGTTCTGGAAATGGCTGACTTGACTTTTGTATCTCATCCTCAGCAGTGACTACCTGCTGGTAGTGAGCTTTTCTGCCCACTAGCAAACAGATGGTCTGACATGGGCTCCCCTAACTACAGAGTCACCAGAAACTCTGTGATATTCAGCTGTCAAAGGACCCATCTGCCCTGAGCAGCTGTCCAGGCACTTGCCTGTCTGGATGCTGGAAACCTTGGTATAACCCCAACCTCAGGCATAGGAACTTATTTTTCCCGTTCTATTTCTTTGGGGGAAGGCCAGAAGTCAGTGCCATCTGCTTCTTGTTTTTCATAAGTAGTATCCTGAATATCTGCTTTATTAAAGGAGCGCCATTATGGGGTTTAAATGAATACTTCACCTGTTTCTCTGCTATATTTTGCTTGTGTGCTTACTAAATCACACTTCAAACCACGGGTAGACGCAGATCAATAAGCAGGCCTTCGGTTGTAGCCGGGAGAACACAGAGGTCATGGAAGATGAGGCCTCCACACCAGAAGTAGAGGAGGCAGAGGAGGGAGGGAGGCACCTCCCAAAGGCTCTGCCCCGACCCCCACTGCCCAGCACTGCTGCCTTCCCGCTGCTGCAGTGTGGCTCCCCTGCTCCTCTGTCCCTGACCCCGAGCACCTGTTTTCATGGCCCGTGATCTGTGTTTCCAAACTGCTTTCTTTGAATGCCTGGTTACTAATCACAGTAGTTTAAATTCCAACTAAAAATATATAAGTAAAGTAAAGATAAGTAAGTAAAGATATAAGTATAAGTAAGTAAAGTTAGCTGAAAATAATGTAGATAGCCAATTATAAATAAGGGTTTAGTTAATTAAATTATGACCCATCTCCTTAATGGGGTACTTGGGCCATTTAAAATTATAATTATTGCCCTGGCTGGGTGGTTCATTTGGTTGGAGCATCATCCCAGCACCAAAAGGTTGCCAATTCCATTCCCAGTCAGGGCACATGCATAGGTTGTAGGTTCAGTCTCTAGTTGGGGTGCATTTAGGAAATAAGTGATCGATGTTTCTCTCTCACATCGATGTTTTTCTTTCTCTGTCTTCTCTCTCCCTTCCTCTCTCTCTAAAATCACTAAAAATATCCTTGACTGAGGATTTTTTAAAATTGTAATTAATGAAGGCATCTGATTTATGGTGACAGCATTTCACCCTCCTCTGCCTTCCAGTAGAGATATACGTGAAACACAGAAAGAAATCCCAACTTGCCATACTGCTGGAAACCAGAAACGTTATCCAACCAGAGGTCCACTGAGAGGGTTGTCCTTCACCTCTGCTCACATGTCGCCTCACCTGGCCTGCCCTAAACATCCTATAGGGGACTCCCTGCCCCCCTGCTCTGCTCAGTTTTCCACATGGCTGTCATCTCCATCTGCCACTGTGCCTTTGCTTGCATGTTTCTTTGTCATAGATATTCCAACTGGAATATAAGCACCGTGTTAGCCCAGGCTGTATTTCTGTTGTTCACTGTAGTTTCCATAGTGTTCAGATCAATACCTAGAATTCGGAAGGATCCCAGCAGATAATCATTGAGCACACATGGTAGAAGCCAGCTGATGGGGCCCGCTGGCCACAGAATGCTTCTAGCTCTTCCCTACTGATGATGTGCATTTTGCCCACCGAAAGATAGTGACTTGGTCCTCTTTCTGCATGAGAGAAAAGAAGAACTCTTTTACAAATTCCTTCCCTCTATGATACCTCTTCTTGTATTGATTCCAGGGTTATAGCTCTAAGCAATGTGATACATCTGAGGGCGGAAGTGGAGAGGTGTTTTTAAGATACTAAATCAGCCACTTTAAAGAGCTATGGACTTGAAGAGCCATGGGTATGTTGTATGCTGGGGGTTGCATTTTTTCATTTACTTTTTTTAACAACTAAAGAACTGGAAATAATTCCATACTCTCCTTGTCATTAACCTGATAAGGAGCAAGAGGTAGGGACTTCTGTCAGATGATCAGCTTAATGGTAAGAAGAAGACTTCAAACACAGTGAGAGGCTGTGCACATGAGCCAGCTCTCCCGGCTAAAAGCTGGGGCACGATTCTACCCAGAGACAGGCAGGCTGTAGAAGTAACCTGAGGGAAGCCATGGGCCCCTTTTGGGCAAGGACACCAGGGCTGAGGAGGTGTCTCCTCACTTACGAGGCCTGTAAAAAAAGAAAGTAGCAGTGGGGGAGATACAGACCATGGACTTAAAAGAAAAAGGCCAATTTCTGAAAAGGATTGATATAACAATAACAGAAAATTCACCTGATAAAACCATCTGTATTCTGAATAAAACTCAGGAAAGCATAGATTCTGTGTACACAGATCAAAGATCATGTGACAGACTGAGATAAAGAGGGGCTGGCTGAGAAATAAAATGGATCAATTGTTTGCATGAAGTAAGAAAAGATGTTAAAGAATATAAATCAACCTGAAAATGTGGAAATAACCGTTGGTCTTGTAGAAAGCAGAACTGATGTGACAGAAGACTTTAAGAGTATCTCTCGGCGTGCAGATGACAAAGAGGTTGGCAGATGCGGAGGACAGGGAACAAGAAATTTACAGTCAATAATGTGATTGAAAAAGGAACAAACTGAGCAAAAAGTAAGACTGTGTTTCATTTATTTGAAGCATACAGTGTAAAAAATGTTAACATCTCTGAAATTGGGATGTGACCTATCGATGGATTTTACAGTAGTAATGGGCAGCATCTTATTTTTCTTAGCAATAAATAAAATAAGGGTACATTTTGCAGAAAAGCCATCTTATGTTCAGTAAAACATGGTAGTTTAAAATATACTAGAAGAAAATCTCCCTGTGCTGAAAGCACTTTGTCTAAAGTTCTGAAGTGCCTGGTTTCTTTCCCTTTTTTTTCTTTGCAATAATGACCTTTTTCCTATTTCAAAGATTATCAAAAGTATTTAAACATACAGGCCGGGGTACAGTGAGATTCCCTTGTAAAGGAAGAAGAGTTAGCAGTACCTTCATCTCTGTTCTGTAGTCATGAATGTCAGGCTCTAATGGAGCAACATCCTTTGTCCTCTGAGGGAAAGGTTAGGGCCTGATGTGAGTCCCACTGGTTTCCTGAACTGATGCAGAAAACGACCCAGAGGAGCACATCAGGTTCTCATGTGGCCATTTTGCTGAGCCACTGTGACAAAAGTAGCATTTTTTTTTAAATCAGGCCACTAATGCTTCACGTTTTTATAATTATTATTACCAACTGTAGTATAAAACAAGCATCCCCCCCCACCTCCAGCAAAGAGAGATGGGATGAGGAAAGAATGGACTCGGATACAGAGGAAAGGAGGGGTGGAATGAAATAAGATGAGATTGGAAATGAAATGAAAAATGACAGGTAAAATTGCACAGGACCAGGACAAGATCACCACCTCTTGTCTCGGAAGGAGCCACCACTCATTCTAAGCACTGGTTTTTAATTACACTGAGCAGGTTGCAGTTCAAATGTGCCTGCCTATTTCCAGATAGGAAGCCCCACCTGCAAACAGCAGACATTTGCAGGGTGAACTTAGCCCATTCACATGCCCTCATACCCATCTGCTGTACACAAAAGAACAGAGAAGTCGTTAAAGCTTTCTGTGTAACAAAGCTAGGACCAAAATCAAGCAGCACAAAGGTGTAACAGCTGTTGTGGACTCTGAGCCATCTACTGTCTTGCCATTTCTCCGGCTCTGCGCTAGGCCCGTCTGCCTTGGGATGTGGCAGCCCTTGGACAAAGCTTGGAGGACATGCAGGGACCCACTGTCGTCCTCACCTTTACGTGCTCTTGCCATCAAGATTTTTCTGGGGATTTTTGTGAAGATCAAAGATACTTACTTGCTTTATAAGATATCCATCATTGCCTTTTATGTTAGTAAATCCAAAAGTGCTGGAAAACTGATCATCTTGTGAGCATCTCTGCAGGGAGATATTGTACATGTAGAGTAGTTGTATTACTTTTTAAAGGCCCATATCACTAACCATTGCAAAATATGCTGAAATGGAGATCTTCCTGTGAGGTATTCCTAAGTTTACCAGATGATTAGTGAATAATACCCTGGTTTGTGCTATCTGTTGGAATTGTTTTCTAAGTTGTCAGAAATAACTCTTCAACTTAATGAGATTTTTTTAAAAGTCATCTTAGTGTGTTTATTTCAAGTCTTACTGGCTATCTAAGAAATCAGGATTTTATGTGAACATAATATACTTAACCAAGACTTTTATCAGGAAAAAACACGTCTTACCATCATTCAGCTGACATTCTCTGAGCACCCACTGCAGTTGGTGGGAGGGATACAAACATGGCCCATTTGGTCCTTTCCCTCAGACGTTCTTGATCTCATGGGGAAGATGGCATGTATCTCCTGCCAGATACTGCAACGATGGGGCAACGGGCAGAAGGCCAAGCCATGGAAGCACAGGGGATGAACTCCGCTCCCTTTGCCTGTGAAAGTCAGGGCAGCCCTGATAGAGCAGGTGATCATCCAGCTGAGTCATCAAGGATGTCTAGAGCTTTTCAGCTGGGAATGAGGTAATGTTTTCCCCAGAGAAGGGAAACAGAATATGCAAAAGCTTGGTGGAGGAGCTTGTAAGACTCCATGCCAATGAATTTGAACTTGATCACAGAGGTTATGGGGGAAAAATAAAAACAAAAATATAAAACTGCCCAATGAGACAAAGCCTAAGGACAGATACCTTCTAGCCTAGAGATGCTCAGGAATACAAAACAACTGTCCACTTCAGGGAAATGGGAACTTGAGGAGACTGGTTGATATATTGCAATATATCCATGTCCCCTGCATGCCTCTCAGAATGAACTGAATAGAGAAAGCACTAGCAAGATAGGGGTTAGAAAGGCGAGTGCAACTCTTAGTAGTAAAACCAGAAATAAAAATCTTCAAGTGTGTAAGAAGTATAACAAAATTCCTTTGCCTTTGTAACTTCCCCGCTGTTTGTTAGTTTGGCTACCCAAAATGTGTACAGTCACGTACCACTTAACAACAGCTAGAAACGCCTGATTAAGCAATTTTATCACTGTGCAAACATCATGGAGTACAACTACACAAACCCCAACGGTGTAGGCTCCTACACACCTCAGCTATACGCTGTTAATGCCGTTCATTGTTCAGGCAGTTCATCACTGACTGAAAAGTTGTTATGTGCTACATAACTAATTATTAGCAATAAAAATCCCTAAAATGTTAAGGACATCCTTTTGTTAGATACTGCCAAAGAACTAGCAAGCATGTCTTCTATACAAAACTGTGCTTCTAAGGGACTAAAGGGTCCGTGTAACCATTCCCAGGTAGTGGTGTCAGAAGTTACGGCCTCACTGCCACAGACGGGCGGCCCACATTTCAGGTCATCCACACCCAAGCTTTTCCTCAAAACTGGCACAACCCACTTCGCACACCAAGTCAGTAACACAAAGCAACTGTCAAAGTCCACAGACTAGGATTTCCTATGGGAAATTTCTATTATACTTAATTTTCTAATTCTCTTTCAGTTATTTTCCACTTGATATTTAATATTCTTCCATCAAATTTGCCAAACAACTAATTCAGCCAATTTACCAAGCTTACTGATTTACAAAAAATTTGTTTCTTTTGACATTTGTAACAATTCAGTTAGATGAGATGGCAGGTAATAGCATTTCCACAAAGTTCATCAATGTCAGTTTTCACAACAGTTGAAGGGGTGGTCCTTTTGGCTGGAAGTAGCAGGAACAGCGAGGAGAGAAGGGAAAGCAGGAGAGTGTGTGGCCCCTGCATCCGAGCTGCCAATCCCACTGCAGGGAGCGGGGCTCAGGCAGCACGAGGGATGGGACGAAAGGTGAGGAAGAGTCTGAAGACCCAAGAACTCTTAAGTGTTCACAGCTTTCATAGGCCTTGCTAATTCATCCCAGAAAAACTGGGTCAACGAAAAGCAATTTTGTTAAATATGCAAAATTGCTAAATTGGGTGAATCATTTTTCATCAATGCGTTGTCCTAGTTCATAACAAATTGCCTTAGCTTAAGCTAGGAGGAATTGGATTTCTATCCTTGAATATCAGAGAGTCTTAACCTAATACACCAGTGTCCTGCAAAAATCAGCAGGTTTCACCACTGGTACCTACTAACAAATAACACAGCAAATGTTGTTCGACCTTGGTAAAACTTAAAATTGATATTTCATTGCCAACATTAAGTATTTCTCCTGATGTGCCAATTCTGCCTGCCTCTAAAATCTTACTGGAGTCTTTGTAGCACATTCAAATGTCTCCATCTTTTAAATATTAGAATGTTAAACTCCTTTGTAAGTATTTGAGATATTTCTTCATAAATTAACATCATGAGGTTGTATTTTGTCTCATTTTGTAACTGAGTTTTTGAAGCAAATGCTTCAGAATCTGCCGGTTGGTTAATTTTTTTTCTTTCCTCTAAGTATCATTCTGAAGACACAGGTGACACACAGTTGACCCTCGAACAGCACAGGCGGGTTAAGGGAGTTGGCCACCTATACAGTCAAAAATCCGAATGTAACTGAAGTGGGCCCACCACATACACTGATTCCAGCCACAGGTCAAATATAGTAATTCCTTTTTTCTCCTTATACAGACATAGTCTTGTTTCTCTGTTTTAAATTCTTTATCCCAGCATTATTTTAATTTTTCCTCAGGGTTGAAACAAAAAATCTAATACACAGTTGAACTGAAAATAATAGGTTGTTGAGTCTCTTGGAAGAAAACTGTTTTCATTTTGGGTTTTGGAATGACAAATGAGACAAGTCTAAGGTAGTCAAACTCTAGACTTTAGCAAGTAGGTTTCAAAAAACAAGGGAAATATGAAGTGTTGATCCATGACTAAGCCCTCTAAAATAAAATATGCTCAGAACATTCCCCTTACACACGAAATCTCTACAGTTGAATATAACAGACAGGAAAGGAAGTGAAGGAAACCTGTGTGGCCAGACCTAGAGCAATCCACTCAGATTTAAGAAAACCAGGAAAAGAGATGGGAGATGGGAACCAAAAGCAGTAATAAAAATTGGCAGTTGCCTATAAAAATATTGTCAAGAAAGACTGAAGTCATAAATCAGCTGAAGCTTGGAGAAAATAATAACAAAAAAGGAAGGAAGAGTGCTTCTTGGTTGAACAAGGCTGAGAAGCATCGTTGTTCAGAGGACATGGTATCACATTAACACAAGGTATTTTCATTTTACCCAACAAGGACAGGCTTTTGAAACTGAAACGAGCATTAGGGAATGTAAAGCTGAACTAGGAAAAAGGAGGCAGTTGGGTACTTTATTAGTTCAGACCTTCAGGGACTCCCACCCTGAGACACAGGAAGGCGTTCGAGATGAACCCCAACCAGTCACAGAAATCTTTGAGCAGCCACAGAGAATGGAAAAGGTGCCAAAACACTGAAGACGGGTGAAGGTATTGCTAGTTTTGCAAATGTAAACAAATATCCAAAGCCACAGTTCTTGTTGAGCTTGACATAAATTTCAGCAAAATTCTAAAATAAACTGCCTAATTTCTAAGTGCAGTGAAAAAAAGCAACAAAAGTCAACATAAATTCAGTGAAAAGAAATTGAGGAGTAGCCTTTAAATGATTTTGTTTTTCTCTTTTTATATTTTTAATTATGTTTTATTGATTATGCTATTACAGTTGTCCCAATTTTTGCCCCTTTGCCCCCCCACCCCCTCACTCCCTCAGGCTGTCCCCCCACCATTGTTCATGTCTGTGGGTTGTGCATATAAGTTCTTTGGCTGCTCCATTTCCCATACTGTACTTTACAGCCCCATGGCTGTTCTGTAACCACCTATTTGTACTTATTAATCCCCTCACCTCTTCACCCATTCCTCCACACCCACCTCCCATCTGGAAACCATCAAAATGGGCTCTGAATCCATGATTCTGTCTCTGTTCTTGTTTGCTTAGTTTGTTTTTAGATTCACTTGTTGATAGACATGTATTTATTGTCATTTTATTGTTCAGTTTTTATTTTCTTTTTCTTAAATAAGTTCCTTAAACATTTCATATAATAATGGGTTGATGAACTCCTTTATAAAATGATCTTTTAAATAACAACTTGCATAAAGGCATACTTATCAAATTTGCATATAACACAAACTCAGGAAGGATAATTTGTATTTTAGATGACAGAATCAGTATTCAAAGTCTCTTTTTTTTATCCTCACCCAAAGACAGTTTTTCATTACTTTTAGAGAGAGAGGGAGGAAGAAAGAGAAATTTCTATACAAGAGAGAAGCGTTGATTAGTTGCCTTCTCATATGCACCCAACCAGGGATCGAACCCATAACCTAGGTATGTGCTGTGGCAGGTAGTCGAACCTGCAACCTTACGATTATGGAACAATGCTCCAACCAACTGAGCCACACTGGCCAGGGCAGGATTCAAAATACCTAGATAGAGTAGAATAATGAGAAGAAACCACAAAATGAAATAAATGTGAAGTTCTGCCTTTGGGTTCAAAATGTCATGTGCATACATGTGCCCGAGAAAAGCCTCTCAGGACACTTCTGTCCCCAAGACTCTAGTATCTGTGATTCTCTCTGTCAGATGAGGCACCTGGTGCAGGTAAGAAACTTATCACTATAGAACAGGGGAAGAGATCATCCTTTCAAATTAAATTGGAACTATTTTCTTCCCTGAATGTTGAAAGGGCAAGGGGCATAGTATTTTCTAGAGCTTAGAACATTAAAATAGCCTCAAAAGTCAAATTTGTGAGTTTTGCTTAGTTGTTTCTACACATACACATTTCTGGCCAGACCCTGTGCAAATCCTCGGTTTCTCTTTGTAAAGGGCAAAGGTTTGTTTTGCTGAAGTCAAAGTCCATCCTTCAGCCTTTCTGAAAAAGGTAACAGCAGTTACATCCTTTAGCTTCTTTTTGACACATAGAAAAATTGCTCTAAGCCTCCTTTTTCTTCATATTTGAGACCAAAAGAAATAGCCAGTGTGACACTTATGAGTTTTTTTAAAATGTATTTTTATTTAATGTTTGATTTTTTGTCCACTTAATTTCTCAAAAAAAGTATACAATGTCAAATTTTTCATAATTGTCATTATTAATTTTATAACCAGAAAAATTTTAAAGTAAAAAGATTATTTTAGAATATTTTTCTTCCAGAAACAAAGCAACTGCTAACCAATAAATTCACATAAAACTTTCATAGTGGAAAAAATCAGCTTGATCCAGGCATTCATTTTTGGTAAAATGGAATCATTACTAAATGAGGCAAAGCGTTATATCCTGGTCCGAAGGACAAAGATAGCAAGCCCAGAGATAATATAGAAAATGAGAAGAAAATGACTTGAGAATATAAGGAGAAAAAAAGACTTGGTATAAAATGGAATAGGAAAGCAGCTTTATGGTATGTGATGACTCAGAGAACTCCTTGTCAGAAAAAAATAAGGAACAATATATTAAAGGATATTATATTGCTTGCTAACCAAGATTTTTTTTAAACACCCAATCTCACTAAATTACACCATTCAGAATTAGTGACTTCCAGCTTTCCACATCTGAGGCTTATCCAATGCATGGCGATTCTGGGCCTTCTCTGTTCAGCACATACATTGAACTAACAGACCTAGCAGGAAGGTGTGTTTGACAGGAAAGAGTGTGGCTCAGGTCCTACCTTTCCCACCAGCTAGCTGTAAGCCCTTGAGCAGATAGACCTCTCCTGTCCTGTTGATTATATGTAAGAATGAAAGTCTTCACGAACTTCATTTATTTTTAAAAATATGTATTTCTACTTGCAAGAGGAAAGAGTTCTGGAGATCTGTTTGTAACAGTGTGACTATGCTTAACACTGCTGGACTGTGCACTTACAAATGATTGCGATGGTAAAAATGACATAAGTCAGTGTTGGTTAGCCAGCCCCATAGAAACAAGGACAAAGTATGGAGGTCAGTCACATATCAGACATTGTCTTGGGCACAGGGATACAAAGGCCAAGCCCTGCCAACAAGAAGCTTGTGGTCTCTTAAGGGAGACAAATGTATGGCTCATAATGAACTTGTAGGAGTATGAAGAGAGTGGCTTAAAGCCCAGCGATCAGAATATATCTTTAGATGGGAGTGAGAGAAAGGGAAAATGTTCTGGGGAAATGTCATCAAAGAAAAGTAGTGATGGTCCTAGGCTTAAAAGGAGATCTCTAAGTTTAAAAAGTGATAGGCTTCAACTTCTAGCCAAGATGGTGTACGAGGGGGAGATTTACCCTTCTAGCCAAGATGGCATACAAGGGGGAGATATACAGAGAGAATAAATGAAACAATAGTTTTAAAACATTGGGTACCAGTCAGTGAAGGACTGGTATCCATGAGAGAGAGTAAACACATGGGGTGAGCCCCACAGTTGTCCCACTTTACTGCCTTGAGAAAATATCCAGGTCACAGCACAGAGGAGGGGAACCATAGTGGGGCCTGGAGACCTGGGAGACCAGTGCAGTTAAAGTTTGCGGGGCAAAGTAACAGAGGAGAGAGCTACACAAACAGAGAGCTCTGGAGATCTGCAGGGGTCCCTGTTAAGTGTTCATCTGAATACCGATTAGTACATGTGTACTAGAACACTATTGGAGGACAACATTTTTTTAAGATCAGAGGTAGCAGTGCCTGCACTCACAGAGACTGGAAAACTTCATAGTTCACGGGGCATTAACTGTAGTACACAGAAGGTCTTGCTTTCATAGTGGGGAGTAATGGGCCTAGTCTTAGCACTGTTCTGGTTTCCTTTAACGAATTTAAAAACAAGACCCAAAAAGATTAAATTATTTCCAATTAACTTAACTGCAACCTAGAAAAAAACTGGAGAATATTTATAGGAATACAAAATTATCCAGCACTCAGTAGGTAAAATTCACACTGTTTGCATTCAACCATGAATTAGCAAGTCTGTAAAGAAGCAGGAAAATGTAACTTGTATGAGAAGAACGGTCAGTCAACCAACCCAGAATTGCCTCAGATCTTAGAAATAGCCAACAACAACATTAAAGTAGTTATCACTGTATTATAACAAGCAATTATAGACATGGAAGATATCCAAGAAGACCAAAATTAAACTTATAGAAGTGAAAACTCAGCTTGACATGGAAACACATTGTATGCAATTAGCAGTATATTAGATGTTGTAGAAATAAAGATTAGTGAACTTGAAGACAGCAGTAGAAATTGTCCAAAATACAGAATAAAGAGAAAAAATTTTTAGAAAAAGAAATAGATCCTAAATGAACCATGGGACAATATTAGGTAGTCTAATGTATATGTAAATGAAGTCCCCAAATAAAGGGAGAAGACAAAAAAATATTTGCAGAAATAATGGCTGACCATTTTTCATATTTGATGAAAAAAATTATAATTTCACAGATTCTAGCAGTTAGGCACAAAAAATCATGCAGGAAACTACACCATGTTATATCCCAATTGAATTGCCCAAAACTGATCATAAAAGTAAAATCTTAAAAACAGCCAGAGGAAAAAGACACATTACATAAAGAAATAAAGATAAGGGTGTAGCAGATTACTCATCAGTAACAATGAAAGTGAGAAAACAGTGAAGCAACATCTTTAAAGTACTAGGAAAAAACAGTCCACCTATAATTCTATACCAAGAAATAATAGCTTTCAAAAACAAAGGTGAATTAAGACTTCTCAAATATACAAAAGCTGAAACAATTTATTGCCAGTTGACTCACAGTATAAGAAATGTTACAAAGGAAGTCCTTCAGGAAGAATAAAAACATACCCGATACAAATATAGCTCTCCACAAGTAAATAAAGAACATAGAAATAATAGCTACAAGGATAAATATATGGTTCTTCCCTGAAATCAGTCTTTTAAAAGTGTAATTAATTGTTCAAAAAGTAAAAGTAACAAAGTAATATAGGTCAGTTCATGAAGAGAACATAACAAACCAAAATGTTTATGCTCCTAATAAGAGAGTTTCAAAATATATGAGGTAAAAACTGATAGAAACAAAGGGGGAAATGGTCAAATTCACAATTGCTGTTGACATTTCAATATCCCCTCTCAATAATTAAACATATCAACAGAAAATACATAAGCATGTAGAAGACCTGAACAACACTATCAACTAAGTTGGCCTAATTAACATTTATAGAACATTCTACCTAAAATCGCAAGGTCAGAATACACCTCTTTCAAAAACACGTTAGTCAAGGTAGACCATATTCTGGGCCATGACACAAGTCACAATTACTACAAAGGATTCAAGATGCCTGCCATAATGAAAGAAAGTCAGAAATCAATAGCAAAAATCTCTGGAAAAACCCCTAAGTAATTGGAAACTAAATAACACACTTCAGAATAACTAATGGGAGAGAGGGGTAATTAAAAGGAATGATATAAAGTATTTTGAACTGAATGAAGATTAAAACACAACATACCAAAAACTGTGTAACGTGGCTAACGTGGAAATTTATAGCAACCTAGAATAGGAGAGAGAGCCCAAATTAGTGACCTCAGTTCCACCTCAAAGACTAGAAAAATAAAATCTTCCGGCGAAGATGGAGGTGTAGGTAGACACACTGTGCATCCTCAAACAACCAAAATAAGGACAACAACAATTCAGAAACAAAGTAACAACCAGAACTGAAAGAAAATTGAACTGTATGGAAGTCCGACAACCCAGGTGTTAAAATTGACACATTCATCTAGACTGGTAGGCGGGGCGGAGTCGGGAGATTGGAGAGGGGTCACGGCACAGGAAGTGGTGACACGAGGCACCCTGGGCGCCAGCACCGGGCGGACCCTCGGCACCCAGGCAGCAGCTGGCAGACCCTGGGCATGGGGTGGCAATGGGCAGACCAAGCAAGGCAGCGATTGAGAAACGGGGCACCATGTGCAAGGTGGCTGGCTGACCAGGGAGCAGTCCCACATTCGTGTGCAGATAACTGGGGAGCAAGACAGATGGTGCAACCCAGGGTCCTAGCGCCAAGAAATAAAGCCTCAAAACATGGGTTGAAAACACTTGTCAGTGTTGAGGCACAGGGAGAGACTCCCACCCTCACAGGAAAGTTTGTCGGAGAAACCTACAGGGTCCTAGAATGCACATAAGCCCACCCACACGGGAATCAGCACAAGAAAGGCCCAGCTTGCTTGGGGGAAGCAGCAGAGGGGGGCAGAGCACCATTTTTTTCCCTCTCTGACGCTGCCCCTACATACAGCCTCACAACCCAGCAACTTGAGTTGCCCCACCCTGGTGGACACCTAAGGCTCCGCCCTTCATACATAACAGGTGCGAAAACATTGTGGCTCAAGCAGAAAAACAGCTCAAAGCCCCAGAGCCAATACTTCTAAGCAACAAAGAGATAGCCAGCCTATCAGATGCACAGTTCAAAATACTGGTGATCAGGATGCTCACAGAACTGGTTGATTTTAATCACAAATTAGATGAACAGATGAAGACTAAACTAAGTGAAATGAAGGGAAATGCACAGGGAACCAATAGTGATGGGAAGGAAACTGGGACTCAAATCAATGGGAGTGGACCAGAGGAAGAAAGAAACATTCAACCAGAACAGAATGAAGAAACAAGAATTTTAAAAAAAGGGACTTCTGCCAAGGTGGAGGCATAGGTGGAAACACTGTGTCTTCTCCTACAACCAAGTTTGAATACAACAAAGGTTTGGAGAACAAAGATACAGCCAAAGAACAAAAAATTGAATTATACAGAAGTCCGACAACAACAAACCCATTCAACCTGGACGGTAAGAAGGGCAGAGCCAGCAGCGGAGCAGGGTCGGGCAGGAAAGATCCCCAGACCTAGGTACGCAAGTAGCCCGGACCCAGTCAGGGTGTGGGGCAGACTGACCTCGGTCGCACATTCAAGCACAGTGAGACGGACCAAGAACCCAGTGGTGGAGAGCTGACTGTGGTGGCACACTCGCGTGCAGTGGGACGAAACGCGAGGGCCCCAGTGATGGTGCCAGCCTCTCAGATGCACAGTTCAAAATACTGGTGATCAGGATGCTCACAGAACTGGTTGATTATAGTCACAAATTAGAGGAACATATGAAGGCTAAACTGATTGAAATGAAGGGAGATGCACAGGAAACCAATAGTGATGGAAAGGAAACTGGGACTCAAATCAATGGAATGGACCAGAAGGAAGAACGAAGCATCCAACCAGAAAGGAATGAAGAAATTAGAATTCAAAAAAATGAGGAGAGGCTTAGGAACCTCCAGGACATCTTTAAACGTTCCAACATCCGGATTATAGGGGTACCAGAAGGGGGAAGGAAATAGCCACGGGTGGAAAACTTAAAAGAAAAAGAAGAAAGAAACTTATAAGAAAAAGGTGAAAAATATGAACAGTGAAAGGACAGCAAACTCACAATTACTAACAACCACACCTAAAACAAAAGCAAACCAAGAGGACAGCTAGATCAGGAGTGGAACCATAGAAATGAAGAACACATGGAGGGTTAGCAACAGGGGAGTGGGAGGAGGAGAAGAGGGAGAAGGTACAGAAAATAGCATAGAGGGTAGGTAGAAAATAGATAGGGGGGAGGGCGAGAATAGTGGGGAAAATATAGAATCTAAAGAACTTGAGACACGTGGTTATAAACTAAGGGGGGAGAAAGGTGGGGGAGGGACTGTGCAGGTGGAGGGGAATGAAGGGGGGGAATAGAACAAATGTAATGGTATAATCAATAAAATATATTTTAAAAAAAGATAATCGAGTTCCATGTAGGGTGGGGGGAGGTAGAAGAGGAGACATAAATGGTGATGGAAGGAGACTTTGCTGGGTTGGTGAACACACAGTACAATATACGGATGATGTATTATATGATTATGCACCTGAAAACGGTATAACTTTATAAACCGTTACCCCAATAAGTTCAATAAAAAAAGAAAAAAGGAAGATAGTGTGCCCTTTACCTCCCCGCCCGGGTTTCCCAACCCCCAGCGCCTTGAAACACCCTGGCCCACCAACACCACTTCCTCGCCAGGATCAAAAAAAAAGAATTCAAAAAAAAAAATGAGGAGAGGCTTAGGAACCTCCAGGACATCTTTAAATGTTCCAACATCCAAATTATAGGGGTACCAGAAGGGGAATAGGAAAAACAACAAGTGGAAAACTTACTTGAACAAATAATAAAGGAGACCTTTCCCAATCTGGCAAAGGAAATAGACTTCCAGGAAGTCCAGGAAGCTCAGAGAGTCCCAGAGAAGTTGGACCCAAGAAGGAACACACCAAGGCACATCATAATTACATTAGCCAAGATTAAAATGAAGGAGAGAATCCTAGAAGTAGCAAGAGATAAGGAGACAGTAACCTATAAACGAGTTCCCAACAGACTGTCAGCTGATTTCTCAAAAGAGACCTTATAGGCAAGAAGGGGCTGGAAAGAAGTATCCCAAGTCATGAAGACAAGGACCTACAGCCAAGATTGCTCTATCCAGCAAAGCTTTCATTTAGAATGGAAGGACAGATAAAGTGCTTCTCAGATAAGGTCGAGTTAAAGGAGTTCATCATCACCAAACCCTTATTATATGAAATGTTAAAGGGACTTATCTAAGAAAAAGAAGATAAAAAACATGTATACTAAAATGACAGCAAACTCACAATTACTAACAACCACACGTAAAATAAAAACAAAGGAAACAACTAGAACAGGAACAGAAACACAGAAATGGAGATCACATGGAGAGTTAGCAATAGGGGAGTGGGAGGAGGAGGGGGAAAAAGATACAGAGAATAAGTAGCATAGATGGCAGGCAGAAAATAGACAAGGGGACAGCAAGAATAGTGTGGGAAATGTAAAAGCTAAAGAACTTAAGTCACATGGACATGAACTAAAGGGGGAGAATATGGGAGGCAGAGGGTGTGCGGGTTGGAGGGGAATGAAGAGGGGAAATGGGACAACTGTAATAACATAATCAATAAAATATATTTTTTAAAAACTAGAAAAGTATGAGCAAATTAAACCAAAGAAATCAGAAGAAAACAATAGTGATCAAAGCTGAAATCAATGAAATAGAAAACAAAATCAATAGCAAATATTAGTGAGACTAAAATGAAATTGATGAGCATCTCATCAGATGGCAAGGAAACACAAGACACAAATTACCAATATCAGGATGAGATGTGACCCTCATTGTGTAACAGACTGTATAGGTATTAGAAAGATAACAACGAGATACTAACATTTTATGCCAATAAGCTTGACAGCTTAGATGAAATGGACAAATTCCTTTAAAGGCACAAACTACCAAAGCTCACACAAGAAGAAATAAGTAACTGGAATAGCTCTGTATCTATTAAAGAAATTGAACTAGTAGTTAAAACTTTCCCACAAGGAAAACACCAGGTCCAGATGGCTTCACTGGTAAGTTCTATACATTTAGGGAAGAAATAATACCAGTACCGAACAAACTCTCCCAGCAAATTGAAAAAGAGATACTTCCCAACTCATTGTATGAGTTCGGGTTTATCCTGATACCAAAGCCAGACAAAAATATTACAGGAAAAGAAAACTACAGTCCGTTGGGAACATATATGTGAAAACTCTAAGCAAGAGTTAGTACATCCACTCCAGCAGTATATAGAAGGAAAAATTGAATCCAACAACATATAAAACAAATAACATATTATCACCAAGTGAGATTTATCCCAAGCATGCAAGGATAATTTAACATTCAAAAATCAACATACAGGGTCTGGCAGAAATAACACCCCTTTCTTATTATAAAATCTTTTACTATAAAATCATAAACATGTAATTCTGTAGCATAACAATATCACAAGCACACCATATGACATTTTAGGTGAAATGTTCAAATTAAAACTATAAGTTATTACACCCATATTATTATATTATCCCACCAACCACACTCAAGCAGGTGTTACTTCTACCAGACCCTGTATATAATTCACTATATATAAACTAAGAAGAAAAACACTATGATGTCTCAGTAGATGCAGAAAAAAATTTTTGACAAAATGTAACATCCATTTCCGATTTAAAAAAAAACAGCAGACTATCATAGAAATAACTTCCTCAATCTTATAAAAGGCCTCCCTTGAAAAATCAAAAGTTAGCATAGTATTTACTAAAAGACTGAATGTTTTCACCCAAAACAAGATTGATCACTATTAGATAATTTTTGGATAATCATCCATTTTGGATCATTGTAATTGGATAATTTGTATTGTCCCTTTATAGTATCACTTTGGGAAACAGTTGGGCAGTTTTTTAAAAAGTCAAACATCCATCTACCATATATGCCAGCCACGCCACTCCCAGGTGTTTAGCTAAGAGAAATGAGAGCGTACAGCCACATGAAAACTTAGCCACAAATGTTCATGGCAGCTTTGTGGGTAACAGCCAGCTGCTGGGAATAACTCAGATGTCCACTGAGAGGTGAACGGATAAGCGTACCGCAGTGTATTCAGTGGACTCCTACTCAGCAATAAAAAGCATGACTGTCACTACCCACTACCACGTGGGTGAATTTCAAAGGGAATGTTTGGTGAAAGAAGCCCACCTGAAAATGTACTTACTGTAAAAAATGCAAATTAATCTGTAGTGACAGGAGGCAGACCAGTGGTCATCTGGGAAAGGAGAGTAGGTGGAGAGGGGCCAAAAGAAGGGATTGCAGAGGAGCGAAGGGAACTGTGGGTGTGGTGGATATTTCGAATGCAGTGATGCTTTCGCAGATTTAGACATGTCTCTAAACTTATCAGATTGTATCTTCTGAATGCATAGAGCTTATCATATGTCGGTGACACTTTGAGAAAGCTCTCAATAAGCTTGGGAACTTTAACTGGGGTCTGGAGCCTAGGGAGGGCGGCCAGGTGACACGGGCAGTGTGAACAAAGTCATAAAGGACACATTTGAAAATGCATGAGTGCTGTTCTGAAAACAGTGAGAAATAGTCCAGTGTGGTGACATCAGAGGCCGTGTGAAGGAAGTGACAGGAAATACTTGAAAGGTATGTTGGTATGACCAGGTAGAGGACGTGAAGGCAAGGTAATGAGTTTGAATTCATGCCAAAGAGGACGTTGCCAAGAAGAACATGAAGAGTGAAAATAAGGACACATTGGGACCCTGGGCAGCTGCTGTGTTTAATAGACAAGAGGTCAAAAAGGGAGGAGACTTGGGGAAAGTAATCTCTTAGGGGAAAGGATAACATGGTCAATGTCCTCAGCTTAAAAGGAGATGAAGACCCATAAAAGTCCATGCATGTCACTCAGTGGCCTTTGAAGTCAAGGTGGAAGTATATTCTGGTCTTTAAAAGGTAGCTTATTTATTCCTATCCTAAATTCTGTAGCTTTGGACTCAAAGGTCTAATTTTTTCTACTGTACAAATTCAAGAAAACAAGCTCCAGGGATTGTTTTGCAGGTGAGAACCTGAGCATCCAGTGGTGGGCATGTTCTAAACGGGCAGGCTAACGCTGATTCCCAGCGAGCAGGGTCCTGAAGCTGCTCTTCTGCTCCTGGGGAAAACACTGATTCTGTGGTTGGGAGGGCGTGGGCAGTGCTGAGAAGACCAGAGTACAGTTTTCAAACCTTACACATGTGGTGACTCTGACGACCCACCTCTCTTGAGACTCACTGCCCACAGTGAGTCTGCCCACAGTGAGTCTGCCCACAGTGAGTCTGCCCACAGACTCACTACCCTCGATTGTCCGATGGCAGTGTATCGGATCTCTCTTTCCGGTGGGAAACAGAACTTAGGGCCACTAACCATGGGAAACATTGTTACCAAATACCTCGTTTTATACAAGCCATAGGTTGCTACTTTCTTATCTACAGTTTCTGCCAACCATTTCTTATGTCTTATAAACCTAAGCATTTTAGCTAACTCTACGGTCTCTTTGAAACTTGTTTCTGAATCTTAAAAGTTCCATCTGTTTGGATTCTTATTTAGGCTTTATTTCCAACTGTCACTAGTGGGAGCTAAATCATATTCACTAGTTTGTGACTAGACTGTGAATCCCTGGTAAATAAACTCAGCATTGTCATTAGTGACGTGATAGCCATCTGTTCGGGAGAGCAGGCCTCAAACTTGAAAGTGTACCTTCAGCAAAAGGAAAGGTATAAAAATAAACACCTGGGCTCCTGGCAAACCTTGATTAAGTGTCAGATACTACACATTATCTCTATTCTAAATCACTCATCCCTTTTTAAAAAGAGTCAGTAATAAACCAGTGCTGATGCTTATCAGCTCACAGAAGCACATTTCACAGGCATATGGAGTACCACCCCTTTAGTCCAATTTAGGTCATTTTGATATCCAGACTGTGTGTGAGGTGTTTTTGTTAGGTATTACAGAATTTTCTTTAGAGTTCTGCACTGCTCAGGAAACTTCCTCACCTTCCTTTTATGAAAGATGAGAGTTAGAAAGTCCAGTTGTCCTCAGAGAGACTTGGCAGGTGACTCTTAACGCTGGTTCCTAAGTGTGCCATCCTTCATTGCTTCTGTCCTGGATGGTGGGGTAAGAACATCAGAAGGTCGGGGACCTATGTTCCTTCCAATGTAAAACCTATTGTTTAGCCCTGGCTGGTGCAGCTCAGTGGATTGAGCGCGGGCCTGCGAACCGAACAACCACGATTTGATTCCCAGTCAGGGCACATGCCTGAGTTGCAGGCCAGTTCCCAGCATGGGGCGCACAAGAAGCAATCACACATTGATATTTCTCTCCCTCTCTCTCCTTCTCTTCCCTCTCTCTAAAAATGAATAAATAAAATCTTTTTAAAACCCTATTTTTAAAAACTTGTCATTAGTTATCATACTTGGAACCCAAATAGCAAATAGGGCAGATAGCAAGCTTGTCAGTTCTGCACATTTGGGACAATAGCTATTTTGACTTGCTTCCTCTTCTCCGTGACTCACCCCTGATCTCCCTAGCCATGAGCTAAATTTGTTGTGATTTTGTTCCCAGATTCTATTAGCGGATTCCCTTTGCAGGTAAAAAGGAACCAAATGTAAGGCTTTCTGTGGCTTTGAGGTCCCTTGTCTGCCTGGCGCGCCTGCTCCTCTGCTGCTGTCACGTCTCTCCGATGAGGGCTTTGACTGACCACGAGCCAACACAAAAACTCTGCCTGGATGTGAAGCCCCGCTGTTGGAAAAAGGGAGCCTGCCCTTTAGAAAGCCCTGTTTTCTTTCCACTGCTGTGGGCCAGCTGAACACTGTGGGGTGATTGCCACTGGAGGCAGCTGAGCAGTGAATCACCCTGGGAATTCTGGAGTCTATATGATGAGTTTGTTCCTGACCCTCAGTCTAGCTGTCGTTTCTCTGAAGGGCAGTCATCCAGGCAAATGCCAAAGAAAAGAAACAGGCCATCCTTCCTTACGAGATAACGGAGGCAAAACAAAATGAGGAGAAGCCCGCCAGAGAGGGTGGCGAGTGAAGGCTAAGGCATAGGGCGGAAGCAGAGAGCCCCTGAGCACACAGAGAACTCACTGCACCTCCTAGGACTAAAATAACCTGACATCTGCAGGTCACCCAAAAAGCCCCTCTCCTTTTTTTCTTACCCCACCACATGTATAGTTGATGTTATTGAACCAAACAAAATGTATTATAAATGTAAAGCACTAAAACCTTATTTCTACTTTAGTCATTCACCATTTTCATCAGTAAGTAAAAGGACACAAAGGAAATGAAGTGTAAGACTCTAGCTCGACGCTCCACCCAAAGGTTTTTAATGCATCGAGCTGTGTAGGCAGGGCCGGTCGCAGGTGGTGGTGGAGCTGCTGGAGGCATGAAGGGCGTACCTGCACCTCAGGGGGCCTCAGATGTAGGAACGTGTTAGTTATTTCAGTCTTACTGTAGAGTAGTTTCATCATGCAAAAGAGTATATAAACCCCGGATTTTTTAATCAAAATTAGTGCTTTGGGTTTGATTATATATCTACTTTTTAGTGCTCTTATTAATAACCACTTTCATGATGCCGCTATTTGCCAATTTATTTATATAAATTATCTCCTTTAACCTTAAAAGCCACTCTACTGCAAGGTAGACAACCCTATATCCGTTTTACCAGTGAAGAAACTGGGATTCAGAACATGTAAATGATTGACTCCCAATCACGTAGCTCAAAAGCAACAGGGCAGAGTCAGATTCAAAACCAAGTTCCCTGACTCCAAAGCTCTGATCTCTGAAAGTCAGTCTTTCCATGAGGACTGGGGCCCTAAAACACTCTGCAGGAATATGCTCCTTCACGTCCAGAGGGCTTCAGCTGTGCCTCACCTTCTGTGCCTTTGCTTTCATGTGCTCAGCCCACACAGTGAGCCCCAACTCAAAAGTGCTAGGACTTGTGTGTCAGTGAGATGTCAGAGTTACAGCAGTGAGCAAGCCACCGGTCCTTACCATCTGAGTTCACAAGCAGATAATGAAAAGCAATTACAGTTGGGCTGAGAACCATGAAGGTGAGCTATGGAGTGTTGTGAAAAAGAGGTTTGCTAAGGAAATTATTCTGAAAAGGATTACAGAGAAGTATTTAGCCTGATTAAGAAAAGAATCTGTGAAAACACTGTCCATATATGGAAGAGTAACATTGAATTTCTTTATTCAGCATACTATAATCCAGCCTTATTCAGTTAATTTGAGTAAGATAGCATTCCAAAATTTCTTCTTGTATGCATCAACAGGAGTCATCTTTGCCAGTACTGTTACGATTATCTTTCCTTCGTCCACTGTGAATCTCGTTAATGGGAAGTCTCAGTTGGGACAGAGAGCATCTAAAAGTGTTTGTTTATGTGAATGCTCTTCTCTTATACTGCATGTCAAATGGAAATGGAAAATTGCCTTTAAAGTATTGTCAATCTATAATTCTTCACCCAGCCAAAGTATCAATCAAGTGTGGAGTTAAAAAGAAAAAATAACAAACAAGCAAAGGAAAAAAACATTGTCAGACAAGCAGAGACTTTTCCTACTGCCTTTCATAGGGCCTTTCCTGAGCATATATTCCAGCGAACAAAGGTAAAAGAGGAAGACGTGAGAGCCGAGAAGTGGTAGCTGTAAATCGGGAGGGCGATGAAGTCCGGGTGGCGGCTGTGGTGCAGATTGCCAAGCAGTGGGTCCAGATCAGAGCAAGAAGACAGAGGACTGCAGTCAGTGGTACCGGGAAACCCAAGGAGTTTGATTCTGTCCTAAAAAACTAGACCATGAGCCCTGGCCAGTGTGTCTCTGTTGTTGGAGCCTCAGCCCATAGACCAAAAGGTTGCAAGTTTAGGTTCGATTCCTAGTCAGGGCGTATACCCACATACCCACGCTGTGGGTTTGACCCCCAGTTGGGATACATATCAGAAAGCAACCAATAGATGTTTCTCTGTCTTTCTGTCTTTCTGTCTTTCTGTCTATCTATCTCCATCTCCAACTCCCTCCTTATTTTCCTCCCTCCCTCTCTCTCTAAAAACCAGTGAAAAAATTGTCCTTGCATGAGGATAAAACAAATATTTTTTTTAAAGCTAGACCATAATATAGAAAAGCTAATTGTAAATTCCAGGAGGTTGGGGGACATTCAATAGAGAATATTTAAGTCATGAATAATAATTACATGGTTGCGGTAATAAAAACACTGCTTTATTTCTAGCTTTTGGAATTAATCTGAGTCAAAGCATAGAAATTTCAGTCATGTTGCAGATCACTGAGCTGAGAATATTTTTTAATGCTTCCTGTGTTCCAGGCACTGTCCTAGGTGATGGGGACATGGGCGGTGAACATAGTGGTTCTCAGTGCTCACATTCTGGAAGGGGGGCACACAGTCAACACACACCTAAGTGAGGTGGCTCCCGAGTGCTGTGAAGAGGAAGAACCAGGGTAACACAACAGAGCACAGCCAGGGACCAGAGGTTGCTTTGCTCACATGGAAGACCTCTCAGAGGGAGTGACACTTCAGTTCAAAAGCTGAGAAGGAGGAATAGATCTGGGGTATCCCCAAACAGCGGAGCAAAGGCCCTAAAACAGGGATCAGCTGTGTCAGTGAAAGATAAGAGCCAGTCCAGCTGGAGCGGAGTGAATGAGGGGGACAGTGTGGGAGAATGGAAGGTAGCAGCAGCCCACACCACATCACTCAAGGCCTCTTGGGCAGCGGCGCAGGGGTTGTAATGAGAGACCCTCTGTTAGCAAGAGGACTGATAGGATCTGATTGATATTTCAGAATGACGATATTGCAGAAAATTCACTCTGGCCCTCTTGTAGTGGATGGACTATTATAGAGGACGAGAGAGTGGGTGGTCCTGGAAAGCAAAGGTGACAACTTGCACTAGCATTTCAGCAGTGGAGAAGGTGACACACTTTTTGGGAGGAAGCAATGACAGGAGCCCATGGGCGAGAGGGAGGCTGGAGTACCTGGTAGATGGGGCAGCGTTCACTGAGATCAAGATACTTGGGATAGAAGCGCCTTTTGGAGGTAAAACCAAGAGTGCACTAGGGAAGGTGTCACAAAAGGAGTGTTCTCAACCTGGAGGGTGTGAGAGCACAGCTGACAGGAGGTAGCGGTAGGAGGGAAGCAGAAGCACCAAGAGGCAGGTGGGGACGCTGATTCCCTCGCCTTACACACGGGCAACACAGACATGGTTTCTTGTTGATGGAAGAAATATCGAACTATGTAAGGCAATCAAGGTAATCAAAAGTGATAGAACGGTATTAAGTTATAGGTGAGGGGAAGAGGTCACAACTAATAAGTGCAGATCTGTCATAAAAGGAAGTCAGTGCATAATAGCTAAAATCCATAAGCAGTGTAAGCATATTGTTTAGTGATTGGAGTAAACCATCAGAAGAACTAAAAATAGGAGCAATTTAAAACAAGCATAAAAGAAGGGAACAGTGGGTCAAGGGACCATCGCTTTAACTTTTTCTCAGCCCTCTGTGTGGGCTGCTTTCTTGCATAAAAGGGCAGTGTGTCCCATTGCCTCAACAAAATCAGATTTCTGCATGTGGAATGGAAATGCATTTTTGGTTTCCCAAAGTTAATTGAATGGTGATGAGGAGGGCGCTAAAAGTCTTATTTCTTCAAAATAATACTAAGAATTTTTAATTATTTTAATCTTCACCAAGGGTGTGTTTTTATTTAAGAGAGAGGGGAAGTGGGGGAAGGGAGGGAGGAGGAGACAGAGAGAGAAACATCAGTTGGTTGCGTCCCGTATGCCTCCCTAGCAGGGATCGAACCCACAACCTAGGTGGGTGCCCTGACTAGAAATCTAACCCACAAGGGCAGTGTTCCAACCAACTGAATCTCCTGGCCAGGGCAAGGATTTTTCATTTTAAAATGTGCTAGAAGGTGCTGGTGGGCATGCTACCATGCATCCTAAGAAAAGGGTTGTTGCCTGTTCCTTTCCTGACCTGTGGGAGTTTCAACATTTCTAATTTCATTGAATTTCTCATTTTAAATTCTGTTCCATATCCTCTACCACCTTCTAAAGAACTGTCCAAGCCCTTACCAGAATTTACAGTTTTTCTAGGCCATTTGATCAACTTGATGGAATTGAGAGTCCAGGAAAGGAAGACAGGCTTGATACAGGAGGTTATTCATGCAGAGGAATGGCAGCAACGGAAATAGACACTTAAAAAGTGGGCTCAACCAGCTGAGCCCTGGTCAGGTAGCTCAGTTGGTTGGAGCATTGTCCCGATAAGCCAAGGGTGCTGGTTCAATCCCCAGTCAGGACTTGAACAAGTATCAACAAGTGAATGTATCAATTAAGTGGGACAACAAACCAATGTTTCTCTCTCTCTCCCTCCCTCCCTCTCTCCCTCTCTCCCTCCCAACAAGTGTTTGACTCTCAGAGACTGATTAAATGATGGAAGGTTTCACATACTCTTTTCATCCTCATGATACCTAAAAATAGAAGTCTTATTTGTTGATGGGGAGCAGACCAGATAACTTCTGGAAGCCCCTCTGGTTCTGGGTTTGGCTCATCTTTCGCTGACAATTTGTATAGGTTTGTGAGACTGCAGGGTCAGGGGGAGCTCAGAGATTCTAGCCAGTTAAGGCAATGGTCTCTGTCTCTCCTCCCCCTTTTCTCTCTCTCTAAAAAAAGAAAATCAGTCAACAAATAAATAATGTAAAAAGTGACAGCCAGGAGAGGGCCTTTTAGAGGGTTGTGAGTATATATTTTAGAAATCTGTGGCCGGTTCATTGGCCACTTACCAATAAACAAAATTTTCTTTACCCACCTACCGGCCTTTACAGCCCACTCTCCTTTCACGCGCTTCTCCCTCCTAGCGCATTGCAGGCTGTCTCCTGCCAACAAGCGTTGACACACCTCCTGCCGACCCACCTACCCTAGCATGGCTGGGAGAAAAACCCCGTTAAGGCCTCTTTCAAGTGATGTTTTCAGATACATACACTGAGGAGAAAATCTCTTCTGCATGTTTTTATTTCCTTTTCCCTCCATCCTCTAAGCCCAGGTGTTGTGGTCTCCAGTTCCCCTTTGGGCCCACTTTTCCTCTCAGACCACTTCCCCGACTGGAGCCAGCCCTTCTGTAGCCTGGGGTTAGCCCTCACCCTTTACTTATCTCCCTTCCTTCCTCCCCAGCAACAGTCCTGTGTACTGGGCGGCTTATATCCGTGGGAGGTTAGTGACACCTTTAGGATATGAGTGTGCTAGGAGCAGGAGCATTGTGTTAAAATTCCATCCGGGTTCCATCCCGAACTCCTCCATGTTCAGTTAATGCCTTGGACCCCAAAACTTGGTGTCATGGCACGCATCTGTGCACAGAGTAAACGTGTCAAACTAGGGCTCCACGGTCTTGTAGGTTTCCTTGACCTTTGCAACGGTAGCTTTGAAAGTAGCTTTGAGCCCTGGCTGGTGTGGCTCAGTGGATTGAGTGCCAGCCTGTGAACAAAGGGTCACGGGTTCGATTCCCAGTCAGGGCATATGCCTGGGTCGCGGGCCATGTCCCCAGTGTAGGGCCTGTGAGAAGCAACCTCACATTGATGTTTTTCTCCCTCTCTGCCTAAAAATAATTTTTTTTTAATCTGCAAAAAAAAAAGGAGCTTTGAACGCATGAAGAATGTTAGAAGAGGCTTAAAAAGTGTAATGCCTACCCTGGCCAGGGGGCTCAGTTGGTTGGACCATCATCCTGTACACCAAAAAAAGGTCACGGGCTCATTCCCTGGTCGGGGCACATACAGGAGGCAATTGATCGATGTTTCTTTGTCTCTCTCTCCCCACCACCCTTCCTCTCTCTCTCAAATCAATTCTAAAAATAGCCTTGAGTGAGGATTTTTTAAAAGAAGTATGATAACCTTAATTGACTCTGTACGAGGATTGTTACGAGGAAGCCTATCTCGTTTTCCATCTTACAACCAAGGCAGTCTGACTAAATAGAAGGACAAGTGTTTGACGGTCAGAGCCTGGTGAAATGATGGAAGGCTCCACATATTACCACTTCTCATCCTCACGACGCCTAAAAATAGAAGTCTTACTTGCTGGCAGGGAGCAGACCAGATAACTTGTGGAGGCCCCTCTGGTTCTGGGTTCGGCTCCTCTTTCACTGGTGATTTGTGTAGGTTCGTGAGACTGCAGGGTCAGGGGGAGCTTAGAGAGTCTAGCCAGTTAAGGCAGTGGTCAGATTTAAACAGAATTCATCCCTGACTGCTCCCTAACTGCTCTGTTTTTAGAGGCCTCCAGAAGAATGTACTCCATAGCTCCCTTGATTTATTTAACAACCTTAAATATCTGCTCGGGAAATTCTGTTTCTAAAACCAAAGTTCTCAGTGCCATGGATCCTTCTAGTTCTCAGGGGCTGTAGAAATGCTGTCACCATCTAGTGACACACTGTGATATCTTCATATACTGTACTCATCTTCTGAACTTTTACCTCTCCGTTATCCACGGATCTTATTTTCTGGCGACTATGTTCAAATTGTAGGTGCTGAAGATCCCAGTAGTTGAAAGGCCATCATAGTGGGATAACACATTTGCGTTTACTTCGTCACTCTACAAAGTAACTGGAAATTCTGACATAGGAAGACATACCAGTCCTTGCTCATCACTCCAAGATTAATGGTTTGGGACAGGGAAAACATTATTGACACAGGGAACTCACGCTACAGGGTGTGTACCCATTGCTCACCCAGTGGGAGGTAACATTTTCAGTCTTGGTCTGAGGAACTTCCTTTCACTTCCTTTGGGTGTTCACCACTGTCTGAAACAGGTCCAAAAGTAGGGAAGATCCACCCAAGGATTTCACACAGAGTCTTCTAAGTAGCCGATACTAATACAGGATTTGTCCTACAGGTCTGAGGCAAGTTCAAGTCCAGGGTCTGTGAATTTGGGGGCCCAACACAATTCAGTATGCTTCAGACACTAGTCACTACTTGTCTGGTTCAGCATTTGGCCTAGAGCAGTGCTGTCCCAGTGAACAATGGAAGTGAAATATGCGTGTTACTGTCTTCACCACTGAGAAGACAAGTTGCTCAGAGTGTGATGTTTCTAGCTCACTTAGGAGGAAATGAACTCAGTTTCTTTGATACCAGGGCAGTCAGTGGCTTTGTAGTAAAACAGTCATAAACATTTATTTACAACACCAATCTCAGTGTATTTATTGAAAGATACCAGATTCCCCTAGTCATGGAATTTATTTATTCATTATCAACTAATATTTACTGAGCACTAAGACATGCAAAACACCCTCTACACATTGGCGGTGCCCACAGGGAGCATTTACACCCCCTGACCTTGAGAAGTTCACCGCCTACAGAAGACAGCATACGTAGAATACAGATGCTGGTATTCCAGTAAGTGCCGTGTTAAAGGTGCCTGGAAACAAGGGCCGCCCCTGGCTCTGCTGTGGGAGTATGTGACATGGTGTTTGGAGCTGGTCTGGAAGCGAGGGACTTGCTCGTCCAGCAGAGAAGGAGGGAAGCTCCCCGACTGGTCGTAGCTCAGTGGGTTGGGCATCGTCCTGAAAACCAGAGGGTCACTGATTGAATTCCTGGTCAGGGCACCTGTCTGGATTACAGCCGGGCCATGTCCCCAGCTGGGGACATGCTCGAGGCTACCAATCAGTGTTTCTCTCAGACATCAGTGTTTCTCTCTCTTTCCCTCCCTTCTCCTCTCTCTAAAAACAAATAAATAAAATCTATTAAAAAAAGAAAAAGAAGCAGGGAGAGGCGGAGGTGCAGGACCTGAAGCACAGGAGGGGCAGGTACTTCCCAGAGGCAGATCTGGACAGGGAGGGTCAGGAGAGATTGTCAGGCACCTTCTCTGAGGGACGACCAGGGGTTCTGGCTGGCCAGGGCCAGTTCTGGTTTACGCCCGTACAATTAGTGGAGATGCCTCCTTTAACTCACGAGAGCGTCCCGGACAGATGATAAATCACAGGGCCACCTGGCCTACACACTATGCCGAGGAGGTGAACTAATCAGATACCTGTTCTGGAGAGAGAATTCCAGCAGCCATGAGGAGGGCTGTTTGTAAAGGGAAGAGACACAGATGGAAAGAATTTCTCCACAGAGAGAAGTAGAATTGGATACCACTTTCCCTGAAAGCTAACTCTATTCTTAATCATAATCTAAACACAAACTTGCCTAAGTATTGATTATAAGGTATCTATCTCCAATTATAATTTTTGAGCAGCATCAAGATTGCCTAGATGTTCTTCATGGATCTTAGTCTTTTAAACTATTAATAACTTTCAGAAGTAATACTAGCTAGTTATCTACCAGCCTGCCTTAAAAAAAACTATCACAGAAATATAAAGAACGTCCTGAGAAAGAATTACTTGGTCAGGGGGAATCTTGAGACATTTTTTGGAGAAAAGTTCTTAGCAGTGGTCTGGGTTAGAAGGTGGCTTGATATTTTTATAGGAAACTGCCACTGGCCATCATTGTGACATGCCTGTTGCATTGCCATCCTAGTCTTGCAAACAGGTTCTACAGAGCCACCCACACTTCTCAGCCGTCTCCTCTGAAACTAGTGAATGCGTCTCTGAGCTGGATGACTTGGACTGGGGTGTGTCTCTAATCCGTGGAGCTGAGTTCATAGACAGGGAGACCCAGCCTGTGTCGCCGGCCTCCTTAGCACTCCTGAACCAACCGGGCACAGCCTCATTACACAGGCACTTTCGGTAAACGCACCTTGCAGGTGTACTTCTGCGGTCTCCCACTTCTGGTGTGCATACACTTCCTCCTCCCCATGGGGCCACTTGGACTTGATGACAGCACAGTGACGTGAGACCCCACAAGGGCCAGCCGTCTGGGAGGGCCTGGAGCCCAGCCCGGGTTACTAACGTGCTCGTGTTGGGAGCGGCTCGACTGCAGGGAGAGCCCCGGCTCTGCACTGAGACTCGCCTGCACGTGGGGCCACTCTAGACCAGAGATTTGGATTGCTTGCCACTTTGGTTTCCCTTACCTTTATCCTCAGCCAAACACCATCACCTCCTCAGCAGTTTGCCCCGGTTAACATCCCGAAAGCCCAGGAACTGTGTCTGCTGTTCCTCTTGCCCACCCACAGGGCCCCGCCAGCTTCCCTTTACTTCCTCAAGCAAGTGGTGCCCCGGGTGCTGCGTCGTCTGCCGGAGCCTGCCCATCCTTCAGGTTCCAGCAGAAAGGCTGCTTCTCCAAAGAGGCCTCCCCAGACAAGTCCAGGTCCTCGTGTTAGTGTCATCAAATAACACCTGTTTTTTCTTCATAGCATCACAATTATAGTTAATTTTCATGTGATTTTCTTTAAATTTAGCATCTCTCACTTTCAGGAGATTGTGAGAGTTCCCTGAGGGGAGGACAGTGTCTGTCTACCAGGCTGGATGCTCAGTCACTGTGTACTGAGTGACTATTTAGGAAGCTATAGAGGCATTTCTTATAACTGAATGTCCTTCACCTTGATTAGAAACAGGCTCTGAAACACACACATGGACTTGACCTTCAACTCTGGACTGACTCCCTGTTCACACACCACTGGTAACAAAGTCATTACTTGAGAATGTTTACCGACCACCACCTTCCAACTCAATCCTGTCCTGAATAGATAGGAGTCCACAGCCCCAAATCGTCCCCGGGCAGATGAAGAACGGGTGCTCCTGGGGACAGAGGCGGCAAAGCAGGCAATCGAAGGGTTGGGTTCCAGATTCCAGATTCTGAGCTGCTGCTCCCTGTGCTTGCTCCCCAGGCCGGCGAGGTGGGGCTCCAGGGGGACCGAGGCGGGTCAGCACTGTAAAGTGCGTGCTGCCCGGACGCCTTCAGTTGCTATAAAGAAAAACCTTTTCTTTATGGCACTGGTTTAGCACATGAGAGTGTTTTCTAGAGAATGAAATTGTTTCTAGTTCTACACATTATGAAACAGGAAAAGCCGTCGTTAAGCATGATGGACTGTCTTACGTAATGGTGACACTGAGGAGTATGTTGTCTCTGGAAAGATCTCACGTCACCCTCTGTAACAGCAACAATAAGACACTGGCAAGCCTCGCTGGGGCTGGCTTCTGTACTCTGCCCCCAGAACGTGGCGTGGCTGTGAACCTCAGGAAACTCCTCAGAGTCGGAGCTGAAAGCGGAACTGCGTGGAAGCCTCTGTGGCTCTCTGTGTCTCTGTGGTCGCAGTTACTTTCCCTCTCATTCTGTAGTTATCTGTATGCTTGGTCTATCTGCCCTATTGAACTGCAAGTTCACTGAGAACAGGGAGTGCGTCATGTATATGTTTGAGTCATCCATTTGCACCCCGCACAGGAAGCAGGAAGTCAATACCAAAGGCGGGAATAAAGGAAAGCAGGTGGGTCGGCAGGCTCTGGTTAGAGGAAGGGAGGGTGTGGAATGCACCCGGGGTTGTACACCACCCCACAGCACTGACGGTGTAGCCACTTAACAGTGATTGCTAAGTGCAGGGCGTGGGCTCGGAAAGGAAAGCGTGCTGGAGATTTTCCCAAGTGACTGTGAGGGAAGCTGTAATTAGAAACTTCAGAGTGAGGTAAGAAAAACCTACCTGCTAGTTGACAGCCCCCTTCTTGGCCCATTTTGACCAAATCATGGTGGGAAAGAATGGAGTGTGGTGAGGGTACTCTGCCCTTACCCCTGTGCTCTGCTCACGGCCTCCACACAAGAGCTCCGGCCCCAGTGGCAGCAAGGACTCCGCACCGACCACTGGGGCTGGTGTTGTGTTGTGGGAAGTGCTTCTACACGTGACCTCCTAATGGTCCATGGGCGGTTGGACACAGCCCACTGACTTCCGGATTCTTAGAGGAAAGTTAAGCAAAGCAGACTTTAATCAGTTTTTGATACAGCTCACCATCTCTTGCTAGCCTTTAGCCCAGCGAGAATCAGTAAACCAAAATCAGCATCACAGAAATAAAGAAAGGTTTAAATAAGCCAAGTGCAACTTTGTAGTTCATCTTAAAGCAAGTGTAGCAGTCCACAGTTGAATGTCGCATTGCGGTGGAGGCAGAGGGAGAGCTGCCTTGCGGCCCCTCCTGCGTGAAGCAGACCTTCTCATTGCTCAGTCTGAAATGGTTCCCACTGGTGTGCAAATGCACGGGCTGAGGTCCCCACATGAGTCTTAGAGTAACCTCATCCCCTTCTGACGTATGATTTATATGTTTACAAATACTATTATGGCAAAGAAAATGGACAAGTCACCAAAAAAAAAAACAAGATACAAATGGTTAGTGATATGGAAAAATAAAACTTTTCAACTTCACTAATAATCAAAATGTGTTAGCAAAGTGATAAGGTACTATTTTTTCTTCAAGTCAATGTAGCTGATTTTAATGGTAATATTCTACACTAGTAAGACTGCTTTAAGATTCTGCAATGATATATTGCTGGTGAAAGAGGTAATTGTTACAAATCTGGAAAACCCCTTGAAAGCATGAATCAAAAGTCTTTTGAATGTTCCTGTACTTAAAAAGGATGAATGGAAATATAATAAAATGTTAGTAGTAGTTATATCACCTGCCAAAAATTTGTGTGTCTGACAAAGAATCCTCAAATCCATCTTAAGAAAGTACAGGGTTTAGGCTTCTTTTATGTCAAAAGAAGGGAAAATGGGGGGAGCAAGTGGTGACTGACAGCCACAGGTATCTGGGCACCCGCAAGGGTCGGAGGAAGATGGTGCTCAGTCTGTTGACCCTGGTTACTGTGAATTTAAACCATTGGTAAACAATGCACATTTCCCTTATCTTACTGTCTGGGAAGGGGCTGCAGACGGAAGCTCTGTGATGATTAGCATCTCTGCCCGCAAGAAGCTCTTTACCCAAAGGCTGTGGGAACAAAGCCCTCGTGAGCGGGGTGGAGTCAGAGAGGCCAAGCACTTCACCCTGTGACATTTATTCACATACTACGTTGCACATTTAGAGTCAGAGGGGAAGGTGTACAGCCATGACTTATTCATATCCTTTGTCCTAACAGCCCCCAAATATGTCCTTAGAAAGTGATCAGAAACGTAACTGAATTTTCTATGTAAAGATGCACATAGCAGTTATTATAAATAGAGGAAAACTGGAAACAACCTAAACATTAGAAGTATATCTAAATAAACTTGTGTAGCCATGTGACAACATTTTTTTGCAGCCATGAAAACTTACCTTTACAAACTTTTTGTTGTCAAAGGACATGCTTATAAGCCTTTGTACGTAAGTGATATTATAGCCGAGTTGCGATCAACTTTGAAACTAAAACCTGCATAAAAACAAAGTAGAAGAAAATATATAAAAATGATTACTTCTAGGTGCTTTAGTTTTTACCTCTTTCAACTTTTCTGTGCTTTCTGAGTTAATTTCAATGAGCATATATTGCTTGATAATCAAGAAAAAATGAAAGAAAATGTAATTACCTTTCATAGCCCTATGAACCAATTAGCATATTTATAGAAAAGGAAGAGATTGGGTTTTTCCCAAAATAGTTTAGTTCTGTCACCACATTCAACAGCACAGCATTGGTAAATATAGGAGCTGACTGCTGGGAATAGATATAATTCACCTACACCTCAAGAAATTGATGGTAGGTGATCAGTAAGAAGAGTACTAAGGATGGAAATAGTGAAATGTCATAAAAAGTAATGGTAATAAAGCATATAAGAAAAATTAACTCTGACAAACAAGATTCTTACTGCATATACATTACAAATGTGTGATTTTTAAAAAGATTTTATTTACCTTTAGAGAGAGGGGAAGGGAAGGAGAAAAAGGGGGAAACATGGGTAAGTTGCCTCTGCACTCCCCGATCTGTGGACCTGGCCCGCAACCCAGGCATGTGCCCTGACTGGGAATCGAACCAGCAACCTTTCTGTTCACAAGCCAGTGCTCAGTCCACTGAGCAGCACCAGCCAGTGCACAGATAAGTGATTTAAAAACAACCATCACCAACACTTTTTATACAACCTTTTCTTTAAGGAACTTTCTCAACAGGCAAAGGGCAGGAAACTCAGGGTCACCCTCAGTTATTTAGAAGCCCCTGAAGGACGATTTGGTTCATAATAAAAAGGACTCACAGTTGAGTGACCTTAGGCCAACTTCAGGAACAAATTAAAATAATTTGTGCGTGTGTGTGTGTGTGCACATGCACGAGGTACTTAGTAAACACATGAAGATAATACAAAGAGTTAGCAATTACTAGTTTGTACTCCATTCTAGGCACCATACATATGCTAACTCACGTAAACCTGACGACAACTCTAGAAGGTGGGTTCCATTATCCTCCTTTTATGTCTGAAGAAACTGAGGCACAAGGAGCTTGGTACCCTGCTCACCATCACAGCTACTTAGCAGTGGGCAGGCAGCCAGGGGACCCGGCTCCAGAGTCCTCACCCCACTGTGCCCTGTACCACGGGTTATGCCTCTCAGATGTGAGGCAGCGGTGCTATTCAACGCAGAAGGGGGGGCATTTAGACAGGAAGCACATTTTAAAATAGAAAATGAGAGGGGCAGCAGAGAGGGACCTTGTAAATGACCTCTGTTTCCTCTCATCTCCCTGGGAATTTGTTCTCTAGCCAAAGCAGCAAGAACTAGGGAGGAAGCCTTTTTTCTCTTGAAAGGGACGGACATCTCTGGGCCTTTACTGTCAGCGGTTGACATCGAACAATGAGCCCTTGAATGGAGAGTCATTTGTTTGCCGTTTCAAACCACAGGTGTGAGCCTGTGATGATAGCAGCACATTACTTATTTTCTGCTCATCCCGCAGTGAAAAAGTGCTGATATAATGTGCTTCCATAAAAGTGTGAAGTAAAACGCTTTGACTCCAACTTTGAAGAACACCCTTCACTTCCCAGAGCAATGTCTTCTTTTTCCTTGTTGCTCCATCTTTAACTGTTAACCGCCTGATGCCCCACGTTATTTTCTGGTCTGCTCGTGCTCGGCAGTGAACAGTTTCTACCGAGCCTGGGCACTCGGGGGTTAGACCTCACTCTTAAGATCAGGGCCCTGCCTCAGGGAGTGTCCTTTCCCTGTCCCACTGCTGTCCATGCAGCTAAACTGTCAAAAATGAGCCCAGAGGCCCAATCTGGCCTAGCACCGAGATGGTTTTGCACTGCAGTGGCTGGGGGTGGGATGGTGGAATCAAAAGAAGGATAACATTTTGTGACATCTGAACATTATATAAAATTCAAATCCATTATCCACAGGAGAAATTGGATGGGACCACACATGCCCATCGCTTACATCCACACGGCTGTGGCCAGGGTGAGCAGTTGCAGCACAGACTCTGTGGTCTGCAAAGCTGGAAGAGTTACTGTCTGGCCCTTCACAGAAAAGCTCTGCTGACCCCTGATGCGCTGCAGCAAAACATTTCGGTCTCCACCCAGTTTGGCGGCTTGTTACCGAGACAGGTTAAGGCTCACGTGGTTTCTCTGAGTAACTGTACTGCCAAAACCTCGGGTTTAATGTTTTGTCCCAGAAGTCACTAACCATCTCTGCATTCATCGTGGTTACACTGGGCCATTTCCTTCTTAAGCTGCCCTAATTGGAGTGATTTCCCTACATTATTTGTCTGTAAAACATTCGAAGTCTCTGGGAGCACTCTGTAAAAGAGAGAAACATTAATGGTTCCACAAGAACCTATAAAATCCTTCAATTTAGAGCAATTGAGTTTAGAATTTAGAGCAATTCACTTTCTTACAGACCCCAAAACATGATTTCCTATTTTCCCTTCTCTTAATTCTGTGGTCTCAACATTAGATTTGCTATTGTTCTTTTTGTTTTTTGTATAAAGCCCAGGAATTAGTTACTGATTGCTCAGATTCATTTTAAAATGTAGTTAAAACTTTTTAGAGCACAAGCCCATGTCTGCCCAATTCATAATGGACTTATGTGAGCTGAAGTTAACCCACTGGCAGCATTTCATCACCTGCGTGAGCTGCAGCAACCGCTCAGTCCCAGAGCAGTGCCCTCCACCCACTGGGAGCCCCTCAGGAGCCCCGTCCTGCATCCTTCCAGAGCACACGCTTGTGCAGCACCCACAATGCACCAAGCCTTGCCTCTATACCCAGTCACCATCTCAGACCACCTACAGTCGTTTGCAGGGAACAGCTGTTGGCCCTGACCAGTGTGGCTCAGTTGGTTGGGCGGCATCCTGCAAAGCGAAAGGTTGTCAGTTCAATTCCTAGTCAGGGTACATGCCTGGGCTGTGGGCTCTGCTCCCAGTCAGGATGTGTGCAAGAGGCAACCGATTGATATTTCTCTCTGCAGTAATATTTCTCTCCCTCTCTTTCTCCCTCCCTTCCCTTCTCTGTAAAAATAAATAAATGAAATCCTTTTAAAAAAAAATACAACTATTTTAGAGTTAATAATGTGTGTGTGTGTGTGTGTGTGTGTGTGTGTGTAGGTAGGTACAGAAAAGTTCTTGAGAAGAAAGTACAGAATCCCGTGAGTACCCAGAAGAAGGCTTTACAGAACAGTTGGTCTTTAAATTGTCTGTCCTTGCCATAAATAACCATGTGCATCTGCCATGTGTGAGGCCCTGGGTTAGACAGATCACAGCCCCGGGCCCCTGGAGCTTATGCTGAAGCAGGGCAAACAAACAAACCAAATCAACAAATGACTAGAAGTAGTTCCCTGTTGTAGTAAATGCTAAGGATAAATAAACAGGCTTCTAGGAGAGAGGATTAAAGAAGGTGACTTAGTTTGGGTAGAGTGGTCAGAGAAGGCCACATGGAGAGGTGACATTTGAGGTTTGAAAGCTGAAATGGAGCTGGCTCTGTGAAGACCAATCCAGGCAGAAACCGTTGATACAACGGCCCTGAGACGGGTGAGGGCCTTTGGAAGTGAAGAAGTATGAGGAACTGACAGGCCTGTGAGTCTGGTTGCGGAGGGCAGAGGGGCAAGTCTGTGCAGGCAGGGGTTTGGAATAACACACTTGTTGGTGGACCCGCGCCTAACGAGGAAGACCGTGCACGTGGGGCTCTAGTCAGGAAGAAGGAAGAGCAGGTGGGAGGGAGGCGCCAGACTGACAGGCCTCGCATACCAGGCAGAGGGGTTTGGGCTTCATCCAGCAAACAACAGGCAGCCAAAACAGAGGGGAATTTTGCATTTCTGGTTTAAAATATTTTTTCTGATAACCAAAGACAACTCTATACATAGGAATTTTGGAAAATGTACACAAGGAGGTTGAAAAAACCTGTAAGCACACTTTCAAACCATTGTTAAAATTGTTACATCTCCTTTGCATATATATGTATATATATAAAACTATATATATATATAGTTTTCTAAAAATGAGACTTTCAAATACTTTGTTTTGTGATTGCTGTTTCACTTAACAATATGGAGCAAACATCCTGCAAATGTTGTCCCATGCCACTGAGTACTCTTTTCCAGAACAGCATTTTATACCTGATGGTATTTTATACTAAAAATAAACCAAAATGTATTTATTTTTATTGTTTAACTGTCAGCCTTTGTTGTTGGGCATCTAGAATGCTTCCAGTTTTCCGTGTTATAAACAATTCTGCAATAACTGTCCTTAGAGGGGTTATTTTTTCATATCCATGATTCTTTCCCTAGAAATTCCTGGAAATGGAATTGTGGGGTCAAAGGGTGTGCGTTTTTCAAGGTTTCTTCACCTATTTCTAGATTAGCTTCCTAGAGCTGCCATTTTACGCTCCCATCAACCCAGTACGAGTGTGGTTCATGCACCACATTACTCAGTCAGCCCTGGATTTACTTTGTCAATTAGACAGAGAAAAGACTTTGATAACCATTGTTTTCTTCTGTGTTTCTTAAGTGAAATTGAACCCTTTCTTCCATGATCTACTCGTCATCTGTCCATGGGTCGTGAATTGTTCATATCCTTTGCCTCTCTTTGTTATTTGATGCCTTCATCATTTGGTTACTGATGTGTAAGAGTTCTTTATGTGTTAGAACCATTAACCTCATATATGTCACAAATATTTTCCCAGTTCATATTTTTAAACTGCATTATTTTTTTCTACAGAAGTCAAATCTGCCTTTGCCTTTAGGTGTTACCTGAATGCTTTAAAAATTCATATAACCTGTCCAAAACTGCATAGTATTCACATATTGTCTTCTTATTCTGAAATGGTTTTGTCTTATAAATTTTAATAATTTGTCATCTTTAATCAGCCTTCTGTATTAAGACAGCTGCAGAATTGTGCAGGAGGTTTCATGGGGAAAGGAACTGGGAACAGGGGCACAGTCGGCCAAGAGGGCTGTGGTCCTGCTGATGAGCCTGACCCTTCTCTGCCCCCACAGTCCCGTTGCACAGCATTTGCCCATCACCAGCGAAACCTCTCATTACGGGCGGTGGTTCTCAGGGTGGTGAAGGCAGGGGAAGAACTGCTGGCTCCATTGAGAATCCCTGGTGGAGATTTAGAGGAAACGATATATTTACTAGAGGTTTGTGACCGGCGCTGGCAGGGTCAGCACCTCAATGGCTCTAGGCGTGACGAGCACAGTAACCCAGTGACTCTTGGGTTTTTATTTGGGTGACAGGTGAATCATGGTTCCATTAACCTAGACTGTAAAGACTGGCAGAGATGGAGCTGCAGAAAGGAGGAAGAAGCATGGAAGATGATGGAGACAGTTGAGGACTGACTCATTTTGAAAGGCCATAGGTCGGTCCAGGTTGAGAGATCCAGGCAGTGAGGACAGGTGTCTGGGGCGCGGAGGCTGGAAGCCAGCTGTCTGAAGGAAGCTGAAGCAGTAGGAGTGAAGGAAACAATCCATGTGTGGAGAATAACAGGAGAAACATGGCCAAGAAGGCACTCCGGGGAACACAGAAATTCTGGGCACTCTGGGGCGGCAGAGGGGTGTTGAAGAGAAAAAATAAGCAAAGGAACTAAGAAGAAATTGTCAAAGTAGAAGAACCGGAATACAGTGGTTCCAAGAGAAAGTGTCAAGGATAGAGATGATCTCTAGCATTGGAACTTTCTAGCATGATGCCCGGGTTCTTTGCTGTGGAAATCTGCCCCTTCTTTTCTGCTGCTGCTATATTCCTCTTTGTTTTTATATATCAGATCCATTCATAACTCTTTATACCACTTTCCCTGCCCACAGTGACTGTCCCCCGGCCCCACCTACTGAAGCACTCATCTTCCAAAAGCTATCTCAGGTGTCACCTTCTCTGTAAATGTAATTCTGTGCATCCCTCCCCAGAATTGTACCATTTATCCTTGGAGATCCCTCAGCACTCTAGTGCTTCCCTGCAGGTGAATGTATCACCTTGTGTAGTAGTTACGTACTTATTAGTGCTTTGCAGACATTTCTAAGAGAATTCCCTCAAGCGACAGAGAAGTAAACTCAGCGTTCACTGGGACCACGTCCTGGCATGTTTCTTTTAAAGCCTTGTGTTTATTTTAACAATTAATGCTATCCTTCATTCTGCCATTCTAAGTGTTGGTTCTAATGTCATTGAGTGGTAAAGGTTTCCAGTTACTTACCTAGAGTGAAGCTGATTCTCTAAGAATATGCTCAGTGTTTGCCCCATAGCTCACTTACTATAGCACACTGCTGAGCAGCCAAGGGAACTGAACTCTAGTTTAGGGAACTTAAGGTTACAGATGTATCTCTCACTGTATCAAGAGCACTGTGTCTTTACAAAAACTGTATCTTCTTTAATACCATATTCCCAGTGCCTGGCACAGTATCCAGTACGTAGAAGGCATGGGTATATACTTACCAAAGCAAAGAAAGGAGGGAGGGAGGGAGGGAGGGAGGGAGGGAGGGAGGGAGAGGATGGAAGAACAAATGAATAAATGGAAGGAAAGGAGGGAAGAAAGGGTAGGTGACAGATGGGAGGGAGGGGGTGGATGGGTGGATGGATTGTAAAGGTTAAAGCATAAGTAGTACAGAAGTAAAGGCAATGCATATAAACTACTCTCTTAAGAAGCTTAGCTGTAAGGTGTGACATCAGGAGGCAGTAGCTAGCAGGACACTGGCCTTATGGATGGTTTAATTTGGGGGCATTTTGCTGGTGGGGAGAAAAGAATGGGTGGTCATTGGGTCTTTTCTTTATTGGGGAAGACCTGAACATGCTTATAGGCTGAGGAAAAAACACACAGCTAGTGGAGGAGAGGGCAAAAATATTCATTCAGCTCACTCAGATGTGTATTGAGTACCAGCAATGTGCCAGGCACTGTAGCCAGGAGTGAGCGAGACAAAGTTTCTGTGCCAGGGCTTTTATCCTAGTGAGAATATGGGGTGGGGAGAGAGGAAGAGGAAGGATAATGGGCTCTCTTCCGAGAGGAGGTAGAACTGCGTGCTGATTGTTGCTTTCTTAGGAAGAGCAAAATGTTACAATGTTTGGCTTGGTCACACATAATAGTGGAGATGAGACTGTTGGAGAAAAACCCACGTGCATTCCAGTGCCTCCTGGGTATGGTCGTGTGTATGTGTCTCACTTGGAGGAGTAAGAGTGAGGCTGGATGTGTCCACTACGGATTTGCCAAAAACATTTCTCTGCGGTGATTCAGACAAGAGGCAAGGTGATGTATTCAGATATGGAAGTGGAACAAAGACAGAAAAAGATGTGGCTGAGTCTCTGTCTGGCCAGTCAGCCTAAGCTTTTCTGGTTTTTAGTAAGTGACTCATTTCCCGTTCATGTGGTTTCCCTAACATATTCTGCCTACGTAAGACTGGCTGTTACATACAAATGGAAATAATACGTGATCTGGGCATGGGCTGCATATTGATTTTTCATCTACTTCATAATTATATTAATGTTCACTCTGAACCCTATAGTTTCGACCATTTCACAGCCCCCTTCCCGGAAGTCATTTATTACCGGATATTGGCAGCTCCGCTCTGTGTTTAGTTACAGTGAATAAAATATTTTCAGTGTCAGAACTGCAGAAGATCTCATTTGTAACTCTATGTTAATTCTGTTTCACAGATATTATTAAGAAATGGCTGTGAACTGGAAAAGAGGGTATTTTTAAATTACTTTTACGATTTCTGTTTCTTTTACTGCAGACTATCCCCATATACTTTTTGGAAGTAGGTGTAGTCACAGGTGTGTTTTTTAATGACTTAGAAACCAAATCTACAAAGACTAAAAACATTGGACTCTGAGTCTGTGATCTGCTCGTTTTTAATGATGCAGTGTTAGGGGCTGGACTAATCCTCTGTGGTAGCTGGAACATTTTGCTTTAATCTTTGTAACAGGTTAGATCATAAGACAGTGAACACCAAAAAAAAAAAATCACAGCCCTGTACTAGTAAACTTTTTTTATATTGAATATTGCCTTAAATTAATCATTGCTGAAAGCTTGGAAAATCCTTTTCATGGTACTGGTAAAGAAACTTGACCTAACATTGATGCTTAGCTTTAAATTAAATTGTTTCTATTTAAGTATTTGCTATCATAGAATCCTGAGCTAGGCACATCTTTGTCAATTTGATACTTTTCCCAGGGTTTCTGCACTTTGCATTTGCACCTCAAAATACTCCTGTTAAGGTACATAATGGAATTAACAGTACACCTTGTTTGACAGGTGAGGAAAATGAGGCCTCTGAATTAAAGAGACTTGGCCCTGATCAGGTGTCTGAGTTGATTGAAGCCTTGTCCCATACACCAAAAGGCTGTGGGTTTGATTCCCAGTCAGGACACAGACCTAAGTTCAGTCCCCAGTTGGTGCGTGTATGGAAGGCAACCAACTGATGCTTCTATCTCTCCCCTTCCTCCTTCCTCTCTCTCTAACATCAATAAACATGTCCTTGGGTGAGGATTAATTAAAAAAGAGACAGAGAAACTTGCCCCAAGTTATACAGATAACAGACATCTGCATATGTATCACAAACCCTGCCACCAAAGAGTTTATAGTCTAAGGCAGAGGCAAATGAGCATTTATAGGAGTAAGCCTCACTCCCGTAAGCAGAAAGACATTTCCTTAACACGGCTACACACAGAGCTTCACAAAGTTGTAAGGAAGGTCAATGCTGTGCTCTTCCCGTGACCCCACTAATATTTTCAGTAGGGCTCACTACTCACTGCCCATCTTTAAATATTAGTGTTTATGGTCGTAGCAAACAGTTATGCCTTTTTGTGGAGAGTGCATGTGTGATGTGTACACATATAAATAAAAAGTGGTAACAACAAGTACAGCCCCCATTTGAGTCTCATTCAAAACAGCATCTTCCCACTGGCCCCGGAGAACAGATTTCTTTCTGAGATCCTCTTGTTGAGCTCAAACAGATCCTGCTCCAGTCCTAACCACTTCTCATTAGGCCCCATTCTCATTCCCCTCTTCTCCCAGTCATGCCTGGATGTTCTAGTGGACAGCCTTTTGGCCAGGGCCACATGTCCTCAGCTTAGGGCTCAGTAGGAGTCCCAGCAGTGATTGCTCTTTATCCACGGGGCAAACACACTAAGAGGAGCCTTTAAGCAGGGCCGTCCAAATACAGACTGCATGCCCCCATCACCAGAGATACACAAGCTGAGACCCAGGGATCACTTGGGATGCCCTAGAAGGTGCTGGCTGGTTGAAAAAGAGAATCGGGAAAGACTTCTCTCTCTTTTTTAAAAAGATTTTATTTATTTATTTTAGAGAGGGGAAGGGTAAGAGAAAGAGAGGGAAATATCACTGTGTGGGTTGCCTCTCACTCGCCCCTTACTGGGGACCTGGCCCGCAACCCAGGCATGTGCCCTGACTGAAAATCGAACTGGCTACCCTTTGGTTTGCAGCCCACGCTCAGTCCACTGAGCTACACCAGCCAGGACAGGAAAGACTTCTCTTGATCCAAGCCTCTATGAATTTAAGGCAGAAGAAGCAACCTTTATGCCTATGGACACAGGAGGCATGACCCAGTAACACCTATGCAGTGCAGAAAAGCACGGCATTCATTTAATTTACCTTATTGCTTTGAGCTACACATTCCTTAGCTGTAAAATTGGGATAAAAATACTTGCCTCGTGGGATTTTCATGTCGATTGATTTAAATCATGAAACAGAATGCAAAATGCCTGGTACAGTGTCTGTCAGGTGCCAAGTAACTGGAGGTTCTGGTAGAAGACTCACTTCATACCAGGTGCCACAACATGTGCAGCAAAGACTTGGTTGCTGCTGTGGGGAAGACGCATTCTTCCTTTGATGACGAGCTCAGCCTTCAGCAATGGGCCTCAGCGACAGTCTACATAATGCTAACAAAATAAGCAAATGTCGCTTTCAATTTGCATTTGGGCATTACTAATCTATAAACCTTAAGGTTTTATAGGATATGAACTATAGCGGAATTTGGAGTCCTTTCTTGGGGTCTCTCCTAAAAGGCAGGAGAACTCATTTATCTATGCGTGGAACTACAGAGATTTGGGGAAGCAATCAGTTCTCTTTAAACCGTATCCCTGACAGTTATCCTCAAAAATCCTTTGTCTGCTCCTCTAGGAAAAGTGCTGGGAAACAGCCAGCATGCAGGAATTCAAAAGACAACTGGTACAGAACAGAAATGTGTGCTAAAAATACTGAAAGCGACAAGGATTCATCTGCAAGCAGAATAGACTCTGTATGCCCCCTGCTCTGGACTTGCTCTGAGCTTGTGATGGTTCTGTGTTATTTGGGGATGACAGTAATTACAGAGCCAGAGTGCTCCTCAGCAGAGACAGACAGAGCTCCGAGCTGAGGGATGGTTTCCATGGCAATAGCATCAGCATCTGAATGTCTTCCTGTCACAACAAGTTGGTGATTTAATGAGTTCATTACTAAATTCCAAAGGAAAACCGAGCGTGGATGAGGTACTTACTGTTCAGCCCCCAAGTGCCTAAATCCGAAGTGGCCAGTCACTTGCATCAGTGCAGCGTCAGCATAGACACCTGCTCAGGGCCTGGACACAAGCAGCCTGGGGGCTCCAGGTGGCAGATCGGATGTGGGGGAGGGAATCCCCCCAATCTGCAGCCACATGGTCTGCAAAAGCCTCAGTGCCTGTCATTCTAGGAGTGTGAAAGAATCACATGAGTCTCTGTGATAAGCTTGCCCTAGTCAAACCTAATGGGATTCATAATAACAGCTGCCGAACCCAGATGTATCCCAGGTCCTTTAGGAAGAAAGCCTAGAAAATAGACTTTAAATTCTATTAGTGTATAAACAGAAGCAAAGGGGGAGCAGATGTCAACCTACTTGCATTCTTCCCTGTAGAGCAGAGGAATGCTTAATGTGGAACCAAAAAAGAATAATCTGGATACATTGAGAAAGCAGGGATGTCATTAATATGGGTGATTGCATATAAAATTTGAGCTGAAAGATAAGGTATCACAATAAAAGTATATCATAATTAACCTTCATACCTTGCTGCCATTGTTAATGAAAATCTCTGATCTGGCTAGCAGAGTAATATAGCCTTAGTCGGGTCAGTGAACTAGGGGCCAGGTAGGAGCAGAAGAATGGGATGGTCACGATTCCTCAGGAGTATCCCATTAGCTGGAAGTAGAGTGGTATTTCACTCCTCTCATATTCCTTTCCCCACCAGTTCAATAAATGCCTGTTCCCTCAAAGTGTTCGCAATCTAATAATGGAGACAAATTCAGAAAGAAGCATAATACAGGAAAAGAGTGTGTTCCTGTTTTTCCCCTCCTTGCTGGGCACTACTACCGAGTCATGTGCTTTACATACGTTTTTTCCTTCAGCCTTCTAGTAACCCTATGAGGTGGGTATTGCTCCCATTTTCCAGATGAGGAAACAGACCCAGGGATGCTGCGTGACTTACCCCAAGTGCCCGTGGCTAATAAGTCACAGAGTCAGGATTTCAGCTCAGTTCTCTCTGACTGCTTGGCCCCTGTTATTATGCCCTTTGCCTAAAAAGAAGTGCAAACTCAGAGCCACAGGTGCTCGGAAGGAAGAGGTGAGAAAGGAGGCAATACTTGATGGGACATTGGGAGGTGGGCACATTCCTCCCCTCCGTCCTACATTAAGCACTGATTCTGTGCAGGTACTGTGACACAGGTGGGCCAGGTCTGTGCCCGGTTACAAGGAAGAGAGGAAACGTAGAGATGGAAAAATCACAGAGAGCCAAAAATTCCCATTTTATCTTATATCAAATATTTTACCAGATTAACAGACAAGGTAGGAAATTTGACTAATTTGCAGATGCATGTATACAGGTGGTGCAAAAGTAGATTTACAGTTGTGAGTATGTGAAATATAGTTTATTCTTATATTATGATTTATTAATTATTGTATTCCATATGCACAACTGTAAACCTACCTTTGTCTCACCCTGTTTGTGTATGTGTGTATATACCAATAAAGCCCCTTTTTTATTACAAAATCTTTTATTACAAAATTATAAGCATGTATTTCTGTAACATAACAATATCACACTCAAGCACACCACATGACATTTTAGGTAAAATGTTCAAATTAAAACTATAAATTACTGCACCCATATTACTACCCTACCAACCACACTCAAGCAGGCATAACTTCTGCCAAGCCCTGTGTATGCTTAGAATAGCAGAGAAGGTTAACCGCATATGGGGGGTATGCACATGCCAGTGTTAACCCTTTCCTGTTTTAGTAAAAGTAAAGAAAAATAATTCTTGACTGATGGGACACCTGTGAAGCATATGCAGTCGAGTCTCCTTTTTCTATGTGAGAATGTACTGACTTTCAGGAACGACATCTGGCAGGTTTCCTGGGGTTGCTGAGAGCCACTAACCTTAACCAGTAGGACATGCTGGGGACAAGACAGGAGAAGCTTGCTGGTATTGCTAGGTGGACTGCCCAAGATGTGGCTGATAACAAAATTATTACCAACTCAATTGTCCTTGGTTCAGATATAAACTTTAAAATATAAGCCTTTAGAAAAGGAAAAGGAAAGCTGAACTGAAGAAAAGTGATTCTGTTTGTATAAAATTATTTGTGTGTTAAAGAACTTAGAAAAAAAGAGATTCAGTTCTATAGACTTACCGGGATGGCTTTGGAATATTAAAAGTTGCAAAGTTAAAAAAATCATTTCTTTTTTAAATACGTTTTATGAATTATGCTATTACAGTTGTTCCATTTCCCCCCCTTTATTCCCCTCCACCCCCCACACCTCCTCCCATCCACATTCCCCACCCTTTAGTTCATGTCCATGTGTTGTACATGTAAGTTCTTTGCCTTCTCCATTTCCAACACTATTCTTAACCTCGTCCTGTCAATTTTGTACATGCCATTTATGCTTCTTATTCCCTGTATCTTTTCCCCCATTCTTCCCCCTTTCTCTCCCCGCTGATAACCCTCTATGTGATCCCCAGTTCTGTGATTCTGTTCCTTTCAAGTTGTTTGCTTAGTTTTGGGGGTTTTTTTTAGGTTCAGTTGTTGATAGTTGTGAGTTTATTGTGATTTTACTGTTCATAGTTGTGATCTTCCTTTTCCTAGATAAGTCACTTTAACATTTCATATAATAATGGTTTGGTGATGATGAACTCCTTTAGCTTTACCTTGTCTGAGAAGCACTTTATCTGCCCTTCCATTGTAAATGGTAGTTTTGCTGTATAGAGTAATCTTGGATATAGATCCTTGCCTTTCATGACTTGCAATACTTCTTTCCAGCCCCTTCTTGCCTATAAAGTTTCTTTTGAGAAATCAGCTGACAGTCTGATGGGAACTCCTTTGTAGGTAACTCTTCTTTTCTCTTGTTGCTTTTAAGATTCTTTTCTTATCTTTAATCATGGGTAATGTAATTATGATGTGCCTTGGCGTGTGCTTCCTTGAGTCCAACTTCTTTGGGACTCTCTGAGTTTCCTGGACTTCCTAAAAGTCTATTTCCTTTGCCAGATTGGGGAAGTTTTCTTCCATCATTTTTTCAAATAAGTTTTCATTTTCTTGCTCTTTCTCTTCTACTTGTGGTACCCCTATGATTCAGATGTTGGAATGTTTAACAGTGTCCTAGAGGTTCCTAAGTCTCTCCTTGTTTTTTTGAATTTTTGTTTCTTCATTCTGTTCTGTTTGAATGTTTGTCTTCCTTCTGGTCCAAACCATTGATTTGAGTCCCGGCTCCATTCCCATCACCATTGGTTCCCTATACATTTTCCTTTACTTCATTTTTCATAGCTTTCACTTTTTTCTCTGTTTTTTGACCATCCTCAAACAATTCTGTGTGCATCCTGATTATCAATGTTTTGAACTGTGCATTTGATAGGTTGGGTATCTCTTTGTCACTAACTTGTATTTCTTCTGGAGCTTTGATTCAGTCTTTCATTTGGACCTTTTTTTTTCCTCAGTACACCTCTTATGTAGTGAGGGATGGAGCCTTAGGTATTCACCAGGGCGGGGCAACCTAGGTCTCTGCAATGTGACACTGTCTGTGGGGAAGGGATCCAAAAGGGAACAGTGCTGCTTGCTCAGCTCTCTACTGTCTTTCAGTCACTCCCCCCACTACCCAGAAGCAAATTGGGCTCTCCTGGTGCTGATTGGAGGGTGGGTGGGCTTGTGTACCTTCTAGGACCCTGTGGGCCACTCCAAGTAACTCTCCTGTGAGGCTGGGAGTTTCTCCCACTGCCTGAACCCCACAGGTGTTTCAGTCAGTAGTTTGAGGCTTTATTTCCCTGTTCTGGAACTCTGGGTTGTGCGGTCTGTCTTGCTCCCCAGTTACTCCTCCTGGTTTATCTGCATGTGACTATAGGACCCCTGCTCTGCCAGATGTTGCCTGATCCTCCAGCAGCTGCCTTGCTGCAAGTCCTCTCTCCCAGCTGCCTGTCTCTGCCCCTCCTACTGGTCTGGATGAATGTCTCTTCTTCAGCTCCATGGTTGTCGGACTTCCATACAGTTCAGTTTTTGTCAGTTCTGGTTGTTTTTTGTTTTTAAATTTGTTGTTGTTCTTCTTTTGGTGGCACAAGGAGGCACAGTGTGTCTACCTATGCCTACATCTTGGTCAAAAGTAAAAAAATAATCTTTTCATTGACTCGTATATATTTTGAATAGTTCCAGTTTGGTGGTTTTTTTAAAGATTTTATTTATTTGTCTTTAGAGGGGAAAGGAAGGAGAGAAGGAGAGATACATCAATGTATGGTTGCCTCCCATGAGTCCCCCACTGGGAACTGGCCCAAAACCCAGGCATGTGCCCTAATTGGGAATCGAACCTCGATCGTGTGGTTTGCAGGCCTGCGCTCAATCCACTGAGCTACACCGCCAGGGCTGGGTTTTTGTTTTTTTTTTAAGCCAGTGTCCTGTTAAAAATAAGCAAGCCTTACTGCTTTACTGCACATAAGATTATCTACTCAAGATGTACCAAGGCCACCTCTTAGGCTACAACAGCCTCTCCAGGGCACCACCTCACGAGGGACCCCTCACCTAGACTGTATGAAAGGCACTCCTGGAGCTGTGTGACGGGGCAGCCCTCATGTTTAAAATAACTCTTACCTAGTAAGCAAACACAGGATTATATTCATTGAAGTGGAGCTAAAGCTCCCCAAATTCAGTTTCCTCCTCCCCAAATCATACAGCCCTGCCTCGGGTACCCTGGGTTAGGGCACTTGCTGTTTCTGAGGGTCACAGAGCAGTTCACTGGCCTTATCTCTGACTTGCTGATGCCATGGGGGATATTTAGAAAGCAGTCATTCCTTCTTGCCCTCACAGTTGGCTTTCTTTGAGCGTTACCTCCTACAGGGTTTGCGAATGCATTTCCCATATGCTGCGAGGTGTAAACATCATGCTGTTCTGCTCCTCAGATGTCTCTTCCTATTAAGTACACATGTCTGAACATGTGCATCAGTAAAGTGTTAATAAACTGACAGGGCCACAACGGACATAGGGCTTGACCGGTGTCACAAGAGAGACAGTGTGCCTGTCCTCCGTGTCACCCTGTGAGAAGCAGACAGTGGGGCAGATCTGCACATGTATGCACCTAAGATAAGGCCCAGACCAGTCCTGCCAGGCTCCCAGGCCTCAGAGAAGCAGAGAAGTTCTTTAGTCTCGAGAGCAAAAGGAAAAATCATTTCTTTTCCCTAGGGGAGATTTTACTGTACTGCCGACACCATGAGAGTTGTTCTCTCTAGGGCCAGGGTGATTTAGCATGGGCACATCTTACGCTTGCACACTCTTCTAGGTGCTGAGCATAGAAAGGTGAATAACACGAGGTGGACAGACAAATGCCATAGAGAGTGGTAAGTGTGGTGATAGAAGGGGGTGGCTGTGGGAGCTCACAGGAGGAACAGCTGGCCCGGTGGGAAGGGCAGGGCTGTCCTCAAGGCCTGTAGGGGAAGCTTCCCAGAGGAGATACGGCGGAGGAGACCAAAGGGGAGTCCAGTGATGAAAAGGGGCCAAGTCCCAGAAAGCTTCAGGTGCCGGGTAGATGATAACAGTGTGCCCAAGTGCAGGGTATCTGCCACATGCCAGGAACTGTCCTGCGACTTTGTACACGCAGGTTCTCTCTTATCCTCCTGCACATTCTCCTGGAACTGATACTGGGCCGAGGACTGTCTGATTGTGTAGACTATCTGTATATAAAGAGTTTATTGAGATGTAATTCATATACCATACAATTTGTCCATGAAAATCATATAGTTCAGTGGTTTTGGGTATGTTCAGAGTTGTGTGATTGTTACCACAATCAACCTGAAACATTTTTGTCACCCCAAATAAAAACCCCATTCCCCCATTCCCTTTGGCAGTCAGCCCCTCTCCATTCCCCATAAACTCCTCAACTACTGATCTAGTTTCCATCACTATACATTTGCCTGTTCTGGGCAATTCACATAACAGAGTCAGGTAACATGTGGTCCTCTGTGCGTGGCTTCTTTCACTTAGCTTAACATTTTCTCAGGGTGCGTCTGGGTTGTGGCATGCGTCTGTAATTCTTTCCTTTCTATTGCCAAATGATACTCTGCTATGTTAGTATATGCAGCATTTTGTTGACCTGTTTGTCAGCGGACGGGCCTTTGGGTTGTTTCTGCTCTTTGGCTATTGCGAGTAAGTCAGTGAAGGTTCACGTGTAAGCTTTATGAGGACCTGTCCTCATTCTTCTAGGGTCTGCGCTTATGTCTAGGCGCAAAATTATGGCTCCTGTGGTAATTCCGTGTCTGACTTGTGAGGAACTGCCAGATTATTTTCCAAAGCGGGGCCACCGTGTTGCCTTTCCACCAGCAGTTATGAGGCTCCAACTCCTCTGTTCCCTCCAACAGTTGTTGTTGCTTGTCTTTCTGGCTGTAGCCATTTTAGTTGGTGTGAAGTGGTATCTCATGGTGATTTTGATTTTCCTTTCCCTTCTGACTGACGATGTAGAGCATCTTTTCATGTGCTTATTGGCTATTTTTATATCTTCTTTAAAGAAATGTCTACTTGCATCCTTTACCAGTTTTTTAATTGTATCATCTTTTCATTATTGAGTTCTAAGTGTTTTTTGTATATTCTAGTGACATGTTCCTTATCAGATGTGTGATTTGCAAGTATTTTTCCCATTCGGTGGCTTTTCTTTTTACTTTCTTGATGGGGTTCTTTGGAGAACAAAAGTTTTTAATTTTGCCCTGGCCAGTAGCTCAGTTGTTAACAGCATTATCCTGATGCACCGAGGTTTCAGGTTCAATTTCTGGTCAGGGCACATAGAAGAATCAACCAATGAATGCATAAATAAGTGGAACAACAGATTGATATTTCTCACTCTTTCTCTCTCTTTCCCTCTTTCTCTCTCTAAAATCAATAAATTTTTTCTAAGTTTCTAATTCTGAAAGTCCAATTTATCTGCTCTGTTTTTCCTTTGTTTCTTGTGCTTTGGTTTAGAGATTATATTTTAACCAATTATCATGTGAAGATCCTGGAAGTTATAGGTAGTCACTGAAGGACTTCAATTTATAGAATGACTTAAGATTTGCATGCTTTAAAAAATTAAACTAACACATGGGTAGACTGATAATGGCTCCCAAAGATAGGTCCATATTCTAATCCCCAGAGCCAGTGAATCTTACTTATTTGGAGAAAAGGTCTTTGTGGATATGATTAAATTAAGGTTCTAGCAATTAGGAGATTCTCCTGGATTATCCAGGTGAGTCCTAGATGCCACCACACGTGTGCTTGTAAGAGAAAGGCAGAGGGACATTTGACGCACACAGAGAAGGCGATGGAGGGAGTGGTTGGAGGAATGCAGCCACCAGAACTGGAAGAGGCGAGGAATCTCAGAGCGTCTGGAGGAGTGTGGCCTTTGCAGCATCTTGATTTCAGTCTTCTGACATCAGAACTGTAAGATAATAAGCTTCCATTGTTCTAAGCCACCAAGTTTGTGATAATTTGTTACAGCAGCCACAAGAAACTGTATACTAATACAGTATGGTTCCTTCAAAAATTCTTTTTTAAAAAATCAAATAGCCGAAAAGTTTAAAATGAAAAGATAACTAAACAACACACTTATGCTGCTTTTTAAAAAATTTATTGTGTTTAGATGTCTATTCACCTTTGACTATAAGGGATGATAGTTTATTTAGCTGCCGTTGGTTACTCCCCCCTGCAGTTACTATTATCTTTTTCATTATCCATGGTTTACTGTCGTTTGAAATAATCACTTAATGAAAAACAGCAAATGGCACAAATACCCCTATAACATTTAGTGATCACTGGCCATTGGAAAACACCCCTGTGTGTGTACTGGCTGTCCAGCGTAAACTGGCGCTGGGCTGCCGCAAAGAGCCTGCACATCACCAACCTGGGATCAAAGGTGGAGTACGATCGGTGCACTCAGGAAGGGTAAGGCCCTCAGCCCTATCAACAGCACTTAGCACAGTGCTTTTCAAGTATAGCCCCAGAAGGCAACAACAACAATCATAGCAGCCCAGCCTCCGCATCACTCGTCCTGATGAAGCCTTCACAAGGCCCCGGCCTCCGGTTGCAGTGAATCACAGCAAATAGGTTTAGCAAAAGCAGTTACATGAAAACAATCATTGCACTCACACTTCAATTACTGTAAGTCCTTATTGTGGAAGAGGACTCTGCTCCTGCATTCAGCTGCAAAAGTAAGGAATGCTGCTTGCCTTCAAACCACAAGAAAGCAACTGCATTGCATTGTAGCTGGCAGAAGTGTTTGGAACGTCTTGTGCATCTGCCAAACGGAGTTTTTGTGTGGAAGAAGTCAGTTCTCCCAAATCAGACAGAAGCCTATCCAGATTAGAGTCACTGGCTGTTTTCCTCTCATCCTCAGGAAGTTCCTCTAACTAACTCCCCATAGAGCTCCAAATTGAAGCGAGCTAATTTCTCCTGTGTTCCCTGAACACAGTCCATCTGTTCAATGGAACATTCATTACCAAATCCTTGAAGTTTTCCAGAGTGGAAATCATTCAAAAGGCTGAGAAGCCCCTTCTCCGTCTCCTAAACATCTGAGACACCAGGGAGAAAGGAATGCTGAATCGGAGTGGGCCGAGCACCTTTTCCTTCTCCACCCTGAAGTTTCATCTTTTCTTTCATCACTCTTTTGAACTTCGGTCGCTGTGAAGCTGACTGTGACACAGGGTTTGAAGCCCTGTGCTTTTACTAACTGGAATGGCATTTTGGGGGCATTAGCAACCGGAGTACAATGGGCACAAAAAACTTCTCTTCACTTTTTGCTCCTCCATTGTTTCATGTTCCTTATTGCACCAAGGACTGGGCCACCTTCTTATGACCCGAGGAATGAGGGCAGCCATAATGCCTTCGGAGCCTCCGAAGCCAGAAGCCACCTCCATGGTGCAGCTTGAGCGGGGTCACATCCCAGACATGCACTGCCACACGTCCCTATGTTGCCCTACTGTTGGTTACTTTTACAACTCAAAAGACCCCATCATCAGGTCTGAGGTGATGTCTATTTTAAGATGCATTATTATTTTATTCTCCACTAAGGAAATACAATACTGCCAATTATACTTTGAAGGTATCATCAAGAGCAAGGAGAATCCTAGTTTCAAAGATATTAAAGGCTGAAAAAAAACATGAACCTTAGAATCAGTGAAATACAAAAAAAAAAAAAAATGCTCTAGCAACTTCAGACAGCATCTCTTAACTCACCATTAAGTAGAATAAAGATATATAAGGGCCCCCGCTTGAACTTTTGACAACTGTAGCTTTACTTTTACATTGTTAATATTTATTTTGTTTTATACTTTGATGAGTGACTCTGTATCAGAAATTCACAACTAGCATTTATGTTACTATAATCTTATAAACTTTGTCTCCTTCAGCACCAACAATACAGGAGGATTCCATTTTCTTTTCTGTGGATTCATTGCTCTCTCTGTGGGCCCCTTTGAGGGCCGTCTGTTATAGGCACTCAGCTCTTCCACTGTGGCACAAGAGCACCCACAGACAATATGTAAATAAGTGCATATGGCCATGTTCCAGTTAAACTTTCCAGACTCAGGCTGTAAACTGGATTTGGCCTGTGGGCCTTAGTTTCCCATCCCTTGATCTAGAAGAAGAAATTCTGACCCTCATATCTTGGAATACAGTCAAGATTTTGATCTGAGAGGTTTTGAATTATCCAAATTTAAATGACTGCAGCATGCCTGGGTCGCACAAGATAATTTAAACACCTGAAAGTCTGAAATTCTTTTTTTAATATATTTTATTGATTATACCATTACAGTTGTTCTATTTCCCCCTTCATTCCCCTCCACCCTGCACACCCCTCCCCCACCCTTCCCCCCTTTAGTTTATGTCCACGTTTCTCAAGTTCTTTAGATTCTATATTTCCTATACTATTCTTGCCCTCCCCCCTGTCTATTTTCTACCTACTGTCTATGCTACTTATTCTCTGTACCTACTCCCCCCTTCTCCTCCTCCCACTCCCCTGTTGCTAACCCTCCATGTGTTCTTCATTTCTATGGTTCCACTCCTGATCTAGCTGTCCTCTTGGTTTGCTTTTGTTTTAGGTGTGGTTGTTAGTAACTGTGAGTTTGCTGTCCTTTCACTGTTGATATTTTTATCTTCTTTTTCTTAGATAAGTCCCTTTAACATTTCATATAATAAGGGCTTGGTGATGATGAACTCCTTGAATTTGATCTTATCTGAGAAGCACTTTATCTGCCCTTCCATTCTAAATGAAAGCTTTGCTGGATAGAGCAGTCTTGGATGTAGGTCTTTGGATTTCATGACTTGGAATACTTCCTTCCAGCTCCTTCTTGCCTGTAAGGTCTCTTTTGAGAAATCCGCTGACAGTCTGATGGGAACTCCTTTGTAGGTGACTGTCCCCTAAGTCTTGCTGCTTCCAGGATTCTCTCCTTCATTTTAATCTTGGCTAATGTAATTATGATGTGCCTTGGTGTGTTCCTTCTTGGGCCCAACTTCTTTGGGACTCTCTGAGCTTCCCAGATTTCCTGGAAGTCTATTTCCTTTGCCAGACTGGGGAAGTTCTCCTGTATTATTTGTTCAAATAAATTTTCCACTCATGGCTGTTTCTTTTCCCCTCTGGTACCCCTATAATCCGGATGTTGGAACGTTTAAAGATGTCCTGGAGGTTCCTAAGCCTCTCCTCATTTTTTTGAATTCTTGTAACTTCACTTTTCCCTGTTTGGGCATTTCTTTCTTCCTTCTGGTCCACCCCCTTGGTTTGAGTCCCTATTTCCTTTCCATCACTATTGGTTTCCTGTGCATTTCCCTTCATTTCAATTAGTTTAGCCTTCATATGTTCCTCTAATTTGTGACTATAATCAACCAGTTCTGTGAGCATCCTGATTACCAGTGCCTTGAATTGTGCATCTGAGAGGTTCGCTATTTCCTGGTCACTTAGAGTTATCGGCTCTGGGGCTTTGAGTTCTTCTTGAGCCATATTTTGGACTGTTCGTGCCTGTTACGTATGAGTAGCAGAGCCCTGGGTGTTCACCAGGGCCCTGCGACCCAGTCACTGGGTTGTGACACTCTATGTGGGGGCGGGGCCAACAGAAAGCAATGGCGGGCACCCTTTGCTTCCTCCCGCTGCCACCACAGGCTGCGAGATTCGTCCCTCTGCACGTGAATGGGCCTCAAGATTCGTCACACTGCTCTCGAATGTGTGACCGCGGTCAGCCGCTGCTGGGTTCGTTGCTGGGGGCTGCGCAGTCCGTCTCACTTCTCACTCTTGCCTTTCAGAGCCCTCACTGGGTCCGCCCAATGCTACCCCGATGCCTGGGCGCCTGGGATCGGGGGATCTTTCCTGCCCAACCCTGCTCCACTGCTGGCCCCGCCCCTCTTACCCGTCTGGTAGAACGGTTCGTTGTTGTTGGACTTCCATATAGTTCAATTTTCTGTTCTTTGGCTGCGTCTTTGTTGTCCAAACCTTTGTTGTATTCAAACTTGGTTGTGAGAGAAGGCACAGTGTTTCCACCTACGCCTCCATCTTGGCGGAAGTTCCTGAAATTCTTGAGATGTGGTTAATTCGGATTGTTTTAGGACCCCAGGAGGAAACAAAATCTGCTAAAGTTGCGCTTGTGTGCGTTTCTCCAGTCCTTGGGTAAATCAAGTCAGGCAGAACAGAAAAACGTCTTTCATCCAGGCGCACATTGCTGGGTCAGAGGTGGCCTTTCAACTCCAAAACTAGAACTTTTCCCAACCTCCACTTCCTGCCGACAAGAAGTGTGACCCCCCCTTCAATTTCTAACTGTGAAAGGATGCGATTCACAGGACTTTTTTTCAGACCACTAAAATGAAATCCTGGGTAATGAAGCTTAAAGGAGTCAGCGACAATTGTTGGAATGTTGCCAGTGTTTAAGAGTGTCAAGTGGAAAATTCTATAGCTCGGATGCAGATCAGATTGATCAGATTCCAAGAAACAATTCAAACTGTAGAATGAAATGCATACTGAGTAATGTTTTCTTATCCTGTCATTTCTTTCCAACTCAAATGGAATTCTGAGAATAATAATTCTAATGTAATTCTAATAAATTAGAATTGCCTTTAAAAACTATCCACTTGAAAGTCTAGGAAATTAAGCCAGCACATAAGATTCATCACTCATTCAACCCAAACAGCCATATTATGGTTCATTTTAGTATCTAAACCAGTAAGAACCCACTCCCTTTGTTTAGCCATAATAATAAAAGTCCCTTTAGAGTTTTAAATAACCTGACACAGTAGGATCTTCTTTTGTTTTCCCTCATCCAGTTGTGACTGGTGATTTCTTGCTGGCTTGCCTTCTTCCAGACCTCAAAAATGACAGAACCAGAGCCTGTAGCCTGAGAGGCCCACAGCTCTGCTCTGCTCCCCTCTGTCTCACTGTGTTCGGCCTCTCATGTCTTCGAGTACAGACACTTGCCTCAGGAAGAGAATTAAGTACGAAAAAGAAATTTGCCCTTCTCCCTCGAGTTGCTACAGTCTTATTTCTGCAGGGAGAACACTCTGAGGGGAGATATCACCTAATTGTCACTCTGTTTTATAGAAATATTATACAAATGCAAGGTAATGTTTCTCTTCAGAGAGACTGAAATCTTTGTTTCAGAAAGTACATTTGTAAATTATGTACTTGTTTTAGTATATGCTTTGCAACAAATGCTATGTGCTAGGTCATAAAGAGAAAATTTAGTCACTGATTATACGTAAATGAGCAAAAGATGCTAAATTTTCAGTTTTCTGCTTTAGAATGACATTTTCGGGTAAGCTAGAAGTGCGGTCCTATTTTCCTAAAAGTATTCCATTCTCTTCTAACACTGCTTATGGACTGAACTCCAAATTTAATAAGACAGAAAAGAGCCTTTGATGGAAATAATGTACATGCCTGATTCAGTGGGGAACACCCCCTCTGTGTAAAATCCTCAGGCACGCAGCGAATGTCTCCTGTTACTTTGCAAAGACTAACGAATCACAAATGGCTGCCGGATACAGCTGTGTGGACTTAGCAGAATGATTTTCATTTTTCTGGAGAACAAAACATTCGTGTGTTCGCTTCCCATTCATTCTCTGTCTGTGGCTGGGCACAGGGACTGACAAGGATGACACCTGTGGTTCCCTGTTGACTGAAGCACGGCAGCTGAGGGCTCAGGGAGCTGCCCGTATTCCACTCTCAGGCCCGTTTCTTCGTGCGGCCCTCCAGCTGGCTGCACAGTCCCAAAACATATGCCCATATCCACGGAGCGGGAGAGAGGAGGGAGAGGAGGGAGAGGAGGGAGGGTTTGGGCAGGAATGAAAGCCCCTCCCCAAAACGAGGAGTTCTTTTCACCCTAGCAGTTGTTAGTGGAGCATCAGGAGAAGCCTCCTCCACCTTCTTCAGCTGTTTGTTTCGCCCTTTGCAACAGATCATCATGGACTCACAGATAAGCATCTAGATGCCATTCCAGTTTCGGATTTAAACTTCCCATACAGAGCTCTTCTTCCTGAGAAACAGACTGTTCACTGTTTACATTGGCCGTCACATTACCTTGGCCAGGGATGGTCTTCGTTAAAAACAAAGTTATTGGTTATTTTGTAATTATTAAAATAATGCATGCTCATGGGGACATTTTGGAAAACAGAAAAGTCTAAAAACAAATTATGATGTCTTAGAATTTTGTCATGTAGAAATAACCTCTGCTCCTGCTTATCCATGATGTTGGAACAGAAATCAAGTGTCATACTTGGTTTTCTCATCGAATCTACTTTCTCATCGAATCTACTGTGAGTGATTGCCCATAACCACAAATCTTTATGCAGTCACTTAAAAATGTCATGTTTGTTGGGCATTTTTGTAGCTTTCAGGTTTTTTATTGTAATTTGCACTGTAATAAGCATCCTGTAATAAATATTTGTTGGCATTTCAGATTTTTTTCTTAGGATAAACTTTGAATAGGGAAGGGTGAAGAGGAAAGAGTTGTGTAGCAAACAGAAGAGCAATTGTAAAAGCCAGGAGGTTAACAGGAAGCATGGCACATGGAGGAACTGAAAATAGTTGAGTGGGGCTGGAGCTGAGCGGCTTGGGGGGAACGTTGGGGGATGGAGAAGCAGGAACTGGAGAGGTAAGCAGGTCACAGAGATGCCACAAAGAATTCAGACTTTGTCCTGAGGGCAGTGAGGAACTAAAGGAGGGTTTCGGTCAGATCAGACCTGTAAGTTACACATTCCTATTTTCTAAGATCTTCGTGGTTGCAGCTTGAAGAGTGGGTGGGAGGCAAGGAGACCAGAGAGGAGGCTGTCACAGTGATTGAGGGGAGGTGTTGTGGGAGTCTGGACATGGAGGTGGCTGTAGGGATGGAAGGAGAGAAGGCAGATTTGGGAGAGACTGAGAGGTGACATCCACAGGACTTACTGTGGACTGCTGCCAGGTGAGGACGACCTGCAGGCTTCTGGCTCGAGCAGTCGGATGGGTGGTTAGACAGTAAACCCAACTGCCCCCTACCCAAATGGAGATGTCCAGGAGTCATTTGAATCTAAGGTTTGGCCTTCAAATGGACTAGAGGTACAGATTTGGGAGTTATCGGCATATAGAGATTAGTTGAAGTCATGGAGGTAGATGGAAGAGGAAAGGACAATAAGAATGGTTAAAAAGTAGGAAGGCAAGAACTTGCTGTACCATGGAAGACACAGGAGAGAGTGTTCTAAGGCCACGTCAGGTGCTGTCGGCAGGTCAGGGAGCAAGAACCAAGGCAGAACACCAACTATGGACTGAACTCAGTGACTTGGAAAACCCAGGGAAGCAAGGTGCAATAGTGAAGTCTGGCTTCTTAAAGAGGGTAGCTCTCATTCGTTTTGTAACCACCAAGCAAAACAACCTTAGTGTAGATTAAGCTAAGTGAAATTGTTTTACCCCCCGCAGTGGGAGTGGAGGGCCTCCGCTCTGCTCGGGCAAAATGGGCATATTAATCTAGGCACCTTTACAAGCTTAGTGAGATAGTCTACCTAATGTTGGCTATCATCAATTTTGAATACCCACCATGTATGCTTCTTAGATTAATTCAGATATCCCACTTATGGGAACTTCTTTGAAGGCCATGGGCCACTATAAGACGTTGGCACTACGCTGTTTCATCTACCACAATCTCTTAATTTCTCAATCCACATCATTCTGTAGTCCCTGTCTGGAGCAGATACAAACTTATGTAGAGGTTCAAAAGAAGGCAGATCGTATCTAGTTGAAAGATAGAGAAAGGTGAAGGTCAAAGAAAGATTCACAGAGGGATTTGCATTTTTATCACTCCTTTGTCTCTGACGCGTGTGTTGTCTCTGACGCATGTTTCTGAGAACTGACCTGTCACCACTCGAACTGGAGGTCCTCCGTGGAATTCCCAGGGGCCATGTTGGAACCAGGGATGGTGCGGGGCAGGGCCTGGAGAGCATTGTTATCCCGTGGGAGCCCCGAGGGTCAGGCGCCCCTCCACAGTAGATCCGAGCTTGTGGTATAGTCTGGAGCCGGATAATGACGGCCATGAAGACCAAGTTTATGCTTCAAGTGCAGTGACCTCTAAGATAGTACCATTTTGCGATTCCTGATACTACTATGGAAACATGACTTTTCCCTGTTCAGTAAACAAATTATTAAAAATAACAACTGGGGCTTCATACTTTAGAAGCTTACATGTTTTGTCTGCACATTTCAGCATGATTGTCACGTCTGTTTTGAATTCACCTCCTTTGCTGATCATGCATGTCAGGTGCCGGGACAATCTAGCCAAACCTCCGTGGAGCGCTTCCCCTGGTGCTCGTCATCACGCGTGCACTCGGCCTTTTTGTGTGATCAGCACAGAAGGTGGTACATGCTGAGCCAGGTCTAGAAAATTGAGGATTATGCTTCTAAATGCTGAGCTGATCCCCTCCCCACTTTTTTTCCCCCCCAGGAAAAACAATGACCTTCGTGGTCTTTTTTTTTTCCCAACAACATTCTTGTTTGCCCTCATTGAGATTATTTAGTTTGCAAAATAAGATCACCGTATAGTCAGAACTCTTTCAGATAAAGTGACTGGATTAAACCCGAAATTGAATATCCTGGAAAGAGCTTACAGGCTTGTCCAGCCCTGGAGACGTCACAGGCTGTATTTTGTTTTTACCCCTCATCAGTGTAATTTTTTCACATTTCCTTACACTGCACATTATATTATGAGACTTTAGCACCAGAACCAAGGACTTGATCATAATCCAGACCCATTTTCTTCCCCCAGCCCATCTCTCTTTGCTCCCCAACCTCTGTGTGTTGGCCTCATTCTGTCCCCACTATAGGTTTCTTCTGCACGGGGCAGACCTTGGCCACAGGCATCTCCAGGCTTGCATTATGCTAGCATAGCAACCTAAAGGAAAGGGAAAACCTTTTGTACTTCAGAATATGTGACTCCCAAGGAAAGCCTCTGATGAACTCACATGCCCTCCATCCAGGGTAATAGCACCAGGGCCAGGGGATAGGGCCCAGATGCCGAGCCCGTCCCTGAGGCCGGGGGCTGTGGTCCTGTGGTGGCCAGCACAGCCCTTGGTCGGGACGGGAGAGGCCCAGTTCTCCAGAGGAAGTGAGGCGGAGTCCCAAAGGAGGGGCTGACAAAAGCCAGTGTAGACCATCCTCAGCACCCAGGTGCTCTTTTCTCGTGCATAGTCTCTCTCACTGTTGTCCCAGAGCATCCTGATGAGTCACAGCAAATTGCATTCTTGGAATTAGACTAACACTGTGTTTTTTCTACCCCTTGTCAGTGTAACTTTTCACATTTCCTTATGCTGTACATTATATTATGAGTTACTAGTTTTAAAGGTGCCTTCACATAATCTCACTTAATTCTTACAATAACCTGCGCCATGTGTTATTGCACTAAATCTATTTTACGGATGGACAAAAGGACATAGCTTCTGTGACTTACCCACAACCACAGAAACAGTATAATTGGGGGTTTAATGAATGCAGACCTTTGCTCCTTTGCTAGTTCCTGTGGGCATCAAAGCCTTAGATCTCTGTCGCCTGTGTTTTGGTTTGGAGCATTTTTTGTATTTATCGGTTTCTCCTTGGAAAATAGAGACTGCGATGTCTACTTTTTAAAATATTTTATTTCTTTTTTTGTTTTTAGAGAGGGGGAAGGGAAGGAGAAAGAGAGGGAGAGAAATATCAATATCTGGTTGCCTCTCATATGGCCCCCACTGGGGACCAGGCCCACAACCCAGGCATGTGCCCTGACTGGGAATCGAACCCTGACTCTTTGGTTCGCAGCCCAACCTCAATCCACTGAGCTATACCAGCCGGGGCAGTGCCATGTACTTTTACTGCAAACCCCAATGAAACTTCCTCTAGTGCTGTGGGTACTGTGGCTGTTTAGTAAGTGGTGCTGACTGGTAATGACTGGAGAGTTTAAGATGCCATCGTGCGTTAGGTAGAGCAGGCACCTTTGAAGCCGTGCAGCCGGCGGACAGTGAGAAGACTGTGGTCCCATGTTTGTTCACACACTGGAAGTTGGCACAGGTCTCTTCCTCAATGGGGAGTCTCATCTCTGGAGAGCAGTGTTCTTCTCTCACTTTGGGGATTTCTCACCTCCTCTGCCCCGTCTCTGGCTTCCATCTGAGACACCACAGAAACACTTTAGCATCCTGAGCCTGAAGCCATTTCATAAGCAAAAGGCACCTGTCCTACCCCCAAATGCCTCAGGAGCCCAAAGGTCCCGCCCACCCAAAAGGCAGTACCCCAGCACCCCATCCTGGCCACTTCCATACAGCACACCCTGCAGTTCAGTGCCCCCACATTCCTCTTTTTAACAGTAAGTCATACACCCAAGATTATAACATTTACTCCAAGGAAAGAGTTTTAAGATGGAACAGGGGAAGGGTTATCATTCTCCTACCCTTTCTTAGGGAGCCCGTTTTTCCAGCTATAAAACGGGCCCCGCCCCTTTCCCTGTTCCAGGCGTGCACCTTTCCCCTCTGTCCAGGCTGCTGGCTCTTCTCAAAGTGACTCCTTACCTTCTCTGGGTTCCCATTCTTATCTCCACTGTGCATCTGCAGTGCCCCCTGGGACCCTCCCTGACTAAGCTGGAGGAGCTTGTTTTGTGGTTCTTGTTCCTGATTCACAATGACCTGTTCCAATTTACTATGAGCTACTCTCAGAGGTGACCTAACACTGCAAAGCTAGATACAGGCAGTTGCTGATTCAGGTCCAGGGAGTAGGGGAAGGGTGTATGTTTTCATTCAGAATTTTGTACCGGTTGTACCTGTTGAGTATAATAACATGAAGTGTCTGTTCTTCTCTCTTACTAGTCCCAGCATGTAATGCTTGTTGGAACTGGATCAGAAGGTCATCAAAGGACATGTCTACCTATCAGTGTTAGTTTCCTGTCACTGCAACAAATTAACATAAACTTGGTGGCTTGGCCATGAGGGATTTTTCTCAATAAAGGCCAGCAGTCCAAAGTCAGCCTCGCTGATTAAATTTGGGCCCAAAACCACAGTGTTGTCAGGACAGCGTTCCCTCTGGAGGCTCGAGGGGAGAGTCTGCTCCGTGTCCCCTTGAGCTTCTGGGGACGCCAGCACTCCCTGGCTTGTGGCCACATCACTGCAGTCTCTGCCTCTGTGATCGCATTGCCTTCTCCTCTGGGTCAGCTCTCCTCAGCCGCTCTTTTAAGAATACCTGCGATTGCACTTGTGGTCCACTCAGGTAATCCAGAGTAGTCTCCCCATCGCAAGAGCCTTACACAATCACATTCACATTGTTTTCTTTTCTTTTTTGTTTGTTTGTTTGTTTGTTTGTTTCTGTATAAAGTAACATTCACAGATCCCAGGAATTAGGATATGGATATCTTTTGTGGGGCCATTATTTAGCCTACCACACTACCCCTCCCCATAATTCCCTCACATGTAACCCCCAAGTTCTAGGTCAGGGTCAGTTCACTCTCCCAACTTCCTGAGTCTGAGGAGACCAGCACTGCGCTTGTTCTTTCTACCCTCTTACTTTCTGCCACCTGCAGTGGTAACAGGGTCCTTGGTGTCTGACTGCCAGCTCTCCAAAGGGCAGAGTTTGGACTCTCGGATCAGGCTACCTTCTTCCACAAATCCTCGGTCTGGTGAGACAGGAGAGCTGAAATGGGGTGGATCTCCAATATACCCGATTTGTTGTCATAGGAATAAGTTGTTTTGCTTTTGTTTAGCTTTGACTAGCGCAGAAGTGTCTTGCCTCTGCCTTTCTGGCAGGATAGCTCCAGAACATAAAACCCATGGGGACAGAAAACCCATGGGCAGATCTTCGGCTTATTGCACACCGTGCCCAGCAGTGTCTCCACAGACTAGACACACAGCTACCAACCACCTCAGTGCCACACCCCTCGGACAGCCGTGTGGACCCCTCCCTGCTGTGGTTAGCCGCCACCAGCCAGGCATCTTGCCAGCATCCAGAGGGGATTTGACAGCACCAGGCAGGGCTTCAGATGTCATCGGTGGCATTCTGAAGCCCTCTGTTTAGATGTAGACCTTGTTCCTGTGGCCTTTTTTTTTTTTAAAGCAAAGAGTTGAATCCTGTGCCAGATACAATGTTGCAGTTATAAGAAGCATGTGTTATTATCCTATACACCATGTATGCCACTGCTTAAAATACCCCTTGATGGTGAGGGCTGCGGAAAGACACCCATTGTGACAAGTATGAAAAGCGGCCTTATGAAAGTAGTTGTAGAGAAACCAGCAGTGCTGCTGTACGTAGCTGCTGATAATTGCCACTCTTGGCATTAGTTCCTATCTGCGTAAAGCAGAAGGCTGGGGGTGGGGTGAAGGGACATTAGTGGAAACTGCATGTAACTGAAAATTTCCTCTCTACTGTAAGAAGAATTCTCTTGAAAGGAAATGAAAAACAGTTCCAGATGGTCAATGGAAGATTTTTTTTTGGTTGGAAACCTATGCTGTCTCCTTGTTGAGAATAACTGTGCCTTGAAAATAGAGGTCCAAACTTAGCCACCCACAAAAAAGGCGGCTTCATAAAAGAGAATGACCAGGATACAGATGAACCGTCTCTAGTTCTTTTCTGTTATCCAGCTGGAATCTTCACTTTGCATTCATGCACTCATCTGAGACACAGACGCTATCTAGGAGTCGATGGCATCATGTTTTCATACCTCTCTGCACAACTGAAGCCTTTTTAAACTCAGAAGCAACAAAAGATAGATAGATATCCTTAACCTGGATAGATAATTGTAATAGAAGCTTTAGACAGATGATTTAAAGAACAAAGAATTTGATACAGTCTAAAAAATATATAAGAGGCAAAAAATGGAGAGAGTTCACAGTGGGTCTGGAACATTATTCATCAAATCTTTACAGAGGCCCTAATATGTGCTGGGCCAGACACTGGGCTAGGAAATGGGGATACAACAGTGAACAAGACCCCAACCCTACCCAGGAGTTTAGTTCAGTTGGGGGACTGGATGAGTGAATAAGTGATTATATTTATTCACCCAGTACCCCCTGGATATTATATTTACAATATCCAGTGTGTTCAAGTACATCAGAGGGACAGGTAACCTGCCTTGAGGATCAGGAAAGGCTCCTGAAAGTGATGTGGATATTGAGACTCAAGTGACACAGAGCAGTTGGTCTGGAAAAGAGACCAAGAGTCTTGCAGGTGGGAACAGTGCATGCAAATGGCCTGGAGGCCAAGGCATCATGGTGGACGGGTGTATGTGGGTGAACCAAGAGACTAGTAGCTGACTGACCTAGACAGACAGGCAGGGAAGCATGTGAAGGAGAGAAAAGATGGCAAGACAGCAGGAGGAAGCATAGGGTCCCATCCAGTTTTTCCTGCAAGTGAGTACCCCACCCCCTATACATTTTAGCTTTTGTCACAGAAGGCAGGCTCCCAGAAGGCCAGCTGGCTGCCTCATGCTCTCTGCTACTTTCCTAGGAGACAGAGGTCCCCTTACTCAAACTGGAAAACCAGGGGAGGGCCTGAAGGACCAGAGCCCGCCGCACTGTCTGTGAGAGTTCTGGTAGCAGAACCTGATGGTTCGGAGGCTGAGCAATCAGGGTCCTGAAAGTTGAAATAAATCTTCCTTTCTAGCGGAGTTCTGGATTCATCCCTAACCTGCAGCAGGCTATGAGACGCACAGCTCTGATGTTCCCCCTTAGATTCCAGGGGGTGGGGTGGGCCATTCTTTAGATCACCTGAAAAAAATGCAAGGAATTTTAGAAATTACCTGACAAGAAATGTCAAGTAATACTGACTAGAAATCAATCCACAGCAGCTGCTTCCCACAGCTGCATACCATGTGGGGACTGCATTCGAACCTGTTAAAGTAAATGTAAGGCTAAAAATATCCGGGAATGTAAGTCTTCAGGAGCTGCATCTATAAACGAGGCAGCCACAGAAACCCACAGTGGGGAGGAGGAGGACAGAGGGGAGGTTTGTCTTTGGCCCACAGGATCCGTGGTCAGATGGGTATTACCTGAGGGGCCGAAGAAACGACACCAGGAGCGTGCAGTTCCTGGTTCACATTAATTGACTGAACCTCGTGGTACCCATTTTACAGATGGTTTAAAAATATATATGTTGGCCCCTGAACTCTTACAGACTGAGAATACCTAATATCAGCTGTAATCCAACTCCAGTTGATTTCATAGGAAAAACATAAGTAATTAGAGAGAAATAACTTCTTCACTGTTTCCATGATCTGCCCAAGCCAGTTAGTGTGGAGAGTGTGTGTGACACTCCACTAAGAAGCAACCCTTTTTAAGTTGTGAAACTGCGGCTGGGACTTTCTCACGAACAGAGGAAAAAGTAAGTTGGCGTTGGAAGGAAGCATGCTCCACCAAAGACAAAAGCAAAAGGATGCTTTTTTTAATTGTGAGAAATTCCAAAAGGTATAAATACAGTCATTTAGTGCCAAAGAAAATAGATATGCTTTTCCATGCTTCAAAAAGCACCAACAAATATTTTTTACTGCCTTTTTAGCAAGGAAAGCCCATCTACCCCCCGGGGGCAGGAGCTCTGTGGTGAGCACAATCTCAGCGAATGCTTGTTGAGCACTGTGCCCAGACACCGTGCTGACCCAGCTCTTCGCCAGAGGCCCTGACTTTTGGATCCTCACGAGATCGAGATCCGTATGAGGGTGATGCTGTTGTTCTCCACCTTCCGTGACTGAGGAAACTGAGGCTCAACGGGGTTTAGAAATTTGCCCCGGGGCACACTGCTTGTCAGGAACCCTTGGAGAAGCCAGGGTTCCCCCCACCAGTCTCACTCCAGAAGGGGCGCTCTTGGCGCAAAACTGCAGGGTCATTGTCTTGTCATGCAGGTTAACAGGACTGATTTTCAGACTCTTCTGTGTTTCCTGTGGGGAGTTTTTCTGTTTTGCATTTGTATTTTGCTCTTTTGGCATTGGCCGTATTTGGTACTTCCTCCGTTTCCTTCCCTTTCGTAAACTAGATAAATGGGCACTGAATCGGAAATCTGATGGCTAGGTGAGAGTTTCACTTCCGCTAGTAAGACCCAAGTGACCTCGCACAGTTCACAGCCTCCTGAGCCCCCTAGTTCCTTATCTGTAAAATGAAGTTGCAGGACCATAACGAAGGTGCACTCCTGTGCTTGAATACCTTCCCCTCTCCTTTCTCTCTCTCCCTTGCTGTCCTCCCCTGTCGCTTCCTTCCTTCTCATCCTAGCCACTGGCCAGGGCCCTCAGGCTCTCCCTCCCCTGGGTCTGGAGTCATTTTTTCTATGTGCAGCAGGCAGGGGAAGTGGTGTGAGAGTGCACTGCTGACTGAGAAGCTTGGGGGACGCAAAGATGGTGAGGAGAGGGGCACCCAGTGTGGTGTTACACGGTGGAATGCACAGGCAGAGCTGGCCTTTCTCAAAAGTGAAGCGAAAATCCGCCCTGGCTTTGGGCCCTCGATCCCTGCTGGTTTTTCCATGGTCTCCCTGTCCTCAGGGACCTCACACTGCACCTTAGCTTCATACTCCTGCGCCTTTGGACCAGGGCATCCCATCCTCCTCCTGTCTCCCCACAGAGCATCACATCTTACTGGCTCTGTGTCCCGTGGCCTCGGACTCCACTGTTAGTAGCTGTGCCTCAGCTTCTGTGACATCCACCAAGCAGCCCCCGCAAGCACTATAATGTTTTAACTCATCTTAAGACAACGTCTAAAATTTAAGAAGTTCTCCAAAAAGTTAAGGTAGTTTGGGACAGAATTCTCCCATTCTGACCACCAGCAGGGAACCTGTTTTTGGTCCAAAGGCTCTCCAGGCCTGAACCTGGGGTCAGGGGGGTCTCCAGACCCCCCTGCAGGGGTCTCTGCTGATGGTCAGGAGAAAGTGTCAGGCCCTCCATGTGGGAGTTGGGGTGTGAGTAGGGTGAGACCCCATGAGGAGAATGTATTTGATACCTTTATCATTTTGAGTTATTTTTCCCTGTAACCAGAGGACATAAAAGTATTTGTTCCCGGGGGATATTTTACTAGAGGTGAATATTTAGAGTGTCTCAGGAAACAGATTTATTTAATCCAGGGGTCCATGGACTGTAACTCAGCAAATCAGTGTTTTCCCAAATAATTTAAAATTGTTGGTCATTAATCTCACTAGTATCCGCATTTAAATATTTCTGAAAGCTCTGACTACCGAACATAGGAGCAACGTACATGAGTCATTGAAAATTCCTCTTGCTCTCACTTCCCCCAGAGTTCTTTTCAGTTTGTTCGTGACTGTGTGGGAATCGGGGGGCCTGGATCACACACAGGCAGCCTCTGAAGGAAGACTGCTCTGCGCTCACCATCAGAACCCTCGTTTCAGACGACAGAGTTGATACGCATCCTCGGGCCTTCTCACTCCTGTTTTAGGTGTGTTTCTAAGGAGTAGGTTGGCTGTCATGGTTTAGAAGAACCTCTTCACTATCAGGAGGCAGCCGTCCTAGAGGGGCGCCAGCCATCTGTCCCTGAGGGAGAGGCCTTTAGGGAATAAATGGACAGGCCTCTAGCCAGAATGTCGCAGTCGTCCATTTCCCCACTTAAAGCAGAACTCGGTTCCAGTTCTAGAATTGTAACCTTCCAGAATTGAGGTGAGGTCTTTTTGGCAAATCCATTAAAAGACGGTGTGGTTTCTCTAGGTTTTACTGACCAAAGGGGCTTGACTCCCCGCCAAGCATCTTAGTCTTTCTCAGCATCTTAGTCTTTCCCCTTCCTGTCCCGTCTCTACCCCCTGCCAGTCCACCTGTGAAGGAGAGAAACTTTGCCAGTCATCTTTGACAATGAGAAGGTTAGAATTCTGGAATGCAGGAATAGTAGCAGTTCAGTTGGCATTTATTATTCTTATTTGAAGTTTCTGTCACTGGCTCTGGCAAGACCTGGTTTAAAAGAATTCTTCCCTACCCTGGCATACCAGAGTGGCTTCTAAGATCATTGTAGCTCACTTAGGACTCTTGGAAGGGACACAGGCCTGTCTAGATAGGGAGACCCAATTCTCCTGGTCAGGAAGTGGCAGTCCAGTCAGACACAAAGCTCTGATGTCTGGGAGTCCCCAAGCTCCCCACGGCAGCTGAGAGCAGAGCCGGCCAGAGCCAGCCCCTGCCAGCCCACCGCACCTGTCACATGCCTGTTATTCATCACAGGCGAGATGCGTCATGAAGGGGAGACCTGGCCTGTGGGATAAAACAGCCTACGTTCCTGCCCACCTTTTGCTATTGGCTGAGTTTTCAAAACCTTCCCTACCACACCCCTTGGACTTTGTTTGACTTCATAGTGAGGCATCTGTACTTACCGGAAATACCTGGCCTCGGTCCCTGTTGCATTCAGGACATTGACCTTGGGAAGTCCTTTCTGCAGACCTCGCATAGGCACAGCAGCCTGGCATAGGCACCAGCAGACCTCGCATAGGCACCTCACCTAGTGTGTGGTCAGTCCCATCTTGGGCTCAGCAGTTACAGAGATGATTAAGACCCTCCAAAAATACTGTTTCCTGAGCTTTCCCTGTTTATGCTGAAATACAGTTTGAGAGAGAATGCCATGAGGTTGGGCTCCAAGAAGGGAGGGAGGGAGGAAAAGGAAAGGAAGGAAGGAAGGAAGGGAAGGGAAAGGAGAGAGGGAGGGAGGGAGGGGACTGGAGGGGAGGGGAAACAAAAGGTACACTGATTGATTTTCTTCTTTTGGAGCAGGAATCAGCAGGAAAATTGCTGCAGGTTCGTGTGGGCCTCAGACTTTAGATTCCCACTAATCCTTTTCACACGACCCGGCATAGCCCTTGCCCCTCCTTTTCCTTTTAACTATTTCTAGTTATTAGATATCCCTGTTTAAAAAGCAGGCAAGCGTATTCCCCCAAGTACTCCATTTCCTAATGTTTTTGTCTCCAGCCCATCATATCTCCTCAGCGCATAGATCTAAATCCATATCCCCATTCCCTCCAGCAACCCAGGGAGCTCTTCAGTATGCCAGCGGATGATCTAAGCCCCAAATCGTCACCTCTCTAGAAAGACAAGTAAAAACAGCCGAAAAGATGGAGGGCGGTTGTGGATGGGGGCTCTATAAATGATGCGTAAAACCATGATCTCAATCGAGCCAGCCTGGCCCGGTCCCTTCGGTGGGCATGCGGGTGTCTGAGTGCACAGTTTCCACCCGGGGCCACAGCACCCCAGTCTGGGCCGGCGGCGGCGGCAGCATTTTAATGTCAGATGGAAGCGCTCAGGCCCGCGTTGCCATGGCGACCCCGGGAGTGGCAGAGCTAAAAGCAGCAGCAGCAGCCGCCGCCACCGCCGCCGCCGCCGCCTCCCCCGCCGCAGCCCACCCTGAGCTGAGTAGTGCAGATTCCCTTTGTCTCATTCGCTTGCTGGCTCTCCGGGTTCTCTCTTGCCCCTCCCCCTCCCCCCTCTGCTTTGTCGCCCACCGCCCCCCTACTCCCGGGTTCCCAGGGTAGCAACCCTTCCCAAACTGCCAGAGGTCCTGGGCCCCTGGAGGTACCAGGAACCAGATGCCCCTAGATGGCCCCAGGCCAGGTGAGGATTCCCCACACCTGACAACATTAGGCCCCACCCACTTGTCGTTTTGGGGGGCCTTGCGGCCTCACTTGAAACCAGTCTTTTAAAAAGAGAATTAAGAGAACAGGAACTGCTATGTCCCTTAGCTGTCTGTCTCCCTGGCTGTGTCCACCCTGGCATGAGGTGCTGCCCACGTGGCCCACCCCGCTCCCCAAGAGCAGCGGGGCATTGTAAGACATGGAGATGCACCTCCTCAGGACCTCAGAGAGCTCCTCACCCGTGGGAGTTCCTCATTGCCATGGGATTGCTGCCCTGATCAGAGTTCAGGGACTTGCCAGCCTGACCTCTATTCATTGGGAGGGGGGGGTGCTGAGTAAGCAAATGAGCTGCTGTTAGCACTCTGTAACCTGGTAAGGAAGGGTGCCCAGTGGGCCCAGGAATGACCCCAGCCCAGACCACCCCAGCCCCTCAGCCAGCTTCGTCAGCACAGCAGCTGTATGGCACTGGCTTCAGATGTCACGTTGGCTCATATTCTAGCTGATGCCCTCTTTGGGGGGGGGGAATGCAAAAAGAAAACAGATTTGAGCCACTCTATCAGAATGCCTATAAAAAGGGCACACCATGTTCTAATTAGATTTAAAAAATAAAATAGAACTTCTTCTAGACACCAATTATATTTTGCACATAGACATTTGGTTTACCAGTATGTTTTAGAATGAACCTCTTCCATGTTCTGAAGGTCGCACCTAATACTTACATGATAGAATACATTAACAGCCAGAAACCTGGGACCACTCATGTGCAGGTCTTGAGTCGGTGGCTGTCTGGTATCTTCTTCCATAACAAACCCTAGTCGCATCAGCCATCACTCCTTTAAGGTGTGTCTTTAAGATGGTTAAAGGCTGAGGTTTTAGCTTTGAAGTCACACCCCAACAGTGTACATACATATGGGCGTGTGCGTGTTGTCTGTACAGAATATCGTGCACCCAGAGCAGTGTCTGGGCTGAGGCGCAGGAACGAAATGTAGTTGCTTAAAGAAGGGAACTGAGAGGCCAGAGGACAGGCTGGGATGAAAACGTGTTTTCCCTATACATGCCCTGGTCCCCGTGATTATTATACCATGTGCATTTATGGTTTGCTTTTAAAAATAAAATGTGATATTAAAATTTAATATCACTTCCTCAAGAAAGTGTTTCCCAATTCCCCCACAGGTAGAAAGGACAAAACTAGGTCCCCTGCCCTGAGATTCCATAGCACTATGTATTTTTTACCTTCAGAGCTCATCATCACACTCAGAGAAGAGTGTGTAACTCATGTTTAGTGAGGTCTCCAAGCCAGACTTTAAGCCCCATGAGGGCAAGGGCAAGGCATGTCTCACACTCCGCTGTATCTTCAAGGGTGGGCACATAGCCAGGTCTCAGTCCGTATCTGTTGAATAAAGAAATAAGGAAAAGGGGACCAGAAAGGAGGTGCCTGCTGTTGAAGGGTGAACAAGGGTGTCAGGAGCAGCACCCATCTCCATGGGCCTCTGAGCTCAGTGACCCTCCAGGGCTCGGCCCGTCCTGTACAAAGTACCCCTATAAAGTCAATCCCATGAGACCCCATCTCACCAAGTTACCCAGGCGCCTGGGCCACTTCCAGTGGCCTTCCCGCACACTTGGCCTGCCTCAGCTACCGCTGAAGACTTTCCCAAAATCTCTCAAAGGTCCACAGGCCCCCAACAATTCTTGTATAACTGTTCTCTCTAGTGTATGTTTATATTTCATCTTAATAAAAAATTTGATACGTTAAGTTGCATGTAAGGGAAGCCTTGTCATTTGCCAAGTTAGTTCCCAAGCAGCAGGGCCAGCCCCCCCCCCTTTCTGCCATTCCCAGGGATGGTGATGCTTTGAAGCTCTGAGGGCGGGTGCACTGGAAACCCCCCAGGGCTTTAAAACCCCAGCATCCAGGGGCCCACACACATATCTATTGAATCAGAATCTCTAGAAGTGGGGTCTGTCCATGTTAGGGCCAGTGTTTCAGCTGCTTCTCATCGCCGATGGCCCTGACGGGCAGTCAAGGCTGAGAACTCTGTTGCTCTGTGGGTCCCAGAACTGGAGGCAGGGAAGTGGGAGCCTTACACTCCCCGAACCCAGAGCCAGGATTTCAGCTGTAAAGCTGACGCTAACACACTTTAGTCTGGACAAAGGGGTTCTTTGCTTTGGAGTGTTTCAGTGCTACTCCTAGAACCTCTCTTTGCCTAAAAAGGCCTGCAGCTCCTTTCCTGTGACAGTCATTTAAAACAAATATGTAGCTGTCTAATCGGGGCACGAACCATTTTTCAGACTTGCCTGGGCAGCAATGACCTAAATATTACTCAGTGTCTGACTTCCAGCCCCAGAGGAGGAGTGTATCTGGTTTGATTGTTTTCGTCCTAGTGAAGATGAGCCAGTAATTCGAGGTCCCCATCGGGACGGCTGAATCATTTGATGCTATGACTTAGTTCTTCAGAAAGAAAGCAGTGGCGTGGAGTTATTATGGAATTACTCATTTTTCAACAGAACCACTGTACACTCAACTCAGTCTAATTGCTGTGCCATGTTTAATTGATAGGAGATAAAATGAGCAGAAACCGGAGGGGTTGGTGGGAGGGCCACTTACACCAGCCAGTATAAAGAGTGAGTCTTCAGAAAATGCGACTAGCCCATTTTGGAGCCAGCGGCGTAGCAGCAGATTGCTCCGCTCTCCCCACCAGGTAACCCTGCAGGCAGTAAATAAGGCCTGTATCAGAAGCCACTAAAGCTGTAAACACACACAGCAGGGAAATCTGCCCGAACTGCCCACCAGGATGTCAGATGCCATTAACTTTCTGTTAGAAGTGTGGCTGCACTCAGGGTCAGGGCACATTTGGCCAGAAGCTACATTTGGGCAGCTCACATAGAGATCTCTTAGGAGGCTGGGGGCAGGGAAATCTAGGTCCCTCTCGGCCTCTTAAATCAAGTTAGTGATCCCAGAGGGATTGGGAACTCTTCGTGGCAGGCAGCAAGAGCACAAGTGTGGCCTGAGAGAACACACACTCTTGTTTCTAGCCTGAATCCAAATAGCCCATTTCTGGGAACTTAAAAAATGAGAGAACCGTCAAATGGACTGGAGCCCGCACAGGGCTTCTGATGTGTCTACCAGCGGCGGCGGCAGCATGGGGAGTGGCCTCTGTGATGTGGGATTCCTGAGCACCAGGGCTGGCCAGCCACCACTGGCTCCTCTCTCATTACAGGGCCAGAAATAGATGCCCCATCCCAGGAAAAGGGAAACGAGGCTGCATGGAATGTTTCATCTGTTGGAATATTGTTCTGAGCTGCCTGATGATATTACTGAGTTTCGGTTCTATAGCAGTGGCATTGACTAAGAGTCTGAAAATTGATGCATTATATACTTGCTTAAAATAGCAAATGCAGAATAGAACAGCAGAGCCGCTAAGAAGTGTGCAGAACATGTTGATAGAAAGACCTGCTTTGCCTCCGTTATTACCAGCATGAAAGGGTGCATCAGCGCAGGGGGTAGATTTTCCATCAAAAAGCATTTGTGTGCGGCAAAGGCCTCTGTAGCACAGTGAGACAAGGGTTTTTAGCTAACATAATTGAGTGCAAATGTTCCTGTTTTCGAACAGGTGGTAGAAAGTAGGCAATTTGTTTCTTTTCCTCTCACTTTCTGGGGTTGGTTTGTGAAATCGTTCCTTCTGTTTCAACCTCTTTGAATTCCCCTGAGAATAAAAATCCCCCATTACTTGCTACCTAATCAGATACTCTTCACCGTGGGTTGCAGTTGCCCAGTTGGGCAGTAAGGTTTAATGAGAGTGAGGTGGAAAAGGAACAAAGAGAACTGTGTCCTCAGCCCCCAAGAAGAAAACAGCATCCTTTTCATCAACTTAAATGGGATTTCACAATATCCCAAAACAAGTTAAAAGGGCCTTCTGGAGCTGACAAGCCTTTTGGCCAGTATGGCCTTAGGAGGTGGCAGAGTTGTTCCATTTTCCCACACACACTCTTGAGGATATGTTTATTGATTTTAGAGAGAGAGGATGGGAGAGGGAAAAATGTCAGTGTGAGAAACATCGGTCAGGTGCCTCCCATATGCACCCCAACTGGGGATCGAACCTACAACCTAGGTATGTGTCTTGACCAGGAATCAAACCTATAACCTTTTGGTGTACAGGACAATGCTCCAAACAACTGAGCCACCCAGCCAGGTCCAGAGTTGTTTTCTTTTTCTTTTTCTTTTTCTTTTTATCTTTAGAGGGGGAAGTAAAGGAGAGAGGGAGAGAAATGGATGCCTCTCGTGAGTCCCCTGCTGGGAACTGGCCTGCAACCCAGGCATGTGCCCTGACTGGGAATCGAACCGCGATCATGTGTTTCACAGGCCCGCGCTCAATCCACTGAGCTACACCAGCCAGGACCAGAGTTGCTTCTTAATGGAGTATTCGAGATCAAGTAAAGAGGCCCTGACACACAACAGCCAGGGTCCTTTCCGTCCTCCTCTCACGTGTTTAACCAACATCCTAAACATGAGAACCTCCTTCATTAAAGCAGTCTACTCCATTAATGAACATTAACTGGGTGCTTACTCAGTGCCAGGAACTGCACTAGCCACTGTGCAAATACTTTCTTTAACTCTCACGAAAACCTTTTGGAAGAGAGATCATTACCACTGTTAATTATCCCAATTAAGGAAACCAAGCTTCTGTGGATTAAGTGATTGCTCAGAGCTGTACACATGGACTTGAACCCTAGGCCAGCTGATTCCAAACTGCATGTTCGTTCTTTCCACCATGCCCCGTGGTCCCCTCTCTTTTAAGATTTTATTTTTTTAGAGAGAGAGATGGGAAGGTAGAGAGAAAGAGAGGGAGAGAAACATCAATGCGAGAGAGAACTATCTATCAGTTACCTACCTGTTGCACATGCCCCATCCGGGGACCAGGCCTGCAACGCAACCCCAGCATGTGCCCTGGCTGGGAATTAGAGTGGCAATCTTTGACTTTGTGGGAGAGCGCCCTACCAACTGAGCCACAACCGACCAGGGCCATCTCCTCTCTTGATTAAGCAACATTCCTGGAACTCTACAGAAGCTAGAAGTCCCTGGCCCCCTGGTCCCTGGTCCCTGGTCCCTGTGCTGTTGCTGCCAGCTGAGGTGCCTGACCCTTGGGCGGGTTGCAGCCCAAGTTCTGAGAGGCCGCTTAGTGTCTGAGAGAAGTGACTTTGTCCAGGCTCAGCAAGCAGTTTGATGTAGGGAGGTGGGGGAAAGAGCCCCTAAATGGAGACCTGAACCAACCAGTCAGGAACCCAGAATTTGCTGATTGTTTTTTGGACATTGACCACTTTCCACGTTCCTCTATGTCAGCACACTTTTAGAGAATGTGATCTTTTACTTTCAAGCAAGGATTAGACCTTTTTTCTTCCTTTATAATTTGCATTATCACTTCTAAGAAAGCTGCTTTTAAAGTTTGGATGTTTTGAGATAAATGTTGCTGAAAAGAATGGTGGGGAAAGTGCAAAAAAAAAGGAAAAGAATAACATTGACTAAAAAGTTAGAAACGTTAGGGAGTTTGAGGCGGGTGAAAAGGGCGGACCAGTGGCTGAAGTCACAGTTGCAGCTGCAGGCGCCACACTTGCATTTTGACACTTAAGTTTCAGACTCCAGGCTCGTGTGCTTAGTAGAGCGCAGCACCACAGCCGTGTTGTAAGTACTGACTTTACAATAGATGGCAAAATACTGTGTGAAACAATTTCAGTGCATGATCCACCTGACTAGATTGGTGGGAAGGGAGCAATGAGTTGGGAACTCCTGAGTCCACATAATGTCAAGTGAAATCCTTTAGGTCATTTTCCAGAAAAAGTCCAGCTGTCATGTACCAAAACCAAACTTAGTCCGTCTTCTCCATCACTCAAGCTGAAAACCTAGGAATGTAGTAGACTCTCCCTTGCGCCATCTGCTTACAGTCAGCCACCAAGTTCTTACTCAGAAGCAGCCCTCAAACTTGACCTGCCTTTGCCTTCTTAACAACCACAGCCCTTTCTTCCTTGATCTAGTTTCCTGACTGGTCTTCCTGCCTTCAGATATCCCATCTGTCTATTTACCACATCACCTGTTTCCTCTCCACCAACTTCATGTATTTGCTCTTTTATTAAATGCCTAGTACATGCCAGACTCTTTTAGGCACAGCCTTATAGACAAGGTCCCACTCCCATGGAGCTTACTTTTGAGGAGGAGTCAGGAGCCATATGAAGACTGACAGTAAATGTATCAAGACACACAACATGTCAGGGTCATCCACTGTTGTGGCTCGTCAGTCAAACAAGTCATTTCAGATGGTGGTTAAGTCACTGAAGAAAACAAAATATTTATCTGTCTCCTGTACTTAAGAATCCCTAAGGTTGTCCCCACTTCCTGCAAAGTTAAACTAAACTCCTTGCCTGTCAACAACCCCAGCCGACCTGGCTGGCCTTATCTCCCACCACACTCTCCCAAACTCACTCGAACCCTGAACTCCAGCCCCACGCTTGCCAGTTCCTGCACATTCTCTGAATTTCACTTTTAGGTCAAGCTTTCAAGGTCATCTTTGTCCAAGTCCTCTTCATCCTCCAAGGGGCAGGTGGCTGCATCCTGTGAGTAGGGCTCTGGAGATCCCTTTGGGCTGGGGAGGCACAGGTAGGCCTCGGAGGGAAGGCAATGAGAGCCTCACGGGCACTGTCAGGAAAAGGAGAGACCCCGACGAAGCTGTGTGAACATGCAGGGCTCAGTGCGAGCGTGTTCTTCGGGGACTCGGCACTGTGTCCCATGGCTCTTTCTCCAGGTCTGTGGGGAGCAGCGTGAGGAAGGGAAGACAGGTCACACCTTGGACCGGGGTGTTGTTGAAAGCCCAGTTCATTCATTCAGTGTGTCTGCATGTCAGAGCCACAGGCTACACAACCCAAGAGGCAGCACTCTCACAGGGAGCTGACAGAAGCCCTTCATGTCCGCACATTCCTTAGAGCTTCAATGGGAACGACTGTCACACCTTGCCTAGCATATGTCTGTTGACAAAGTCAGCCTTAGACTCAGATGTTTGATACAGAACATGCTTCCAGACAATGCAAGGAACTCCTGAGCTCATGGCAAAACTTTTTCTTAGTCCCCAACTCTATTCAAAAATGGCCAGGTGGCTCGGTTGGTTGGAGCATCCTGCCATACACCAGCAAGTTGTAGGTTCAATTCCCGGTCAGGGCACATACCTAGGTTACTGGTTCAATCCCCAGCCAGGGTGTGTACAGGAGGCAACTGATCAGTGTCTCTCTCTGTCTCTCTCTCTCTTTCTTTCTTTCTCTCTCTCACTCCCTCTCTCTCCCCTTCCCTCCCTCCCTTCTTCCTTCCTCTGTCTCTAAAGCCAATAAACATATCCTCGGGTAAAGACTAAAAACAAATTTGATCCTGTAATCTTGAACCCAATGGAAATAATCTTTTTTACACATTCTTTGGATGACTCTTTTTAGTATATATGTCCCCAGTGTGTTTATGTGCATCTGTCAACCAGCTTAAATGTTCGATTTGGATGGCGGGTACTGGGATCCTGTTAGCTCCTCTGTGGTGTGGCCCATGGCCACACACAGATACAAGCTCAAATGCTTCCTGATCATGGTGACTTGAATAGGCAAATAGAATGGCGTTTCTGACAAACCACCAAAATCATCTGTTCAGGAAGGTGTGGGTCCTGCTGCATGTTCAATCCACTCTTATTTGGCACCTTCATTAATGACACGAATAGAAAATAAACACCAATGTTCACAGATGGTGCTAACTTTGGAGGTGCTGTTAGCAGAAGTGTCAAGACAGGAGAAGTAGAAAAGCAAGCAGGAAACAGCAAAGAGGCAAAACACACACACACACAGCAAAGGGGGAGAAAATCTCTCCCACACATTTTTTGATAAACCAAATCCTCAAAGACACTAGAGCAAAAAGCACTGAGATGAGAAGTCACAGGAAGAGGAAGAGAAAGAAGGGGGAGGTGTGACGAGAAAGGGAAGGAAAGGGCAGGTTTGGGGTAGAGGTCAGCTCCGGAGCCCACAGCCCACCCTTGGGTGCGATGAGAGGACACAGCCTGGCTGTCCCCCAGGGGCACCAGCCCCTGGCCCTGTGGTACAGCTCTGTTGACAGCTGCTGTCCCACGTTTTGGGGGTAGGTTTTTTGGTTGGGTGGGTGGTATTGTTTTGTTGCTTCTGTTTTTTGTCCTTTTCTCACAGTTGAGGGAGCTGTGGGTATGATTTTGTTCTTTCAGTTTTGGTTTTGAAAGGTTTCATCATCCCTGGCATAAAGCGTGAACTTGGACATTTTGGGAGGGACAGAGGAAAGTAGCCTTTAAAGTGTCCAGTTTCCTGACCTGGCTGGTGTGGTTCAGTGGGTTGAGAGCCGGCCTGAAAACTGAAATGTCATCAGTTCAATTCCTGGTCAGGGCACATGCCTGGGTTGCAGGCCAGGTCCCCGGTTGGGAATGTGCGAGAGGCAATTGATCAATGTATTTCTTGCACATTCATGTTTCTTCCCACTTCTAAAAAATAAAATAGAAATAAGACATAAAAAAATAAAGTGTCCAAGCCCTGGCTGATGTAGTTCAGTGGGTTGAACACAGGCCTGTGAACCAAACAACCTCAATTCGATTCCCAGTCAGGGCACATGCCTGGGTTGCAGGCCAGTTCCCGGCAGAAGATGCACAAGAGGCAACCATACATTGATATTTCTCTCCCTCTCTCCTTCCCTTCCCCTCTAAAGATAAATAAATAAAATCTTTAAAAAATAAATAAATAAAGTGCCCAGGTTCCACATATGTGAAGCAAAATGGAGCATTCTCACCACCTCAGTCTCTGATGTTGGTAGAGGGGACACAAATCCAAAAGCAAGTGACAGCCAGGGGGCCTCGCGGGCTGAGCTCCGCCAGGCCACCTCCAGCACCTGGAGGGCACGCCCTCAGTGCCGTGGGAGGGCTGCTGACACACAAAGAGTAGGAACCCTCTGGTCAACAGCAACAGAACCGGGAGTCTCCATGGAGCAGCAGTCCTCCCCAGGGACGCCAGCTGGAAAGTCAAGGTACGGTATGTGCGGGGAAACAGTAAAAAGTGCACAAATTCTGCAAGCAACAGGATGGCCCATTCTCTGACAGCCTGGAATCCACCCTGTTGTCTCCTGGTCAAGGAGTAAAAGAAGCAAATACCGAGGAAGAGAAGCACACAGCAGTGAAAGTGCACGGGCAGTGGGTGTGTGGTTGCCGGCCAGAATGCCCACACCCTAGCATCGTCACAGCGGACTCCAAAGGCCTTTTCCTCCAAGTACTAAAGAAGTCCATGCTGCAGAGGTGATGCATCACAGAAGAGCTAGAAGAGCATCCCAGTGTGGGGACTGAATAGAATGGGGGTTCAGTGAGTCACTCAAGGGACAGATAGCTGGGTCCAGATCCTAGCCTCAGCACTGTGCAGCTGTGAAGAACTGCCAGGCCTTTCCGAGCCTCTGTGTCCTGGTCTATATATAGTGTGGGCGTAGGGACAGTGCCTCATAAGGTGTCCGTAAGGATTAAATAAGATGATGCATCTAAGATATTTGGGGTTTTTTTACCCTTCACCTGAGGGCATATAATATTTATTGATTTTAGAGAGTGAGGAGGCAAGAGAGGAGAATCATTAGTATGAAAGAGAAACATCAATTGGTTGCCTCCCACATACCACCCGGCTGGAAACTGAACACACCACCTAGGTATGTGCCCAACCAGGGATCAAACCCGCAACCTTTTGGTGTATAGCATGCTGCTCCAACCAACAGGAGCCACCCGGCCAGTGCATACGTAAGGTGTGTAATACAGCGCCTCGTCCATGGTGGGTTCTCAGAAGGTGGATGATGATGGTTTTCAACTTCCCCCACAATCCAGGACCCCTTTCCACTGCACAAGGCACGCTGCTATGTAGTACCCGCCATGGCCAGCAAACAGATGAGTGAGTGTCAGAAACATCTGTCCGCATTACTTAGGATGTTATTGAGACATTCACAAAGAGTTCATCTCCATTCAACCTCACATAAATAAATAAGAAAGACACGTTCACTGATGTCATGCCTGGAACTTCTCTGACCTTGCATATGTTTCCAAAATGCATCAGTCCGAACGTCTGTCATCCCACCACATGTTTTTCTTTCCCTGAGAACTCTGTTAGCTAGCAACGGGAATGGAGCAGCAAACATGTGAAAGTTTGGGTTGACAAAGCACGGTAATAATTCATTTTGTGAAAGGATTGTCCAGTTCCCCCAAAGCATCCCTTGAATAGTGAGCAATCCCAGTGCCTCTTTCTACACCTGAATCACACTGTGCACGTAAACCAGACCCTGGCACAGAGCACCTGGCCTCCTTTGGATCCAGCCCCAGATCACTGATGGTGCCACCTTGCTCCTCAATGACCCCACTCTGAAGATGCTTGATGCTGGCCTCGGTCTTCGGGTCGGTGTCTTTCGTCAAAGTGAGTTCTCATTCTTTCTGAAGACATTATGGAGCTCCTGTTTTGGATCAGATGGTGCGCTAGAAACTCCCCACAGGGTGGGGCAAGTGCCCAGTTCTCTGCCAACGCAGAGAGTAAGTAGGAAAAACAGCTAACAGTTACATTCTAATAACTTATTTTAGTGGTGGGATGCACAGAAGCTAAGACCTGGATTCTGCCCCAGTCACCCAGGTTCAAATCCTGGCTCCACTATGTGATCTTGGCGGGTACTGTGCCTCTTTGGGCCTCATTCCTCTTCCGAAAATGGACCTTGCCCCATATGGTCATGAGGATTTCATAAATTGATATTTCTAAACCATTTAGTAAGTACTGCATGCTTTTTGCCCTTGTTACTTTGTTTTATTTTTATTTTTATTATATTATGGTCAGAAAAGATAGTTTCTGTCTGATGCTAATTCTTAGGTTTTTATTCAACCTCCTTTTATGGTCTAATACCTGTTCCGCGTGTACCTTAAATAATATGTCTTCTCTAATTGTTGAGCATAGTGAATATATACCTACACACAGCTTATTTTTTGTTGTTGTTTTTAAACAGAGGGGAAAGGAGAGAGAGAGGGAGAAAAACATCAGTGTGTTGTTGCCTCTCACACACCCCCCAGTGGGGACCTGGCCTGCAACCCAGGCATGTGCCCTGACCGGGAATCGAACCAGTGACCCTTTGGTTTGCAGGCTAGCACTTAATCTACTGAGCCATACCAGCCAGCGCCACACAGCTTATTAATTGGGTTTAAATCTATCTTTCTTAAATATTGTCCCCTGATCTATACATTTTTTTTTAGGAAAGTATATTAAGATTGTTTACTATGGTTGTGGATGTATCGTTATACATACATACGATACAATCCCCCCTTATCCAAGGAGGGTACATTCCAAGACCCCCAGTGGATGCCTGAAACTGCAGATAATACCAAAATTGATATATACTATGTCTTTTCCTAAACATACCTACTATACAGCTTAATTTATAAATTAGGCACAGTAAGAGACTAACAACCGTGCCTAATAATAAAACGGAATAACGATAACAAGACACTGTAACAGAAGGGATGGGAATGTGGTCTAACACCCAGTCCAATAGCTGACACGGCTGCTGCAGGGCTGTAAGGAGGGCAGCTGTACAGCGCAGGCACCTGGACAGAGGGCAGGATCCACATCCCAGGCAGGACGGGCAGGACAACAAGGGACTTCATCACGCCATGCAGAACAGCACACAATTTCAAACTTGGGAATTACTTCTGGAATTTCCCAGTTACTGTTTTTGGACCCAGGTTGACCATAGATAACTGAAACCTCAGAAAGTGAAAGCATGGGGGGGGATAGGACGGCTGTGTCTTTGCCAGTCTCACACAAATGACTTAATTTTTGTTTTCTGGAGAGTGTCTTCCTGGCGAACTGCTCTTTGATAAAGAAAACAATTGTCTAATGAGCTCCTTCCCTAGCAGTGATTTCTGCTAGCTTTCTTATTGTTGTTGCCTTGTATGTCTTGCTCCGTTCCTTTGTTTCTGACTTCCCTTTGTATTATGATTTAGATGGGTCTCCTGCAAATGGCACATGGCTGCATTTTTTAAATTAAATCTGAGAAATCCCTTTGAACCGTTCACTCACCTACTTTCCAAATTCATATTAGTTTGCGTTTTCTTGTTCCCATGTTTCTTCTCTGCGTCTTTCTACCTTCCACTAGATGAAGCAGATTTTCTCCCCCCTCTTCTGCTCCTTCAACAGCTGCACACGTCACTCTGGGGTTCTCATTGACCGTGAATTTTCTTCACACCCGTGCTTATCTGTGAAGCCTGGAGTCCAGTCTCCCTACCCACCTCCCTGACGAGACAGGGACCTTCAAACCCTGTCCTGGGCCATTACCCCATCTTTCATGTTGCTGCTGTCTAGGATTTTAGTTCAATATTGTTTTAAACCCCAAAAGATACTCACTTTTATTATCGTTGGTTTTTTACAGCAAATGCTTATTTAAATTACTCGTGTGTTTGTCTCTTTATTTGCTTCTCGGTGCATGTCACATGCCACTCTCTTCCTCTGGAGTCGCTATCTTCCCTGGTGACATGTCCTTCAGAAATTCTTCACCTGCAAGCCCAGGTTGCCCAGCTCTCGAGCCCTTGTTGCAGGAGAAGGTCCTCGTTTGTCCTTGTGCTCAGGTGATCGGTTGGGTATAGAACTCTAGATTGGTAGTTACTTTCCTTAAACCCTTTGTAGGGTTCGTGTTTTCACTCTTTTCTCCCCTTTAATGAGAAGGCATACTCTCCCTTTGCAAGTAATGTGGCTTCTCTCTCTGGGTATTAAGGTCTACTCTTTGCCTTTACTGATCTATGGTGTATTTGCTTTTTAAGGGTTCAAGAGAGAGGAAAGCTTGAAATGTTCACTTTTTGCTGAAAAACTGTTTGTTTTCCCACACAGTGGTTCCTGGCCACTCTGCCAGACTTCTTCTGGTGACCTTTTCCTAGACTAGGCGTCTATGAGGGCCCCGCCTGAGGCGGGGTCTCACCCTAGTCCCTCCCCTGTGGCCTGGGTGTGGTGCCACTTCTGCTCAGGCCGGCATGTGCCTGGGCTTGGCAGCCACTGGACCTGCCCTTTCACACTGGCCTCACAGCCCCTCCTTCCGAGATGACCCTTTCTTCCCTTCAACACCCACTCTGGTTTTCAGTGTTATTTCTGTGCAGTCCCATTCCGGTGTATGGCTCCCCGTGAGCAGCCAGGAGGCTCCTCAGCTCCCATCCTGCAGTGGGAACCAGCACGGCACCACCGTGCACTCAGAGCTGCGAGAGGACCGGGGACACTGACCGCACCCAGCTTGGCCGGGGGGAGGGGTGGGGGCGCATGGTTCTCCACAGCTCTGGGGAGCAACTAAAAGGGTTTTAGCAGAGGAGCAAGGGGATCTTTCTGTGCCTTTAGAAGCGCTCTCTGATGACTGTGAAGGATGCGTTTTAAGCAGGGTGTGCGGCAAACGGAAGGCAGAGGAGACAGGAGGCTGCGTCAGTAACCAGGGGGAAGGGGCTGAGGTTCTGGGCTGTGGCAGTGGCAAGAGACCTAAAAAGTAAAATAAGTAGAAGGTAGTGACTCGGTGTGGGCAGCGGGGGGAGAGGGGCATTCAGGCTAATCCAGGCTTTTTGACCTCCATGACTGGGCGGATGGTGACACCGCTCACTGAGACAGACTTGATGGGAGGGGTGGGATGCAGTGTGGGGCGGGGGCCAAGAGGATGCACTTCGCTGGCTGTGGAACATTCAGGGGACTTGTCTCGTAAGTGGCTGAAAGTACATACCTGGACCTCAGCTGGGGTAAGGTCACTGATTGGGTCATTGAAACCACAGGCATGGGTGACAAACCCATATATTATGGAGTGAGAAAACAAATAAACAAAAATACCCCTGGGGGATTCCCACTTCTCGAGGTGTTAGTCTGGACGCCACCCACTCTGGGAGCTCACCCAGACTTCGGCAGCCCTCCTCTGTGCATCCCGGGTGTATGGCAGGGCGTTAACATTTGCCTGTCGCCCGGCTAAGCATGGGAATGCCTTGAGCTTGGGGCCTGTGTCTTGCTAGTTTTGTGTGCTCTTTCTCTGGATGGGGCCCAGCCCACCGTAAGGGCTTGGTAAATAGCTGCCAAGAAAAGGAGAGCAGGTTGGGGAGAAATGGGTGATGGCATCAGTGAGGAGAGAACCCTGGGGAAGGGCAGCCGGCTGGGATGGGCGGGGAGCAGTATCAGGGCCCCAGTAGGGTTAGTGGGGGTTCTGCCCACTTGCCCCGGGAGCCAGGTCAGTCTGGTGCCATAGCGGAGGCAGACACCAGCCTGCACTGGGGCCTCGGCATGAGCTGCCTGCAGAGAGCTGATTAGTGATGAGAGTTTTATTTTCTAAATGAAAGTGATTTTGCTCACATCCCTCACCAACTGTAAACCCCAAAAGGACTCAGTAGACCAAGAGATATGACACCCCTCACTCTCAAAATTGCATGGGCACTGGACTCAGACTTGCTTTAGAAGTGACCAAAGTATCCATTCGACCCTGACGGAAACAGAAGTAGCATTTCCTAAACCCAGATTTTGAAAGACTTGTCCTCTGTGGTTTGACAAGAGCAGCAGGACTTGCTTCTTGAAGGAAGTGAAGCACACAGTGAACAGCTGCAGACATGAACTCCAGATGCCCTCTCCTTAGCCACTGTCCTCAGAGTCAGAGCACACGCATTCACGTCCTGTCTTTATGACTCTAGGGTTTCTTATGAAATACTTAAATTTACCATCAATTTGAAAGGCATCTATTTACCACCTGCCTGCATTTGGTGCAAGGTACGCTTCCTCTTACCACATCCTGTGGCCAAACACGAGAGAACATTGCATGACCCCCAGGAACTCCTTGCCACACCCCCAAAGAATTCATTCAGTGAGGTGCTGCACTTCCAAGTCAAGGCACATGCATGCGTTGCAGGTTTGGTCCCTAGTCAGGGCGTGTGCAAAAGAGGCAACCAATCAATGCTTCTCTCCCTCTCTTTCTCCCTCCCTTCCCCTGTCTCTAGCAGTAAACAAATAAAATCTTTAAAAATAATAATAAAGAGCCTTCATTAGACCCAGGATCACCACGACTTCAGTAGGGAATGCTATCCAGAGGAGAAAGTGGTTCACTCAATTTCTCAGGTCCTGGTCTGTGTAGGGTAGACCAGTGGGTGAGGTTCTCCTGATCTAAGCTGACCAGACATCTGGACAGGAGGGGACTTTCTCTAGGCTGATTCAGCTCCCTGAATCACTGCATTTCTGCATAACCTATAAATATGTGACTGGCACAGGAATCCACATTGATGGAGTCCTGCACTTACCCACGGATTTCTGTAATAAGCAGGGGACAGGAGTCTAAATGAAAAATGGAGGAAAGTAATTTGATAAAAGCCATTTGCCTGCAGTGATGGCTTGGAACAGATGAAACAAGACAAAAGTCCCCGAATCCCACAGTTTGCTAAGCCATTAAGTCCTGTAACAGAAGACGGGAAGAAAAAGCCCCTTCCCCGGCAGCCAGGCTCCTGCGCAGCTGTCATTCAGCTTGGCACACCCTCAGAGAGAGGTACCCTGCCTCCATCTCTAAAACCTGCCTTCTTCCCTTTAAAAAGTAAGGAAGGTGATCTGGCTCTATGAAGATTCCCAGTGTGGCGAAGCTCCAGCAAGAGATGTCTCTTGACCCTCCCAGAGCGTCCACTCCTGCCTGCGCTTGGGCCCTGTGCTACTCTGTCTCCAGAACTGGGCACAAGAAACCCCTTGCTGGTCTTAAGACCATCTTGGTTGAACTTCAAACAAGCAAAGAAAGCACGGTTTGAGGGCAACTTATTTTTCCACTAGATCCATCTATTAGAGAGAGAGCGAGAGAAGGGAAGGGAGGGAGATTAATTCATTGCCCCACCCATCTCTGCATTCATTGGTTCATTCCTGCATGTGCCCTGACCAGGGATTGAACTTTCCACCTTGGCATATCAGGATGATGCTCTAACCAGCTGAGCTACCCAGCCAGGGCAAGGTCAGTCTACTTTTAAAAGTATTTTAAAATACACAAAACATAAATATCCCCCTTTGTCCCATTTATAATGTTGTGCAACCATCACCACTGTCTAATTCCAGAATAGTTTCATCAACCCTGAAGAAAACCTCACACAACTTCACGGCTCTTCCACTCCCCCGTTCCTCTAATGTGTTTTCTGTCTATAGATTGGCCTATTCTGGACATGGCATGTAAGTGGAATTATATGGTGCGCACCTTTGTGCGTCTGACTTTAACGTGCACGTTTTCGAGCTTCATCTGTGTAGCGGGTGTCAGTGCTTCGTGTATTTTCATGGCTGAGTAATATTTCATTGAATGGAGATGCACTACACTTTATCCATTTATCAGATGGTAGATATTTATATTGTTCCTACCTTTTGTTTATTGCAGATAATGCTGCTGTAGACATTCCTCTGCAAGGTTCTTGTGGAACCACCAATTTTCACATTTTTAGGGTATATATCCTGGAGTGGAATTGCTGGGTCATACGGTAAATTCTGTCTTTAACTTACGGAGCAGCCACCACACTCAGTCCACACTGTCTTTGTTGTCTGTGGATGACAGCAAGTGGGTTACACTAGCTGGGAGTTGCTTCACATCTTTCAGTGTGAAAGGCTCCCCAGACTGGAAACCTGGTGTGGGCAGGCAGCTTGCTGAGGCTGGGGGAAGACTCCCTAACTTGGCTACACACTTGTTTTCTGTATTTTCAGTACCTAGCACATGCCTGGCTTGGAGTAAGTAGTGAGTACTTGGAGAGCAGATGGCTGTATTAATGGATGGACAAAATTATTTTTTAAAACAAAATTTTTTTAGATTTTATTTATTTATTTATTGAGAGAGGGGAAGGGAGGGATAAAGAGAGGGAGAAAAGCATCAGTGTGTGGTTGCCTCTCACATGGCCCCTACTGGGGACCTGGCCTGCAACCCAGGCATGTGCCCTGACTGGGAATCGAACCAGTGACCGTTTGGTTCGCAGGCCTGCACTTAATCCACTGAGCTATACTAGCCAGGGCTGGATAAAATTATTCATCCATTTACCTTCACTCATAAAGTAAGCAGAGAGCCTATTTGTTATGCACATTTAATGGTTACACAGACAGGATCGCAGAGCTTTGAGTGGTTTGGGCAAGGTCAGAAAGGTTGTACAGGCGTCCAGACCCTCCAGCCCTAGAGCCTCTGTTCTTGAATTCAGACCTCAAAGGAATCAGGGGAGATTTCAAGTGGCCTGATAAAATGCCGAGCAGAAATCTGGGGGAAGTATGAGGACCACCACTGAATGCTGGCTTTTCTTTGATTGATTCAGATTGATTCTCATGCTGTTGAGGGATGTTGTTGTGAAGTTATAATTAGATATTTGCCACAGATTAGTATCTGTAGTCTGGAAGAGGGGGCAGCTGGAGAAATGTGGCTGAGAGGAGATAAAGGCAACCAGTCAATGCATGCTCTGCACACTGGTGGTTCTATGCACTCTCCTGCCAAGCCAGGCCCCTCTGTCCCGTGTTCTGGGCATGTGGGTGGAATGCCAGAGAGCCAGCATTGCCCGCAGCAATGGGCATGTCTGGGACAGCCTGCTGTCTAGGACAGCCTGTTGGTCCACCAGGGAGGGGTCTGTGCAGCCGCAGGGCTGGCCCAGGAGAGGTGGGACAGGGAAAGGGAAGGGGACACAACTCATCTGCATCCACCATGTCCATATCCTCTGCTTTCCTTCTTGCCACTCAAGAGAGAACATTCACTTTGGTAGTGTGGTGGCCTCAGGTCAGGGAAGGGCCAGCCTCACAGTCTAAATGATAGTAACTTCCAGTCAAGATGGCGGAATAGACAAACTCAGCTCACCGCCACCAACACACATCAAATTACAGCTAAATTATACAATAGCCATTATTGAGAACCAATTGAAGACTAGCTGAATGGAAGTCCTATAAGTAAAAATATAAAGAAGCAGCCACACCTAGGTCGGTAGGAGTGAGAGAGAGACAGAACAAGCAGATGCCACATCCACGTTGGCAATTAAGATGTGGGAGGAATACCACAGTGGGGATGCGGTGCCTGCCCTCTGAGGAGCGGGAGTTCCAGCCCCACACAGCGCCCCCCAGACCCGGCACTAGTGCCAGGAAGACGGGGCCTCATATCATCTGGCTGTGAAAACGAGCAAGGATTACAGTGAGTCATAGGGCTTCCAGAACCCAGGCATTCCTCTCGAGGGCCCCACGTATAGACTCACTCACTCAAAAACTCACTGGCTCTAGGCTCCAGTGCAGGGGCAGCAACTTGAAAAGTGCCAAGGACAAACATGGAAGAACGGAACTGACTAGCGTCAGGGTGAGAGCTGGAGAAGAAGGGGTCCAGGCAGCTGTCTCTAGAATCAGAAAGCAAGCAGGTGCCATTGTTCCTTTGTTGAGCCTCCTCAGCAAACCCTGCTGGCAGGCATAGGTGCCAATCTGAGCTTGCATTAACCTGGCTAATAACTGTCTGCCTCACCCTAGAGATTCCATGAGACCCCATTCCACTGAACTCACACACCTGCCTAGCCAATTTCAGTAGCTCTTCCACACAAGGGGCCTGCCTCAGCTAACACTGCAAACTTTCCTAAAATTTCTCAAAGGCCCACAAACTCCAAACAAGCAGTGGCTGGCCTCAGTGTGCCCTGTACCTCTTACTAAGTGACCTCAAGCCCAGCACAAGTGGTAACCAGTCACAGCTTGCACAGTAACTCCCATCTGGTGTTCCCAAGTCTGACAGAAGTTGTGGCCGGTGTCGGCTTGGAACATAGTTTCAACTAATTACCACAAACCCAGCACAAGCAGCAACCAACCACAGATCACTTTGTAGCTCCCATCAGGCAGGACCAAGCAGGAACAAATGGTAGCTGATCTTGGTCTGCATGGGAGCCCCATCAGAGAGGCTCCAGAACCAACATACTCAGTGGCTGGCTCCAGACCACACCAGAGCACCACCCAGGCAGTTCCACAAACGACACACCCAAAGGCCAGACTCAGCTGGCACCAGAGCCTCACAAAAGCGACTCCCCCTCTGTAGGGTCAGCCCTTGCACAACAACTTATCCACTATAATGATAGAAAACACACACAGCCAGTCAGCCTGACATGGCAACAGCAGTCAAGACTCAACTACAACAGGAGGGTATGCACAACCCACATAAGGGACACACCTGGAGCACCTGGCACAGATGAACAGGAAGACTGCACCACCGGGCCTAAAATGATACCTACTACATAAGGCCACTGCGCCAAGACTGGGAGACGTAGCAGCTCTACCTAATACTTAGAAACAAATACATGGAGTCAGCCAAAATGTGGAAACAAAGAAACATGCCCCAAGTGAAAGAACAGAACAAAACTCCAGAAGTAAAACTAAACAAAATGGAGACAGATAGTCTATGAGATACAGAGTTCAAAACACTGGTTGTAAAGATACTTAATGAATTTAGAGAAAGAATATATGAGCTCAGTGAGAACTTCAACAGAGCGATAGAAACCATAAAAAAGAACTAGTCGGAAATGAATAATGCAATAACTGAAATGAAGAATACAGTATAGGAAGTCAACAAATAGATTAGATGAAGCAGAGGGTTGAATCAGCGATCTGGAAGACAAGGTAACAGAAAACACCCAGTTGGTACAGGAAAAAAAATTTAATGAGGACAGTTGAAGGGATCTAAGACAGCCTCAGCATACCAACATTTGCTTCACAGGAGCACCAGCAAGAGGGCAGAGAGAGCAAGGGATTGAGAACTTTTTGAAGTAATAAGGACTGAAAACTTCCCTAACCAGGTAGGAAATAGACAAATACAGGAAGCACAGAGAGTACCAAACAATATGAGCCCAAAGAGATTCACATTAAGACATATCATACTTAAAATGCCAAAGGTTAAAAACAAAGAATATTAGCAGTAACAAGAGAAAAACAGTTAGTTACCTATAAGGAAGCTCCCATAACACTGTCAGTTGATTTTTCAACAGAAACTTCTCAGGCCTGAAGCGAGTGGCATGAAATATTCAAAGTGGTGAAAAGCAGAGACCTACAAACAGGATTATTCTACCCAACAAAGCTATCATTTAGAATGGAAGGAGAGATCAAGAGTTTCTCAGAAGATAAAAAACTAAAGGAATTTACCAGCACTAAACCAGTATTATGAGAAGTATTAAAGGAACTTCTGTAGGTAGAAAAGATCAAAATATGAATAAGAAAATATAGGAAAGAAAAAATTCTCACTATGACAAAGGCAAACCTTTGGTGAAAGCAGTGGATCAACCCAACTATAAAGCTAGTACAAAAATTAAAAGACAAAAGTAAGACAATCATGCGTAATCACAACAATAAGCAGTACACACAGATACACGCAAAAGAAGTTAAAAATGACAAAAACAAACATGGAGTGGATGAGTAAAAAGTGTTGTGATTTTAAAATGTGTTCGAAGTGACCATTAACTTAAAATAGATTGCTGTAAACATAATGTGGTGTATGTAAAGCACGTGGTAGCCACAAACCAAAAAATCTACAAGAGATATACAAGAAATGAAGAGAAAGGAATCCAAACACAACACTAGAAAATCATCAATATACAAGAGAAGGTAGCAAGAGAATAAGAAAGAACAGAGAAGGACTACAAAAACAGTCAATAACATGGCAATAACTATATACCTATCAATAATTTAAGTGTAAATGGATTAAATGTTTCAAAGAGACAGGGTGGCTGAATGAATTTTTTAAAAAAGATACCCATATATCCATACATAAGCTGCTGACAAGACCCACCTAAGATTGAAAGAGACACAGACTGAAAGTAAAGGGATAGAAAAGATAGTTCATGCAAATGGAAACAAAGAAAGGTAGGTTAGCAATACTCATATCAGACAGAACAGACTTTAAAACACAGGTGGCAAACACAAGGCCTACGGGCTAAATCCAGCCCTCCACCTTATTTTACCCAGCCCAGCACCTTGTTTCTACCCAGCAGCAGCACTGAATTCCTTGCCCCTAGTTAAGGAGTAGTCACATTTATCCAGTCCTAAAATTACATTCAGCCCTTTGAAGGCAACCATGAGGCTGATGTGGCCCCAGTGAAAACGAGTGACACCTCTGCTTTAAAACAAGGGCTATAACAAGAAGCAGGAAAAAAGGGACTTCCATTTAAGATGGAGTTGTACATAAACAGGCTTCGAATCCTCACATGACTACAGAAAAGATTACAACCGGACTTCAAAGTAAATAATACCCAGAAACCAAGAGAAAATCGAGCTCTCCTAGATGGAAGTCCAACAACCAAGGATTTAAATAGGCCACATTCATGCAGATGGTTGGAGGGGCAGCAGAATGAGCAGTCCCACATTCACAGGTGGTGGATAAAAATTGGGAGGGGTACCTTGGGAGTGAAGGATCCCAGCCCCAGGGCAGACCACACAGCCCAAGGTTGCAAGACCAGAAAGATAAATCCCCATAACTTCTGGATGAAAAAACCAGTGGGGGGTGGGGCAGTGGAAGAAACTGCTGGGTTTTCAGGAGGCTCCACTTACAGGGTCTGCATGGACTTAGAACTTACACAGACTGACACCCTCTGGGATTTAGCACCAGGGCAACAGCTGGACGGGCAGCAGTCACATATGGGGAATAAGTGAAGTGAGTAGAAACAGAGAGAGTGCCAGGTAATCCTCCAGAAGTCAGGCAGCAGCATTGTCCTGTCTCTGAACCCTCCCCACACACAGTGCCACAAAGCAGTGAAACAGGTTGCCCCACCCTGGCATTACCTAAGGCTCCGCCCCACACAATTTACAGGTGCCTTTTCTATAAAAGGCCACGCTGCTAAGACGGGGAATCAAAGCAGCTCCACCTAATACACAGAAACAAATACAGGGAGGCTGCCAAATTGAGGAGACAAGGAAATGTGACCCAAATGAAAGAACAGAACAAACCCCCAGAAAAAGAACTAAAGGAAATGGAGATAACCAACCCAACAGATGCAGAGTTCATCATCTGGTTATCAGGATGCTCAGAGAACTCATTGAGTACAGCAACAGCATAAAAAAAAACCCTGGAAGAAATGAAGGTTGCACTAAGTTTAAAAAAAAATCTACAAGGAACAAACAATGGAGGGGATTACACTGGGATTCAAATCAATGATTTAGAGCATAAGGAAGAAATAAGCACTCAACCAGAACAGCAAGAAAAAAAAGATTTTGTTAAAAAAATTGCGGATAGTATAAGGAGCCTCTGGGACATTCCCAAATGTACCAACATCTGAATCATAGGGGTGCTAGAAGAGGAAGAGCAAGAAATTGAAAACCTTTTTGAAAAACATAATAAAAGAAAACGTCCTTAATTTGGTGAAGGTAATAAACATACAAGCCCAGGAAGGTCAAAGAATCCCAAACAAGTTAGACCCAAAGAGGACCACACCAAGACACATCATAATCAAAATGCTAAAGGTTAAAGATAAAGAGAATTTTAAAAGCAGCAAGAGAAAAGCAGAGAGTTACCTACAAAGGAGTTCCCATAATACTGTCAGTTTATTTCTCAAAAGAAACTTTTCAGGCAAGAAGGGTCTCACAAGAAGTATTCAAAGTGATGAAAAGCAAGGATCTACAACCTAGATGACTCTGTCCAGCAAAACTATCATTTAGAATGAAATGGCACATAAAGTGCTTCCCAGACAAGGTAAAGCTAAAAGAGTTCATCTTCACCAAGCCATTATTACATGAAATGTTAAAGGGACTTATTTAAGAAAAAGACGAAAACTATGGACATTAAAATGGCAACAAATTCACAACTATCAACAACAGAATGTAAAAAAATGAAGTAAAGAGCCAGAACAAAAATCATAGATATGGAGATCATTTGGAGGGATTAGGAAGCATAATTGGTAGGTACAAAATAGGGGAATATTAAAAGTAGTATAGGAAATGGAGAAGCCAAAGAACTTACATGCAGGGCCCATGGACATGAACTAGGGATGGGAGGGGATTGCTGGAGGGAATGGTGGTACCAGGCAGAGGAGGACAAAGGGGGAAAAGTTGATTCAACTGTAATAGCATAATCAGTAAAATATTTTTTTAAGCAAAGAAGGGCTTTTCATAATGATAAAGCAATCAATCAGTCCCACAAGAGGATATACCTTTCAAAAGCATCTTCATTTGAGCACCTAAATATATAAAGCAAATATTGATGGACATAAAGGGAGAAATTAGCAGTAATACAGTAATAGTAGGGGGCTTTTATACCCCATTGATATCAATGGATGAATTATCAAGACAGAAAATCAATTAAGAGCCCGAGCTAGTATGGCTCAGTTGTTGGGAGCATCATCCCATAGACAAAAGGGTCTCAGGTTCAATTCCCAGTTAGGGTACATGCCCAAGTTGCAGGTTTGATCCCCAGTCAGGGAGCATATAAGAAGGGCCATCAATTGATGTTTCTTTCTCAAATCAATCTCTCTGTCTCCCCCCTTCCCCTTCCTCTCTCTAGAAGCAATGAAAAACAGTCTTCAGGTGAGGATAAAAATAAATGAATAAAAATAAAACCAACAAGGAAACAGAGGCCTTAAATGACACATTGACCTTAAATGACACTTAATTGATAATTTTTGGAACATTTCACCCAAAAGCAGCAGAATATAGATTCTTTTCGAGGGCACACGAAACGTTTTCCAGAACAGACCACATGTTAGGCCACAAAACAAGTCTCAATAAATTTAAGGTTGAAATCTTCTCCAGTCTCGGTGATATAAAACGAGAAATCAATTACAAGGAGAAAAGTGAAAATACACAAACATGTGGAAGTTAAATAAACATTGCTGCCAGACCGTGAATGGGGTTATCAACAAGGTCAAAGAAGAAACCAAAAGATGCCTTGAGATAAACGAAAAGGGAAGCACAATGACTCAGAAATTTATAGAACACATCCAAAGCCATCCTAAGAGGAAAATTTATAGCATCATAGGCCTATCAAGAAACAGTGATCAAAAATAATCTAGTTTTACAACCAAGGGACTAAAAAAGGAAATGCCCAAAGGGAATAGAAGAAATATAATAGAAGACGATAATAAAGATCAGAGTGGAAATAAACAGAATAGGATCTAAAAAAGAATAGAAAATATCAATGAAACCAAGAACTGGTTCTTATAAAAGGTAAAATTATCTTTAGCCAGACTCAGTAAGAAAAAGAGAGGGCCCAAATAAATAAAGCCAGAAATGAAAGAAAAGTGACCGTGGATACCACAGAAATATGAAGGATTATAAGGAAACAGTATGAACAGTTATATGCCAACAGATTGGACAACCTGGAAGAAATGGATAAATTCCTAGAAACATGCAGTCTTCCAAGACTTAATAAAGAAGAAGCAGAAAATCTGAACAGGCCCCTTACTACCAATGAAATTGAATCAATAATCAAAAATCTCCCATCAAACGAGTCTTAGACTGGATGGTTTCACAGGGGAATTTTACCAAACACTCAAAGAACTAACACCTATCCCCAAACTATTTCAAAACATTCAAGAGAAGGGAAGGCTCCCAAGCTCATTTTATGAGGCCAGCATTAACCTGAGACCGAAACCAGACAAAGACATAACAAAGAAAGAAAATTATAGGCAATATTTCTGATAAACATAGATGTAAAAATCCTCAAAAATATTAGCAAAGTGAATTCAGCAATACACTGAAGAGATCATACACCATGGCCAAGTGGGATTACTCCCAGGATACAAGTCCTAATTCAACATCTGCAAATCAATTGATGTAATACACCACATAAACAAAACGAAGGCTAAAAGCCCTATAATCATAGCAGTAGCTGCAGAAAAAGCGCTTGACAAAATCCAACATCTGGTTATGATCATTGCTCTCAGCAAATTGGGGATAGAGGAAATATGCAATATCTCACTGTAATAAAGGCCATATATGACAAACCCACGGGTAACGTCATACTCAATGGTGAAGAACTGTAAGTTCCCCCTTTAAGATCAGGAAGAAGACAAGGATGTCCACTCTCACCACTTTTACTTAACATACTATTGGAAGTCCTAGCCACAGAAATCAGAGAAGGAAAAGAAATAAAAGGCATTCATATTGGAAAGGAAGAGGTAAAACTGTTATTTGAAGATGACATACTACATAGAGAGAACCCTAAAGAATCCACCAACAAACAAAACAACCAGTAGAACTAATTAGTGAGTTCAATAAAGTAGCAGGATACAGAATTTATATTCAGAAACTGGTTGCACTTTTATATACCAATAACAAACTACCAAAAAGAGAAATTTTAAAAATAATTTTATTTACAATCGCATGAAAAAGACTAAAATACCTAGGAATAAATTTAACCAAGGAGGTAAAAGACCTGTACTCCAAAAACTGTACTGAAGAAATAAACTGAGGAAAATACAAATAAATGGAAGCATGTACTGTGATTGTGGATAGAAGGAACTAACATCATTAAAATGTCCCTACTACCAAAAGCAATGTAGAGATTCCATGCACTCCATGTCAAAATACCGATAGCATTTTTCACAAAAAACTTTAAATAACCAAAGCCATCTCGAGAAAGAAGAACAAAGTAGGAGGTATCATACTACCCGATATCAAACTATACTACAAGACTATAGTAATCAGAACAGCATAGTACTGGCATGAAAATAGACACAAAGCCCAATGGAACAGAATGGAGCCCAGAAATAAACCCATACTTATATTGTCAATTATTCTATAACAAAGAAGGCAAGAATATAAAACAGGGTAAAGACAGTCTATTCATTAAATGGTGTTGGGAAAACTAGACAAATCCAGTTTCATTCTTTTGCAGGTATCACTGTCTTACATCACGCAGAGGAATAAACTCAAAAGTGAATTAAAGACTTAAGTGTAAGACCTGAAAACATAAAAGTCCTAGAAGAAAACACAGGCAGTAAACTCTGTGACATCGCCCTTAGTAATATTTTGGGGGGATCTGTCCCCTCAGGCAAAGAGTGAAAAAGAAAAAGTAAATAAGTACGACTACATCAAACCAACAAGTGTCTGCACAGCAAAGGAGACCGTGAACAAAACAAAAAGACACTCTACTCAATGGAAGGCAATATTCATCAATGATACATTCAATAGGGGATTAATATCCAAAAATATATAAAATCATACAACTGACCATCAAAAAACAACCCTATTAAAAAATAGTCAAAGAGCCTGAATTGACATTTCTCCCAAGAAGGCACACAGGTGGCCAAGAGACATGTGGAAAGATGTTCGACATCACTAGTCATCAGGGGATGCAGATTAAAGCCACAGTGTGACACCACCTTGCACCTGTCCGAGTAGCCGTCACCAGTGATGGTCAAACCGGTACAGCCACAGGAAACACAATGGCAGTTCCTGAGGAAATTAGACACACAACTCCCATAGGAATCAGCAGTTCCACTTCAGGACATTTAGCCAAAGAAATCCAAAACGCCAGTTCAGAAAGATACAGGTTCTCTGTAGCACTGTTCACAACAGCCAAGTTACGGGAGCAACCTCAGTGCCCACCAATGGACAAGTGGGTGAAGAAGGCATGGTGCGTCTCTACGACGGGGTAGCCCTCAGCCATAAAAAAAGAGAGCGTGAAATCTTGCCATTACAACAACACACATGGACCTGGAGGGTACTGTGCTAAATGAAATGTGTCAGGGAAAGACAAATGCTGTATGATTTCACTCATGTGGAACCTAAAAAGGAAAATTAGCAAAACAGAAACAAACTCATAGATACAGAGAAAAAACTGACGGTTGCCAGATGGAAGGGGGTTGGGGGCCGGGTGAGAGAGGTGAAGGGACTGAGAAGCCCGTTGCCAGTGACAGACAGCCCTGGGGAAGGAAGTACGGCCCAGGGAATCGGTATAGTCAGTGATATGTAATAATAATATGTGTTCTGTCAGATGGGCACTAGGCTGACTGAGGGCTCACTCCGTAAGTTATATAAATGTCTAATCACTTTGTCGCACACCTAAAACTAATATACTCAAAATTTTTAATACTTCTAACAAATCAATGATAGTTACTTGTGTCTGTGGGCATGGGTGGCCCAGAGGAGCGCTCTGCCTTCACCCTGCCCCCCAGGCAGTGCTCACCCCACCGCACTCACTGACGGGCAGAGGTGCCCACCCCGGGTGGGGTGGGGGGAGCAGTCTGGGGCAGGCGTCTCTCGGCGCTTTTGTAATCCTGCAAACCCCACCCGCGGCCTCCCTTTCGAGGTGAAGTTGTGCCTTTGCGGCCTGGGATGCCATTCTGCAACAGCCATTTGCTGCTCCTCACTTTCCCACCAGCCCAAACCCTGCACCGAGGGTGGAGCGCAGGTTTTGGGGACGCAAGGGGCCGAAAGCAGGAGCTAGGGGGCGTCAGGGGCCGCGCTCGCCCAACCCTGACCTCGTGGCTGTGAGGGGCCTCAGGTCAGAAGGACTGGACTGAAAGGAGCATGTTCTGATTGTGTGAACATGGGGGTGGGATAGTGATTTGTGTTTTCTCTCTCCGATTTGTCACGCTGACTTGGAACGTGGCCTTTTCTAGAACCCTTCCCTAGGACTTTGGGCCCGAGGGTGGTTCTGGAACCCGCCGTTCATACACTCGTGTACCAGGCTCTGCAGACAAGGAAGGGTAGGCGCGAGAAGTGGGAGGCAGAGCCTGTCCCCCGCAGTGCCGGAAAGGGACCCACAGCCACCGGGAGGCGGCGGCAAGGGGAGGCCTCTGCCAGGGTCAGAAGGCTTCCACAGGGTCCGAGTCCAGCAGAACGACCCAGAAGCTGTGCTGGGCTGACCCAGGAGGCGGGGAGTCTGCCTGACCTTGGGACCCAGCAAGGAAAGTACGGGCCGGGAGGGCAGGCAGCACGGACCTGGAGGCAGGTCTGGCCACAAGCCGGGCAGCAGTGCTCACGTGCACCTGGCCCGAGGACCTCAGGGCCCCGCACCTGGGCCGCGCATGTGCGCCCCGCCCCCCGCCCCCCGCCCCCCCCCCCGCATGGCAGCCGAGCTCCTGCAGGAACGGAGGAGCGCCTCAGCCCTCGCCTCCGATGTGCTCTGCTATTTTTACGTCTAAGTCAAAAATAACAGTCTCATCCAAGGCTTTAGCCGCAGCTGACTAGACATTAGTGCTAGATACCTAGTGCCCACACCTGATAACCCTGGGCCTCTGCCCTTTTTCTCCCTCTGTGACATGATTAATGAGAAAGCAGGTGGGACACCGGCGTGAGAACCCCGTCGGCCCCGTGGGCCTGCGCGCCCGGCCCCTTGGGGCAGATGCTTGCAGCCCGCAGCGCCGCCACCTGAGCGCGGTCCCGCGGCCAGGACAGGTTGCCTCCGGGTCGGGGCGGGAGAAGGTATCAAGACTGTGCCTCCCAGGCCCATGGGGCCTCGACAGCGGCTCCTGCTCACCGGGACCCAGGGAAGCGACACCAGGCTGGGCAGGAGAGTGCGCCCGCCGGCCTCAGCCCTTCTGCCCCCTGTGGTGCAGATACTTGGCATTCGGTTCATCACGAGCGAGCGACAGTGGTTCAGGGAGCCCCGCAGACATTGGCGGGCCAGCCTGTCCACGCCCCAGTCGCGTCCCCAGAGACACGAAGGCGTCCGGGCACACAGAGCAGAGCGGGCGGGCCCCACACCATCGAGCCCCGCTCCTCCCCCGCCCCGCACTGGGAACGCTGCGGGCACGGCTTGGTGTGGGGCTGTGCGGGCGCGTGTGAGCAGCGGAGGTGCCAGCCTATCGCGTTAATTTTCTCAGGTCTTAAAATAAGCCCTTTCTGCAGTGCATTCGGGTGGTGTGAGGAGCTGGAGAGCAGGAGGCTGCTTCTACTGCGCAGGTGCCAAAGCCTCCCGGGCGCAGACCCCTCTCGGAGCCCCTTCAGGCGGCAGCAGGCGCAGGCCCCAGGGCTTCCCGTGGGGCCGACCTCGCATCCGGGCCGTGGGGTCCAGCAGAGCGGCCTGGAGCTCGGGGGCAAAGCCAGTCCGAGAGGCACCTGGGGAAACGAGTCAGGCGCAGTTGGAACCGCTGGTCCCTGTGACAGGCAGGACTCCCGGAGGACCTTTCTCTGGTTGGGGAGAGTGCAGGGGAGTCTCCGTTCGCCCCGGGCACTGAGCCTCCCAGGGCTCCCTGTTGCACCAGAGACAACCGAAAAATAATCGTGCCTCAGAATCCCAGGCCCCTCAGGACAAGCCCCCCTGCTGACATCTAAAGCCCAAGGGACTCAGGTCTCAGGTCAGAACTTGGTGTCTGTGGTTCCACCGCATCTCCCCCGCTCTGGTCCAGCTCCGCAGGCAGGCTTCTCCGGAGCCAGGTGGCGGCCCAAGTCCAGAACTCCAGCCCCTCCGCTCTCTGAGGCTGGAGTGGGAGGCTGCCTCCCAGCACCACCTTCCCTGTCCTCCCCCTCCTGGGGCTTCTCAAGCCCTCCGCCTAGCCCTGCAGTGCCCACATCCCCTAGGGCACCTATGTCCCCGGGTACCCCGTGAGGCCCACAGGAGCTTGGCCGATGACAGGCCCTAGGAACTCCCCACTCTGGCTGCCTGCTGACTGTCCGCCTGTCTTTTTCTGTTCCATTCTTCTAGTGAGAAGCGCCACCTGCAAGTCAACGTCACCAACCCCGTGCAGTGCAGCCTCCACGGAAAGAAGTGCACTGTGTCCGTGGAGACACGGCTCAACCAGCCGCAGCCCGACTTCACCAAGAACCGCTCAGGCTTCATCCTCAGCGTGCCCGGGAACTGACCTTCGCCCGGGGGCCGCCACGCCACTTAGCCTCACAGGTCCTGGTCTAATTGCTGATCCTGCTACTGCCCGCTAGAAACCAGCTCACAAGGCCCCTGCTCGGGGAGGGGCCCTCGCTGCCTTCTCTCAGGCCCCTCCCCTGAGGTCTTCTTCCTGGCTTTCTGTCCTCGGTCTCCATCTTCCCCTGTCCAACTGTCCACGGTCCCCAGTCAACAAACCAAAGACCCCCGACGACCTGTCCCAGAGCCCTGGGCTGACATCCAGACCACCTCTCACCTCAGAGGCGACTTGATGGAGCCTTCAGTGAGTGAAGGCCTCCCTGGATTGGCCAGGTCACATCAGTGTGCCTTGACCCAGTGACCAGCTGCTGACCCTGCGGGGGTGGGGGGGCCAGGGCACAGCTGTCCCAACCAAAGACATGCTCCTCCAGGGAGATGGGTGGAGGTGAGCTGGGAAGGTAGCCCTGCTCCATGAGCCCTCCATGAGCCCATCCTGCCACTCCTCATCCCCCACGGCGACTGCAGCCCCCGTGACCTGGCCCCTCAGTGGACCTTGTTTCCCCAGCACCCAGCCAAAGCCGCCAGGTGAGCAGGTTCACCTGCGGGACCAGCCCCTCAGCCCAGGACCAGTGGCTGGCAGAACCGCTGCCCAGGCTGCCTCTCTGGGAGAGGGCAGTGGGGCTTCTCCGAGGGGCGTCCACCGGTGCAGCCCAGGCCTACAGGCGTCTGTCTTCCGCAGTTTGCAAGGTTGCTGATCATATGCAGTGTCCCCTGTGCCCACACCCATGTTGGGAACACCAATGAGAAAATGGAGTTGCAGGGGCGTGGGTTTGGAAGTCTCCCCTCCCGACACGTTTCTCGCTCGTGGGGAGAGCTATGACTGGGACAGGAGCGCGCAGGAACCTTGGGAAGGGGAGAGCGAGCCAACAGAGCGTGGGGTCCTGGCACTGCAGGCCAGGCCAGGGTGCCCACCCACCCACAGCCCCTGGCTGCTGGGCACACAGACTTCACGCCAGGAGAGCCGCGCCGCCTTGCCCGTCTCTGCCCAGCACATGCCTTCATTTGCCTTCCTGTGACCACCCTCCTCCCGCGTCTCAGCTGAAGGGGACACCGTGAACCTCTGGGCTGCCTGGGCTGCCCTGCCAGGAGCCTAGAAAGAAGAGACACCGGGCACCCCGTGTGGTGGAGGGGTTGAGGGGAGCCCGCACCTCGGGAGGAGCCCAGCAGGGTGTGAAGGGACTTGACGGTTTCTTCACTTTCTGCCACATGTGCTGCCCCTGCTCCCCCTCCCCCCTGCACACTCTTGTCTGATCACCCTGACCCCACAAAACACACCGCGTGCCTGAGTGCAGCCTCCGTGCCTCGCCCAGTGCCTGGCCCAGCCACCTGTCTGACCCCAGGTGGGCCCAGCGGTGGGGGTCTTGTTCGCACCCTGACCCCTGCCTGCCTCCCAGGGCTGGGGAGCGTGTGTGCTGTGTGCAGTTTGCAACAAGGAGCCCTGCTGGCGCCCTGTCCTTGGAAACCCGCTCGCTCTCAGTGCCCGGTCAGCTGCCCGCACAGCTGCCTGCACAGTGGTGCCGCCCGCCCAGGTTAGCGACACTGGGAGTTTTGCCAAGCACCTCGACACTAGGTGAACCATTGTAACTGGAACCTTGCCTCTCCACATTTCCCCCAAACTTGTTGCTTCATACTAGACACACACACATGTATGTTTTAGACACACCAAGATAGAACATGCCAAATGAGTGCCTCCCAGGGGCTAGGGAGGAGGAGGAGGGGGTTTGGGGATCCTTCCTCCCGCTTTTCAACATTGCCTGTGGCCCCCGGCTATCACAAGCACGTCTTTGTGATGTCCTAAGAAAAGTCGGTGGCATCTGAAGGAGGGTCGGGGATCTGGGGGGAGACCACGGCGACGCTGCCAGGGTACCGAGGGGAGAACAGGACACAGACTACGCAATGAAGTGTTTCTCTTAATTAAATGCAGTTTATGGTTTGGTGCATATATTCCTATTTTCCATTAAATTAACTCTATTTCTAAAGCATATTTTGATTTACCATCAAGAGCAATAAAGCATTAAATCTTATTTTTAAAGGTGTTCTGCTTTTCTGTAATTGAAAACTGTACCTATAATTGTGACAGTTTAGCTGGTACAAAGTCAGCCGCTACCCAGAGGATGGAGGGAGCATTGAGCACAGACAAGCGGGAGGTCACTTACCTGAGCCTCTGAACACAAGTATCACTGGTGAGAGAAGGAAGCCCTGGGAAGGACTGAGGGCGGGTGGGGGAGGCAGTGAGTGGGGTCCAGACCTCCCCTCCCATCGCTTTGAGGCCTGTGTGCTGGACTCCAAGTCCAGAGCTGTGGTGGTGACTCAAACTCCAGCACGTATTCATAAAGGAAAGGCTCAGGTTCCCACGGCTGGCTGCAGCTGGGGAAGAGGTCTGAATGATGAGGGGCTGGTTGGGGGGTGGCAAGAGCATGAGCGAGTGACGGGGAAATCAGGACTTCCCGGGGTGGAAAGCTGCAGGCAAGCAAGGCCGGACCCTAGCACCCAAGGGCCCTGCAGCCACAGGAGGCCGCTTGGCGTCAGCGGGAGAGAACTTGCAGCGCAGTGCGCTGTGACTTGGACCACGGGACGTGCCCTCAGCAAAGTGAGGGATCCTGACCACAGGGCTGACAGCTCCCAAGTTGCCGCCTGAGCAGAACCGCCTTCCTGATGCCCAGGACAGCTCCAATCCACAGGTACCTGCCCAGAAGGAACCAAGCCCAAATCACCCCGCCAGCCCGAGGCTGAGGCTGTCCGCATGAGTGGGGAGGGACTACTACAGGCCTACCTCACTTCATTGGCTCCCTTCATTGAGCTCACAAGTGTACCATTTCTTTTTGTTTTTCCCTCTCAAGTGTAGCATTTTTAACACTGAAGGTGAGACCCTCCACCAGCAAAAAGATTATGGCTCATTTGATTGCAACACCCCCTTGACTATGCCGGTCTAGGACGGAACCCAGTGTCCCTGAGGAATGCCTGTCCAGCCAGAGGGGGGGCCCATCCCTGCACAGTCACGGGCTTATCTGGAAGCTCTAGGGCTGGGCCTGAAGGTCGCCACCCCTGCTGGTCTGGACACCTCTGGGCAGTAGGCACTGAGCGGAGCCACGCCCAGGACATGGGGGGCAGCAGCCTTGACGCCAACCTCCACAAATGGCGTCAAGACCCGGTGCCCCAGCAGCACCGCGCGGCCAGTCTCGCCTTCCCCAGGGCACACCTGGGCCACCTGGGGCAGCTAAACCCGAGTTGGCTCAACTTGAGCTTCTTTCTTAATCACCTCAACATCGGGCGCACTCTGCTCATTAAGCCCTCGCCCCTCCCCCACAACGCAAATCCAATTATGTTCAGCCTGCAGGAATCATTTATAAAAGGGGCCCCCGGCCTGCTCATGAATGATGTGCCCACAAAGAGGTCTATGTAATGGATGGTCAGTGCATTTTATTTAATCAGCACGGTACAAAAATAAATAAAAATAAGGGAAGGGAAATTAAATTACAGCCAAACTGAGCTCCATGACCTTGTCAGATTATAAACCACACACACTTACAAACACACTACACATACATACAAAATGAGACAAATATAAATTAATATCAACAATACCCACAGTTTGGTCAAAGAATAGCTACAGAAGAAATTGCACTAAAAAACAACATACACCGCACGTTGCGTAATTAGCAGGTTCAAATATACAGCCATGAAAATTTCCGAGTGAAAAAAATGGCACATTTTCTTTTCATTGCAAGTTTAACAACTGTTGGAACGAAACTAAATTCTAATAACTGCATGGAGAGAATATGTCAACCCTTCAGCTTTACAAGAAAGAGAAAAACCAAATCCTGAACTATTATTCCTGTGACTCGTGCTGTGCACGGGTGTAATTTTCACAGCCATCTGTTCTAAGATTATTTTTCTTAAGACACAAAATGCTCCTGGTCTGCATGCACAATATCACTGTAAAAGCAACAGTTAAAGAATAAAGGGGATTTTTTTTTGTTGGTTAGTTTCTTTTTCTTTTTTTTTCTGTTGTTCTAAAAGTAGTCTTCATAGCAGCATGTCAAATGGGTTCATTGCTTGCACACTCAAGTGGATCAGTTCCTTTCCACAATACTGATGACCAGTGCAAGGGGAGGGGGGAGAACACATTGGTTCCATTCGCATTGGTGGAACTAGAGTTATTTCCTTAGTCCCCAACCACTCCTGAAATTTGCACCGCCTCCAAAAGCATAAAAAAAATAAATATGGAGAAAGAGAAGGAAACACACAAAACTGCAATCCTGTGGCTGCAACTGAACCCCCCCGTTTCAGGCCACGTTCAGCCAGCCGAACAAGTGACTGCAAACACGTGCCCCTCCTCTTGAGACTCGGCACCGAACCACCCCCTTCCATGCCTCCAGGGCCCTCTGCCCCACCGGGCCTCCTACCTCACTCAGGTCACACGTGGTGACGGGATCTGAACAGACACGACGTGTGACAACCCAGCAGAGAAGAGGCGACGCAGTGAAGTCCATGCCAGCAGCTGCAGGTCCCTCCAGCCCTGCATCAGACTGGCCGGCAGCCCCGGGAAGGCCCGGCATGGGCCTCACGGCACAGCTGGGGCCATCCTGCACGCAGGGGCAGGCCCTCTTCCTTCCGTGGGGGCATACCACCACCGGCGGCGGGCTGCGGGCTCCACTCCAGGCCGCTCTTGAACCGGGTCCTCAATTTCACAGCTTGTTCCTTTTAATGTGAATTTCAGTAGTGCTTGTGCTGAAAAAATCGGCAGCCACCTGGGACCTAATCCTACGTAAAATGACCCTCGGCCTCCCCCTAAGCCCCCATGCCAGCACTCCCGGGGGAACTGGGACGAGAGCATTCTCTGTAGCCTTCACACTGGTCTTTGTTCCCCAAAGCCAGAGTGATGGGCCGTGGAAGAAGACTCGCTCTCTTCTCTTGGTCCTCTCCCAAGTCCCAAGCCACCAATCTGGGAGAATTAGAAAGAAAATTGATTAAGTACCATCATGTGTTTTCACAGCAACCACAGTGGAAACCAAAACCAGCAGCTGCAAATGCTCAGCTGCAGAATCAGAGGCTCCCAAAGCAATGAGGAGTCCCACTCCTGTCTGGTAATTGTCTCTGAGATCCAGCTGTCTCACTCGGCCTTGCGGGGCAAGGCTTCCTCTTCAGAACTGTCTGGAAACGGCTTTGAATTAAAAGGGCTACGGGGGAGGGGGGGGCAGGGGTATATCATTACCACACCCCACCCCCAAGCTCTGCAGAACAATTATATGCACCCCCAAGAAGAGGCCTTAGGCGCTGAGCGGGCCCTGGCTCAGTCTCAGGCACGGCACCCCCACAAGGCAAGCTGCTGATGACAGACACCTGCAGCAGCCCTGGCCTTCACCACGGGGTGACTAAGCTGCATTATCCAAATGAAACACTCACCAGGAAAGGAGTGGCCCCCGGCTTCACCCCACCTCTTTAGCTGGGACTCAAAAAAAAAGAACTTAATGAGTCAAACCAGCGCATTGCCAACAGGGTTGGGAGTGGGGACAGGGGACTGAGAGGCAAGCTCTGTGTCTCCACTAAAGGAAAGCCCTTCTCCCTAAAAAAGAAAAAAGAGCAAACCAGGGCTGTGGGCAGCCAAACAACAGGACGGGATCTTTGCACCAGGCCGGCAGCTCCTGGATTAAGGAAGCATCTTGCCTCACAACCCCACGTGTGGCTCAGTCAAGAGGCTGCTCCAGGGGCCTCTGGGGGAACAGACAACCCAAAGCAGGAGCCAGAAAAGGGCCCCGAACCAGGAGCGCCAATTCCTCCCTGGGCCAGCACGCTAGAGGCACCTCCCCAGCTCCAGTACAGGGAGCAGCCGACAGTCTCACCTGCCCTGGTCCAGCAAGGGCACAGGTGGCAACACAAATCAGTCCTTTGAATCCCCCAAAGTAGAAGGTCAGGGACCTGGGTGGCTCTGAATACATCTCCTGGGTTTCCACATGGTTCAGGAGTTCAAAAGTGCCCCGTGTTCTTGGCAGGGCTGGAGAAAACCCCAAGGAGAGAAGGTGGGCCAGGAGTAGCCCTCGGTGGCTTTGCTGGACATATACAGTACATACAATCTGGTTTGTTGAATACTAAGTATCTGTAAGTGAACTGAATCCTTGAGCCATGATGCCGGCCACAGGGCTCACCGATCCAGCCCCAGGAGGAGCCGCTTCTTGTCTTCCTGACCACTCTCGTTCTTCAAGTCGGAGAACACCTGTGTGAAGTAGTGTGGGTCAGCATTGATCTGCAGCATCTTGGAGCTCATGAGGTTGATGACGGACAGGCATCGGTCCCAAAAGGCCTCCTTGCAGCTCTCCACCAGGAAGGGCTTGAGCGGGTAAGAGATCTCGTTGCCCATGTAGGAGTAGGAGAGGTACAGGCAGGTCAGCAGCACGGCCTGGAGCTCATGGTCGGAGCCCACCTCGGAGGAGATCACGTCCCTGCAGAGCATGTAGAGGAAGACCACGTTGGCCGGCGTGATGAAGCCCTGGTCCTGCCAGCCCTGCAGAAGCAGCGAGCGGTCCACGCTGCGCAGCCAGAGCACAGGGTCCGTGGGGGACAGGTGCTTCAAGCGGTAGCACCGGCGGCAGAGAAACTCGCCCAGGCAGCGCAGCAGCTCGCTGGTGGACGCCTGGACGATGACACGTTTGGGCGTCCCTGCGGAGGTGACGGCGGGGTGCGGGGCCTTCTTGACGGAGGAGGAGACCCCGGTCTGGGAGCCCGACAGCTGGCTGGCAGGAGGGGCAGGCGGCTGGGCCGGTGGGGGCTGGGCGAAGGTGGACAGGTTGGCGCAGGACAGCGACTTCTTCAGGTTCTCATTGTTGAGGTGCGTGATGTTGTTCTGGTAGCTGCCGTTGGGCTGCACCTTCTTGGAGTTTTTCTTCTTGGCCGACACAGCCACGATCCTCTTCCAAGGCAGCACGGAGATGATGGAGTGCCGCTTCAGGTTCTTGTCCTTGGCATTCTTGCTGTTCTGCACGGCCGTGTAGTGGCCCACCGTGGCGGCGCCATCCTCAAACAGCGTGGCCTTGCGGTAGCTGGGGGACAGGGACAGCACCGTGCCCATGGTGCCGCTGCGCGCCGGGCGGGGGCCCGCGCTCCTGCGCGCCCAGCCTGCCGGCCCGAGGGAAAAAACAGCTCACCGAGCCCGCGGCGGCCTCGGGGGGATGAGAGGGCGCTCCCGGGGACGCGTGCTGCCCCTTCGGATCTGCGTGGAAAACAAGATGGTTCTGAGCACCAGGCAGGGCTCGCGCCTCGCTACTCCCCCAGGCCTCGTGGACGCCGTGGACCTGACCCCCGGCCCCCTACCCGAGCCTTCCCCGGGCTCCCGGACCCCGCCCGCGCCCCTGCGCCGCAGCCGGGCCGCCCCCACTGCGGCACCCCCGACCGCCCCTACCGCCGAGCTCCGGACTCCCCCAGAGAGAACCCCCGCCTCGACCCCGCGCGCGGCCCCGACCCTGGCCTTCGCTCCCCAAGGCAGCAAGCTTACCCAGCAGGCGGCGGCTCCTGCGCTCGGCGCCCTCCGCAATGCGCGCCTCGGTCCCGGCGCTCGGCGGGGCTCGGCGGGGCTCGGCGGGGCTCGCGCTCGGCGGTGGCGGCGGCTCCGGAGCTACTGTCCAAGGTTCTGCAGGCGCCGCGGCCCCGCCCCCCCGCTCGGCCGCCTTCGCCGCCGCCGCCGCGCTCCCGCTCCCGCTCCCGCTCCGGCGCGCACCTCAGCGACTCCCTCTCGGGAGCGCGCGCGGCCCACGCGCCGGCGCGGACAGGCCTGGTGTTGCCCGGGAACCGGGGCTGCCGCCGTCCTCGACGAGAGCGGCGCGCGGTGCCTGCAGGGATGCGGCCTCGAGCCCGAGGGGCTTGTACTCGCCGCGCCGCAGCCAGGACCCGGGCTCCTGAGGCGGTGGGGACTCGCGGCGCCAGCCCCGCCCCCGGGGCGGTCCCCTCCCGCACAGCTCGCCGCCCGCTCTGCGCCGCCGCTACAGCGGCAGCAGCAGCAGTAACAGCAGCAGCGGCGGCTGTAGCAACCGGGTGGCAAGAGAGCTCGCGCGGGTGGGGAAACGCCGGGGCGGGGCCGGGGACGGACCCCGCCCGCCGCCCCGCCCAGACACGTGCTGCCTTTGTTCCCGCCGCGGCGCCCGCAGCTGCGGGCCGCGGGGGTGCTCTCCGCCTAGTCCCCGCCCCGGCGACGCGGGGTCAACCCGGGCTGAAGCTGCTACCGAGCCTTACGAGAACCCACGCCTGGAGACCGCGGCCCGGAGCTCTCTCCTTCCATTTAACATTCTCGCCCCCCGAAAAAGAAGGTGGGAGGGAGCTGGGGGATGGAGGCCCGGAGAGGTGAAACCTATGCTGAGGCCGCTTTGAGTACCACGAGCATCCCGAGCGGACTGTCCCATCGGTTTCAGTTCCTTCCCTCCGTTCCTCCACCCCAGGCTCACGGCCAGGTGTGTCTTAGAAATCCAGGCTGAAGAGGAGTAGGCGGTTCTGGGCTCTTCCACAAACAGCGGCTGGCTATCCCACCACACCAACCTGAGGCCCCTGCCGGGCCCCCGCCCCAGAGGTGAGCCAGTACTAAGCCCATCACATATGTGACCTCGAAATTTCCACTCGCCCTCTCATTTCTTGTAGTAAAACTGAAGCAACTGCTTCCCCAACTAGCCTCTGGTCCACTGATTTAAATGTTTTTCATGCAAAAAAACGTGTGTAATTTGAAGACTTGGTACAGGTCAGATTTTTTAAATGTTGAGTAAAATTCTGGTTCAGTTAGGAATTGCTGCCCTCATGGACAAGAATCCAGTCCTTCATTTGTTATTCTTTTAGTTTGGTTCTGGAGATTGATTCAGATTTGACCACAGACTTGGGAAATGTATCTTGATTCAAATGATCACCTATGAACCAAGGGGTAAGGAATTGGCAACGCGGAAATGAGAACATCCAGTTCTTCGACTCCCAGGCCCACCCCAGCCTGTCAACCTGGGCCAGCTGACGACCGCCCTAAGCAGAACAGAAATCTGGTATCATTTAGAGCAATGCCACATCAGAAAGTACTAGAATTTGCTTATGTACTACTCAGAAATCTCTCCATCAGTAGGGGCAATTGAAAGCTTTAGGTTCCTTGGTGATGATATAGTAGAAAATGCATTGCTCTGTACCCAGGGGCTACTTCCTCCCACAGCCCTTCAGGAACATCCACAAAACCTGTTAACTTAGAAGACAAAGACAGGCTCCTTAGCTCAATGTTCTACTTCTGAATGTTCCTCAATGTACAAGCCCCCGCTCCCTTCAAATGGAGGTCAAATCGACCCTTCTTTTCTATAGTCAGAAGCTCTTAAGAAATTTCCTTCAGGTTTTTTGGCCCAATGATTATTCAGTCAAAGCTGAATCGCATCCTTTTTATCTCCAGCCTCTAGTGGAGAAGCCCAGTTCCTGAGTTAGCCATTTCCACATTGCCTTTTCTATATTCTGGTGTTATACAAAGGTTAAGTGCTTCTCATGTCCCAAAATATGCCTAGATTTTTCTTTTAAAAATTGTTTATTGAGCCCTGGCTGGTGTAGTTCAGTGGATTGAGCGCAGGCCTGCGAACCAAACAACCACAGTTCGATTCCCAGTCAGGGCACATGCCTGGGTTGCAGGCCAGATCCCAGCAGGGGATGCACGAGAGGCAACCATACATTGGTATTTCTCTCCCTCTCCCCTTCCCCTCTAAAGATAAATAAAATCTTTTAAAAATTGTTTATTGACTTGAAACATGGATTTGTTGTTCCACTTATTTATGCATTCCTTGGTTGATTCTTTATGTGTGCCCTGACTGGGGATTGAACCCACAACCTTAGTGTCTCAGGATGGTGCTCTAACCAACTAAGCTACCCAGCTAGAGCAGTAAGCCTCCGTTACCATGGCTGTAATCTGCCCCTTAGAACCACTGGGACCCACCTGGTTAGCTGTCCCTACAAATTTAAGTATAGATATTCCAATTCACAGTGGATAGTGCCAGGCTCCCTTTCACCCCACTCCCTTTTCCAAATCAAGGAAGCATGCATTTGCCCAGTCTGGCCACACTCTGGTGGCCTCTCTTGCCTATCTGGCCGGCTTTTCCCCAGCACCTTCAACAAGAGCTCTTGGCAAAATTACCCCAACTTCCTCACACTTCTCAAAGACAAAGTCATATTTGCAAGAGCATGAATGGAATAGTGTCGCCAGCCCGCTAGCTGTTGGGAGAGGCTCTCTGGAACCCATCCACCCAAACTGTGTTTGCGCTGTCTCAAGGCACCACACAGCTCTGCTCACTTAGCCTGTCACCCCCCCATCCCCAAGCTTCTATCACAGCTCCAACTGCAAGGTGAGGAAGGAAGGGCAATAATCTGCCAGAAATAATCTGCCAGAAATGGCCGGATCAGGGACCTAGAAGGCAGGCCCAGCTGAATGATACAGAGCTGTTTTCTCCCAAAGAACTGCTGGGAAGATCTCCAAATCCCACCCCCATCAATGAGCCTATTTATCCTATAGCCTATCTCGAGCTGCAGGACAGGCCAGGCCAGCCTGCTTGTCATCCGCACAGCTGAGCTGGGCTGCTGTGTATCCCTGCCCTCTGCACAGCCCCTTCCCCTAGCACCGGGAGGGAGGCCAGAGGCCTAGCCAACTAGCTTCCGGAAGGGGTTCCAAATAAAGCAAGGCTGAGCCCTAGCTCCTGAGCAAGCAGCGCTTTGTTCTTCCAGGGATCACAGAGCAGCCCCTAGCGGCCCTTCTGCACAACACCGATTACATAACCCTACCAGCAGCAGGGCTCCAGAGTCACTCGGCCTTTGCTGCCAACATCGTCAAGATCTTACTGACACAGAAGCCCTGGCACCAGGAAGGCTGGTGCCAGAAAATGTCCCGAGGTGAGTGAGCCGGGCCCAGGCCACCCTCTCAGCTGTGCCTAGACCCAGCCTATTTGAGGTCTGGAGTTCGGGAAGCCACCCTGGAGGTCTCTGGAGCAGCACCGTCCAAAAAACACACCTGCAGCATGAGCCAAATGCAAGTCACATGGGTGTTTTCTAGTAGCCTCATTTAAAAAAGAGAGACACAGGTGAATTTTAATAATATATTTTATTTAACCCAATAATGCTCAAAATATCCCAACACATAAAAATTAGGTTGAGCTATTTTACATTCTTTCGTACTAAGCCTTCAAAGTCAGGCCTGGGTTTACATCCGCAGTGCATCCCGATTCAAACCAGCTGCATTTCAAGAGCGTCAACAGCCACGTGTGGCTCGTGGGCTACCCACAGGACAGAGGTCTACAGGATGTCATCAGACCTGCAGGGGGAGTGAGCGGACGGCAGGGCTGCTCCCACTGGCAGACTGAGCTTGTGGGAGCTGCACTTGGCATGGGAACCCCCTCCCCTGTGCTCCAGCTTCACAGGTACCCTTGGAATCTTCTTTACAAGTCTTTTACTGAAGCAAAATTTCTCCTGCAAGTAAAACTCTACAGATACAACCCTGAAGAGAGAGCACAGCAGCACTGCTCACACTGAGGTAGAGGTGGCAGCTAGCGCTCAGCCCTCCCGACCTGCGGCCCAGAGCCCTGCGGAGAACCGATCCGGGTCTGAGGGGCGTGTGCAGCACTGCCTCTGAAGATTCCAAATGGAAACACCGCCACGTACAACCGCGATCACCCACCATGGAAGCGCCACCCTCGTCGTGTAGACGGGAAGCAGGCTCAGAGTACTGCATGTGAGTACATGCCCAAACCCCCACTGCCCTGGAAAAACATGAAGATACCTGAGCGCCATTTCCCGCTGCAGGACTCTGCCCCGCCCTCTGCTTTACCCGGCATCTAAAGGTGTCCCGTGAAGCGAATCAGACAGCGCAGCTCTGGCCAGCCTAGAGGGCTGCGCACAGCTGTCTGCGCGGATGGAAGCCCTCCAGCACTCAAGAAAGGACACTTTTTGAAAAAAAAATGTTTTTATTGGAACTCATCTGAACATCAGATATACCTGGTGTTGGTTAGCAAGAACCGTTTGTACATTTGATAGTGATGGTGCCAAAACCAAAACAGTGACTGGACATGATGGGGGAGACGCTGAGAACAAAAACCTGATTTTGGAGAGGAAAATAAAAGGTAGTCAGATTCAGTGAGGATGCCAGACCCAGTACAACAAAATCCTTTTACAAAATATAAATTTATTCCGAAAACCTGGAAGGATAATCTGAGAAAGGGAAGGAAAGACGAAGGAGGCCAGCAAGAAGGAAGAAGAGGGAAAAAGGGCAGAGACACGAGAGGAGGAAGGAAACGGAGCTGAGCACAAAGCCTTGCTATTTCATCATAACAAAAAGCATGCCGACACCCAGTGCTCCCCTCCCATCCCTCGATTTCTAAGAGGTAAATAAAGCTCCCTGGAAAGGGGACATGAGGTTGTTCAAAAACCCAACAAAAATTTTAAAAAAAAGCCACACCCCAGTCTCATGTCCAATACTCGCTGTTTACAAAGGAGCAAACCCATCTGCCAGCAGGGAGAGGAGGGTGCGGCCGGGAGGGAAGCTACTGGATGTCAGACAGCCTGACTTCCCCACAGGGGCAGGAGGAAGGGAGAGACCTGTGACGGTCTCCTGGTAGAGAGGGGGGAGAGAGAAAGAGCAGAGGAGAGGGGCAATTAAAACACTGACGTCTAATCTAGTTTACTGTGTTAAAAAGAGCCACATGCACAGCAGGCCCCCGGAGGGCCCACGCCACTCCCCATGTGGCCGTGGCGGACACCAGCTCCTGGCCTCATCCCCACCCTCCACAGGTCGGCGTGGAGCTGCGCTGCTGCTGCGGCCGCGGCTGCTGGGGCGGCGGCAGGACTTCGGCCAGTCTGCTGGGGCCATTGTTGAGGAAAGTTGGGTGGACAGGCCGTATGACAGGGGAAAGAACACCGAAACACCTCATTTCAAATAAAAAAAGAAACTAGCAGTCTATACACAGTTGTTTTGGTTCAGTACAAACAGAATAAAAAGTCGTTGCTTCGATGGTTAGGCAAACACCCAATTCTGAAGAGGAGAGGCGGAGCCCAGCAGGTGGATCAGGAGCCCCGGCAGCTGCTGGGGCGCCCAGCGGGCGGCCCTCTCCCAGGAGGCAGAGAGCACAGCTGTAGGTAGTGTAAGCCTTTTTCCTTTTATTTAGAATAACCTTTTTTTTTCTTTTTCTTTTTTTTAAGCAATGTCCCCACTCCCAAGTTGGGCCAGTAAAGATTACATGAGAACTGGCACACCTATTGGCTGGAATACAGATGCACCAAATGAGGATTTAAAAACTTTCCGAGCGAAAAGTAGAACCAAAAAAAAAAAAAAGAATCTCCTAGCATTTTCCCCAAAGGTTTCCACTCTCCCGCCACACACACTCTCCAAAGGACCGCTACAGATCCAACTCTGTAAGAGAAGACAGAGCAGCGTCAATCGGAGAGCTGAGCGGCCAGCAGGCGGCTTTCAGTCCCGACAGGCCGGAGACGGGCCGACCGGCCTGGTCCGGAGCCAGCACTCACCTATGTCAGTTTCTTGGCTTTGTTGTAGAGAGAATCCACTACTTTACTCATGTTCTGAATTGTTTCCAGAGCAGCTTCGTAAGTCTTATCTACTGGGGGTTCATCGAAAATAATCAAGACACCCTCCCCCTGGTCCAAGATCCCTGCAGAAAACACAAGGGCAACCCATGTAAAAGAAGGGATTAGACACAAGAGCATTTTGAGAATCACCCACTCCCTAACTGCCTCATTTCTCCAGAAAGGAGGGAAACCGTGCGTCTCGCTGCTCCACTCGTGCGTGTTTATTAGGCACTCTCATCCCAGGGTACAACAGGCAAGGACCCCAGGAAACCGCCAGGTGGAACAAAGGGAACATCTCCCGGGATAAACAAGAACATGACGCCTCTTCAACCACTTATCAGCACCACCAGCCCCCTTGCCTGTGTGACTGTTACTCACCATGAAATTTCTTGTCAAGAATCATCTGTGATAATTTCCTTTCCACATCGGCCTAAAATCAAAGCACTTGATTAAAGGGACCAGAACCCACTAGCCAGACATCACACCAACATGAGCGCCTTGTCTAAAAGGGTCTTAGAGCAGAGAGACTGAAACAAAACAGCAACAACGCAACTCCAGCTCCACACCCACAGTGTCCACTCCCCACTGAGAAGCCTGGGAGCCCTCCAAGGCCCAGTACAAACGCCAGCGCCTCCACACACCCCTTCCCCGCCACCCCCAAGACATGCTCAGGGACTCCTTACCTTGGAGAGTTTGATGAGGCTAGATATGTGTTCGATCTAAAAGGAAAGTAAAGAGACACCAACACTGAAAGTTTTATCTTTGCCTCTCATGTGGGGATGGGGTGGAGACTGCTGTATCTCAAAACCCCGCCCAGCGTCTGTGCAGGGCCAGACTCTCTGTGGCCAGGCTCAGGTCTCTGGTGCTCTACCCATCTGCCTTCGTCACCACAGGCAGTAAATGCACTCCCGTCCCACACCCCCAGAAAAGAAACCGCTGACTACATGGGCAGTGACCACAAAAGCAAGGTGGAGGCTGCACTGAATACAAGCAGGAGCGATCTCAACCGCCTGGCCCCGGCATCCCTCTCCCTGACCCTTGACCCCTGTCAAGAATCCCCAACTCCTGCTGGCCCCTTGCCCGCCGGCACCTCCTACTGTGGATGGGTGTGGGGTGCGGGGAGGACGCCAGGCCTGAAACCCCTGCCCCTCCAGAGAGGAGCTGGAGTCCCCAAGAGGGCTCTTACCTGTACCCGGGAAAAAGGCTCAATGACTCGGATCAGGTTCTGCTCCAGTAAATTGTCATACAGCTTGGCCAAGTGTGTGCTGATGATCGGGTCATCCCGGAGCTCAGCCCGGTAATCCGTAAGCGCCTGCCAAAAGAGCCAGCCGCACAGGTCACACCGAGGTGCACTTGAGAACCATGCTGCTCCTAGTTCCCTAAGCAGCCCGCTGGCCCCTTTAACTGCATAAGCGACTGCAGTTCTGGGAAGCCAGGGGGTGGGGTGGGGGGCGGGGCTGAACAGCCATAAGAGAAGGCAGAAGAAAAGGACCATCAAGAACTAAAAGATGAAGCCACCCAAGGCACCATCTTTCTGTCTAAAAGCTCCATGCTGACAGCTCGAACCAGGCCCAGGAGAGGCCCAGTCTTGCAGCCAAACTCACTACACGTGCAGTTCTCATCTTGCATTCCACGGAACAAACGGGGGGGGGGGGGGGGACCTTGGGTTAAATTATAAGAAATGCTGAACTCCAGAGAGCTCTTGCAGTTTTTTTTTAATTTTTTTATTTAATTATTTTTCAAGTACAGTTTTCTATTACTCCCATCCCATCCCACCCCCATGCTCCCCCCTCCCTCCCATTTCCACACTTCTCAGTTGTTGTCCATGTATCCTTCATATATGCTCCTCTAAATCCCTCCCCTATTTCCCCTGAAATCCCCTCCCCTCTCCCCTCGGGTCACTGGTATGCGTGTTGTTAGGCCCAAGGGCCTCTTCCATCCTTGTCAAGGGAAGTGCTCACCTTCTCTCCTTTCCCACAACACAGAGCTCTTGCAGTTTTACAAGCAACATCAGCCAGCACAGTGTGGCTCTGCAGTCAGCACCTTTCCAGCAAAACCCTAGTGCAGCCCCAGTGTCTCCCCAGCTGTCTCACCACAGACCTTTTCCCAAGGAACCATCAATACCCTACACTTTGGGATACAATGATCTAGACTGTTTATTCATGTATGTGACTGATTTATCTTTAGTAATGGTCTCAGTAGCCCAGCTCATGTTGGCTGTGCTCTGAAGTGTTAAAGGAAGCTAAGAAACCATGCCAACTAAAGTGATATCAGCAAGAAACCTTCAGGAAGATGATGAATCTTAGGCACAGTCTCCATCCACAGTCAGGTTTTCTTCTGAGATCTAGGCTTATTTTTACTAAGTTGACCATTATAGTCAGACAAGAAGACAGAGGTTCAGAAAAGAATAGATCAGCCTCACCCGACCGCCTACACAAGCTTTCCCCCATTTTGAGCCTCCTAAACCCTGAGTAAAGACTCAGGAGGCAAAGCAAGCCTAGGCTGTCTTCCTGAGGAAGGGCCTTTTGGCCCACACGTGGATGTAAACATCAAGACTTCTTCCGTCCACAGAGGAGAAGCAGACCTGGCATTTCTGGAGCTGAAGGAACAGCTAGGACCACACCACACAGAACACGCCCCAGGCCTGGAGTCCAACCCCGACACGTGTGAATGGTGTGACTTTGGGAATGCTCTTTAACTCCCAGATCCCTCAGCCATTCAATGAAGATAATAGGTTTGTCATGAAAAATGACAGTGAAAAAAGGGTGACAAAAAGAACTTTTGAAAGCGAAAGAGTACTGTGTATAAGCACTTTTGTACAATGGAATTTGTGCTTAAACTATCTCTTGGTCCTGATACACATGATATTAAGATGTAACCAGTTGAGAGAACTGGGTGAATGGTATATGGGATAATTCTATACTATGTTTGCTTCTTGTAAAACTATAATTAGTTAAAAACAGGTGTTTTTTTTTTAAGTACTTAAATGCGCCTCTCCTCCACCCATTCCCTACCAACCCAATTCCATGCTTACCTTTTCAAAATCCGCCAGTGATCTGTTCTTGCTGGCCTGGGCCACACATTTTAATGCTTCTGTCTATGAATGAGAAAAACAATGAAAGTGGTACCCTCCGCACACCCGTACCCCACCCCAAACAGGTCTAACAAGCGGTACGCTGCATCCCAACGACTGCCTGCAAGAAGAGCCTGCCCACAACCATTCTTCAGAGGTGTGGGAAGAAAAGCCACAAGAATACCACAGTGGCCCTGGCCAGGTGGCGCAGGTGGCTGTCAGAGCTTCGTCCCAATACACCAAGGTGGCAGGATCAAGCTCCAGTCAGGGCACATACGAGAATCAAGCAATGAATGCATAAGTGGAACAACAAATCAATGTTTCTTTCTCTTTCGAGTCAGTAAATTTAAAAAAAAATTTTTTTTAAAGAAATACCACTATGGGTCAATCAGTTTCCCTGTGAAATCTGAAATGAATTAAAAATACCAGGAATTTAAAAGCTTTCCAAAAGAAGAGATCCCAGCAGAGCATTCTCCAAAGATGACAAGAATGACCAGAGAACTGTGATTTCTTTCCCCCCGTCTTGCAAGGCTCCTTCCCGCCCTTAGACCTGATCATACCTGTGCTTTGGCAACACCCATTCTGCTAGGTTTGTTACAGAGCAGAGACTGAGGTCTACTTTCATTAGGGTTGAGGCATCAAAATGGTACATACAAACCCTGCATGTTAAAACCCCAGAGTGATTGTACAATTAATCGTTGAGGGTACCTTCTAACATAGTTATAAAAGGTACCTGACCAAGCTATCAAGTCTCCTCCAGTCAACAAGAAACCTATAACATTAATCTTTTTAGAACAGTATGACTCCTGCTTAAAAGCTGTCATCACGGTACACAGCACCAGCCCTGATTGGTGTGGCTCAGTGGGGTTAGGCCTCTTCCTCCAAGCTGAAAGGTCACCAGTTCCATTCCAGGTCAGAGCACATGCCTGGGTTGTGGACCAGGTCCCCCAGTGGGGGACAAGCAAGAGGCAGCCAACTGATGTTTCTCCAGTATATTAATGTTTCTCTCCCTCTCCCTCCCATCCCCCCCTCTAAAAATAAATAAAATTTTAAATGTACAAAGCACCAAAAGGTGATCCTCTTATACCAGCCTAAGTACTTAAATAAAGATGGTGTGCCTTATACAGCAGATTCTAAAAAGAGTGCAAAGTGTAGTTTCTCCCCAGCATTTGTTCTACAGACAGGACAAATGTCATGAGAAAAGTATGAACTGAGGACCAAGATAACCCAAGTTCAAAGTCTGGCTCCACCTCTACTAGTTACCTGACCTTGTCCTGGACACTTGACCTCTCTTAGCCCGTCTCCTCAACTCTTCTTCTAGACAGGGTAGTGAATCTCCCACTTTAGCAATACCCAGTGTTCTTTTGGTCAAAACTAGCCCTGGCTGGTGTAGCTCAGTGGACTGAGCGCGGGCCTGCGAACCAGAGGATCACGGTTCGATTCCCAGTCAGGGCACATGCCTGGGTTGCAGGCCAGTTCCCAGCAGGGGATGCAGTTCCTGTCAGGGGGCGCACAAAAGGCAACCATACATTGGTATTTCTCTCCCTCTCTCCTTCTCTTCCCCTCTAAAGATATATAAAATCTTAAAAAAAAAAACACCCACAAAAAAACTAGGGCTGCTCTGAAACTTTTTCTGATACAATCCCTATCAGGACCACTTGTGGAGAAGGAAGAAATCATCTTATGGCCACTCCTCTAAAGATACGGTAAGAAAGCCCTGGCTGGTGCAGCTCAGTGGATCAAGCGCTGGCCTGCATACTGAAAGGTCGCTGGTTCGATTCCCAGCGACACGTGGTCAGGGCACATGCCTGGGTTGCAGGCCAGGTCCCAGTTGGGGGCATGTGAGAGGCAACTGATTGATGTTTCTCTCCCTTTCTTTCTCCCTCCCTTTCCCCCACTCTAAAAATAAATAAGTAAAATCTTAAAAAAGAATACAGTAAGACAGCCAATTGTCCATTGTTTAGAGACAAATGCATCTGAATCTACAAAGATTACTTTTACTTTTGTAGTGATATTTAAGCGAAGTACAAAGGGATGGTGTACACATCTGAGACATCATGTTTACATGGGTCATACTCATAGCTACTCAGGTACAAAAGGTACCACAAAAGGGCCCCCAAACATTGAAAGCCACTTCTTACACCACATCTGAAATTCAGGGCATGAGTGGAAGGGTAGGTACTAACATGAGAAGCACTCAGGCAAGTCATTGAAACCTCATTTCTGCACCGAGATCTGATCTCCATAAAGCATTTTTGCACCAGACCTTAACCAGGCTTCAACCCAGAGAAAGCAAGATTTCATATTCTGCGCATTTCCAATTCACAAACAAGGCTCCTGGTAGATAAATTTCCTGATCAGAGGAAAATGCAACCTAGCTCAATGCAAATGCTAAAATTCAGTTCTATAAGGCCCTCAAAAACCACCTGATGTCCATAAGAGCACCAAACACTTTTAGGACAAGAATTTAATAGTATAGGAAACATACTGAATGGGCTTAAGGGAAAGAAGGTGGGGAATAAAAATGTAGAATGGAGACCTAAAGAGTACTGGCCTAGGCGAGCATCACGTCTGACTGCACGCTGGCCTCAGAGTGAGCAGAGATGGAAACTGTGGTCCCGGCACTCCCTACCTGCCTCCCAGCATAGCGAAGTGCAAGCTTCCCGCTCACCAGAGCCTGGACATCTTCTGGGCTAGAAAAAAAAAAAAAAAAAACTTGGTCAATTGCTCCAGTACAGTATACTTGTAAGTTTAGGTGAATTTCTTATTCTCCGAAGTCCACTGAGAATCAGCCCTCACTCCTAAACCCATATTACCCCTCACATTGCAGAAGCCAGATTTCTATACTCTAGGACAAAGCTCAGCACTGAGGAGCAGAAAAGCTCCCAGCATAAAAAGAAAGCCACACCAAACCTACCAAAAGTAGTTGAAGCAACAGGCAGAATGGTAAGTGTAAGTCAAATCCCAATATAATATCCAAAAAGAATCCGAGTACCTCATTTATTCCCCCAAAAGTGCAGATAAATTCTGTACTACTTTTTATAAAAGGATCTGTCATACTTGCTCAGCAACCCTCTGGACAGGATAATTGCAGGATGAGGAGAACCCCCCATGAGGGGCTGGGAAGCATACTTCCAAAATCTGTCTCCTCAATTCTGAAAGCATAAGTGCTCCAGATCACCCTCCGCCTTCCCATTCTTCAACCAGCCCAGGAAGCAGCTGCTGCAGCTTGTGACTAGCCAACCTCCCTGCCCAAGCCATCTCTGACAGAGCAGAAAACTTAGCTCAAGAATCTGAATTCTCATATCCCAAAGGAACGTGCACCTACGTGTTGAGCATGATTTTGCACAGCAACATGTACTTCAGAGATGTGATGGCCTTGGGGCTATCGATGGAGTCGTAACCCTCAAATGCCTCATAGAAATATGAGTATGCAGTTTTCCAGTCCTTCTCCTCTGCTGCATGGATAATGCCTGTGTATTGAAAAATAAGGAGTAAGAACCACAGGAAACAAGAGAACCATACAAGATTATGGCTGGGAAGGGCCTCAGAAATCTATCCCAACCCCATCTACTATTCATGAGGTCAGAAAAGGATAAAGGACCTGCCCCAAGTCACTGCCGGCTAGTGTCAAAGCTGGGATTAGAACCCAGGTGTTTGGCCTCCCAGTTCAATGTCATCTTGCCAGTATAAATTCTGAAGGAGTTAAGACTCAACTCAGCCCTGGCTGGTGTAGCTCAGTGGATTGAGCGCGGGCCTGCGAACCACGCGATCAAGGTTCGATTCCCAGTCAGGGCACATGCCTGGGTTGTAGGCCAGTTCCCGGCAGGGGCCAGTTCCCAGCAAGGGATGCACGAGAAGCAACCATACATTGATGTTTCTCTTCCTCTCTCCTTCCCTTCCCCTCTAAAGATAAATAAATAAATATTTTTTTAAAAAAAGACTCAACTCAAAGAAGATCCTAAAAACTGTACACTGTAACATCTTGCCCCATGCTTCTCACTCTTAATGCAGTCCTATCTTATGGAGCCGCTAGAAAAGAACAGGTTTACCTTCCATCACATCACTGTGACAGGTCAGGAAATTGACCCCAACATTCCTGCACTACCTGAATGACCTGTTTTAATAATATTAACCATTTCATTAAGATAGCTTTTCTAAGCTTGGCATTTTTATATGTAAGCAGCTTTTATGGGAAAAAAACCATCCAACCTCTTATCTTCTCATTTCAGAGACTTGCCATTTATGGATGTGCTTCTGCCTAGATGCAATCAGTATAGATTTCACATAATGCCAAATCCATAAATTTAAATGCACACAGTGCAATGGCTGGTGTGGCTCAGTGGATTAAGCACTGGCCTGTGAACCAAAAAGTCACCGGTTCAATTGCCAGTCAGGGCATATGCCTGGGCTGCAGGCCAGATATTGGGGTGTATGAGAGGCGATCAACTGATGTATCTCTCACACATCGATGTTTCTCTCCCTCTTTCTCCTTTCCCTCCCCTCTAAAAGTAAATAAATAAAATCTTTTAATAAATAAATAAGTGCACATTGAACTTTTTAGAAGCTGGGATGCTTCCAATGAGCCTAACTTTGACTGAACCTGCTACTATTTCCAACCTATACTATGACTTGAGATAATACGAAAATTAGTTCTCTCTAGCTTGGGAACATCTAAGGCAAGCCCTAAGAGTCTATTTACCAGTTTCAACTCTCCCTCTACCCCTTATGAAGTTATATTCCTCAGCCCCATATATTTATTTACCATGGGGCTTCCCAACATTTTTCACATCAAGGTACGTGTAGAAAGTATTCAGCACACTGGAGTAAAAATATAAAACCACCTGCACATGACTCCAAGAGAGCAATGTTTCAGCACACTTCTCACCTACCTGTCACAAGCCTGTGTGTCTGGCACACCAAGGTGGAACCTCTAACTTAACAGCGAGTCAGTGAGTGGCTAAGTGACACAGCCCAGTACTCTGATCCTACCCAAAGACCTCCCGCTCTGACGCTGAAGGAATCAGATCCTCCTCTCCCACTCTTAAACACAGAGGCCTGGAGAGAACCCACCCTTCTCTGCAGCAAAGGACAGCTCCCTAAAGATACCCAACAAACAACCCTGCTAAACTAGAAGAGACGAATCTCCACTTTCCCGTATTTCCCAGTCCAGAGCCAGAGGAGAACAGACCAGACGCAAACTAAGAAAGTTAGGGGAAAAAAGCAAAGTAAACCCCCTGCCCCAAGATGGGGAAATATTTCCCCAATACATTAGTAAATAAGGGTCACACTGTGACCATGAGCATCATGGTTGACGTGGGTGACTGTTTAAAAAAAGACTGTCACTCATTCAACACAAGTATTAATAAGAGCCTACCATGCCAAGCACTGATATAGCTACTATAGAGGAAATAAATATGAATGAGGCCCTGAAAGAAATCACAGTCTCATAGTGGAAAAGATGGTCACCAGAACAGAAGTGAGATCAGTATCATAACACATCCGAAGAGATACACCTTCAAAAGGAAGTCTCAGAGCAAGGCAGTGAAGAGGGTTTACAGAAAGGCATCTGAGCTATGTCTGGAAGGATGTGTAAGAGTTTGCCAAGGGGGCAAGATGAAGAGGAGAATTTTGAAGCAGAGATGACAAAATACATAAAGGCTCAGAAGCAAGAACACGTGAAATCATTTTATCACTAGAAATGAAAATCAGAGATGGGAATCAAAAGGAAAGAATCCCTTCCTTTTGAATATCACAGTTAAGTATAATTTAGCCAGGGGATTACAAGGAACCATCAGAGAATTTTAAACAAAGAAGTTACATGATCAGCCCTGACTGATGTAGCTCAGTAGGCTGGGTACCCTCTCACAGACCAAAAGGTTGCTGGTTCGATTCTTGGTCAGGGCACAAGACTGGGTTGTGTGCCAGGTCCCTGGTTGGGGGTGTGCAAGAGGCAACCAATCAATGTTTCTCTCGCACAATGATGTTTCTTTCCCTTTCTACCTTCCTTCCCCTCTCTCTAAAAAATAAAATCCTTTAAAAGATAACATAAAATATCTCATCAAAATAAAATGATACCATTAACTAAAATAGGAGATACAGAAAAAGAACAGTTGAGGGGACAGAGGTTAGATAATTCTGGTTTTTAGTAGGCTGAGACTGAGATGCCTAAGGGATATTTAGGGGACTGCATCCATCATGCAGCTGAACATCTGGATCTGGAATTTAGGAGAGGATGTTCTGGAGATTTATAGAAGGAGACCATTAGTTTTATGTGGCAGCTAAAGCCATGGAGAGTATGGGATTAGACAGAAAACAGAAGGAACAGGAAGAGAAAAGAACTAAGGAAAAAACACTGAGGAACAAAGTCAGAAGGAAGAGGAAATAGCTAAGTGTGAGCAAGGCTAACTGATCATCAAGGGAAGAAAAGCAGAGAGACAGCAATGTCAAAGAAACCGACAGTGGTGGTTTTTTAAAAAGCCTAGAATATTCAACAAGGTCAAAATCCTACATCCCTACCCCACCCAGTCAAAGGTTATAAAGGAGTTACTGACTTCTTTCAAGGAGTCAATAGACAAGAAAGGATACTCCCAACTTTTTCAAGAATCTTGACAGAAAAGAAAATAGCATTTTAAAAAAAGGGAAAGACCTGGCTGGTGTATCTCAGTGGATTGAGCATGGGCCTACGAACCAAGGGATCGAGGTTTGATTCCCAGTCAGGGCACATGCCTGGGTTGCAGGCCGGTTCCCAGGAGAGGACGCACGAGAAGCAACCATACATTGATATTTCTCTCTCTCTCTCCTTCCCCTCTAAAGATAAATAAATTTAAAAAATCAAGTAAAGCCCTGGCTGGCGTAGCTCAGTGGATTGAGCTCCGGCCTGCGAACCAGACGATCACAGTTTGATTCCCAGTCAGGGCACATGCCTGGGTTGCAGGCCAGTTCCCAGCAGGGGACTCATGAGTCAACCACACATTGATATTTCTCTCCTTCTCTCCTTCCCTTCCTCTCTAAAGATAAATAAAATCTTTTAAAAACATCAAGTAAAATATTTTTTAATTTAAATAAATAAGTAAGTAAGTAAATTTTAAAAGGGGGAAAGACTGTGCTTTTTCAGCTCGAGTGGTTCAGAAACTAGAGGAAGATCCAAGTGGAGAAACAGACCACAGACTTACAGTGGAACGAAAGGAGAGGCAAAAGGATCACTCTTGATAAAGAGTAAAAACGGATAGTGATACAAATTCTAGAGAAGGGAGAAAAAAGAGGGTTTACCTAAAAATGGCTTTATTTCCTCTGAGAATTCAGATGCAAGTTCATCTCTTGACCATGAAGGAAGGGCATAATAAAAGAGCAGGGGGTTAAAGCAAGGTCAATACTAAGTATTGTGATTAAAGCTTCACATTCATCGTATCATTTATTACCCACCACAATCCTATGAAGAGGTACAACCTACAGATAACTTAGGTAACTTGCCCAAAGATAAACTAACCAGAATTTGACAGAACCAAAATTTCAACCTGGGGAAGTCTAGAGCTACGTGCTCTTGACCTCTGAATGACAAAACATGCCACTTAATACAATACCCGAGAGGCAAGAAGGACAGATGTGGAAATTAAGGCTACAGAGGTAAGAGCTTTTAAGCTAGTCTTCTGTCTTCAACCCCAGCACTTCTTCAGTAATAATAATAAACTGTAACTACTGGGTTGGCCAAAAAGTTTGTTTGGTTTTTTCCATAAGATGGCCCAATTAAGTGCTTAGTTGTCTTTAACTTAATCTGAAACAATTTTGTTAGACCATATTATAACAGCTGTCATATCAGCGTGCATTTCAAAAAAATTATCAGCCCTGGGTTGGGTAGCTCAGTGGATTGAGCACCGGCTGTGAACCAAAGTGTCGCTGGTTCCATTCCCAGTTAGGGCACATGCCTGGGTTGCAGGCCAAGTCCCCACTTGGGGGCACACAAGAGACAACCACACATTGATATTTCTCTCCTTCCCTTCCTCTCTCTCTAAATATAAATAAAAATAAAATCTAGCCCTGGCTGGTGTGGCTCAGTGGATTGAGCGCGGGCCTGCAAACCACACGATCACGGTTTGATTCCCAGTCAGGGCACATGCCTGGGTTGCAGGCCAGTTCCCAGGAGGGGACTCAGGAGAGGCAACCATACACTGATATTTCTCTCCTTCTCTACTTCCCTTCACCTCTAAAGATAAATAAATAAAATATTTTTTAAAAAATCTAAAGAAAAAAACTTATCAAATGAGTGAATTTCTGTATAGCCATATGGAAGAAAATGAGCAACATTTTTGGCATATTATGCTTTATTATTTCAAGAAAGGTAAAAATGCAACTGAAACACAAAAAAGATTTGTGCAGTGCATGGACTGAACAAACATGTCAACACTGGTTTGCAAATTTCATGCTGGAGACTTCTTGCTGGACAGTGCTCCATGGTCAGGTACACCACTGACGTTGAGAGCAATCAAATCAAGACATTAATTAAGAACGATTAACATTATTACCATGCAGGAGATGGCCAACATACTCAAAATACCTAAATCAATAAAATTACTGGTGAAAATAAAAAATGTGTCTTTTATTTTAGAGAAAAAAAACATGAATTTTTCAGCCAACCCCCAAAACAAAAGCTGCTGACTACAAGAAAAAGTATTCTCCTACCCATGGTCTCCCAGCCCCAACATTCACATACTGCACCAGGAAGCTATCCACAACACTCAACTGAAATTGGGGAGGGGGGTCTTTTCTTAGCCCTGTTCTGAGGCCATTTGGAAAAGTCTAACACACTTTACAAAGATCTCCACGTGACATCAGATGTAGGTTGGTCCATGCTGGAAAGAGCTGCTACCATCCTGAGCAGCAACAAAGACAGAAATTGAGCAGCTTTTTAAACCTTTAAGAAAGATCTCTCTAGGGTCTCGGCTCTCAAAATCAAGTTGCCTGCTCAATCATGAATAAGCATGTTGTTAATATATTTTAGGCAATTCATAGAAAGTTAATAGAAGGGGGCAGCTAATCAGAAAAATAGCCTTCTAATTGGTTTCTTTGAAGAAGCCCAAGCCAAATCAGCCAATTTTATTTCCCAACCCTCCAAGCCTGCCACCTCTGAAATAAGATGAGCTTTAAGAAAACATCCCGTGAGTAGCTACAGACATTACCTGACTGCATATCCAAGGTGGCCTGCAATTTAGGGGGGCAGTAGATGGCATTTGCTGTGGTTCGAGCGGAGGTTAAGGCAGCTCGGGCTTTCGGCAAGTTGCTCAGGGCATGGTATGTTTTGCTTTCTAAGAGCTGTACTTCCACCAAAAGGGCTTTGTCATCCATCTTTTTCAACTCCCGCAACAGCTGAGAACCTGAAGTAGAAAAGAAAATATGCCCCATTTCTTAGCCATAACCTTTTTATTTCCAAACTATAAAAGAAAGTTTATTTAGAAAGTTACTGAGACAAAAGAAAGGCCCTTGGAGCTAAGAAGAGAGAAGGGTAAAGGTAACACGCCTTGAGGGAAGAGGAGAGGTGTGGTCTCAGAGGGAAGACTGTGCCCCTGGCCAAAATCTTGATACCTTAACCTATAACACGAGGGCGTCAAATGCATTTTCACTGAGGAAGTGGGGGAGCCACATCAGCCTCATGGTTGCCTTCAGAGGGCCAAATGTAATTTTAGGACTGTATAACTATTCTTTTTTTTTTTTTTTTTTTTTTTTTTTTTTCTTTAGAGGGGAAGGAGAGAGGGAGAGAAACATCAATGTATGTTGCCTTTCGTGCGTCCCCTGCTGGGAGTTGGCCAGCAGGGAACCGGCCTGCAACCCAGGCATGTGCCCTGACTGGGAATCGAACCGCGATCCTCTTGTTCGCAGGCCTGCGCTCAATCCACTGAGCTACACCAGCCAGGGCTAACTATTCTTTAACTAGGGGCAAGGAGCTTGGCACTGACGCCAGACAGAAACAAGGTGCCAAGCTGGATAAAACAAAGTGGAGGGCAGGATTCAACCTGCAGGCCTTGTGTTTGCTACCTATGCCATAACATCTCCCTTTCTCACCCTTGTATGAACACTCAGGACCCTGGCTGGTGTGGCTCAGTGAATTGAGCGCCAGCCTACAAACCAAAGGGTCGCAGCTTCCATTCCCAGTCAGGGCACATGCCTGAGTTGTGGGCCAGGTCCCCAGTAGGGGGCGCATGAGAGGCAACCACACACTGATGTTTCCATCTCTTGTGAGAAGAGATTCCTTCCTTCCCTTCTGTCTAAAAATTAATAAATAAAAAATCTTTAAAAAATGTAACCTGCCTCACAACCCAATGACTCCACTTCTGGGACTACACCTGAAGAAACCCAAAACACTAGCTCAAAAGAATATATGCACTCCTATATTCATCGTAGCATTATCTACAATCACCAAGATTTGGAAGCAGCCAAGCGCCCGTCGGTAGATAGTTGACAAAAAAGGCTGTGGTACATTTCTACAATGGAATACTACTCAGCCATAAAAAAAAAAGGATATCTTACCCTTTGCAACAGCATGAATGGACCTGGAGGGTATCATAGAAAGACAAACACCATAGAAAGACAAACACCATAGGATTTCACTTATAGGTGCAATCTAATGAACAAAATAAACCAAAGAAAGAAAGACTCACAGAGGCAGAGAACAGAATGACAACCCTAGGCAAGGGGGCAGGGGGGTACCTGGGTGAAAAAGTGAAGGGATTAAGCATCAAAAAAAAAGCAGCAAGCCTCACAGACACAGACAACAGTATGGTAATTGCCAGAGAGAAAAGGGTAAGAGGTAGGGGAAGGTGGGAGGGGGTAATGGTGGAATAAATGGTGATGGAAGGATACTTGACTTGGGGTGGTGAACACACAGTATACCTGAAACCTATTAGTACTTTATTAACCAATGTCACCCCAATAAATTTTTTCAAATAAAATGAATTTTTTAATGTTTTAAATAAATAAAAAATAAACAATTCTAGTTAGTTCCTTAGAACTTCCAAATGGCACTTTTCCATGACAGATTCAGTAAATAAAAGCCATCTTCAATCCATCTTACAAGTAGAAAGAATATAAATTATTAATAAAAGTGGTCAGGCTCAAAAATACATTAATGTAGCCAGCTAGGATGCCTAATTACTCTCTACCAGCTTACTTACCCAAATGCAATGCTTCCTGGTATCTCTTCGTATCAAAGTACAAAGACACCAGTCTTGCCTAGGGAAGAGAAAAGGTATTGACTGATGGAAAGTTGGGTAAAAACCAAAGACAGAACTCAGAGCCACCAAACTGTTACGGTTAAATATCAAGTCCTGATAATAATATCAAATTCAGTCTAAAAAAATTACCTAGCTCATGGTACCTCCTATTATGGGCAGTGACTGTTAACTTTGACAATGTTTCTGCTTACTCATCTAAGTTAGCAGATATGTCTCCAAACTTCAACCAGTGCAACTGTCATGACTGAGAATACTAGCAATAAGCTTTGGGTACCTGGATAACAATACACAGTTGCAGAAAATACTTTTAATCCAATGGTGTGACTTACACCCATAATCTGTCTAATGCCTAGAGCCCTGAAATCAACGTAAGTACATACCTCCAAAGCCTGGCGTAAGAAAGTTCTTTTCTCTGATTTGGCCCATTCAATGCACTCTAAACACAACTCAACCTGCGACAGAGAAAAGAGAGTACACTCAATGTTATGTTCTCACATTCTTCCCACAAACTTTGCTTTGGAGAACAGCTTTAATCCCCTCCTTAATACTACCCATGCTGCTGTTTAATGCCTTCATCCACAGTGTCCCAGTGTGTAACTTATATCATAATAAAGACCCAACTAGGCTTTTCACACATAAATTATCTCTGTGTTTAGATTGTATTCCTCTGGAAAAGAGCTTCATTGTTGAGATTCCTCTTTTTTGTTGTTATTGCTGTTTTCAATATATTTTGATTATGCTATTACAGTTGTCCCAATATTTCCTTTGTTCCCCTCTGCCCAGTACCCCCTTCCCTCCAGCAATCCCCTAATTCATGTCCATGAATCACACATATTAAGTTCTTTGGCTTCTCCATTTCCTATACTATTAACACCCCTCTATTTTGTACCTACCAATTATGCTTCTTAATCCCTGAAAGTTTTCCCCCATTCTCTCTCTTTCCCCTCCCATATCCTCCATGATATGATCTCCATATCCATGATTCTGTTCTTGTTCCACTTGTTTGCTTAGTTTGTTTTTATTTTATTTTATTAAAGATTTTATTTATTTATTTCTCTTTGGAGGGGAAGGAGAGAGGAAGAGAAATATCAATGTATGGTTACCTTTCATGCGTCCCCTGCTGGGAACTGGCCTGCAGGGAACCAGCCTGCAACCCAAGCATGTGCCCTAACTGGGAATCGAACTGCGATCCTCTGGTTCACAGGCCTGTGCTCAACCCACTGAGCTACACCAGCCAGGGCTGCTTAGTTTGTTTTTAGATTCAGTTGTTAACAGTTGTGAATTTCTTTCCACTTCAATGTTCATAGTTTTGACCTTTTTCTTGTATGTTCTCTTTAATATTTCATGTAACAATGACTTGGTGACAGTGACCTCCTTTAGTTTTATTTTGTCCCTTCTAGACTGCAAAGTTTCCTTTCAGTCAGCTGACAATCTTAGGGAACTCCTTTGTTGGTAACTCTCTGCTTTTCTCTTGCTGCTTTTTAAAAAATATATATTTTATTGATTATGCTATTACAATTGTCCCATTTTCCCGTCATTCCCCTCTACCCTGCACACCCCCTCCCACCCACCTTCCACTTTAGTTCATGTCCATGTGTCATAAGTTCTTTAGCTTCTACATTTCCACACTACTCTCGCCCTCCCCGTCTATTTTCTCCGCACTGACTATGCTCCTTATTCTCTGTACCTTCTCCCCCCTTCTCTTCCTCCCACTCCCATTGCTAACCCTCCATGTGATCCTTATTTCCATGGTTCTCCTCCTGATCTAGCTGTCCGCTTAGTTTGCTTTTGTTTTAGGTGTGGTTGTTAATAACTGTGAGTTTGCTGTCCTTTCACTGTTCATATTTTTCATCTTCTTTTTCTTAGATAAGTCCCTTTAACATTTCCTATAATAAGGGCTTGGTGATGATGAACTCCTTGAACTTGACCTTATCTGAGAAGCACTTTATCTGTCCTTCCATTCTAAATGAAAGCTTTGCTGGACAGAGCAATCTTGGATGTTGGTCCTTGTCTTTCATGACTTGGAATACTTCCAGCCCCTTCTTGCTTGTAAAGTCTCTTTTGAGAAATCCGCTGACAGTCTGATGGGAACTCCTTTGTAGGTGACTGTCTCCTTATCTCTTGCTGCTTCCAGGATTCTCTCCTTCATTTTAATCTTGGCTAATGTAATTATGATGTGCTTTGGTATATTCCTCGAGTCCACCTTCTTTGGGACTCTGAGTTTCCTGGACTTCCTGGAAGTCTATTTCTTATGCCAGACTGGGAAAGTTCTCCTTTATTATTTGTTCAAATAAGTTTTCCACTTGTGGCTGTTCCTCTTCCCCTTCTGGGACCCCTATAATTTGGATGTTGGAACATTTAAAGATGTCCTGGAGGTTCCTAAGCCTTTCCCCATTTTTTTTGAATTCTTGTTTCTTCATTCTTTTCTGTTTGGTTGTTTCTTTCTTCCTTCTTGTCCACTTCATTGATCTGAGTCCCAGTTTTCTTTCCATCATTATTGGATCCCTGTGCACTTTCTTTCATTTCACGTAGTGTAGTCTTCCCTTTTCCATCTAATTTGCAACCAAAATCAACCTGTTCTGTGAGCATACTGATCACCAGTGTTTTGACCTGTGCATCTGATAGGTTGGCTATCTCTTGGTCGCTTAAAAGTATTGGCTCTGGGGCTTTGATTTGTTCTTCTGATTGATTTGTTCCTTTGATTTGTTCTTCCATTTTTGGTCTGGTCGCGCCTGTTGCACATGAGTAGCAGAGCCTTAGGTGTTCACCAGGGCGAGACAACCCAGTCCCTGGGTTGTGACACTGTATGTGGGGGCAGAGTCAGAGAGGGAGCAATGGCACTTGTTCCACCCTCTCTCCAATTTCAGTCCCCTCTACCACTTCCCACAAGCCGGCACCTTTTCAATCGGTGCTTTTAGGCTTTATTTCCCGTTGCTGGGGCCCTGGGTTGCACAGTCTGTCTTGCTGCCTGTTTTTGCCTAGTTTATCTGCGAACGAATGTGTGACCACGGTCAGCCCCGTGCCACCTGCACTCCCAGGTCTGCCTGCCACTGTGTTTTCCTGCCTCAATCCCTCTCCACAGGCCGCCAACTCCACCCCGCTTACCGGCCTGGTTAAATGGTTGTTGGACTTCCGTACAGTTCAATTTTCTGTCTGTTCTGGTTGTGCTTTTGTTTCTCAATTTTTGTTGTATCTAATTTTGGTTGTGCAAGGAGGCACAGTGTTTCCACCTACTCCTCCATCTTGGCTGGAAGTCTTCTCTTGCTGTTTTTATGATCCTCTCTTTATTTTTACTTTATTTTTAACCTTTAGCATTTTTTAAAGATTTTATTTATTAACAAAGGGAGAGGGAGGAAGAGGGAGGGAGAAAGAGGAGAGAAACATCAGTGTGTGGCTGCCTCTCGCACGCTCCCTACTGAGGACCTGGCCTACAACCCAGGCATGTGCCCTGACTAGAAATCAAACCTGCAACCCTATGGTTTGCAGGGCAGCACTCAGTCCACTGAACCACACCAGTCAGAACTAACCTTTAGCATTTTAAATGTGTGTCTTGGTGTGGTCCTCTTTGGGCCCAACTTGCTTGGGACTCTCTGACCTTTCTGGGCTTGTATGTCTATTTCCAGCACCAAATTAGGGAAGTTTTCTTTCATTATTCCAAGTAAGTTTTCAATTTCTTGCTCTTTCTCTTCTGGCAGCCCTATGATTTGAATGTTGGTAAATATGGAGATGTCCCAGAGGCTCCATATTCTATTCTCGTTTTTTAATTCTTTTTTTCTTCTTGCTGTTCCGATTGAATACTTTTTTTCTTCCTTATGTTCCAAATCATTCATCTGAATCTCATCTTCATACCCTCCACTGCTGGTTCCCTGTGAATTTTTCTTTATTTCATTTAGTTCAACCTTTATATCTGCCTGGGTCTTTCTTTATACCCTTGCAGTACCCCATGATTTTTTGGGGCATCCTGATAACCAGTGTTTTCAACTTTGCATTTAATAGGTTGCTTATCTCCACTTCATTTAGTTCTTTTCCTGGAATTTTGTTCTATTTTTTAATTTGGGGCATATTTCCTTGTCTTCTCAGTTTGGCAGCCTCCCTGTGTTTGTTTCAGTGCATCAGGTAGAGCTGTTTTGGCTCCCTGTTTTAGAAGCATGGCCTACTGTAGAAAAGACATCTGTAAACTGTGTGGGGCAGAGCCTTAAGTACAGTCACCAGGGCAAGGTAACCTTTTCACCATTTTGTGGCTCTGTGTGGGGGAGGGCTCAGAGAAGGGACAATGCTGCTGTCTGGCCTTTGGAAGCTGTCTCCCCGGCATTTGCTCCCTTGCCAGTCACTTCATTTTCTCCCTTTCTTCCCATATGCCATTGGTGCCCTCCCAGCTATTGCCATGGTGCTGAATCCCAGACAGGGTAGGTCTGAATGAGTCCTAAGTCCGTTGAGGGCCCTTTAAGAGAAGTCTCTTGAATATCCCAGTTTCTTCTGCCACCCCAACCCCTACTGGTTTGGGTAGACAGAAGTTAGGGGGACTTATCTTCCAGGCACTGGGACCCTGGGCTGTATAGTCTGGCTGGGGGCTGGAATCACTAACTCCCAGAGGCGTCCCTCTCAGTTTTTACCCACCCTATGTAAATGTTGGATTGCTCATTTCGCTGCCTCTCCACTCCTCTGAGCCTCTGCCTCTGCCCCTCCTACCCATCTGGATGAATGTAACTCCCTGAGATCCATGGTTGTTGGACTTCCACACGGCTAGATTTTCTGACAAATCTGGGTGTTATTTATTCTGTAGTTTATTTGTAATTTTTGTTGTAGTTGTATGTGGAGGTGAAGCATGTTTACCTACACCTCCAATTTGGCTGGAAGTTGAGATTCCTCTCCTACTTTTCCCAGGAGAGACCCCAAATTTCAAACATAAGTAGCCCTGGAATGTAGATTTCTATGATGGCTAAGAAATTTTTAAATTTCTCCCTGAAATTTCTCCCTGAATAGTAAAGTAGTAATAGTAATGTGTTAATGTGAGTACACTGGTAATAAAGAAGCTCTCAACCTAAGCACAAATGCCTTGTTACTAACGGTTGCTTTTAAGACTGCAGAGGCCCAGATGGCTCTTCCTTTTCAGATTCTAAGAAGTGCAACTAACAAATTCACCAACCTAATAGTGCAAACTTAGCTTTATTAAAGGCAGTAAATAGAAACTAGAATTAACCTAACACTTAGAGGGGGTTTAAACTTTAATTTATTTAAAGGCACTCTGAACCCCCTAGAGGGGGTTTAAACTTTATTTATTTAAAGGCACTCTGAACCCCCAGTTCTATCTACCACCTAAGCAGTGACATAATGTACAAAGTGGCTGATTTGAAGTAACATTCTACGCAGGACAGTCTACATGTCACCAAGTATCCTTGACATATTAGCTTTGCCAAACTATTCATTAAGTACTGCAGGTCTTATATCACTACTGTAACTTCAACTTTTGTATTAAAATCCCCAATGAGAGCATCAGATAAAAGAAACTGAGCTTCCTGGAGAACTATTTCACTAACAGGACAGGTTTTTACGTAAATCCAGAGTTCTCTTAAGAGATATTGTAAAAAGAGAAAAGTTAAGGGATATATCCAAACTGACACATCTTCTGCCTTTAAAATGTAGGTCAAAATTCAATAAATAAAAGTTAATGACTGATATTAAATGGTATTCGGAAGATTTAACACTTAAAGATTCACTGAAACCTTTATAACTCACTAGAGCCCTCTGGTGTTTCTAAACACAAGTGACTCCAAAAAAAAGTCTACAAAAACTAAAAATAAAGCAAGCCAATCACAATTTCAGAGTTTTAAATTATGTTCTGAAAAAACAAACTCAAAGTAAGGTCTCTTTTCATAACATGAATTGAACGAAAAATATTTTATTGAGTATTTTAGCAACAAAAATATAAGAATTTTTAGTCCTACACACCTTGACAGGGCTAAGAAAAGCTCACCACCAGTTTTACCCACAGAGCTTTTTCAAACAACACAAAAAAATGAATGCCTAGGTTTGGGACTCAGTCTAGAAGAGATCTTGGCCAGTCTGATGTACATTTTCCCAGTTAAGAAGCACTGAATTCTCCAAAATCTCACCTGTCTCCATTTCCATGACAGTCCAGATGTTAAGTGACACACCCAGGATCACCTATCAGCTCTGGGACCAGAACTGGACCCTATTTCCAGTGCTCTTTCTATCTCAAACCATCCTTAATAAGTTAAGGTCAGAACAGACATTTTTTCTAGAGCAGGGATTTTATTTTTACAGATTAACATGAACTGCATGTCTGTTATCAATTACAGGGTACATGTTTTGCATTATCTAGAACTGTAATTGGTGAACCAGTGCTTCAGTTCTAAGGAAAAAATGTAAAGGCCTTTGCAACACAGCTATTTTGTCTGAAAGGCTGTGTGCTTTGCTAATGCTAAAAATGATTGATAATGGGAATAAGGATATGAGAGACACAACTTCTGGAGGAAGCCCTTACTTGAGATAAAAGCCTGATGTGGTCAAAATTAGTAAGTCTTAAATCAATACATTTACCTATTTTTTACAATTTTTGTTAAATAAATCCCCATGGGAAAAAAATTACTATTCTATGAGCCCTGGCTGGTGTATCTCAGTGGATTGAGCGCGGGCCTGCGAACCAGACGATCTCGGTTCGATTCCCAGTCAGGGCACACGCTTGGGTTGCAGGCCAGTTTCCGGCAAGGGCCAGTTCCCTGCAGGGGATGCATAAGAAGCAACCATACATTGATGTTTCCTTCCTCTCTCCTTCTCTTCCCCTCTAAAGAGAAATAAATAAAATGTTTTAAAAAAAATTACTATTCTATGTCTGAAATTCTCTGCACAAACTCCTTTTTCATTGAAATAATGTTTCAATATCAATATTTTTTTTATGTAAGGCTTCTTAAAATGTGCCATTGTGTTTCAGTTAGACTGTAGCACACACACATACAAAAAAAGGCTTCCCATAGGCAATTCCCTAGAGATCCCTGTTCACTATTTGGCAAGGATCTAGTTCAGCCTTGTTTCTCCCCTCCTCACCCCAATTTTCCACTCCCCTCCCCTTGTCAACCACCCTACTTCCACTCCCCCACCCACCTACCCACCCCCAAACCCAATACAAATATCCTCATTCTCTAGGCTCTAAGCCTTAGTATTGCAACTGACCCAATCCTAACCTGAATCAAATCAGCTTTCAGAATATAGCAAGCCGAAGACTGTTCCGCAGATCTAACTTGTGGTTAGTCCCCAAATAGAAGAAAGCAAAGAAAACTCTACCGATCCCCCAACTCTTGGTACCAAACTCCCCAGCACAAAACTCCTAGTGTTCTTATGAGTGTTCTAAAACTTCATATTCTGCCTCGGGCTTCAATACTACTATAACAGTGATCCACCTATGACTCATTCCTCCATCCTTTACCATCACTCAATCAAAGAATCTTCCAAAATGAAAACTATCTCCAATTTCACCAAGTCAGAGACCCTGAGTCACCTAGATCAATGCAGTAACAGTACACTGTTTATATCTCAATTCAGTAAACTTAAGCCTTAATTCAACAAAGTATCTCCTAAACATCTACTATGGGGAAGGCATAATCCACGAATTCCCTCAACAAACATTAGTTACGTAACTCCACTGGGCTCAACTACTCTACCTCTGCTGAGGACAACAGTGGATGGGACAAAGTAGCAATCTTCATGGAACGTGTATTCTAAGGAGGAAATAGATGTTAAAAAGTAAAATGAAAACGAAGAAAAGGAAAGCAGAGATAGGGTATTCTAAATAAGGGAATCGACTTCCGCCAAGATGGAGGCATAGGTGGAAACACTGTGCCTTCTCCCACAACCAAGTTTGAATACAACAAAGGTTTGGAGAACAAAGACACAGCCAAAGAACAGAAAATTGAATTATACGGAAGTCCAACAACAACGAACCGTTCAACCAGGACGGTAAGAGAGGCAGAGCCAGCAGCGGAGCAGGGTCGGACAGGAAAGATCTCCCGACCTAGGCACGCAGGCAGCCGCGCAGGCAGCCCGGACCCAGTCAGGGTGTGGGGCAGACTGACCTCGGTCCCACATTCGCGCACAGTGAGACGGACCGCGCAGGCCCCAGCAGGCAAACCCAGTGGTGGAGGGCTGACAGTGGTGGCACACTCGCGTGCAGTAGGACGAAACGCACGGGCCCCAGTGATGGTGGCAGTTGGGGCACCTGTGGCGGCGGTGGCAGCGAGGGGCGAGAGGCGGCAGACAGGACCGCCACTGCTCCTCTTTGGCCCCGCCCCCACGTACAGTGTCACAACCCAGCCACTGGGTCGCAGGGCCCTGGTGAACACCCAGGGCTCTGCTCCTCATACGTAACAGGCACGAACAGTCCAAAAGATGGCACAAGAAGAACTCAAAGCCCCAGAGCCCATAACTCTAAGCAACCAAGAGATTGCCAGCATCTCAGATGCACAGTTCAAGACACTGTTTATCAGGATGCTCACAGAACTGGTTGATTATAGTCACAAATTAGAGGAACATATGAAGGCTAAACTAATTGAAATGAAGGGAGATGGCACAAGAAACCAGTAGTGATGGAAAGGAAACTGGGACTCAAATCAATGGAATGGACCAGAAGGAAGAACGAAACATCCCACCGGAAAGGAATGAAGAAATGAGAATTCAAAAAAATGAGGAGAGGCTTAGGAACCTCCAGACATCTTTAAACATTCCAACATCCGGATTATAGGGGTACCAGAAGGGGGAAAGAAACAGCCACGAGTGGAAAACTTATTTGAACAAATGATAAAGGAGAACTTCCCCAGTCTGGCAAAGGAAATAGACTTCCAGGAAATCCAGGAAGCTCAGAGAGTGCCAAAGAAGTTGGACCCAAGAAGGAACACACCAAGGCACATCATAATTACATTAGCCAAGATTAAAATGAAGGAGAGAATCCTGGAAGCAGCAAGAGATAAGGGGACAGTCACCTACAAAGGAGTACCCATCAGACTGTCAGCGGATTTCTCAAAAGAGACCTTACAGGCAAGAAAGGGCTGGAAGGAAGTATTCCAAGTCATGAAATCCAAAGACCTACAGCCAAGATTGCTTTATCCAGCAAAGCTTTCATTTAGAATGGAAGGACAGATAAAGAGAGAACAAATACAAAAGAGGTAGAGAAATAAACATTACAGAAAGTTGAAGTGACAAAATTTAATAAATGATTGGGTGAAGTTAGCTATGTTGAGTTTGAAGTACAGGTAAAACAATCAGGCCCTGGCTGGCGTAGCTCAGTGGACTGAGCTCGGGCCTGTGAACCACATGATCACAGTTATATTCCCAGTCAGGGCACATGCCTGGGTTGCAGGCCTGTTCCCAGCAGGGGACGCAGAAGAGGCGTCTCATACATTGATGTTTCTCTCCTTCTCTCCTTCCCTTCTCCTCTAAAGATAAATAAGTAAAATCTTAAAAAAAAAACAATCAGCCCTGGCTGGTGTAGCTCAGTGGATTGAGCGCAGGCCTGCGAACCAGAGGATCGCGGTTCGATTCCCAGTCAGGGCACATGCCTGGGTTGCAGGCCGGTTCCCTGCAGGCCAACTCCCAGCACGGGACACACAAAAGGCAACCATACATTGATGTTTCTCTCCCTCTCTCCTTCCCCTCTAAAGATAAATAAATAAATAAAATTATATTTAAAAAAAAAAAAATCAGGATTATTCATACATTTGCTTACAGAAAAAGGGCCCTGGCTGGTGTGGCTCAGTGGATTGAGTGCCGGCCTGTGAACCAAAAGGTCACTGGTTCGATTCCCAGTCAGGGCACATGCCTGGGTTGCAGGCCAGGTCCCCTATTTGGGAGCATGGGAGAAGCAACCACATGTCGATGTTTCTCTCCATCTCTTTCTCCCGCCCTTCCATTCTCTAAAAATAAATAAACTCTTTTAAAAAAAGCAAGTAACCAATAATCCACAAAAAATTACGAAAAGAAAGTCCTGCTACGTGGATTAAGACCAGTACTTAATAAAAAGTTATAAAAGCCCTGGCTGGTGTGGCTCAGTGGACTGAGTACCAGCGTGCAAACCTAAAGGTCACAGGTTCAATTCCCAGTCAGAGCACATGCCAGGGTTCTGGACCTGGTCCCTAGCAGGGGACATATGAGAGACAACCATACATTGATATTTCTCTCCCTCTCTTTCCCCTTCCTTCCTCCCCTCTCTAAAAATAAATAAATAAAATCTTTCAAAATAAGGGGGGAAAAACTATAATGATCATCCAAATTGGTTGATCCTTTTGGCTTGGTTAGGCCCCTCCCCCAAATCAGCCTATATTTAAGGCTAATATGACATAATATCAGACCCTTTACCCTAAGAAAAGGAAGAAAGGGTGCTAGTTGACAAAAATGTAATATACAATGTACAAACACAGTTAAGGGAGGGCCTAACCAGACATGGAGCCACATGATAGAGGCCTGTAAATCCCACCAGCCAAAGATAGAAGAGTATTAAATTATAATTTGGACAGATTTCCACAAAGGAGCAAGACAACTGATTGTTAAACAAATGCAGTTTTATCCCCTGAGTAGGCTCTGTTATGGGAAGCGACCAACTCCACAGACTAGTATACAAGAGAATGGCCTGGATAATTAAATTTTTCTGCCTATAAAGTTCCAAGTAACATCTATTACTTTGTTTCAAGCTAACATTTAGTCACCCCAACCTAAAAGCACCCTATTTCAAACAAAGATGGTGCCACTTTTTTATGAGAACAAAGTACAATTTTAAAAAATTACAGTTACATAAGACTAACACCCCTTTAAAAATCAGCTTTTCTTTTAAATTTATTCATAAAAATAATCTGATGACTTGACTCAAAAGGCAGCCATCTAAATATTATCATGAACAATTTCCTAAATCCTCTCAAACAAGCAACGGCCAACCTGAATGAGCCCTCAACCCCTGTACCTCTTGCTAAGTGGACCCAGGACCAGCACTAGCCACCAGGCAGCCTATATTCACAGCTTGGCTTTGCCTGGGGCTCTCCAAACCCAGCACAAGTAGCAGCCATCTCACACTGCCATATAGCTCAGGCAGGGTGGTCCCACACAGAACACAGGTGGGGGCTGACCTTGGCCTATACCACTCAGGAACCCACAGGGCCAGTGCACCCAGTGGACAGCTACAGACCAGGTCAGAGCACCACCACCCTGCCCCTGCACAGCTGATCCTCCATGTAGGGCAGAGGTTGGTGGTCAGTGATCACAACCAGTCCTTATAGTGACTGGCCTGGGTAAATCCCTCCTATTGACCTGCCAATAACAATCAAGACTCAACTACAAAAGGAGGGTGTACTCAACCCACAAAAAGGGCACACCTCCAGTAGTACCCAGCTTGGGTGACAGCAGAGGCTGTGTCACTGGATCCCACAGGACACCTACTACATTAGGCCACACTGCCAAGACACAAAGCCAAAGACGCTCTACCTAATACATAGAAACAAACACAGAGAGGATGCCAAAACAAGGAGACAAAGAAACATGGCCCAAGTGAAAGGACAGATCAAAACTCCAGAAAAAGAGGTGAACAAAATGGAGATAAGCAATCTCTCAGATGCAGTTTAAAACACTGGTTATAAGGATGCTGAAGGAACCTAGTGAGGACGTCAGCAGCATAAGAAAGATCCAATCAGAAACAAAGGATACGGCCCTGGCTGGTGTAGCTCAGTGGATTGAGCACGGGCCTGCGAACCACACGATCATGGTTCGATTCCCAGTCAGGGTTGCAGGGTTGCAGGCCAGTTACCAGCAGGGGACTCACAAGAGGCAACCATACATTGATATTTCTCTCCTTCTCTTTCCCTCTAAAGATAAATAGATAAAAATCTTTAAAAAACAAAAAAGAAAGAAAAGAAACAAAGGATATGCTAAATGAAATGAAGAACAATTTACAGGGAAACAGTAGAGTATATGAAGCCAAGAATCAAATCAACAACATGGAACATAGGATAGAAAAAAACAACCAATCAGAACAAGAAAAAAATCCAAAAAAAATGAGGATAGTATAAGCAGCCTCTGAGACAACTTCAAGAGATCCAACATTCACATCATAGTAGGATGCCAGGAGAACAGAAAGAGCAAGAACTCAGAAATCTATTTAAAATAACAGTGCAAGAAAACTTCCCTAATTTGGTGAAGGAAAGACATGCAAGTGGAGAAAGCAGGGTCCCAAACAAGAGGGGTGCAAACAGACCCAGTCCAATACATATCACAATTAAAATACCACAGGTTAAAGATAAAGAGAGAACCGGCCCTGGCTGGTTTAGCTCAGTGGTTTGAGCTTGGGCCACGAACCAAAGAGTCACGGTTCGATTCCCAGTCAGGGCACATGCCTAGGTTGCAGGCCAGTTCCCAGCAGGGGACCCACAAGAAGCAACCATACACTGATATTTCTCTCTCCCTCTTTCCTTCCCTTCCCCTCTAAAAATAAATAAATAAAATCTTTTAAAATTTTCTTTAAAAAGATAAAGAGATAACCTTAAAAGCAGCAAGAGCAAAGAGGTCAGTTACCTATAGGGGAGTTCCCGTAAGAAGCAAATTTCTCAAAAGAAAGTTTGCAGGCTAGAAGGGAGTGGCAAGACACATTCAAAGTCATGAAAAGCAGGGACCTACAGCCAAAGATGCTCTACCCAGCAAAGATATCATTTAGAATTGAAGGGCAGCCCTGGCTGGTGTGACTCAGTGGATTGAGTGCCACCCTGCGAAGTCGCCAGTTCAATTCCCAGTCAGGGCACATGCCTGGGTTGTGGGCCAGGTCCCACACTGGAGGCCAGCAAGAGGCAATCAATCAGTATTTTTCTCACACATCAATGTTTCTCCCTCCCTCTCTTTCTCCCTCCCTTCCCCTCTCTCTAAAAATAAATAAAATCTTTAAAAAAGAGAGAGAACTGAAGGGCATATAAAGACGTTCCCAGACAAGAAAAAACTAAAGGAATTCATCATCATCAAATCATTATTTTTTTTAACTGTACTTGAACAAGAGTTAAATAAATTTTTTTTTTAATTTTAAAAAGCATTATTTTTTTAAAGTATTCTTTTTTTTAAAGATTTTATTTATTTATCTTTAGAGAGGAAGGGAAGGAGAGAGGAAAGAAACATCAACGTATGGTTGCCTCTCAAGAGTCCCCTGCTGGGAACTGGCCTGCAACCCAGGCATGTGCCCTGACTGGGAATCGAACCGTGCTCGTGTGGTTCGCAGGCCGGAGCTCAATCCACTGAGCTACACCAGCCAGGGCTCAAATCATTATTATATGAAATGTTAAAGGGACTTATTTGAGAAAAAGATCAGCCCTGGCTGGTATAAGTCAGTAGACTGAGTGCGAGCCTGCAAACCATAAGTCACCAGTTCAATTCCCGGTCAGGGCACATGCCTAGGTTGCCCACTGGGCCCCCAGTTGGCAGTGTGCAAGAGGCAACCAATCACTATATCTCTTGCATATCAATGTTTCTCTCCCTGTCTTTCTCCCTTCCCTCTCCTCTCTCTAAAAAATAAATAAAAATCTAAGAAAAAGGTTTTTAAAAAGAGCAATACTGTGAACAATAAAATGGCAATAAATACATGTCTAGCAACATTGAATCTAAAAAACTAAGCAAACAATAACAGACACAGAATCATGGATATGGAGAGCATTTAAGGGAGTAGGGGTGCTAGGTAGTGCAAGACAAAGGGTGAATGAAAATTGGGACAACCGTACCAGCATAACCGATAAAAATTTTTTTAAATACTATGTCTGACATCACAGAGATCCACAAAAAAATAAATAAATAAATATTATCATGAGCATAGTTCTACCAGAAAAAATCAATTTGAAGACTTCCCTACAAATGAAGTTTGTTTACGGTGTTGTTTTTTAAATCCTCACCCAAGGACATTTTTTTCATTGCTTCTACAGAGAGAGAAACATCTATTCGTTGCCTCCAATACACACCCACATGGGAGACAGAACCCACAACCTTTTAATTACAGGATGACACTCCAACCGAGCCACACCAGCCAGGGCAGTTTACACTGTTTAAAAGACATGATTTCCAAGTGGAATACGTATGTCCCAAGTTTCTGATTCCTCACTATTTATTCTATATGCTACTATGCCATTTCTTATCTTTTACTTGTATACCCAGAAGCCACAGCAATTAGAAAAAGAACCAACTAGCAAGTTTTACCCTGCCCTTATACTATCTGACATTCTATATATGTGTTTATTGCCTGCCCTCCTCATTAAAATATAACACTCGGGAGAGCAGTGGCTGTGTATTTTTACAAATGAATCTACCCCCAGTATCTGCAGCAGTGCCTAACCCATAGCAGGCACTTAATGAGTATACATACACATATACTTGAAAAACAACTATATTCTTCCTACAGATTCAAGCAACCACAATATACCCTGCTTGAATGTGACACATTTTACAGAACAAGTTTTAATTTTGATAGTGTCTTCTTCCCCTGAACCATAAAAAATACAACTACCTTTGGAAAGGTTGGAAGAGACTCAGTGACTACATCTTAACTTGTAGAAACCAAGTAAAGATACACCAGCCACTTCCACACACGAGAAACACAAATAGATGGACGCTCACCCCTCAATAAAGGCATATCCTCAGTACAAAACCTGCCAAAAAGGGATGCCGCAAGACTTAATTAGTGCTCACAAGGAGCTCCGCAACACAGAAAACATTACAGAGGTGTGGCAATACAATACCTTAAAAACAACAATCAGTTTGTGACCCTGATGTAATAAGGATTCCAGGGACCACTGACAATCTCCACTTACAAAGCAAAGCATGGAACAGAGCCAAAGTATCAAATGCCCTGTAACAAAGAGAAACTGACATGGTAAGTCCTGAGCTGTTCTCCCAGCTGTCCCTTCCACATTAGTACCATGGTGTAGTCAGGCATTTCTTTCACTGCACCAGACTTTCATTACTCATGTTGTCTACCATTTATCACTAAAGTAGCTTACCTCCTGCCCTGTAGCTGCTTCCATATCAAGAAACAGATCGAGAAGAGATCGGACGAGACGAGCTGCTTTAGCCTTGCTGATGGAATTCAAGAAGGGTCTCACATACTTCAGGAGTCCTCCGAGCTCTGAATGAAGGCAATTTAGAAAGGAAAAAGGTAAACATCGATAATTAGGAACAAAATACTCATTTAAAAAATAACTCAAGATTATAAACTCAGTACCTATGTCACTGCAATCAGTCTAAATGAAATTTAGGAATTTAAAGCATTCCTGCAGGTAAGAGGAGCAAAAATAAACCAACATATTCCAAATCTGTACTACTCTATTCCCCATTCAAGCCTGGATTACTGAGGGTCCTGGGAAAGCCTCCAGTCTCTCTGCCTCATTTATCCATCTTGATGAAAGATAAACAGCAAAGTACTCACACTCCCAAAGACAAGTTTTCTACAACATAAAACATGCTGTGCCTCTGCCACTTTGGACAAAATCACTACCCTACAACCAACAAATTGGATCAGGTTATAGAAGTTATTTGTTTTTAATTTTTAAATAGACCTTAGCAGTTCCCCTTGAACACACAGAGATTCCCAATCCCAGGTTCCCTTTTCCTGCCTTCCCCAAGTACTCCCCAGTTTAGCCTTTTAGCAGTATCAGTTCCTGGCTACTATTTTGAATAAACTTCTCACACATAAGTTAGGGTGCTTTTTTTCCCTTTTAAAATTCCTCGTTAATCTTCAAAATCTAAGTCTTAGCCCTGGCTGGTGTAGCTCAGTGGACTGAGCGCGGGCCTGTGAACTACACGATCATGGTTCAATTCCCAGTCAGGGCCCATGCCTGGGTTGCAGGCCAGTTCCCAGCAGGGGACGCACAAGAGGCAACCATACATTGATATTTCTCTCCTTCTCTCCTTCCCCTCTAAAGATAAATAAATAAAATCTTAAAAGAAAAAAAAAACCTAAGTCTTAAACTATAATCAAAAAAGGTGTCCAGCCCTGGCTGTTTGGCTCAGAGAATTGAGCACCAGACTGAGAACCAAAGAGTCACCAGTTCAATTCCCAGTCAGGGCACATGTCTGTCGTTGCAAGCCAGGCCCCCGGTTGGGGGCATGTGTGAGGCAACTGATCGATGTATCTCTTGCACACAGATGTTTCTCTCTCTTTATTCTTTCCTTCTCCTTTCTCTAAAGATAAAATCTTTAAAAAATAAAAATAAAAATGGTGTCCAGGCCCTGGCCAGGTAGCTCAGTTGGTTGGAGCATCATCCAGATACACCAAGGTTGCAGGTTCAATTCCTGGTCAGGATACATACAAGAATCAACCAATGAATGCATAAATAAGTGGAACAAACTAATGTTTCTCTTTCTCTCTCTCTAATTAATACATTAAAAAATTTTTAGAAAGGTGTCCACCATAAAGGTTGTTCCTCATTGTATAAGAAAAGAGAGTGATAGAGTAATTCTAAGGAAACATCTTTAGAAATAAGTTTCTAAAAATAAGAGAATGCTTCAATTAACAAATATGGAAGTACTTCTGGAATGTAGGTTAAAATTACTTTAGTGCCACTGCCTCTTTAATATTCTCCAATTGTAAACTCACCCTCCTGAGAACTCTAATTCAGGGCAAGCAAACCTCACCCTCCTGAGGATGCTAATTCAGGGTCCTGAAATCTTCATCTGCCTGAAAAGTCATAGGATGCATTGGACCAGTCAGGTACAAAAGGAACTTGATACAGAAAGAGAAGTCCATCTTTCTCTTCACTCCCCACTACTGACCTTTGATTCCCATCAAGATTTTTTTCTGCACTCACACTCCTGCTCTCAAGTCTCATTCATGCCATTCCCACATGGAATTTCTCCCCTTCTTCTCGACCTGTGATTCTGAAATACCTTTTAGATCCAGCTAAAGTCCTTTCAAGTCTTCCATGCCAACTCCAGGCTATTCTGATTTCTTCCCATCGAATTTGTTTTACACTAATGCAAATTTCAATGATATAATCCTAGCTTTTTAAAAGTAGTCTAGTGCAATGCCCCTTCTCTCACACCATTACCTACTATGCTTGAACAATTCTGAACAATCTCTAGTGTCAAAAATGTTCAGAAAGCAAGCTATTCCAATGCTGATCAAACTAAATTCCTTTTTGAAACATGAGTTACATCCTCTTTCCACAAGGTTATTGATTTGAAGATAACTATCACTTATATCCCCCTAACTTTCCCTTCCTCCAAGCTAAACATCCTTAGCTATTTCAACTAATCCTCCCACAAAATGGTTTCAGATTCCTTATCACCTTAGGAGCCCTCCTCCAAATAGACTCTAGTGTACAGATGTACCACTTGTGGTACCCAGAACTGAAAACAGTTCTCCAGGTCGGGTGTGACCAGTACAGTCATGGCTTCATTCTTTTAATCTCGTCACCACATGTAACACAAAAATAGCATGTTTCGTTCTTTCTAACAGCGCTCTGTTCAGAATGAATCCATGAAGGATTTGGTTTTTTTTTTTTTGGTAGGCAGGTAATTCCCCACCTTTCTCTGTTTTGATAAACATTTTAGGTATACAAATTATTTTTACCACACCAAATTTAATCTTGCCAGCTTTGGCAATAACTCTGAATCAAAAGTCTGTCTTATACTGCGTCATCCATAAAAATAAGCACACCTTCTGAAATCATTTTAGCCATAATGCTGAATGCTGACCAGTAAAAAGCAAGGACAGATCCCTATGACATGTTGCTAGAGACTTTCTTTCAGGTTGACAAATCATCCATTTGTTATCATAAATTCATAACCTGTACCTGTCATTAATATTATGGCCAATCTTCAAATAACCTGCTTATATCAGATATGTAGTCTTCGTCATTCCCCTGACCTAGGAGTCAACCAACTTTTTCTCTGAAAAGCCAGAGTGTAAATATTTTCACTTTTGGTTATAAGGTCACAGTAGCAAGTACTGAACTCAGTCACTGTGGTGCAAAGCAGTCAGAGACAATATGTAAATAAGTGGGTGTGGCTATGTTCAAAAAAACTTTATTTACAGAAACAGCTGTCTAGCCACTGTCTGTGGAGCCCTGCGTATCTACTAGTCTGATAAGACTAATCAAAGAGATCTAAAGTTGAATTTGGAAGCACCTTTTCTAAGAAAGTCCACTGTTCTAAGTTATTAAAACCTACTTATTAAATAATCTGTCCCAGAACTTTACTGATGATTACCAGGTTAGTGTCTAGAATTATTTTCATTACCTTTTTGAAAGTGGAATAATGTTCACCCTTACTGTTCTCTTATCTCTCTCCATCCTCCCTGATTTTTCTCAGAACAATAAGAGTGACTCTATAAATATATCTGCTAGAACCATTCTTTTGATATTAAAAGACAGAAAATGTCAGAGCCTAGAGACTTGAACTTATTTTAAAGAGATTATCTGCTCTCACTTCTCTCACCTACCTTGGCTTTAATTCTTTCTGATGTTATTTCTATCTTTTTCCTTTTGAAAATCATTTTCCTTCGTGGAAAAGGCAGAAGCAAAACATGAGCTAAACAGCCTGCCTTCTCTCTAGCACCTGCTAGCATGGCAGCATTTTCTCCAAGCTCTGAGTGTGTTATTCTTCTCACTCTAACAGAGAAATAAATGACCTCTTAGTTGCCAAAAGATTCAGTTCATTTTTTATTTTCACTTACTACTGTTTCTTATTCATTCTTGGTTATATTCCCTGTTTCTTTTCATTTTCACATATACTGAATATTTTTAATTCCCATAGAATATATTAATTCCTTCCTACTAGCCTGAGATTATTTGCAATTACATAACAAAAACTTCCCTTGTAGAACCTGACAGAACCCTGGCCAGTGCAGCTTAGTGGATTGGGCATTGGCCTGCAAACCAAAGGGTCACCAGTTTGATTCCCAGTCTGGGCACACGCCTGGGTTGCAGGCTAGCTCCCTAACAAGTGGTTCATGAGAGGCAATCGCACACTGATGTTTCTCTCCCTCACCTTCTCCCTCCCTTCCCCTCTCTAAAATAAATATATAAAACCTTTAAATATATAAATTTAAAAAAAAACTTTTTAAAAAAACCTCACAGAATTTAACATAATCATTTTAAGAGTCTCAGGCTATGAAATCTGCAGAGCCTAAACCTAGGTGATGTCTGATGATGCATTATGCACTAGACATTGTCTTACTCTCTAAGTCCCAAAGGACTGCATCAGTCAGGGACCTTATCTTAAACTTTTTGAGCAGAGTACTTTGCACAGCGTTAGCCATATATTAAGTGCATAAAAACTGAAGATTAACAGAACAAATACATTTTTTTGTTGTCAGAAATCCCCAAACCAAAGAAAACAACACAAACCTATCAGTTATTAATAGCTAAACAAGATAAATGAACATAAGCCCCAGAACTTCCTTAGGGTCTAATGTATACACACCTATATTCATCAAACTGTTTGTTGGAAAACAAGTTTTCAAAAGTTCATGATTCTCCTATTGAATTTCAATAGGTTTGGCAATACACTTCTAAACTTCTCAGGTGTGAATCACAATGAAGGGAGAGCAAGGAATAAGGAGTGTAACAGCATAAAAAAAGAATTTTAAGCAAAACAGTAACATTTTTTGATACATTTTCTAAAGCAATGACTATATACCACATGCTGTTTCTGATTACCCATGCTACTGAAGGAAAAAAGAATTTGGGTGTTTCAACAACAGAAAAATCTTAAATCACTTTATCTGGCCCTCTAATTCTTTCAAGAAAATTACCTTACTATGTTTTGTATGGACTAATTATCAAAACTGTTTTCTAACTTCCAAGCTCACATTCGCTGAGGCAAAAAGAATCTGTAACTATGTTAAATAGGAGGGGAATCAGCCTGAAATAAAAAAAATTTAAAAACCACCACCCACCACTGATAATGTGTAATTGGTAACTATGGAAAGCAATAACCACTCATTATACCATGAGGCCACAAGCTCTGAGGCAGGTCTCCATGGGTTCAAATCCTGGCTCTCTCATGTATTAGCTGATAGACCTTAAGCAAGACAGTGAACTTTTCTATGCTTAGTTTCCTCAGGTGTAAATAGATAATAGCACCTACCTTATCAAGTTGTTTCAAGGATTCATAAGTTGAACCATGTTTACACTTAAAACAATAACTAGTTCACTGCACTCAAAAACTATTTTTCTTATTATATTTTAAAAGATTATTTTAAATAGAAAATCAATTTTCTATTAACTTAGCCTAATAGTTAATAAGTTAGCCAACCTTAACTGGAAAAGATCTTAGTTGTTAAGTTCAAGAAGTTTTGCCAACATACACCTATCGTTCTCTTAGATAACAACATAATTTGGGGGAAACTTATTCATGAGGTCACTTACTAAAGCTTAATGCAGTCTAATCAGATAAATCCTAAATTCACTTTAAGGTTGAAAAAAATCCAGTTTTAAGTTTAGGCAGGCATCTCTCTAAATACTACCACCACTTTACTGGTCAAAGGCCCTTCCTGGCCAACAAGACTCTCTCATTCGAAGGACACACCCATCATCATCTGGAGCTAGAAAGTCCATTACGACTAGAACACCTGGGCAATGACATGCAACGTCCTTCGAATGAGAGAGTACCAATGCAAAAATCTTGGGAAGGCTCTTCCCATCGAATGTCTGACTCATCCTGTGTCAGGGAAAAAAAGACGGCAAGTCACTTACTTGGATGCAAAGTCCCTAGTCATTTTCACATCGGGAACCTAGAGTCACAACCCATCTTAAATAGATCAGAGCTGTTCAGTGAAATCACTAAGCACTGCTGCTGCTATTGCTGCTGCCCCTATGAAAGGGAATACAGTAAAAATTCAAACCAGAAACAAATCACAGATCATCGCATCTAAGAGGAATAGGATTTTCCCACAGCTTGAGAACAAAACTCTTTCATGAAAGAACTGAGTTTGAAGACCACTTCTTGCTTAAAAAAAGAAGTTCAACAAGTTGGCAATAAAATGCAACTGTGTGAATACACTCCTATGATCCTTAACTCCAACAAAAAAACGAAACTTCGCCCAACATTTCAGGTAAAAGAGAAAGCAATCCATTTGTAGCACTTACCTGCAGCCTGTCCAGTCTTCGCCAGCAGAGACCCCAGTTCCAGGATGCTCTGCTCTTTGACCTGCACTGCCTCCTCATCATTCTCCTGAATGTCACGCTTCACTAGGAAAAGAAAATCAAACCCTCTTAAAATTCTGGCAAAAAAACATAAAGACTAAAGAAAATTTCACCCTCACAAAACCAATTCATCTCTTTGCTTTTAAATGTGCCTTTTCATTCTATCAATTAGAATTTCCCTTCCCACATAACACTGAGGTTTGTGTTACAGTCACTTGGTTAAAACAAAATTCAAACAAAACAAGTTCATACTCATGGTGGAAGAAGTCCCAGGCTAGGCATTGTTATGTGAAAATATTAAACATACCTGTGTATTTATCTGCCACAAACTGAACTCAAATGACCAAGTTACTAATGACTACAAAATAAAAAGTCTTTTTTAAAATAATTTTTTATTTAATTCTTGTTCAAGTACAGCTTTCTGTCTTATATTCCCAACCCTGCCCGCCCCCCTAAAAAGTCTTTCAATAAAACCTTAGGCCTGTGGAAAGCCTCAGCTGATGGGTGTGCTAGGGATAAGCAAAATACATAGCACTGAGGAAAAACAACCCTATCAAAGCCCCAGTGTGATCCTTAGAAGGGACGGCTGCTTTACAATGGATTCCTGACCTGTTAAAATAACTTAGTGCTATCTATTCCACTTTCAACTGTCAATAACCATTCTACATCGGGATCACTGAACACCCTCTCCCAATCTGAAGTGGGAGTTTTAGTGATCATCACTAGTTATCACTTCTCTTACAAAGCGTCATGACTTGACAAAAACCAAGACTCTGATACTCCATAATGGAGTCCAGGAAAAGTAGGGCTGTCAACCTCATGACTCAAGTTTGCTCTAATAGGGATGCTTACAGGGAACTCTCTCCTAGTATAGTGGGCAAGCAAGAAATACTCTATAACGTTTACCATGATTCCTACTTCACAAAAGACAAAAATTCTAGACAAAAAAAAATAAAATGCCTACAATGCCTTCTCACAGTAGTTCTGAATGTCTGTAAGCATTCACAGTGGTTCTGTAATTGAAACTGACAAGTCAAGAAGATCATAACTTCAACCTGGAACACCCTTTATTTACCAACATCATCCCTTAAGAGACGAAATCCCACCTCCTCTCTTCCTCCAGTACACCCAAAGACAAAGACATCAAGATCTTGTCGCCCCTCCTTCATGAAAGTCAGGAGCACCAAATTTCAGAGTAAGTCAACATAAAGCCACCATCCTAGAGGTCCCAACACACGTGCGTTCTCATACTACTTGTTGATCCAAATCAAATCTTCTCAAGCTACGCTAAGGAGATCACATTACTCCATGTGCAGTAAAGAGCTAGCTCGTGCCCAAACTGAACCCTCTTATGCCTTCTGTCATCAGAAATTTATTTCTGTTCACACCTGAATCCCAGTAGAAATCTGTCGGATGAGAGTGGCTGAATCCCACTTCACCTTTCCTGTTGTGTGCAAAGTGTAAGACAACTACCAGCTTTAAGGAATTCTTCTTAATTTGTCCCAGCAGCCGGCCGGTTCCAAAGAGTTCCCTGGCTAAACTTCGCGGCTGACAACTAACTCCTGAACTGACTTTCAACCTTTACAGGGGAGACCAGGACGATTAGTCAGTCACCTCCTCTAGCCCGGCGGTCCCACCCCGACGTCTCGCTCTTACACTCAATCTACACGGGGCAAAGGAACGTCTAGGCCACCTCCTCAAGCCAAATGCCAACCTGAAGTGTAGGTCTCCTCAGCGTGTCCCCCATTCAGAAAGAGACCCCCTCTTTTGTGCCGCCTTCCGCTGTGGGTCTGGGGAGAATTGGCAGCTCCCAGTCCCGTGGAAGGAAACTCCAGGAAAAAAGCGAGCGCGAGAGCTCTCACCTGGAGCTGGCTGTGCTGATAACAACGGCGGGAAATGCCTGTTCTGAGAGGGTTTCGCCCAGACCCTTCAACCCGAGTTCGCAACAAACACACCGGCCGGCACTGCTCCGCTCGCGCGGGCCAGAGTGAGAGACAAGGCAAGGGAGTGGTGTGGGGGCCCCGGCTCGGCCCGCTCTCCCACCCCACGCTGAGCCCACCGTGAGTCAGCAGCCGGCAATCGGACGCCGGGGTTGCCTCGGGGCTGCCCGCCGGGGTGGGACCCAGGGGGCTTCACGGAGGTCCGAGAGGCCTGTGCCCCCGGCCCGGCCCCCCTCACACACACAGTGAGTCAGCAGCAACAGAGCCGGCTACCCGGCCCCGCTCCGCCGCCTCCGACCGACACAGGCCGAGCTGAGCCAGCAGGGCCACGGAGGGTACGCAGCTACCTTTACCTATGGAGTGGAGGATGTCGATAGAGGCCTCCCGGTCAGTACTGAGTAGAGACTGGGCTCTCTGGAACTCCACCACCGCCGCAGCCGCCATCTTACCGCTCTCACACCGTCCCCGGCCGCGGCCGCCGACGCCGGAAACACACTCCCGGAAGGCCCACCCTTGGTTGTCCCTCCCCCCTATAGTTTCCCCTCCTCCTCTCCCAGAGCATCACGGGAGTTGTAGTCTCTCAGCCTGCCGAGAGAGGTGAAGGGTTAGGGTGAGAGTTGGGGATCCTCTTTGGAGGGCGGTAAACTGCCCAACACAAGCCTAGCCGCCTGCCCGCGAGTAGAAGAGAAGGTGCCTAATAATAGGAACATAAGGATAATCCCCAGCCACCCCAAAAAAGGTCTCAACCCTGACTCCTTTCTATTGCAGTTGACAAGAGCACCAGACTTAAGTGTTCATTGAAAGCCATTTTGCTTTCTTTGTAGCTTCTACATTTAAAATTTTTTAATTGATTTTTAGAGAAAAAGAGGAAGGGAGCGAGAGAAGCATCGATTTGTTGTTCCGTAGGTACGCATTCATTGGCTGATTCTTGTATGTGCCCTGACCGGTGGCGGAACCGCAACCTTGGCGTTAACCGCAACCTTGGCGTTAGGAAGACACTCTACCCAACGGAGCTTACCCCGCCGGTGCCATAGCTTCTACGTTTAATCATTCCTTCAGGGCAATAAGCAATCTTATAAAGTGCTCACATGTGGTTCACAAAGAATAGCCCCGTTCAAATGCGTTGAAGAGTCTAACAATACTTCTGGAAGATACTTACACACTTTGCAGGCTAGAATCCTGCAGAATGCTGGCCAGTATGTGATTAAACCCCTCAGTGCTGGGGGAAGATGATGTTAGAAAGTGAATTATCGACTTTCCCCCATGCGCTCAATAAATCTCACTAGGGGGTCACACAGAAGCCTAACAGCTACCCAAACCCCCTCAGCTCAAAAAGGAAAAAACAGATTTTTCTTTCCAGTATCTCCAGTTTTCTTCAACTACAATCATAGCTAATCTGCAAGTTTTGACATCCTTTGTGACCTCTGAGGGTTGAACTAAAGGAAGGTACTTAACATGCATAGAGGCAGTCCAGTGTGAGAGAGATCTTACTCCAGGTGAAGGCTATCCCAAAATGGAATATGCCGTAAATACACTGGATTGTAAAGGGAACAGTATATTTTAAAAGGAACCAACATTGTGCTCTTCTATATCTAAGTTAAGCAATTTATAAATCTATCTCCTTTTAGCCTCCCAACAATGTTCTGTGAAGATATTATTATACTCCTTTCATAAATGAGGAAATGGAGTTTTAAGTGACTTGATGAAGCTCATACAGTAATTGGCAGAGCTGAGATCTGAGAGTTAGAGAATGTGTTCAAATAAAAACTGGGTTAGATCAAGCAGTTGTAAACAGGATTCATGACGGTGATGAGGAATTGAATTAAATGGCTTCTAAATTTCTCCTAACTCTGAGATTGTATGAATCTCAGTGTAAATTGAGTCTTCCCCTGCTTTAAAAAAAAAAAAAAGAGTGGCTCAGTGATTCGAGTTTGGGCCTGAGAACGATAGGGCTGCCAGTTCAATCCCCAGTCAGAGCACATGCCCGAGTTGTGGGCCAGATTCCCCGGTAGGGAATGCACGAGAGGCAACCACACACTCATATTTCTCTTCCTCTGTTTCTCCCTCCCTTCCCCTCTGTCTAAAAATAAATAAATAAAATCTTTCTTTGAAAAAGAAAAGCATCCCTTTCTCAAGTTGGTGTGCAGATAATAATGTACCAGACTGTTAATAGGCAATGAAATTCCAAAGCTGAGAACAAGCCATAACTATCTCCACCTTCTGAAGAAGTGCTACCAGTTACATCCCCAAAGAACTTGCTAGAGTGACTAGGCCAGTCCTGTAACATTCATCCACTTCCAGCCTCCACCAGGGAGACATAAAAATGCAAAAGGAATTCAGTATAAGAAATCACAGGAGAGGACAGAATGCTCACCTCCCTACAAAGAGGTAATACTACAGAAATACTACAGATCTTCCTCTCAACCTGGTGAGCCTTGTAAGCCCACCAGGGCTTGAACTTGATGAACTTGTAAGCCCATCTCTGTGCAACCACCATGAGGAGAGTTTTGAGGTGAACCAGACATGTCTCTCCAGGAGTCTGCACATTCATGAAGATGGTTACCCACTTTTAGCCTGCAGGATTCTGAATTAGAGAAGCTGGTGGATACACCCCACAATAGGATGAGGAGAAAGAGGATCAAAGGGGCAGCCTCCACTACCTGTGTCTGGCATGGGACGAGTGGATGGTGCAAAGGTAGATTATCCAAGATTGTTTTGAAAGGATTTACTCAGTAGGGTCACCTGCCAGTAATAAGAGGCTGGAAGGATGGACTTCTGGAGGCAGTCACTGAAAGCAGGGGGCAGCAGGGTCTTGAGGTCAACTGGTGGAACTTCCAAAAAACCCATACATGTTCCCAACATGAGAAAATCAGCACCTGGGTTTCTGCCTCGGATGGCATGGAAAAGACTTTTAACTCTTTTCTTATAATCCCTCCTACCTCTCTGCCCTCCCCAAACTCACCCTATGCTGGAAGAGACCCAAACAAAGCCAAGGGAGAGAGGGAGGAGAAAGAAAAGAGGGAAAGAATAGGTACAACACGAATTTTCAATGGCCTGAGAGTTAGAAAGGGGTGACGTTTTAAATCAAATATAAAATAGAAGCTTTAATTTAGGCTATACTGGACTTTTTCCTTAATATTTTTTACTTTTTGAAAGCAGTTTAAGGTTCACAGCAAAACTGAGCAGAAAGTAAAGATATATTGAATGTTTAGTCATTACAGATGATCTACAAGTTACGGGATTTGCCTGAGATATCATCCAGGGGGAGGGAAAGGAGCTTCCCACAGAGAATGAGTGAAGTTTGTATCCACATGAAGTCCTTCGACATACCTACTACAGTGCCCTCACCTGTTCAGTTTCCTAGATACCTGGTTCCTCTATTTTCTTCACAGTCTGCCAGCACAGCAAATTATTACCTCTAGTTATTCTGAAAACGTCCCTCCATTATTAGTTTCTCATTATCTTCTCTTACACTTTTTAGGACTATTAATGGATGGTTATTTTATATAAGGGGTCTGGGAGAAGTAAGGCCTGCTTGAGTGTGGTTGGTAGGGTAATAATGTAAGTGTAATCATTTAGTTTTAATTTGAACATTTCACCTAAAATGTCATACGGTGTGCTTGAGTGGGATATTGTTGTGTCACAGAATTACACGTGTATGTTTTTGTAATGAAAGATTTTGTAGTAAAAAGGGGGCCTTATTTGTGCTGGACCCTGTATATGAACCCCTACTGTTCCTGCTGTTTGGAGCTATGCAGGGTGCTCCTGGGAGATGCATCAGGCAGGTCTGGTTTGTTACACTAGTCACCCTTCAGTGTCCTTTTTACTCACACCAAGTCCAAAAGAGTGATCTCAAAACATAAGTTGTGCCTTTCCCCTAATTTTTCAAACTGTATCAACAAGCAGAAAAAGCACTCCAAGGACCACAGGTTTGAAAGTGACACATATGCTTTCAAATTCCAGGCCAACCACTCTGTAGCTGCTAATTTCAATGTGTTTAATTTTTGTTTTTGGTCTTTGGGTTCCTGTCTAGAAAACAGGGATAATAAAACCTAGCTCCCGTGGTGGTTGTAAGAAGATAACACGGGGACATGTTGAATAGATGTCGTTCTCTTTCTCTGCAGCATTTTCATTACCTAGTGCTGAGAAGTAACTTAATCGCAGGGACCACAGGCAGCTGCTCATTAGGCAGCTTTCATCGACTGCATTGGGAGGTACCAGTGTTCCAAACTTAAGTAACGCTGTACATGTAGGTCACTCTCAGGAGTGTGACATGCTCAATGTCACCCAAATCTTCCATTCAGCCTCCTGCAGTTGTGCCATTCTTCTCTACTCCTGCTGAGTTGCTGCTTTCTCTGCACGTAGCCGATGTTCGGGGCCTTGTGAGGGTCTGGTCAGAATCCCCCTTACTGGGATCCACATAGCATTGCATAATCTGGCCCCTGCCTAATTCTTCAACTTCGACTCTTTTTTTTTTAAAGATTTTATTTATTTATTTACATTTAAAGGGGAAGGAGAGAGAGAGAGAGAAACATCAATGTATGGTTGCCTTTTGTGTGTCCCCTGCTGGGAGTTGACCTGCAGGGAACTGGCATGCAACCCAGGCATGTGCCCTGACTGGGAATCGAACTGCGATCCTCTGGTTCGCAGGCCCGTGCTCAATCCACTGAGCTACGCCAGCCAGGACAACTTCGACTCTTAATGCTTTGCCCTTACTGGCTCAGCTCAGTTGGCTCCTATTTTTTTCAAATACAGTCAAGTTCTTTCCCACCTCAAAGCCTTTGTATTCCCCCCTCGTGTTTCAGCACAAAGATCATTTCTTTCCATACCATCTCATTAAAAGTAATCTCCTATGCCTTCAATCCAGAACACAGTCTGTGATTTTATTATTTCATTCTTTGAAGTTCATCTGCCTCCTCGAGGTTTTGGCTGGCACAAACCAGAAACATGTAATAAATGTTTGTTGTGTGGTGAGTGCGAGGGTCTGTTTTGCCACAAGCTTCTGCTCCCCTAAAGATCCATGTCCTACACTCTGTGACTCTATTCACCCAGCCGTTGCTAATTGGATTGGCCACTGACCTAGGGTTTAACCGGTCTGGCTTGGGAAGATTACCTGGACCAGTCCAATTCTTCCCTCAGGAATTGGGGAACTAAGACACTAAGCCAGTTAGCCAAAGGAAATGAACTAAAAATCTGTCACTTGAAATGATGTAGCGCTAGGCTGGCAGAGAGAAGACTCTGCTGCTGAGGGGGGAGGAGCAGGAATATATATCATGGAAGGGAATCCAAATACCTCCAGAGCAGGACACTTCATTCCTGAGAACTTTCTACTTTCCGATTTTGCTTCCATGAGGCCCATCCATACCATAGTTCCCTTTCCAAATATCTTCCAATCTTTTGCATTACGTTTAGAAGACAATTTCTATGTGGTGTCATCATGTTTTTAATAGCTCCATAATGTCCTCTCTCTCTTTCTCTCTCTAATAAAGTGAGAGAAGGCAACACTATCTAGATTAAATTTAGGTATCTTTGTCTTTACTTTTATAGATACATTCTAGTTATAGCTGGTAATACTACTGGTTTTCCAATGAAGGCAGAGATATATTATTGTTAAACTCTGTCTTTGACTAAAAGTATCTTTATTTCATTCTCATTCTTAATTGGTAGTTCAAGCGGGTATAAAATTCTTACCTTGACACTTGTTTTTACTAAGCATTTTGAAGATACAATATTATGGATGACTGTTTTCAGTCTAATTGAAGTTCCTTTGTAGGTAGTCTGACTTTTGTCTCTGGTTAATCTTAATTTTTTAAGAGATTTTATTTATTTATTTATTTATCTTTTGAGGAGGAGAGAGAGAAATATCAATGTATGGTTGCCTTTCATGCATCCCCTGCTGGGAACTGGCCTGCAGGAAACCGGCGTGCAACCCAGGCATGTGCCCTGACTGGGAATTGAACCACGATCCTCTGGTTCACAGGCTTGTGCTCAATCCACTGAGCTACACCAGCCAGGACTAATCTTAATTTTTTTTTCTTGGTTGATATTAAGAGAGAGAGGGGAAGGAAGACAGAGACAGAGAGAGAAACATCGATTCATTGTCCCACTTTATACACTCATTGGCTGCCTCCTGTGTGTATCGACTGGAGGTCAAAATGTCAACCTCAGTGTATTGGCACAACACTCTGACCAACTAAGCTACCCGGTCAGGGCTTTATGGTTAATTGTAATATCTTTTATGGCTTCTCTACAGTTTTGCCGACAAAATATTTACCTTCTGATCAGGACTCACTGTGCTTCATGAATCTTTAGAATTCATACCTTACGTTAATCCTGAAAATTTCTCAATCATTAATTTCTCAAATATTGCCTCCACTATATCACTTTTCTCCTAGAATTTTTTAAAAATCTTTTTTAAGATTATTTAATTTATCTTTAGAGGGGAAGGAAAGGACAGAGGGAGAGAAATATCAATGTATGGTTGCCTCTCGTGAGTCCCCTACCAGGAACTGGCCTGCAACCCAGGCATGTGCCCTGACTGGGAATTGAACCGCAATCATCTGGTTCACAGGCCCACACTCAATCCACTGAGCTACACCAGCCAAGGCTAAAAAATCTTTTTAAAGATTTTGTTTATTTATTTATTTATTTTCAAAGAGAGGAGAAGGGAGAGAGGGCAACACCAATGAGTTGCCTCTCACAGGCCCCCACCTGGGGATCTAGCCTGCCACCCAGGTATGTACCCTGACCCAGGATCAAACCTGTGACCTTTTGGAACACCGGCTGGCACTCAACCCACTGAGCTACACCAACCAGGGTCCCTGGAAATTCTTTTTAGATGTTAAATCAGATCTGCATTGTCCAATACAGTAGTCACGAGTCACATGTGGTTAATGAACACCTTAACTGTATCTAACCCCAAATGAGCTATGGTAAAAGTGCAAAACACACCCAGGATTTTAAAAAGAGTGTGGGTGGAGGGTAGCCCTGGCTGGTGGACTGAGCACAGAACTGCAAAGCAAAGAGTCCCTAGTTCCATTTCCAGTCATGGCACATGCCTGGTTTGAAGGTCAGGTCCCTGGTAGGGGGGCATGGGAGAGGCAACCACACATTGATATTTTTCTCCCTCTCTTTCTCCTTCCCTCTCCCTTTCTCTAAAAATACATAAGTAAAATCTTTTTTTAAAAAAAGAGTATGGGAGGAAAGAATGTAAAATATCTCATAATTTTTATATTGATCATAGTTGAGATAATATTTTGGATTAATTTAACCTGTTTTTTACTTTCTTTAATGTTGGTACTAGCAATTTTTTAAATATTTCATTTATTCTATTTTGACAGTGGGGAAGGGAGGAAGAGAGAGAAACATTAATGTGTGGTTGCCTCTCATGTGCCCCACCCAGTGGGGGGACCTGGCTTGCAACCCAGGCACATGCCCTGAATGGGACTCGAACCAGTGATAGATCCTTCAGTTCACAAGCAGCCCACTGAGCCAGACCAGCCATCCAGGACTCTATTGCTTTTCTATCTGTGCTACTTCTCTTATTTTCTTAATCATTTCAACCAAAGTCTATAATTGATATCTGATCATTATTTGATATTCTTAAGGGTCTAATCCTTCAGTCTGTTGTGTCTGCTGACTTTCCTTTCTGGAGGATTTTCTCTTGTGCTTGTAATTTTACATTGTGAGCTCGTCTTCAGCAGGGTTTTATCTTAGTCATTCCTAGAAGACCCGGGTTGTTTGCTCCTGCCAGCCCACCCTGAATGTACTGTTTCGTGACTGAACTTTGTTAGTTTATAGACATTAGGGAATTCTGAGAGCATAAGGATAATAATGGGTATAAAGAACAAAGGTGTGTGCCATGAAGATAAGGGATGTCCCATAACTACTGTGCCATAAAGACCCTAACAAATAAAACAGGCAAATCACTCAAAGAAACAATTTTTCAACTTCTCTTTTATAAATGAAGAAATCAGTAACAGCTGGAAATAACAAACTACATCCCAGAAAGAAAAATAAACTGACCCAGAATGGCAGACACAGATCTCTGTCCCAGCTGAGCTGGGAAACATCAACATTAAAGAATTCTTTGGGCAACCAGAGAGGCCAGGCAAGGTGTCTGAAACAGTTGAAGTGAGGTTGGGTCCTGGCTTGTCTCAGACCTCCCTAAGGTGAGGTTCAATGCCAGGGGACAAAGAAATATCACCAAGGACTAGGGAAAGAGAGGGAGGGAGGGAGAGGGGAGGGGGGAGGGAGGGAGGGAGGGAGGGAGGAAGGGGAGGGAGGGAGGGAGGGAGGAAGGGGAGGGAGGGAGGGAGGGAGGGAATGTGGTCCAAGAATATTATGCCTGGACAAGATATGTTTCAAATAGAGAAATGCAGATATTCTCAACATGAAAAAATCAGAAATATAAAACAACATGAAAAAAAAGCAGGGAATATAGGAACTTTTCTAGGAAAAAAACAACTTGATAAAAGTCTAATTTAACAATGACTCCAAACAACGAACTCGATAACAGGAAACACTGCTGGTGGTGAGCAGCGATTCCATTTGACAATAGAACTTAAACTAAACAGGACCTAAAGTAAATAACCTTCAATAAATAATAATGGAACTACTGAAAACAAAAACAATAGAACAGGGAGAGAAAATGCAAAGTTTGTATGTTAAATTTCTTCATCCTTCCATAGTAAGATGTTAGGCAAACATGTAGCTAAAATATACAATTTCAGTTATTTAATGGTTTCCATATTCCTTTAACTTTGAAGAGACAGTCTGGGAAAATGGGGTGCAAAGTGATGTGATGTAATGAGTGAAGGTGAAGTGATTAAATTGCTACTTCAGCTGTCTCTTGGTTACTATTTTCCTGATACAGTTTTTTCTAGTTAATAATTATATTGTTTCACACCTCTCTCTTTCTCTCTCTCTCTCTGTCTCTCTGTCTTAGAGAGAGGAGGAGGGAGGAAGAAAGTAAGGGAAAGAAATATCAACTTGCTGCCCCTCATATGTGCCCGGACTAGGGACAGAACGCAAAACCCAGGGCTGCACGTGTCTCTTATAAACATCCTATAGATGGATTTTGGTAGATACGTCTGATTTTAATCCAAGCTGAATTTATAAAAATTAGCATATTTAGCCCATTTTATTTTGAGATAATTTAAAAAATATTTTACTTATTTGGGGGTTTCTATTTAATATAGTTTCTTCATTTTTAAAAAAGATTTTATTTTTAGAAAGAGGGGAAGGGAGAGAGAGAGGGAAACAGCAACCTGTGGTTGCCTCTCACATGCTCCCCACTGGGGACCTGGCCTGCAACCCAGGCATATGCCCTGACCAGGGACTGAACCAGCAACCCTTTAGTTTGCAGGCCTGTGCTCAATCCACTGAGCTACTCTAGCCAGGACTAGTTTCTCCTTTTTATCTCCCCTCTTCACTTTCCTGTTGTCCACTGAATCAAACTTCATCTAATGATATCTACTGTTAATATCTATATGTTCCCCTTGAGGAGACAGGATCCAAAGACTCTTAGCATATTTTTACTTCCTTTTGCTGAGTACTACATTGTTCCAATATACCTACCGTATTTATATGACTGGAATTGTAGTTCAGACCTACTCTAAAATTTTTATCCAGTTAACATTTAGACAATCAGTTCCACTAATTTATTTGCTATTTCCTCTTGTACCTCATTGTTTCCTTCTACTTTCATTTATCTTTTTAAATATTTTTTATTTATTTTTTTAGAGAGAAACATTGATTTTTTGTTCTATTTTTTAATGCACTCATTGGGTGATTCTTGTATGTGTCCTGACTGGGGACCAAACACACAACCTTGGCATATCAGAAAGATGCTCTAACCAACTGAGCTACTGGGCCAGTGCTCATTCCTCTTCTTGTAGAACACAAATTCTATCAGAGAAACTAAAAATGACATACTCCTTAGGGGTCTCTTTTACAAATGCACCCACTAGGTTGGAGCTTTCCTAGGGTGAGGCAGATGTTTTCATCCCTGGATAAAATTGAAATTGTACTCTTGTCCCCCAATAATCTAACTAAAATAACTAAAAGTAGTTATTTCAGAGTGAGTCTATGGGTAGCAAATTTTCTGAGCTTTTGTGTGCCTCTAATTATTTCTATCCACCGTCACCCAAATTTAGAGTAGTGATTTGGCTGGAATAGAATTCCTAGTTGCCACATTTAATTTTTTTGATTCTTTGGTCCTCTTCCCTTATGACCTCTTTGGATTGCTTGTCTGACACAACCTTAGAATTTTTTGGGGGGCGGGGAAGAAAGAGACAGAGAGAAACATGAATGTGAGAGAGAAATGTTAATCAGCTGCCTCTTGTGGTGCCTGGACCAGGACCGAAACTGCAACACACATATGTGTCCTGACCAAGAATGGAATTTGATTCCATTCTTTCCCTTTACCAGATGACACCCAACTGAGTCACACTGGTCAGAGCTTTTTTTTATCTTTTTAGACTACTTTCTACCATTTTTAAGTGTCTTTTTTTTTACAGACTTTATTTTTTTATTTTTAAAGATTTCATTTATTTATTTTAGAGAGGGGAAGGGAGGGAGGAACAGAGGGAAATATCAGTGTGTGGTTGCCCTTCATGCACCCTACTGGGGACCTGGCCTACAACCCAGGCATGTGTCCTGAGTGGGAATCAAACCATGACTCTTTGGTTCACAGGCTGGCGCTCAATCCACTGAGCCACACCAGTGGATTGAGTGCGGGCCTGAAAACCACACGATCACGGTTCGATTCCCAGTCAGGGCACATGCCTGGGTTGCAGGCCAGTTCCCAGCAGGGGCCAGTTCCCAGCAGGGGACTCACAAGAGGCAACCATACATTGATATTTCTCTCCCTCTCTTCTTCCCTCCCCCTCTAAAGATAAATAAAATCTTTTTAAAAAATACAATAAAATAAATGTACCCAGATGAGAAACATTCTGACTTCCGCCAAGATGGAGGCATAGGTGGAAACACTGTGCCTTCTCCCACAACCAAGTTTGAATACAACAAAGGTTTGGAGAACAAAGACACAGCCAAAGAACAGACAATTGAATTATACAGAAGTCCAACAACAACGAACCATTCAACCGGGACGGTAAGAGAGGCAGAGCCAGCAGCAGAGCACGGTCGGGCAGGAAAGATCCCCAACCCAGGCGCGCAGGCAGCCTGGACCGTCAGGGTGTGGGGCAGACTGACCTCGGTCCCACATTTGCACACAGTGAGACGGACCACACAGGCCCCAGCAGGCGAACCCAGTGGTGGAGGGCTGATGGCGGTGGCACATTCGCATGCAGTGGGCCAAAAGGCGCGGGCCCCGGTAATGGTGGCAGCTGGGGCACCTGTGGCAGCGGTGGTGGTGGCAGCAAGAGGTGAGGGGCAAGAGGCAGCAGACAGGACCCCACTGCTCCTCTTTGGCCCCGCCCCCACATACAGCGTCACAACCCAGCCACTGGGTCGCAGGGCCCTGGTGAACACCCAGGGCTCTGCTCCTCATACGTAACAGGCATGAACAGTCCAAAAGATGGCACAAGAAGAACTCAAAGCCCCAGAGCCCATAACTCTTAAGTGACCAAGAGATTGCCAGCATCTCAGATGCAGTTCAAGACACTGTTTATCAGGATGCTCACAGAACTGGTTGATTATAGTCACATATTAGAGGAACATATGAAGGCTAAACTAATTGAAATGAAGGGAGATGCACAGGAAACCAATAGTGATGGAAAGGAAACTGGGACTCAAATCAATGGAATGGACCAGAAGGAAGAACGAAACATCCAACCAGAAAGGAATGAAGAAATGAGAATTCAAAAAAATGAGGAGAGGCTTAGGAACCTCCAGGACATCTTTAAACGTTCCAACATCCGGATTATAGGGGTACCAGAAGGGGGAAAGAAACAGCCACGAGTGGAAAACTTATTTGAACAAATAATAAAGGAGAACTTCCCCAGTCTGGCAAAGGAAATAGACTTCCAGGAAATCCAGGAAGCTCAGAGAGTCCCAAAGAAGTTGGACCCAAGAAGGAACACACCAAGGCACATCATAATTACATTAGCCAAGACTAAAATGAAGGAGAGAATCCTAGAAGCAGCAAGAGATAAGGGGACAGTCACCTACAAAGGAGTACCCATCAGACTGTCAGCGGATTTCTCAAAAGAGACCTTACAGGCAAGAAGGGGCTGGAAAGAAGTATTCCAAGTCATGAAATCCAAAGACCTACAGCCAAGATTGCTTTATCCAGCAAAACTTTCATTTAGAATGGAAGGACAGATAAAGTGCTTCTCAGATAAGGTCAAGTTCAAGGAGTTCATCATCACCAAGCCCTTATTATATGAAATGCTAAAGGGACTTATATAAGAAAAAGAAGATGAAAAATATGAACAGTGAAAGGACAGCAAACTCACAGTTATTAACAACCACACCTAAAACAAAAGCAAACCAAGAGGACAGCTAGATCAGGAGTGGAACCATAGAAATGAAGAACACATGGAGGGTTAGCAACAGGGGAGTGGGAGGAGGAGAAGGGGGCAGAAGGTACAGAAAATAGCATAGCCAGTAGTTAGAAAATAGATAGGGGGGAGGGCAAGAATAGTAGGGGAAATATAAAATCTAAAGAACTTGAGACACGTAGTTATAAACTAAGGGGGGGAGAATGGTGGGGTAGGGAGTGTGCAGGTGGAGGGGAATGAAGGGGGGGAATAGAACAACTGTAATGGTATAATCAATGAAATATATATTTAAAAAAAATAAATGTACCCAGATGAAACCCAAAGGAATACTGTGTTTTTTTATTTTATTTATTTTTAGAGTAAGGGGAAGGGAAGGAGAAAGAGAGGGAGAGAAACATCAATGTGTGGTTGCCTCTTGTGTGCCCCCTACTGGGGACCTGGCCTGCAACCCAGGCATGTGCCTTGACTGGGAGTCGAACCTGCAACCCTTTGGATCACAATCCACTGAGCCACACCAGGCAAAGGAATACCGTTAAAATTAGTTCTTCCTTAAAACTATCACTGTGGATGAACTACTGCTTTTTTATTTGATCCACATTAGATTTTTGAAAGCAATATGCAATACTTTAAACAAAAGATTTAATATTTATGTATTTATATTTTTAACCTTCATCCAAGGAAATGTACACTGATTTTAGAGACAGAAAGAGAGAAATAGATCAGTTGCCTTCTCTACGTGCCCCAAACAAGGATTGAACCCTCAACTTACGTATGTGCCCTGACCAGAGATCAAACCCACAACTTTTTTGGTGTACAGGATGATGCTCCCAGCAATTGAGCACATGGCCAGAGCAAAAATTTACTTTTTAGAAGAGGAATGGTATGAACTTTGTACCAATTTCCAGGAACCAGGTAAAAGATTATATGCTCTTAGTAATTATAAACTACTGGAATTAAATACTTCACCCTTTTGTCTCACCCACTATTTGCTAACTGAAAAACAGGACTGTGTCCTGACGGGTGTGATGCAGTGGACTGGGCGTCATCCCATGCACCTCAAATTTGCCTGTTTGACTCCTGGTTGAGGCACGTGCCTGGGTTATGGGTCAGGGGCATGTACCAGGCAGCCAATCTATGTTCCTCCCACTCTCTTTTTCCCTCCCTTCCCCTCTCTCTTAAAGTAAATAAATACATAAAATCTTTAAAACAACAACAGGACTGAGGTATGCTTTGTTGATAGCCTGGCAGTTATTACAACCTTTTTTTAGGGTAGATTTATTCCTTTTTATTGAAATTATTGAAATGACACTGGTTAAAAAATTATACAGGTGCACAATTCTACAACACATCATCTATACACAGTATCTTCAAATACCTGTCCATCAGCATATATCCCCCAACATCCTCCTCCACCTTCATCTATCAAAGCCTTTTTTGCTTTAAGGAAAACACCATAGAGGTGAACCTACTGACTATAACAAACATTTATTGCCCACATGTGCCAGGCACTATAAACCAGAGTTAGAATAACCTCTTTCCAACACCAGAATAAACTTATTTACCTATTACTACTACTTCCAAGATATGCCCTCTCCCACCCAAACATCTTCACTGCATTCTAAAGTTTTATTTTTGTGATCTCAATCCTCTTGGGGTACTGCATTGCCAAAAAGATCTTTCTGGGAACCGAAACACTGATGCTGAAAACAAATTCCTGTGTTCATTCCAACCTACGATTGCAGCTAAATCATTATGGCAAGTTACTGGTTCAACTGCACCAGCTCTGTTCCCCTGATAACATGGCTAAACCACACTGACAGATCAGTTACCTCTCGTTTCTCATCAAACCTTTCTCTCTGGTACAATCTGGGTTTCCTGGTATTAACAGTTGCTAGATAGACCCCCACTAACATCAGTTGCCACCCAAGTCCCACACCGGTAATCCACAGCAGCATTAGCCTGAAGGTATGTTTGGCTCATAGTGTTTTGCTTTAATTTTTAAAACAGAACTGTCTTTTTACCAAAAATGAAATGATTTCTAACTTCTCTAGAAAAATGAAATCTGGCAACCCTGGCCAAACATACACATGGCATGAACTTTATTTAGAAGGGTCAAGTTCACCAGTCTCCATTGGCTTGTCTCACTCATTTCTATTACCTATCTGGCTCTCGCAGGTATTTTATTTTGGAATCCCTACTCTAGTTCTAAACCAGAGCTAATCTTTCACCATGCAGGACACAGGAGCTTTTTATTCAGTCAGACATCCCATAGGACAAGTTACTTCTCAAAAATCCTTTTCATCTTCCTAGAAAGACACAAATTACATTGTTTATCAGAACAGTTCTGTCCAGGAGACCTTTGAAAATGGCTATTCTTTAACCAATAAGTACTTCCTAAATAACCTGCTCAAAAGAACAGCACAACTGAGTCAGATTTAAATTGCACGATGTAAATGAAAGCACGTGCCTATCTGGACCTTTAGTCTGTTTTGATGAAATCAACTAACTCACGACCGGCAAGCTTTTAGTTGAATTCAGTAATTATTCCGTGCCTCTCTTTAAGTACCACTCAGCCGCACTAGGTTTTCAGAATGCAATCAACAAGACACCTCAGCCTTCAAGGAGGCTGAAGCCCAACATGAATAGGCAGCACTGAGAGGCCGGTGCAATGAAAGCACACATGGAGGCCATCATGAAGGCTCCAGGGTGTGTAAGAGGAAATCACCCCTAAACTAAAATTTCATTAAGTGTGAGGAAGCAACAAAGTCAAACCGGAACGAGAGGGCGATATGGTATTCAGGGAGAGAAGTGAGAGCTTGAGCTGAGTACCAAGGGCTATGGCAAGAAACAAAACTCGGAAGACAAACAGGGGCCAGATTATGAAAGATCTCTTAAGCCAAATAGGGAACTTAAGCCTAAGCATCGTCTTTGACTCCTACCTCTCCTGCCACTTCAGGTTTTATTCTGAGGGAAAAGAGGAGTAATTATAAAATAATGAGAAACAGGAACAGACACTGAAGAAACACTGAAAGAAATCATCTAGACATCAATAAGAAGGCAGGAGCTGCTCTGTGAAAGACAGTATCAAAATTAGAAGACAAGCCAGGCTGGGAGATAATATGTGCAAAAACCACATCTGATGAAAGACTTTGTATATCCAAAACACATAAAGAACTCTTAAAACTCAACAAGAAAACAAGCAAATAAAAAATTGGGCCAAAGGCCCTGGCTGATGTGGCTCAGTAGACTGGGCACCAGCCTGCAAACCAAAGAGCTGCCAGTTTGATTCCAAGTCAGGGCACATGTCTGGGTGACAGGCTAGGTCCCTAATAGGGGGCGCACAAGAGACAACTACACACTGATGTTTCCCTCTCTCCTCCTCTTCCCCTCTAAAAATAAATAAAATTTCTACAGAAAAAAAATGGGCAAAAGGCTTTAACAGACATCTTACCAAAGAAAGCAACAAACATATGAAAACACGCTCTACATTGTTATCAGGGAAGTGCAAATTAAAATAAGATGCTACTACGTTCCTACCAGAACGGCCAAAATCTCACAATGCTAAACCTTGGTAAAGATGCGTAACAACTCTCACTCACTGTTGGTGGAGATGCAAAATGATGCACTTTGGGAAACAGCTTGGCAATTTCTTACAAAACTGAACATTTTTCCCATACGGTCCAGCAATTGCACTCCTCAGCACTTACCCGAAGGAGTTGAAAACTTTATGTCCACACAAAAACCTGGATATGGATGTTTAGAGCAACTTTGTTCATAATTGCCAAAACCTGGAAACCACCAAGATGACCTTTAGTATGTGAATGGATAAACTGTGGTATATCCAATGGAACATTATTCAGTGCTAAAAAGAAATGAACTATTAAGCCATTAAAATACATGAACGAAACTTAGATGCATATTGCTAAGTGAAAGAAGTCAATCTGAAAAGGCTAGATGCTGTATGACTATATGACATTCTGAAAAAAGGTAATGCTATGGAGAAAATATAATCAGTGGTGGCCAGGGGTGAGAGTGAGGGAGACAAATAAGCAGAGCAGAGGATTTTTAGGGCGGTGAACACACTCTGTATAGTGATGGATGTCATATTTTTATCCAAACCCATAGAATTTTCACCACCAAGAGTGAATCCTAAGGTAACTTAGACTTTGCATGATTGAGGTATTGGTGTAGGCTCACCTTTGATTTCAAAATTCAGGTGATGTTGACAATGAGAGACTATGCATGAGAACGCAGAGAACATAACAAAAAAACCTGAAACGTCCTCTCAATTTCATAAACCTAAAACTGCTCTCAAGTTTAAATGGTGCCCTGGTCAGTGTGGTTCAGTTGGTTGAGCGCTGGCCTGCAAACTGAAAGGGAACGGTTCCATCCCCACTTGTGGGCCAGATTTCCGGTTGGGGGCATGTGAGGGGCAACCCATCAGTAGTTCTCTTGCACATTGATGTTCCTCTCCCTTTCTCCCTTCCTTCCCCTCTCCCTAAAAAAATAAAATCTTAAAAAACAAAAAAAGGGCCCTGGCTGGTATAGCTCAGTGGATTGAACATGGCCCGCAAACCGAAAGGTCACCACTTCGATTCCCAGTCAGGGCACATGCCGGGGTTGTGGGCCAGGTCCCCAGTGGGGGCCACAGGAGTGTCAACCATACATTGACCTTTCCCTCCCTCTCTTCCCCTCGCTCTAATCTTTTTTTTAAAAAAAGGTAGTAGTTGGTGAGACTCCAGAGCATAGTAAAAGGGGTTAAAAAAAAATACCCAGTCCAAAGCAGTAGCAGTATAAATACAGGTTTGTAACTGTTACCTCAGCTTGGCTTTTACTATCCTCAATGAATTTGAATGCAAAGTCATCAGACAAGTACATGTGTGATGGCAGTGAATGATGCAGATTTGATTTATTCAAACGGGAAAAAATTACTATACCCTTACAAAGAGTCACTTTGCAGCATCATGAATCTAGCAAGTTTAAAAGTATGGTAATACATCATACATCTATAATGTATAATTGATTTTGTCGGCCAAAACATCAATTTTTAAGGTTTTGCCTTCAGCAGTACGGCACTATAGGCAATATTCTTTAAAGAGAAAAAACCGTAATTCAAAAACTTTATTTAGCACTTATTATATGCACCAGACTTCAATGAAGGGGAACTTCCAAGACTCAGTAGGTGAAAAATGTCATAGGGCAAATGAATGTTTAAATAATTGTTTTGGGGAATGAGGAGCTTACTGATCTCTCAAAGTCCAGATACATATAATCTGGGAGAATTAATAGCACACTCACTTCAGACAACTATTAAACTGTTTCTGTAGAGAACCAATTACCAGGAAGCTTCTGTGAATACAGAGAGATTTAGTTATATGAATACTTGTGTGGCATTACCAATTGAGAGGGGGAAATATCTTACAATTGGGGGAAATGGCAGAAAAATCGAGCTATTTGCAAGAATGTGACCAAGAAAAATAAAGGTCTGAGGTATGAAGGGCTTCCACATTTCAAGCCAGCACCGGTTAACAAATGTTTAGTTATAACTTGCCCAAACCAGTAACAGGACCAATATAGCTCCTGAAGCCTATGGATCCACATCATTGGGCTGACAGTGATTTAGAATCAGTCAATGACAGCCTGTGCTGATGCAAATACACATTTTGGTTACTTCTGAAAACACATAGTGTGCAAAAAACCTCAGCTCCAGTGAGTTTTCCCCCTTTCCCACCCCTCAGTGAGTGGTTTTATGCACCCCCCCACAAAACCCAAACTGAAGGTACTCCAATCCCCACAGAAAACTGTGTATCCCAAATGTGGTATTCAAGGACCTTTACACCTCAGCCTCTTACCCTGTTCTCCACAGTTCACAGGCCTCTCTGTAGTTCTCCAGTCTTTCCTCTAACATGCTGTAGTTTGTCCAAGCCCTAACAATCTGTTAAGACCTAGTTCAAATGCCACCATTCCCCCAAAGCAGGTGTTTACCCTTCTTCAAACTCGACTTCTGTTACAGGCATTTTCTTGTTAGCATTTCTTAGACTTAATGGAAGATGACTTGCGTATTAAAAAAAAAATGGCTTACTACTCAATAAAAATTTCCTAAATTAGTCTTTTAGATCAGATGTGGACAAAAGCACATGTAAATTTCAAATCTTTTTGCGTTTTACTCTCCTTACAAAGGATTGGCATCACTTAAGCTCCCCAATGACCTTCCAGTCAAACGCATGACACCAGTTGTCTTGAGCCAGGTTCTTCTTGCCTTGTAACCACCTACCAACTGACCACCTGCACACAACTTAGAATGAGCTTTTAAGAAAGTGTAAACAATGTATCACTCACCAGTTTCAAGTCCTTCAGTGACTTCCATTGGAATACACAGTCCTGTGTTTGGCCCATCCATCTTCCCATTCTCCACAGAACACACACCCTCCCAACCCACCACTCGTATTTCCATTTTTTGTTTCTCCAGGGTGGTAAGCTTTTCCATCTTACAGTTTCTGCACCTACTATTCCTTCTGCCTTAATATTTTCTCCCAAGACTTTCCCCAAGGGCTGGCTTCTTAAATCCTCAGCTCCATGATCCCTTTTCAGATGCACTTCCTGTCTATCTGTACATTGATTAATGTCTGAGCTATACAGGCATTTATATGCATTTATTATATAAAAGCTTTAGGTTTTCAGTAACTGCTTGCCCCCACACTCCACTCCTGCAATATCCAGTGGTTGACAAAATTAACCTTTTTCACAGCAATTTTTTCTAGAAAATTACCATCATTCTAAAAAACTACTTGTTCGTCATAAAATGGTCTCAGACAAATATCACACATAATAAAAATTTTATTCACCTTTGTAAACAACAGAGAATCAAATGGTCTTAATGGCCACGTATAATCTTGGAACAAAAAGAGACTTGCATTTTATAACGCAGAAGCAAAAATCCTTTGACTTTTATTAAATGAGAACGCAAAACTTAAAATTGTTACGGCCTTGGAAATAACACACCATTTTTCAAATGGTGGTTTTGGTTTTCTCAAAGCCCAGCAACTACCTACCACCGAACCACCTCAAAAGAGAAACAAAAAACTTCAGTGCCCTTGTCAATTCTAATTATTACATGGTGCCATAGCTAAGGAACTTCTACTACCCCCAAACCCCACCAGTGAACTAAAAATTCAACATGAGTTAACACTATGTGATCATCCATTTCACTTTTCTTTTGCACCAGCTTCCAGGTGATACATCAAAATGCACTAAATATTCCTTGTGGAAAAATTACACCCCACAAAATGCAATGATTAATTTCCAGAGTTTTAATGTTAATTTTTTTATTCATTTATTTTAGAGGAAGGGGGAGGCAGGGAAAGAGAGAGAAACACAGATTTGTTGTTCCACTTACTCCATTTATTTATTGGTTGGTTCTTGTATGTGCCCTGACAGGGAATAGAACCCACAAAAAACTTGGTGTATCAGGATGCCACTTTAACGAACTGAGCTATCTGGCCAGGGCTTAATGTTAAATTTTAGGCTAATTACCACCTTAATTAGTGAGTTCATTTACTTACACTAAAAATTACGTCCCTATTCACACTGTTTCGTTAGACTACTTAATCATGGTCTACCTAACATGGTCTACCCTCTCTTTTGTTTTTTCTCTTCAGTCCTTACCATCACATCCCATGTATTCTTTGTTCTTCTTTCCTTCCTTGCCAGTACAATGCTGGAGCAAAGCCCAGGTTTTAAACTGAGGTAAGGGCCTCCTCTTTCCTTTGGGATCACAAAACCCTTTGGGATCTTGTACCACTTCACAAAATAATGCCATATGCTATTTTGGAAAGAAACGGACATACTAAGAAATAAGTCTCCTTCCCTGGTACAGTGATGAAATATTTTCACTTTAATTCCCATATACTATCCTCTTACTAATCACAATGTATCAGGGAGAAGGAAAATTCCAAATCTGACCACCTTTTTCCCCTCTTAATTTAAAAAGCTGTTTCCATGAAAATCATGAAATGAATTAACATTTTACTGTAATACAATGATCCCTACAAACATTCCGAAAAGAGCACAAAGATTCACCCTCTGCACCATTTTTGTGATCAGCTGCCTATAGTCACTTTTAACTAGAGCTAGAAAATGGAAGGTTTAAGTAAATGGAAAGTCATCACTGGGTTTTTACATAGGGACACATAAATAATTCTTCCTGGAGATATTTTCTTTACCAGTCACTTATTTTTACTCTGAAAAAAGCTTGGAATATAAAATTAGTATTTAAAGTACCACAAAAATGAAAAAGAAAACAAGCCAGACAAAGGAGTAAGGTACATTTCAATTTAATCATTGTGCACACAAGTTTATAAAACTGCTAACTAGACACACAGACATTAGGTCGTAAAGGAGATTCAAGAATTCTTATTCATGCCTACATATTATCTTAAACTACAGAAATTTGGCTATTTACTCTCATCACTACCACATGCATTTAAAGTAAATACTTACCAAATTTTCAATGTCTGTTTATCCTTGCTAGAAAAGGACACAGTTCCTTAAAATGTAATCCACTTTAAATCTTAAAGATATAAATTAAGTGTCCATACGCTGTTCAGTACTTCCATCACCACACAGATACCAATTTTCAGATTGTAGAAAACTATCACCGTTCATACTAAAAAGCACTGGAGTTGACTGTTCATTGTTGGCTTACAAAGATCAGCAGAAGATACAATGTGAAAACATCCTTAGTGTATACTGACATTAGCTAGACATGGCTAAGACTAGAGGGGAAGATAAATTAAAAATATACTCAGAGGCCAATTTTCACTGGTTGTATACACAGTCCCAGAAACCAGCATTTCCAAATCAAGTTTCTCATGCAAGGTTAGTTATTTAAGAATGCAGTGGATATTTTCAAGCCTGAGTCAAAAGTAATCAATTAGCTTACATTACCATATTTTAGGCCAGCCCTCCTCCAACCTTACCCACAGCTTAACTGCTCACAAATCATTGCAACAACAGCCTCAACAAGGACAGGAATTCTGGTATTTAAATTTTATACCTATGCAATGTGGAAGCCAAAAGCACAGAGAAAAATATTTTGGATGTCAACTAAAAAGAAAATCTTAAGCTTAAAATGATAAATGCTACATAGTTTTGAGTAAACTCCTCCCCCCCCATTTCACTATTGGTACTTATATTCTGTTACATGAAGGTCAGAAAAAAGTGAACAAAGATTACTAAGGAAATGTCAGGAGGTAAAACAATCACCTTATTCTTAGTGGTCCCAATTCAGGTAATATCTAAAGAGTGCAGAAATTCAAACTGCTCACTCTTTGATGAAAGTGCCCCCTTTCGGGTAAATTTAGAAGAAAACTGACATACAAAAGTATAAAACAGTACTCACCAGAAAGGCAGCTTTAAAGAGATGGTTTTAAGGAAAATGATTTCCACTGTATTTACGCCATTTCTTATACAGATTAAACTGTGAAAGGCAATGAAACTTAAGCCCTTAGGCAATGTTTTATTAAAAACCAAGTGGGTATCTTATAAAATCTATTTTTTCATCAGTTGACGTTTTTTAAAAATGCAACTCAACGCATGACTTCTGTAGAAAACAACATTAAGATAATGTGTTTTTAGTGCCTAATCACCACCCCGGTTTAACAGGAATACTTTCACAGACAGACTCTCTCACTCAAATTAGACATCATTACACTTGGGTGGTAAAGGAGGAAGCCAAGCATCCTAGTCAATGATACAGACTGAAAGGATGGCTCAGGCTTTTATAATATAAAATTATGCTTTATTCTTCTCAGCATTTTAAATTTTTATCAACACAAGAGTACAATATTTAAAGGTTAAAGGAAATCTCTCATGGATGGATTAAGACACTAACAAACTCTGATAGAACCAATGAAAATAATAATAATTAATTAACACCTTTTACTATCTATCACATCCCCACTGCCCCTCAAAAGAAATAAACGAAGAATCTGTCTAGATTTCTTGATGGGTAGTCAGCTTTCATTTGAATATTAAAAAGTAAGGTTTGTTATTCTTGGCTCAAAGTAAAATGAACCAAACAAAATAGGTTATAGTTTATCAAAGGTGAACTAAATTAGCACTTACAACAAATTTGCTAAGAACACAAACAACAAAATACCACTCATCATTGCTAGAGATGAGAAAACTTAACTTTTTTTAGGTTGATTCATACCGTAAAAAATCCAAAGATAAATAAATACCACTGAAGTAGCAGCTTAAATAAAAGACTCTGGACCCAAATCCCTGCACTTCTTATTACATACCAAACTGAACATACAGCCAACAGAAACTTTCACTGTCTTGTTTTTTTTATGTACAGTAGATCTATTTAAGCTCAACCACAACCAAATAATAAAGGAGGCTAGCAAACCTAGAACTAATTGGCCCAAGTACTGAGTGTTTGAAAGTGTCTAATGGATCTACTGTTACACTCACATTAAAGCAACTGCCCTTTCTTCCTTGTGTGGGTTATATGGATATGTTTGAAAAAAATAGGAACATCAGGTACTTACAGATTAAACTAACCTGTACTGGCAGGGCTGTGGGATTTTTCTTCTCTACCAGTAAGTAGCATATGCTGAAATTCTGCTGCTAGTTAACAAAAACACAAATTGTATTAAACTGAGGAGTTCAATCCATACTTTAAAAAGTCAATGTGCATTAAATTTCCTCAGAGCCTGACATTAATACATTTTAAAAAATTTCCCTACGTCTTACAAATATTACCTTAATATGGCTATTAAATTTAGAATAACCTTAAGAGAATGAGTTAGTGACACTGTATACCTCTTGGACACAGCTCAATTTTAATAAAACTATGTATTCCAATGTGTATTATGTAAAAAGCTTTCTTACTCTAAAAACAGGGGGGAACATAATACATAGAAAAAATAATCTCTTCAATGTGATTAATTTCTAAATTTAAGTATATGTAGACACACCCCACAGAGGCAAACAATTCTTAAGTTTTAAATTTGACTTTCAAAAACTTTCATTTCACTTTCTAGAGATTTTAAATTACAAAAACATATGCTGAAAAGGAAATTTTATTGCTTCCCCTGAAAGTACAGAAACAAACTAAGAGACAAAAGGGAGCCTCTGTAGCCCTGGCTGGTGTAGCTCAGTGGATTGAGCACGGGCCTGCGAACCAGAGGATCTCGGTTCGAGTCCCAGTCAGGGCACATGCCTGGGTTGCAGGTGGGTTCCCTGCAGGCCAACTCCCAGCAAGGGACGCACAAAAGGCAACCATACATTGATGTTTCTCTCCCTCTCTCCTCCCCCGCCTAGAGATAAATAAATAAATAAATAAAATCTTAAAAAAAAAAAAAAAAAAAGGAGCCTCTGCTCATTAACTACAGACCCCGTATTTTTCTAACTCTAACTTACAGAACTTTATTAGCTCTTCTGTTGGATCACTTGGGTAGCGGTCTTGTTTTATTATCAGTAGAAATTGGGAAATGATGCTGCACATTTTATTTTTATTCCAACTCAACTATTTGTAAATATTGAGAATAAGCTACATTGTAACAACTAATTTGGTGAAAAGTTAGTAACAAATGCAAACCAAATGCAAGAATGCTGTTACCTTTCTTTACCTTTTAAGTTTTTAAGTCCAGCAAAACTAAACAATGGCCCCTCCCCCAAATAATCACTACTGGTATGTGTGTAGTACACTGAGGACACATTATCCTTCATCTTTATCAAAGATGGGCATCAATGAATTTCATTGCCAGTTCATCAAAATTAACCACGGGTGAAGGAATAGAGATCCCCCCAAAAAAACCCCAAACACGTAAGAATGCTAAAAGGGCTTGGAGAATCCCAATAAAGGACTTCCCCTTTTTATAAACACAGCATTACAAACCCCTGACCAAATACATAGCACATTATTGAAGATGTACCATATCACCACTTTACCCATCATTAGAGCACTTAGAATTAATGGGTAGGGTCCAAAGAATCATTAATTGTTTACTCACATGTATCTTCTCTGCAGTTAATTTCATCAAAATAAAACATATACACAAACACTTTTTCACAATATAGCTGGTGATTACATGCCTCCTAAAGAACCTAACATGGAACCAGACTAGATTTATAATATCTAATTTGCTTCAAATAGAAATACTTCTAATTAGTTTCAGTGAAGATACCCTGTGGGTCTCCAATCTCTGCCTTAGTATGACTTCTACACCTTCCTTAGCAAAATAAAGATATCCCCACCTGAGGATAAATGATAGATATAGAGTGATGGTTCAAAAAGTAAAAACAATAGTTTCAAACTCCCCCCCCCCCAAGTTGGGAAAATGGAAAGCTCTTCCCATTGTGGCTAAATTATGAAGAATGTAGAGCCCAGCGAAGAAAAACAATGTTAATAAAAAGCAATTATTATCTCACCTGAGCCTTACTAAGGAAACCTAGTTTAAAAAAAAAAGGAAAAACAACAAAAAGCTACATTCAGCCTTAGCTGGTGTGGCTCAATGGAGTGGACTGAATGCTGGCCCGTGAACCAAAGGGCCACCAGTTGGATTCCCAGTCAGGCCCATGCCTCGGTTGGGGGCCAGGTCCCCAGTAGGGGATGTGCGATAGGCACACACACATTGATATTTCCTCTTCCTATCTTTCTCCTTCCTCCCCCTCTCAAAATAAAAATAAAAAATTAAAAAGCACTACATTCAAACCTAGTATTTCCCCACAAAAAAGGCCAAGGGGAAAAGTTGAAGATACTTAAAATATTTGGGATCTCCAAGTCCTGCTTTCCCTGTATCCTATGCATTACTTTGAATTAGGTTCATAATAGGGAATACCCAAGAGCCAAGATATTAAAAGTATTGTTCTGAAAATTCAAATTACAAAATTGTGCATACCACCATGTTCATGACACTATATACATTACTAAAGTAACTGCTTATTTACCAAGAAATGCCACACAGAAAATTAGATGGTTCTATGCTAGAAAAACAAAGGGTTATTTATTAAAATGATTTAGATGACAAAACACTAGGAAGGGGGGGAAGCAGTAACCTTCACTAGTATTCAAGTTATAAGCAAGCAAGCAGAAATATAATTAGGGGAATGTTTACTTACAAAAATCTGCTTTATAGTCATTAGTCTTAGAACTGAACCCTTCCTTCCCTTGTTTTACAAGACTTTTCTGTAAGTCACAGTAAGAGAAAATCGGTTTCATTTTGGAAAAACATACAAAGGTTATTTAATACTAGGTAGGGAAATCCATCTTTTGAAAAAGGCATGCCTGATTTATATAAACTTTTAGAGTTCATGTTTTGATTTTTTTAAAATGTCCTAACCAATACAAGTGTGTATTTTACCTCCATAAAGAGGTGACTTCAACATTTCCTTTCGTTTACCAAGATTTACTAGTGGATGTTAAGAGACACTTGAAAGTTACTTATTTCTTAAAATCTTATTTGTCTGAATCACAGACCTGGAGATAGCAAAAAACCCTACATCTTAAGTATCATCTTCAGCAAATTATGCCATCCTCAGAAAATCCCTCTCACCCCTTGTACATACATGTATGAGTTTATTTCAACTATAATTATTTTATCTATCCCTATTAGAATTAGAACAAGCAGCTTCACTCTTAAACATTGAGGGATGGTGCCAAAGAAAACAACTCCAAATAAGGAGTCTAAAAAGGTATAATTACTAAGGCTATAAAATATTCCAATGGAATATTTTGGTGACTAAGTTTTTTTGAAACATTAAAATCTTTTTTCCCATGACTTGATTACACAGAAAAGCATGTGAAAGGTAAACAGGTGAAAATTTAGAATTCATTTAATGTGTATTTTTTTCTTTATGCTTCCAAGAATTAAAATGACATAAAAAAAACACAATCCCAGGTTTGCCAAACATTGATTGTACTCTATGTTAACTGTTACTGCTCAGAGGAAAAAGCTATCTAAATAAATGGTGGCTCAAACACAGGAAGGAACAAAACCCAAGTTTATGTTTTGGCCTCTCTTCTAATTCCCTCTTCACCACCTAACAACATACAAACATGGACACACCCACCTTTTCTCACTATATGAAAGCAAATTTTAGTTGAAAACCAATGTCGATACTTCTCATGTACGCAGATTGTATAAAACATTGACACTAAGGCTGAAAATGAACCTCAAAATAATCGTTTCAAAACCACAGTTCAATATACAAACTTTTCACTTAATACAATTTTCGTTTGGCCACCTGAGTATCAGTAACCTATCCATACTGACAGGTCTGTAATACCCAAATTTTCATTACCTTGAATGTGTAGTGTATATGCATACATACCACACACAGATCACCTTCCCACTTTTCACAGGGCTCTACATTAACATTTGCTCTAATGTGGTGAGGTTTGAAGAATATTAAGTCACGAACATATCCAGGTAACCTTTCAACCTACTATTATGTTCAATGCATAACTTTGGAATTAAGTATGCATATTTCAGTGCCCAGGAGCATTTCCAATAAACTTATACTTGAGGTTAAATTTAATACTTTCAAGAGCAAATAACCAGTAAGACTTTCCTAAAAGTAAAAAGTGGAAAATTTTAACAGAAACATTTCATGCCTCCAAATCAAAAACGTCAAATTTTGTCAATATACTAAAACTACAATATAGCAATACCAGCTTTACCAAGGCTGTTAAATATTATACGACACAAAGTAAGTTACATATTAAATACTTCTTGTTTAGTAACACCACAGTCAAACATGAATATTAATATAGAGCCTTCTCTGCCAAAAGAGTATAAAAATCCTACGTTTAATTAAATTTAGGGGCCTTCACCAAACTTGCTGCAAGTTTGGGGACATAAATATCCAACAGCCATCAAGCTGTGAAAGCCCCTATAAGGAATAAAATAAATCCCACTTGCCTCAGACTGAACAGGGCAACACTGAGACTCAGCCTCAGCCTGTCCTATGGCAGGGCTATAGGAAGAAGAAAATTTTAATTTTAGAAAAACATTACCCAATTAATTTAAAAGACATGCATTAAAAAAACCCCAATGATCAAGCAAGCAAAGGAAAAAATAGCTCTTAAAAAAAAAAAAAACAAAAAAAAACTACTGTCCACTATAATTCTACTGAGACCATAATTATTTTTGTTGGGATCTCCCCCCCAAATACCTGTTTAATTAAGCCGAGTTTAAGTTCAATATGTAACTTGATCAGTAGAAAAGAAGCACACTAATATTATCTCCCCCATTCCTAACAGTAAACGTGTGATATATTACTAAAACATTAAGTATTCAAATCAAATGATTCCAGTAGCCACTCAAAAGTTGTCCTGCTGGTCTTGTTACTGTCATACAGTAGTAAAATCTATACAATAGAAACTAGTGCCAGACAAATGTTTAAGTCATTTTTTTAAATAAAAAGGTGATTTTAAGAGTAGATATAAGGCAGAGGACTAGGTAGCAGGCCCATTAATCTTGCAACTTCCTAAATTATGGCAATCACAATGCCTGCCTGAAAATATTTAATCTCCAAAGTCTTCTATAACGGCAGACAAAGTTTACTTCGGTCAACTCTATTACTTAAGGAAGCATGTGTCAAAGTAAGAGTTAATTATTTCAACATAATTTGTTCCACTCATGATTGATTTAACCATACTATGGACCCCAGAAGCAATTAAGGTATTTTCTAGAAGCTTAATTATGCTCTGATGCATGCACACATTATACCTTGAAAATATCAAATGAGTGCCACCTGAGCCATATGCCTACAGAACATAAGAGTTGGTGTACTCGTTTTTAAAATGCCATAATTAACAATTTGAATTGACTTTTAATGAGAATTCTACCACTTACTTAAAAGTGGTAATATTTTCTCCCCTCAGACTTCAAAAAGCAATAAATGTGAACCTAAAATTATCAGCCCTCTTTGCATTAAATGCAAATAAAGCTTTACATAATTTTTTAAACACCATGCCACATTTACCTCAAAGATTTTCAACATGTTTTTCTTTGGCAGTGTAAATATCCTGCCAAATTCCAAAACTATTTCAGTAAGCAGGCATTTGGTGGTGGTGGTGGTGGTGGTGGTAGGGGAAGAAGAGGTGGGGCTACGAGGCTTGGAAGCCAGGAAGAGGATGAAATTCATTGTTGCTGATACCTGGATGTTGCCCTTTCTAACTACAGAATTTTCTGAACCTCAATGGTGTCACAGCACAGGAGCTATAAAACCACTGAAGCAAAATATCAGACTTAAAATAGCACCCAACTCTGTAATGGGTCTGTAATATACTCGTAATGTTTAGTTTAAATAAATGAATTTACTTGTCACTTAACATATACAGACCCATTTATGACGACTAAAACATTTTCCAACAAAGCTTTTTTAAAAAGAAAACTTCAGATTTCATGTCGTGTATCTCACACCTTGGTATAATGGTTAAAAAGAAATGTTACCATTTTCTTAGAAGTCTTAACTTTATATTAAGGAAAAACTGAATATAAAGGTCCTTATATATTAATAATTATGCTTTGTAAGTCATTTGATATTTAAATAAGAATTTATCCGGCACAAAATTAAAAAATGAATGTCAAAAAAGGTTCAACAGGAGCTATTATGTACTTACAACACAAAATACTAAATAACAGCAGTCACCTCTACAGAAAAGCTTTCCATCAGAAAACAGTGACATTCAAATTTCCAAGGATGAAAAAGTTAGTAAAGCCATTTAGGCCTAATAACAAAAGGCAGCCAAGTAATCAGATATAATCTTCTAAGAGTGTAATAAAATAAAAATGTTCAAATCTCCACTCGTTAACCATCCTAACAGAGACACATTTAGATTCTTGACATTACACTCGGAACATATACCAATCCATTAACAGCATAAAAAGCTATTACTGCTCACACCTAAGCTTCTAGAAGTTTGCACCTGAAAAGCTTCTGAGGTCCACGCAGTACTGCATACCAAAAATAATCAGAAGGAAATGAATGGTCTGGCACTAGGCTCTAAATGTCATCAGCAGGAAAGAGGAAACAGTAAGGACCACAATTTAAGTATCTATGACATCTAACAAGTATTGACACCAAGGGGATAAAAAGATGATACAATATAGATTTCATCTCTCTCATGTAGTGATTCATACGTATCTAAATTTTTCTGTTAACAAAACCGCTAATGTACAATTCTATATATTCTGTCCAATTTAAAACATGCAGCTAAGGAACAACCTATAGTTCAAAGACAGAATCCAATGATTCAACACTGCATTTGTGACTATGAGTTTTATTATGTGGACACCTAATGTGGCATGCATCTGTACAAACCTTTCAGATAGTGGTCCACAGCTGGGTTATGAATAAAAAGGCATAAATTTTTCTCTCATTTTATTACAATGAAGTTTAACAGTACAGAAAAGTCACATGACCTTGATGGGTCCGATTTCATAAACCCTGCAACATGAGGAACTCTAAATACATTAAATATTGTTACACATTCAGACTTCCAATGTACAGGTACTTGGAAACAGTTACAGCCCTCACCAAGCTAGGTTGGGGACATGAAGTCCAACAGCATCTGAAATGCTGTGAAGGCATAACTTTACAATAGCAATGTAAGCTTACAGAACTTGCCTTTATTAAGGTGGTATGTTCATGTAATTCCAGCGCCTTCACAATATAACGAACCAAATTTACTATACTTCACTTCTAAAAACCTAGATGAAACATGAAAAAGAAGCCATACAGTATAAATTGCAACTTCAGGAAAAGTTCCTGTTTTATTATTCCAAATAATTTTTCCCATGTAAAATAAATGTCCAATAGTTCCTGGTATGTGGGAAGATAATTTTTGTTAAAGTCACAATGAAGCCTTATTGACGGAAGCTTGGCTATATAAACAGCACAAGTTGAGAAAAGGTTTAATCTCCAAACCTATTAGACTGGATGAAGTGAGATCAGTATCGGCCACCTTGCGACATTACAGGAGGTCTCATTCCCATTGGAGGTCGAGGAGGCCCACCTTGGTAAGGGGGCACCATTGGCGGTCCCTGCCCATATGGTGGCATAGCACCAGGAAGGTAACCTGGCATGCCTTGATGATGACCACCATACTGACCTAAAAAACACATTTAAAACACAAAAAATAGATTGAGTTGGCCCATGCATCGTACTTTTAAATGCAATATATTTTGCAGATAAATTTATTCCATGTGTATACCCAAAAAATCCACTAGAAATAATAAACACAAAAAGAGGAATACCATGAGGCGGCATTGGGGGTCTCATTCCTTGTTGCTGTGGGATGCCTGGCTGTGGTGGCATCATACCCCCAATTGGTCCAACTGGTGGATTACCAATGGGAGCCTGTCCTGGACGAGGAAGGTTACGTTGATATTTAGGTAACTGTGCCCTTCTCTCTTCCTAGGAATAAAAATAAGCAGGATGTTAAACACCTAAATGCAGAGACTTATTAAGCATAAAGGCAAGCATCTAAAATGTTACAGAATATTTTTTTTAAAGTGTATCTTTACTTCTTGACCATTACTTTTGTCCCACAAACCAGTTCAACTACTTAAAATCTCAACACCTTGTCCTGACTGGTGTGGGTCAGCAGGTTAGGCTTTGTCCCGCAAACCAAAAGGTAGCCTGTTCAATTCCCTGTCAGGGCACATGCCTGGGTTGCAGGTCAGGTCCCCAGTTGGGGAAATGTGAGAGGCAACCAACTGATGTTTCTCTTTCTCCCTCCCTTCTCCAAAAATAAATACATAAAATCTCTAAAAATATTAATACCTTAAGAAAACCTCATGTATTTTCATAGTTAAGACACAGACACCAATTTTAGAATTTGTAAATTGTTTCAGCAAGGCACCTAGTTAAGATACATGGCTTTAAAAATATGCAGTTTCTACCACTCACTTCACTATTTCTTCAATTTACTTAAAAATCTATGTTTAACTAAACTGATTTTTAAAAGCAAGAAGCCAACTTACTGTCTTTTTAGAAATAGTCTGGTGGGAGCGAATGCATCTCAGATCAAAACATGCACTATTCACTTTATTTTGGCTACTATTTTGTGGTTCTTAAAATTCAAAATGGTAAAAACCACTTAATTATTATTAAATCAAACCAGTAAAACTATCACTGTACAAATTAACACTTGTCAAATGGACAAGCTGGTACAATTATATTCAACCAAACTCTGACAGTAAAAAACTGTGAACAACTTACCAGTGATATATCCTCATCGGGATGGATCAACTTACTGGTTGCACTGGTTGTTGTAAGAGTAGCAGGCTTACTTGTTATTGAAGCCGCTGGTTTAGCTGCAGTGCTATTTGTTGTACTAGTGGTTGAAGCTGTAGACTGTGTATAAGCAGGAAATGTAGGCTTCGGGGGTTCTGTAGTCGTTGCAGGAGTACTATTTAAGGGCTTGAAGTCTGTACCAACAGGTCCTTGGACAGCTGCCTGAGCCTGTAAAATACAATTTTTCATCAACAAAACCCCACACTGAGTATATCAACTACCAATTTAAAAATAAGACATGAATATTCGATAAAGGACTAACCCTAAATGAAAATGAAACAAAGCTAACATGATAAACACTCCTCAAAATCAAGACAACATGTAAGAGTATCAAAATGTGCTGGGCCGCAGTCACACCCAGAACACAGCATTGGAACAACAAAAAAGACTGCATATTGAACTTCTCATGTCATCTACCTCCTCGCCAAGTTCTTTAATTTATAAAGCTTTGTATTTATTCCAAATTGATGAAATATACTTATTATATAATGGAATAGCAAATGTTCTATTTTTACTATTCTAAATTAGTTGTTTAATTAATCTACCAAGCAGCTCAAAACTCAAAAAGGTTAGAAATTACAGAATACAAATGTTTGAATAAATTTCAGTTACTAGGCATTGCATAATTAATATTAATGGTGACACATTAAAATGTCTTCTGGAGATATTATTTATGTAAGTAATATAATACCCTCCCAAATAACAATGGCTGGTGTTTAGAAGGATCTCTCAAGTATAAAATTACCAGTAATTAATGGTTTACACTTTGTGTAATGCCCCACATGTAAAAATGTAAACTAGGACTTTAGAACCAAATGCAAAGTACTAAATTTCCTTATATTATCTGTGATGCATTAAACAGCTTGAATCAAAACAGCTTAATCATGCATCAGGCTAATCATTGGCTACTATAAGGCATTTACTGCTCACATGCTTTTAACCCTTTAGAACCATAGAAGTTTAGGGTGCTTTTTTTCTCAGTTCAATTTTTCAAATACCACTGATTTATATATCATTAATCTTAACTTTAAAAAAATTACATAGTGTATTTTTTGGGAAAAGTTTTAGTTTTAAAGTAGGGTCCAAAGGGTTAAGTTATAAAGCCATTTTAACAACTTTAAACTGCAACTTCCTGCGTACTTGTGCTGTGCTAGGAAACAGAGCTTTAGAAGATGCAGACAGACTTTCTGAATTGGATGAAGCTGTACTTGAGCTTGTTACAGGTGTCCCCATCTGTAGCATAAAAGAAAGGAAACAATGAAAAGTCTCCAAACAAATGGGTGAAAACAAGCCATGTGGTAGACTTTTTTTGGTATAGATTGCATACTTGTAAATGCAAAGTATAATGCAATCAAATCTGATTTATTTAATGAGACAGGCAGTTAATGCATTTACAATAAACAAAGAGACAATATGAGCCTCAAAAAATTAATTCTACACCAATAAACCTAGCTAACCAGTTTCTTTTCTAAAACTAATGTTTTGCAAATGTGTTATTTCAAAAATGATACCTTCAACTGAGAATAAAGATTAACATTTTAACACTCTTCCAGCAAGTGTGCAATACTGTAGCCTGTCACTGTTCTAGACTAAAAAAGCCGAACAAATGATCTGTTCAGGTCTTAGGATTTTCACCTTTGCCTTTAATTCCACTCATAGTTCAACAGGTAAAGGAGGACCACTAAACATAACATATTTGAGTCCCCCAAAATAAAACTTCATTTTTAACAAAAGCTAGAACAACCAGAGTTCAAAGCAATGAAAAAAATAACACTATCTTTGGCTCCAGTCAATCTTTATAAGTAGAGAAAATCAATGTATGCACAGAGAAGAAAATAAGCCACTTCTTACTATGCTTAATAAATTATACTACAATTATAAAGAAAAAATTGACCTGTGAAAATTTTCAAGGATTTTTGTAAACAACTGCATTTTACCTTTAAATAAAAGTGCACTCCTTCCCAGGAATTTCAACTTACCTGCCCCGCACTGGGGAAAAGAGGCTTAGTAACTGGAGGCTGTGGAGCAGGAACTGTTGCCGTTGGTGCAGGTGGTCTATTCAGAATACCTGGTGCTGAAACAGCCTGTGCTTGAGTCATTGGAGGAATTCCAGGACGTGGAACAGGAGGGGGCATACCTGTAAAGAAATGTTGGGAAGGGGACCCAATTGTTGAAGCATTTAGTTCAGAAAATAGTTATTTCCCCAAAACTTTGCTGTTGCTATATGCCACATTAAAAATGCTTCCTTACTATAAAGTCACTAACAGACTTCTGAACTCAATGAAATCCAAAGAACTTGGGCATTTGAGCCTTGGAATAATCGTGCCTCAAACTTTCTATTCCTTTGTATTGTTCAGAATTTTGGGAAGTGAAAGAAAGGTATTACTAGAGATCCTGTTTGTAGGCAAAGCAGCAATTAAGCTTAACTGGTAATGATTCAGCAAACCTTTTGAAACATAAAGAAAATTACATCAATTATCTAACAGACAGACTTTCCCTGAAGGCTAATGCAAATTACAGTAAAAACCTGCTAAGTCATATACCAGTAAACTTTCCAGAAAACCAAGTTATCCATTTAAGCATTTTAAACAAATTTTCCTAAAATGTATCGCTCGTGCAATCTTTAAACTTCCTCAATATAACTGAAAACTTACTGCACATTATCAAATAAACATTGGTTATTATTCCGTATCACTTTAAATGCCCCAAATTATCTTGAAGCATTCTGTATGTGCAGCTGTTCACTGTAAATTAATGGCTGCACTGACAATTATCAACTATCACTTGAGTACTTCTAAACCTACTGATGACAACCAAAATTTGCAAAGATTAAGTATAAAAAAAGCAGGGCAACCAAATGAGAGATCTTAAAGGGCTCCATGGCACACTTAATTGGCTAACAAAATTCCTTTCCCCACATTACAGTCTCAAAAGTCAACATACTTCATTTCTAACACTGCCTTGCAGCTAGAAGACCAATTACAGCGATTTCTGGCCAGTGATATGTAAAGGGCTAAAGAGCCTCTGGGAAAGTTACTTTGCTCTCTACTAAAAGAAAGAGACATTGATGCTGACACCCTTTCTTGCCTGACTGATCTTTGTTGCCAGAGTGACAAGCTTGAAGGAAAAGAGCTAAGGTTAATGAAGTAGAAAATATTCAAAATGTGGAGTTCTTGATGATCACCAAACTGCTGAATTTACCACTTCCCCTTTTGGTTGCCTGAGATATCCTCTTAATACCTCTATTCTTAATAATAAATGCCAAAATTGTCCAATACAGTTTGTTTGAATTCTCTATCACTTGCTTACTACTCATTTAAAATATTCCTAATGAAAATGACCACTCTTAAGTAAACGAACTTCAGTGCACAGGTTCTGTGACTCATTTTGGCTGCTTTGAAGCCTATTTTCACTATATTAAGACCAAAAAACAAACAAACACCACCACCAACAAAAAAACCTCACCCTGTCTAATATCTCATACCTGGTGGCATTCCAGGCATCAGAGGTGGTATTCCTGGTCCAGGTGGCATCATTCCACCCATTGGCATCATTCTGTTAGAAAGCAAATTTCAAGAAACAAATAAAGTTAATTAACAGTATAAACCACAGAAAATATTTTGGCTAAATCCCGAAACAATAAGACTCGAATTTGACCCCAATATTGAAATCAAGCTGTAAGAATACACAACACACAACAAGCCTATCAAAATACATCCTCTAAAAACCAGCAAACTCTCTTGGGTTTATGAGTAAGATTGGAAGGGGTGGGGCGCGGCTATTCAATTTTTGTTGACAAGACATTTAAAGTCATTAGGAATAATTACACACTAATATTTTAGTCTCAATATATACAAGTGGCCTCATCTAAAATATGCGCAACTGAAAAGCAGTATCACCTTTTGTCTCACTTGGAAAATACCCACACAGAATATGAGAAGAAATCACTATTTTAAAGTAGATTTTTCAAAAGGAAAATACTGAAGGTACATTGTGAATTTTTTTGGAGGAGCACAGAAAAACTACCACCAATATTAAAGATAATCAAAAGTAAACTCAGGTTGCTTAATTTTTACTTAAAATTAGTTACCTAACACTAAACCATGACTTAAACAACCCATATTTATTTTCCTTCACTGTCAGAGCTCATTTTCAAATACCAATATCCAATACACTTAAAAAATTACAAGTTTGTGAATTCTTGATTTAGACTTCTGTCAGATGATTAACTTCTACATATTGATTTAATTAGAAAACTTCAATTATCTTCTATAATAAAGCATGTAATTTGGCAAGATTATATATTCTTTCTTAAATACCAACACTGGTCCTATTTTTTAGCAGTTAGGAAAAAATAGCTACACATTTAAAAAATGCTTTATTTATATATAGACTTATTACTATTTCCTCAAAAGATGTTTTATTTCTATTTCCCTCTTTCAGAGACCTGTGTCAACCAGCTTGCAAGTTGTAGAAGTTTTAGTGAGGAAAGTTAGAAAATTTCTGAAGTCAACTGAATAGATATCATTAAACACACAAGAAAATGACATTATGATTATACCTCCTGAATTACATCATGAATGAGATGCTTACATGTTTTCACCGCAAAATGACTGGGTGTATTTTCTCTGATGATGCAATCTGTGAAAATGTATGACAAAATCAAAATCTAACTGTGATTTTCAAAATACAGCGGGAAAGTGTATTGTTTACCTGTCACATCCAACAACATTTAAGTAAAAGTGATGGGCACAAGCACCTCATATTTTTCAGCTCTTGATGATTTGGTAAGTAATAAATTATTTACAGAATTTGCTTCTTGTCACAACTCCAAAGTGTCATGGACAGTTCTGAATCTTAGAAACTCAAATCTACAACCAACTACTTTAATTATATCAGATGCAATTGAAGCACATGGCTGCCTACATATATCCTAAAACCCAAAAATCTATTCTCTTAACGACAAATGCAGATTCCTTACATTTATTGGTGGACCCATTTATTAAGACAATTTTAGTATTTGTAGAGCCCATACCTTTTAGAAGCAAAAAATACAAAAGTCACATTTAATTTATATAATACCCAAGTTGAAAGATCATTACTAGGCACAAGCCCACAAGGAATTTAAAAAGTTTTCTTACCCAGGTGGCATGCCTGGCATAACTGGTGGCATCCCTGGCATCAGAGGAGGAACACCTGGCATTAATGGAGGTATGCCTACAAACAATTTCAACAACAAATCACAAATTAATACTGAAGAGTTAGAGTTAGGAGGGAGAATTTAATACTGCTACACTGCATCAACAAAACCCTAATTATGTTAAATTGCAAGAAGCCCTGTACGATATGCTACCTGGAGGCATTCCTGGTGCTCCTGGAACTGGCGGTAGTCCTGGCTGTGCCATTGGAGGGATATAACCTTGTTGGGGTTGTACAGGCTGTGGCTGAAATGAAGTTGAAGCTGCAGAGTCATCATCATCATATTCATCAGAATCATCTTGTTGCTTCTTTTTTTGACTTTCTGTTAAAAAAGTTTTAATTAATTTCCCCACTGGGAGAGAAGCCCTAAGCAAATTTAAAACATTCAACATTTTAAAAACTCATGTCAGTGCAGCCTTGGCTGGTGTAGCTCAGTGGATTGAGCGGGGGCCTATGAACCAAAGGATTGAGGTTCGGTTCCCAATCAGGGCACATACCTGGGTTGCAGGTCAGTTCCCAGCAGGGGATACACGAGAGACAACCATACATTGATATTTCTCTCCCTCTCTCCTTCCCTTCCCCTCTAAAGACCAAAACACCCCACAAACAAAAACCATCAAAACAAACAACCCACCCCAAAAACCCACAACTAAATAAAGTCAGTGCAATTAGTTCATGAGATTTTTTTCTTCCAAAAGTACTTCAGCTAATACTGTTCTGTACTTTTCAAATGTGTTTTCAACCTGTATTAAGCAATTACCTATTCTATTAAAAGTAAAAATAATTCTTCTAAATCAGTTTTATTTTTAAAAATTTAAACTATGACAAAGAGGTCTGACCTCTCTGTAATGAACACTTTGCAAAACAAATTCCCCTGTAATGCCTTGACAGGTATAGGTATTGATTAGGTGTTATCACACAAAGCGAAAAGCTCACTGGTTTGATTTCAAGTCGGGGCAGAGCCTGGGTCACAGGATGCATCCCCAGTAGGGGTGTGTGTGACAGATCAATGTTTCTATCACACATCAATTGTTTCTCTCCCTCTTTCTCCTCCCTTCCCCTCTAAGAATAAAGGGAGGGATGCCCTGGCTAGTGTAGCTCAGTGGATTGAGCATGGGCCTGTGAACCACACGATCACGGTTTGATTCCCAGTCAGGGCACATGCCTGGGTTGCAGGCCAGTTCCCAGCAGGGGACTCATGAGAGGCAACCATGCATTGATACTTCTCTCCTTCCCTTCCCCTCTAAAGATAAATTTTTAAAAAAAAGGAATAAAGGGAGGGAGGGAGGGAGAGATTCCATAGGTGATGAATAACAGCTTCTATATTCCAAGTCAAAAAATTTTTTAAATTACACAATTAGTGGTTACATAAATCAAAACAAGCTACCTTTACTTTCAAAGGTTAACATTTGTTAACTCCACTTGGAATTCAGTTATGAATAAAAATCCTGAAAATATCTGGAACGATCCAAATGGTATTACATATATACAAATCAATACACAACTTCAAACACAAGACAAACTCAAAATTCAAATTCTGAATAAATCTAACATCTATCATTAAATTTTTATTTGAAAGTAGCATAAATAAATAGATAGATAGACAGATAGATAGCTACCTAGCTAGCGCAGCACTGGCTGGTGTAGCTCAGGGACCAAAGGGTCACCAGTTCAATTCCCAGTCAGGACATGTGCTGGGGTTGTATGCCAGTCTACAGTGGGAGTGGGGGGGTGGGGGTGCGAGGGTGCGCGTGCAACCACACATTAATGTTTCTCTCCCTTTCTCCCTCCCTCCTCCTCTCTAAAAATAAATAAAATTTTAAAGGAAATAAAAAGCATACATCTTAATATTTACCCTGTGTTTTCTGTTCAAGAAGTCGTCTTCTCTCATCCATGTCTTTTTCTGGAATACCTTCCATACCGTATATTTCCAACTCTATGTCTGTTCTCCCAGGTATTGCATTTGGTACAGCATCTATTGTCTCTTTATGCACCTAACATTAAAAAAAAAAGAAAGAAAACTTCTATCAGTCAAACTGCCTAGTCTTTTTAGAGAGTAATTTCAAATTACTCAAACAGTATGATGGTTAAGAGACTGGTTCTACAGTAATACTATTTAAATTCAATCTCCAGTTTTGCTGCTTGCTAATCATGTGAGATTGGGCAAATCACTTGACCTCTCTAAACCTCAGTTTATTCCACCCATATAGTACCTAACTTCTAGTGTCATTTTTCAATATAGTGTATACAAAAAGCACTTGGAAAGATATCTAACACACAGTAAGGAATCAATAAACATTACTTCAAATTTACCATATAATCTTACTTGCTTGAATTATCAGCAATTCAAGGTGATAATATACTCAGAAATTTCAAGTCTGAATTAAATAAAGCTTATGAAAGTCTTATTATATTGTGACTTAGAGTAAGCAAATTTCCCAAGAATGGATCTTGAGACAAACCTATAGTTATAAACTACTAGTGTCATTTACAATTGGCATCACAGCCCTGACCACTGTGGCTTAGTTGAAGCATAGTATCATAAACTGAAAGGTTGCGAGTTTCATTCCTGGTGTGGGCACACTTGTTTGGGGTGCATATAAGAGACAAGTGGATCAGTGTTTCTCTCTCACATTGATGTTTCTCTCTCACATTGATGTTTCTCTCATTTCCCTCCCTTCCCCTCTTAAACACACACACACAAACACTGGCATTACCAGTATCTTATGAGTAACTGTCACTATCTGATTTTATTTGGCAGGTCACAAAGGAAGTTTTTATTGTAAAACATTGGGAACCTAGAACTGTTTTTCAATGTATGGTTTCTGTTAGATCAGAAGTTTCTAACTCTCACCCTGGACGGGTAGCTCACTTGGTTAGAGCGCCGTCCCAATACACCAAAGTTTCAGGTTTGATCACTGCTCAGAGCACATATTGTGTGGTTGCCTCTTGCGTGCCTCCAATAGGGTACCTGGCCTGCAAGCCAGGTATGTGCCCTGATTGGAAATTGAACCAGCAACCTCTTGGTTCAGACTGGTAGGTACTCAATCCACTGAGCCACACCAGCCAGGGCTAAAGTCAACAAATTCTTTAAAAAAGTTTCTAACCCTCAAACGTGGAGAACTTTTGCCAGTAAGGTAAAATCCCTGTCTCTCCTGGTTTCTTCAGCAAAAGGCATCAACTTAGTGCTCAAGGACGTTAAAGCACTGTATTTTGCCTAGCCTATTAGCATCACCTGGAAGCTTTTTAGAAATGCAAATTGTCAGGCCCCAGCTGAGCCCAACTGAATCACAAACTCTTAGGTGGTGCTAGCAATCTGTGTTTTAATAAACCCTCCAAGTGATTCCGATGCATTAGCGCAAGCTAATGACTTGAGTGTATTTGTCCAAGTAACAGTTTTTCTTTCCTCCTAAGACACTTTCATGTAAGAAAATGAAAGAAAGCTAAGCTTTTTCTTCTTCTTAGAGACAAATCTGAAGGCTTCTAACAGTGGTATGGCAAATCAAATTCAGAAATTACCTTAATTTCTGATCAATCCTGAACAACCATGAAGAAAACTATGTAACAAGGGACTTAATCATTTTTCAAGTTTTTGGAATATATTACTATTCTTGACAAATTGCAGATGAAATAACTCATGTTCTTTAAAATTATATTCACACACTCATCAACTAGTCTTCAATACATTCTAAGTGTTAAGGACAAGAGTAAATACACTAATAAAAAGGCATAATGAGAAAAAATAACATTTACTTAGAATCTTTCCTATTAGTATGGTCTCAGTCAAAAAGATAGGAGCAAGCATGATGTCAGCCATCTACATCACTAAGATCCTAGATCTATCATCTACAAAATTCAAGGATGTGTCTGATTTAACTGGCATGCCCATCTCCCAGGATGCTAGGAAATCACAGCAAGACTCTATGTAACCAGAAGCACTTAGTCAATAAAAGGTGTTACTAGTAGTTTCTCAACTAATCTCCTTCCAGGTTTCACTCCATTTATCCACTCTTCTCTATAGCACAACTCCTTGGAAGAATGACTCTGTTTTCTTATTTTCTCCCTCCTCTTCTTTTTTAAAACTAGGCAAAGATCGATTTGTGTATAAGCAAAAACTGTAAAGTGGTGCAATATCCGAGAGGCTTGGGCTGAAAAATATTAGCAACCTAGATTTTTACCAGAATTATGAGCTATTTGAAAAAGCAGTCATAATATAAAACAGCAGCTCCTAGTAACTTCAAGTTTTATCTTCTTCAGAAGTTGACTCAACTCAGTATGCTTCTTTCTCAGAAATCTTTCTCAAGATCTGAAATGTCGTCATCATCGTACTCTGGTAGTAAGTGGTACTTTTTTCCTTCCACACTGTTTGGGCAGAGTTTCAGCTAGTCTCTTTTAAACTAGTCACTGTCTGCACTACGCTGGTTTAAGACATTGGGTAGCATTTGTCAGCTTTTTGTCTTGGCATGTCCTGTAATGCTGAAGTGTTCAGTGTCAGAGATTCCTGAACTTCAAGGCTGTTAAAATAGATCACTCTTCCTCAATTTGTGAACACATTCACCTTTTCAATACCCTAAAAAGAACTGAAGTCTTTTTACCATCTGCTGTAACTGTTCTGTGAACCACCTTCTTTCTGCCAGCACTTCCTTTTCCCAACTCTGCGCACTTGTGCCTGCAGTTTGGAGTCTCTTCTGGTTCATGATAGTTTCTTTCATCTTGCTGGAGAGGAAATGGGGATGCTCAGGAGACTAGGGTTGGCACTGGGGTGGGGTGGGATCCTGGGCAGGCCAGCTGAGAATGAACTTTTACCTTCTCTTCAAAAGTACCCCAATGAGCCCTGGCTGGTGTAGCTCAGTGGATTGAGTGCAAGCCTGCGAATTGGACGATCAAGGTTCAATTCCCAGTCAGGGCACATGCCTGGGTTGCAGGCCAGTTCCCAGCAGGGGACTCATGAGAGGCAACCATACATTGGTAATCTCTCTCCTTCCTTTCCCCTCTGAAGATAAATAAATAAAATCTTTAAAAAAAAAGTACCCCAATGAACCTTTCATCCTCATCATTCTACGAAATCACTTTCAGAAAGTGACCAATGATGCGATCTTAGTCTGGTTCTTACTTTACCTACCAGCAGCATTTGACTCTCTGAAATAACTCTGGGTACTACACTCTTGGTGATCCTACCCTTTCGATCTCCATGAATGATTTATTTTAAACTTCTGACCTCCAAATGATGGGTGTGGCCCAACATGGAGTCCTGTGGTACTCACAACTCTCTTCTATCTACATTCTACTCCCTAAGACACGGCTTCAATCAGCCATCCTTATCCTTCCAAACTTCTATCTCCACCTCCAACCCTTCTGAACTAGACTTGTAGATCCAATTCTTATGTGACATATCCACCTGGATATTCAACAGATCCTTTCAACACTAACATACTCACACTCAAAATTAACATAGAAGCAGTCCAGGTGTCTTCATCCCTAAGCGTATTCTTCCTGCAGCTTTCATATCTCAGTATAAACTTCATTTTTCTCGTTGCTCAGATCAAAAACCCTCAGATCATCCTTAACTCTTTCCTTTCTCATCCTCCACATCCAATCCACCAATAAATTCTGGCTGTCACCATCATCTTTTGCCTGGATTACTCCAGTATCCTGAGTGTTCTCACTACAACCCTGCAGCTAGAATGACCCTTTTAAAATGTGTACCAGAGCAAGTTACATTCAAACCTCATTTTATTCAGAATTAATGAAAATGGCCTATAAGAGCCTGCAAGCCCTTCAACACATAAAACAGCACAGTGCTGTCCTTTCCTTATCCTTCAATATTGGAGAATGCTCCCGATGTGAGTAAGGGCCTTTCATTTGAAGAGTGCCTTACTTCCTTTCAGATGGCTGCCCAGATGGCAGTTTCTCACTCAGGCCTAACTTTTATGCCCCTCCTCATACTCTCTATCTAGTCTTAGTTTTCCGTATCATTTATCACCATAAGACAAATGGAATTATTTACAGGTTACTGTCCTCTACAATATAAATCTAAATATCACAAAGGTGACTGTCCCATCCACTACTGTATACTCAGTGTTGCCTATGTTCTGTTTTTGTACCATCCAATACATGCCACTCACAGGTGGCTATAATATGATTGAGGAATTTTTCCTTTTAAATAACCACACGTAACTTAGTGACTTCCTAAGCATGTTGTGGGCTCTCAAGTATTTTTTAATGGAGCTTAAATTGTTGTAGTGACATAACTAGAGTGAAAAGAATCTATACAATTATTTTTAAACTCGGAAAGCAGCATCTTATTTTCCTCCCTGCTTCCTATCAACAGTAGTTTCCAATAAATTTTAAAGGAATAGAGATCTGCTCATCTCACATCTAAGGTCCAATTAGGCAAAAAATCCAGGAAGCTCTAAAACTGGCAAAAGTAGAAGAAATCATGTTGAATAAGACATAACTTAAGAGATCCTTAAAAATTACAAAGCTTTCTTAACCTAGTAGTAAAAGGACCCAAGAAATCAAGAAATTATTAAATGAAACGTTACTCCTCTAAAGAGGTCCTGGAATAAATTGTTGTAATGGCACCTAATTATGTCCTCATTCTTATGGGATTACAACTGGTCAGACTGACCACAAATTTAAATCATTGATCACTGCTCTGTAATTCAAATACTGAGGAGATAAATCCTGTTGTCTCAACCTGTCACCAACCTAAGATATAAAATAGTAATTTAAAAATAAGTACAAATAAAAACTCTTTAAACATAAAAACTCAATTGTTTATCTTCTTGGGGGCTAAAGATGATTTTTTGTTTGTTTTTAAAGCTAACTGGCTGTCCTATCATCTTTTGCAATAAACAACAAAAACAAGAAACCCCCTACAACTGTCAAGAATTATTCAGGATCTATTTTTAAAATTTCCCCCAAACTACAGGAGAGTAAACATCAAATACAGGAGAAAAATCCTTACCTGCATGCAATGTATAGCCAAGCCAGGTCCTGTGTACAATTTTTTATGACATATGTGGCATTTAAAATGTTTTGCTTTTTGGTGCTGTATAAGGATCTTCTCATCATCAAAATCTCTATTGCAATACCTGGTCAATATTGTTAAGATATAAAAATAACACACAATGACACTGCCTATTAAAGTCTGTCATATGATAAAAGAAATGACATTAAACATGGGAACAGCTAAAACCAAAAAGGTATTTTACAGACGTTTTGCTTTTGATATTTATTATATAATTAAGGATTAATTTGCCATGCAATTTTAGCATATTTCCTAGAAGCCCACCTTTTCTTCACCACCCCTAAACACATTTCAATGTAGTTTTGTGAAATTTCTGTGTTCAACAGATTTATGTAAAATTAACGGTTGTTTTCTTCAGCATTTCAACACTTAATTCAACACGCATATTCTGGACTGAAAAGGTTTAATGTAAAAAAAAAAATCCCCAACTCTATCAAAGTTGTTTTCAATTCTTAACGAATTTATGTTGCCAAGGATTGCATTTAAGCTCAGAGATGAACTGTATTAATAAAATTGAGAATTACCTCGCTAGTAATAATTTCCTAACATTAAAAAATTCGTACCTGTGTAACTACTATATAATAAATGCAGTTCTGTAACAAATTGTTTTTTTAGATATAAGAGGTATTTTTCATTCCTACAAAGCTAGGTAATAGACACAAGAAAACCCACTCTGCAAGAGTAACGCGTCTTGAAGACTAACGCGCCAGTTGGTGAGACGCGGAAGCTACTTCTTTCCCCCACCCGCGCAAAAAAAAAAAAAAAAAAAGGTTTGAAATCCCGGTTGACTACCCTAAGGCTTTACAAACCCAACCAATTCTACAAAAAAACCCACAAAACAAAAAACACCCACCCTACGGAGAAAGTGGGTGACTGACTCCAGAGGCACTCCCTACTCCTCCGTAGCGTCAGAGTATTGTAATACAAGTCCCTTTGCCGAAACGTCACCAAAACAACGGGGTATAACACAATAGTCCTTGGGGACACTGTCCTTGATGGAGGGGTCCAAGCCGCCTCCCAGTGGGTCAACACTCGCACCCAACGAAGCGTCTCCTGAGTCAAAGAATCCCACGACCCGTAACTGCCAGAGGCTCCTGCCCTTGCGACCTAGCTCCCGATCCGACTTCCCAAATCCGACTCCAGCCACCAAGCCACCCACCTGAGGCCTAGATCCCACTTTCCGCCATAGGCCCTAGCCAGGCCTCCCGGTCCCAATCACCACTAACCCGCGCCCCAGCTCGGCCACGACTTAAAACTGACAAAGGATACCAGCACCACGGCTTCAGCTGCTTCTTCTTCTTGCGACCCATAACTGCGCTCTACTAACAAAATAAAAAGGGAGGAGAAAATAAGCAGGAAAACGAGGCCAAAATCGCTCACTTTTCCGACCCAACCGCCACCACCGCGTCCCGCAGGAAACAGGCACAAAATGGCCGACGACCTCGTTCGCTGCTCTGCCTCCCGTCAGGCACTGCGGCCGGAGGCGGTGCCAAGCAGGGAAGAGTCACATGATACCGGCCTCCACCCTGAGTGGGCGGGGACTCACTGCCTCCGAGAAGTGGTCGCCATGTTTTCAGTTTAATAGATCTTTGCTCGCCTCGTCGCTTGGTTGTTGATCCTTTCCGGTTTTCTTTGTAAAGGAGCTGGCAACCTAGATTTGCTGAGAAACTCTCGAATTGAAGGGGGGAAAAATTGAAAACATTACCAGCGTAATTAAGGGCAGACCATAAAGATAATTGAGACAGCGCCCAATTTTCTATTTTGTATCATTTCCCGGATTAGTCCTTTTTGTAGTTAAGTGTTGAACATGCTTACTTAAAATGCTTAGTGGAAGAAGTTGCAGTCACCGATTGGTGACTGATTAAGCAACGCAGTGTGATCAGCGGGGTGTTGAGGAAAACTCGAGGTTCTGCGGCACGGCGTGGGGGGCGGGGGGAAACCCTTACACTGGGCCGTCTTTGGGTGTCAAGAAAGGTTTCCTGTAGGGTCAGTGAGAAGACGCGATGTGGAGGGCAGTTATCTCACTAAGAGCAGAAAGTGCAACCCTTTGAGGCTGAGCGCATGGAAAAACTAGTGGGGCTGGAGCTCAAAGTAAGGGGGCTGGTGGCAAGAGAGAATGACTTATAGAAAATCCCAGAAGCAGTCTGAGGAGTTGGGCTTCATGCTGAAGTCTTTCTGAAGCAACAGGAGTTTTAAGCCTGCGGAGGTTTGCACCTGAGAGACAGTTAATCTATCTCTCTTAACTATTGTTACATATATCCATTGCATAGATTTAATGTCATGACTAGCTTGGCAGGTATGGCTTAACATTTGTTACATACAAATGCCTATGCGCCCAGTATTATGTAACAATATTTAAGAAAAGAGTTTATATCTCTTAGATCAGCTGCAATCTCCGCCTAAATAGGACAGTTAGAGAACAATGCAGGTTTATGAGATAGTGTTTGGGTTCATTTTTCAGCAGTGCCAATGCCTACCTGCATGACTTTGGGCAAGCCATATAAACTTCCTCTGCTGCACTTAGAGAGCAGAGCATAGCGCACAGAAGTAACTATTAATGTAACCTTTATGTTACTATTAAAAGGGAAAAATAATGACAGGCATCAGTGAATCACTTGCTGTGTGGTAAATTTTATATGACTTGTTTTCAACATTCTGCGGTGTAGGTCCCATTATTGTCACCCTGTTAATAATAGATGAAAAGAGGCTTAAGAAAGTTGAAGCAGTGCCCTGGCTGGTGTGGTTCTGTGGATTGAGCTAGTATGGCCAGGAACTGGAAGGACAGCAGTTGGATTCCCAGTCAGGGCACCCGCCCGGGTTGCAGGCCGGGTCCCTGTTGGGACACGTGTGAGAAGCACCTATGGATGTTTCTCTCCCTTGCTTTCTCTCTCCCTTCACCTCTCTCTAAAAAATAAGTAAAATCTTTTTTTTAAGATTTTATTTATTTATCTTTAGAGAGGAAGGGAAGGAGAGAATATCAATGTATGGTTGCCTCTCATGGGTCCCCCACCAGGAACTGGCCTGCAACCCAGGCATGGGCCCTGACTGGGAATCGAACCGCGATTGTGTGGTTCACAGGCCCGCGCTCAATCCACTGAGCTACACCAGCCAGGGCAGTAAGTAAAATCTTAATAGAAAAAAACTTAAAGTAGTTTATTCCTTTATTCAAGGTCACAGGATTAGTAAGTGTAGAGCTGAATCAGATTTGCGTTTTAAAGAAACCACGTTGGCCACACTGTAAACAGTGGATTGGTGGAGGCTACAAGAGAGGCCAGTTGTAGGGACTGTGACAGTAATCTGGGTGAGAGAAGAAACTGATCTGAAGTACGATAGTGCCAGCAGGAAGTCATTTATTCTTCCTAAAATAAACTAGCAAGCAAGATAATTTCATTTATTTATTTATATTTTAATATGTTTTATTGATTATGCTATTACAGTTGTCCCATTTTTTCTCCCCTTTATTCCCCTCTGCTCTGTACCCCCTTCCTACCAGCACTCCCCCACCTTAGTTCATGTGCATATGTATGGGTCACACATATAAGTTCTTTGGCTTCTCCATTTCCCATATTATTCTTAACCTCCCCTGTCTATTTTGTACCTGCCATTTATGTTTCTTATTCCCTGTACCTTTCCCCCTATTCTCCCTCTCCCCCTCCCCACTGATAACCCTCCATGTGATCTCTATTTCTGTGAATCTGTTCCTGTTCTTGTTTGCTTGGTTCGTTTCAGTTTTTGTTTATTTAGGTTCAGTTGTTGATAATTGCGAGTTTGTTGTCATTTTACAGTTCATATTTTTTATCTTCTTTTTCGTAGATAAGTCTCTTTAACATTTCATATAATAAGGGCTTGGTGATCATGAACTCCTTCAACTTGACCTTGCCTGGGAAGCACTTTATCTGTCCCTCCATTCTAAATGATAGCTTTGCTAGATAGAGTATTCTTGGATGTCATCCTTGCCTTTTATGACTTTAAATACTTCTTTCCAGCCCCTTCTGCAAGCAAGATAATTTTAGATAGCCCTCACTAGCTTGGTTCAGTTGGTTGAGCCTCATCCTGCTAAGTGAAAGGTCACCAGACAGGATGACCTAATTCCTGGACAGGATATATTTTGTAGGCCAGTCTCCTTTGTTGGGGTGCCTGTGAGAAGCAGCCTACGTGAACCCAGAAAAGCTGGCATTCGTGCTGTGCTGCCTGTCCAACCCAATAAGCAGAGTCGGTGACTGAACCTTTTTTTTTTTTTACTTTTTATTTATTTATTTACCTTTAGAGGGGAAGGGAAGGAGAGAGGGAGAGAAATATCAATGTATGGTTGCCTCTTGTGCGTCCCCTGCTGGGAACTGGCTTAGCAAGCCAGGCATGTAACCTGATTGGGAATGGAACTGCGACCCTTCAGTTCACAGACCCGCACGCAATCCACTGAACTACACCAGCCAGGGCCAGGGACTGAATCTTTATGGGCACTTTAGTCAGATGGCCTGCATTCTGCAAAGAGGGTGGGTTTGTACCTTAACAGACCATCTTCAATTCCATTTTAAAGTGGCCCTTTTTACCAGGAGAACAAAGTGTAGGTAAGGGGTTTGGAATTCAGAGAAAAGTTAATTGGATAAAAAACTGCAGCATTCTTTCATCTGTGCCCTGGGCAGTGGACAGCTCACCTTGGAGGACAATGGCTCAGATACCATCTTGATTGCTTGAGTACTCCTGAGGCTCAAAGGTGGAACTGCTTAAGGTCTCCTGGAGTCAGGGTTGGTCAAACATTCAGTTCCTGAAATGATAGCTTTTTATATACTGATTACTAAGCTTATTAGCTATTGAAACTGAAATTTTTCCAACATTTTCATCCCTCACCGAATGGATGTTTCTCTCACATGCTGATGTTTCTCTTCCTCTCTTTCTTCTTCCATTTCCCCTCTCTCTAAAAATAACAAAATCTGCACTGACTGGTGTAGCTCAGTGAATTGAGCTCGGGCCTTCAAACCAAAGGATCGTGAACAGAGTCCCAGTCAGGTCACATGCCTGGGTTGCAGGCTAGTTCCCAGCAGGGGACTCACGAGGGGCAACCATACATTGCTATTTCTCTCCCTCTCTTCCTCCCTTCCCCTCTAAAGATAAATAAATAAAGTCTTAAAAAATTAAAAATACAATCTTTTAAACATTTTTAAAAAGATAATTTTGGATAGTTTCCAGTGTTCTACCAAAAACAAAAATGAAAAAAGGTGTTGGAACAATATAAGGATATTTTCTCTAGCCCCTTCTGCTTTACATTTTACTGGTGGCCCAGCCAGGGTGATCAGGCAAGAAAAAGAAAAGGAATCCAGATTAGAAAGGAAGAAGTAAAACTATCTCTATTCACAGATGGCTTGGTCTTGTTATGGGTAGAATTGGGTCATTGTGTCTCCCCACACACACAAAGAAAAATTAAGTTGCAGTACTAATCCCCAGTACCTCAGAATATGACCTTGTTTGGAGATAGAGCCGTTACAGAGGGAATTGAGCTAAGGTGAGGTCATTAAGGTGGATCCCGTTCCAGTATGACTGATGTCTTTGTAAATAGAGGAAAATTGAACACAGGGATAATGCAAGAAAGGAAGACAATGTAAATAAACACAGGAGAAAGATTACTTCTGACGAAACAAACCCTGCTGACACCTGGATTTTGGACTTCTGGCCTCTGGAATTGGGAGACAATACATTTTGGTGCTTAAAGCATTCAGCCTGTGGTACCTTGTTACGGCAGCCAGAGTTTAGAAAATCCTAAGGTATCCATTAAAAAAATATAGAGCTAATAAGAGTTCAATAAGTTTCACAATACATGATCAAAATACAAAAAAAAACAATTATATGTCTATACCCTAGCAGCAAAAAATCTGAAAATGAAATTAAGAGGACATTTCCATTTACAATAGCATCAAAAAGAATAAAACAGCACCCTGGCTGGTGTAGCTCAGTGGATTGAGCACAGGCCTGCGAACCAGAGGATCGAGGTTTGGTTCCCAGTCAGGGCACACGCCTGGGTTGCAGGCCAGTTCCCTGCAGGCCAACTCCCAGCAGGGGACACACCAAAGGCAACCATACATTGATGTTTCTCTCCCTCTCTCCTTTCCCTTCTAAAGATAAATAAATAAATAAAATCTTTTAAGAAAAAGAATAAAACAATTACATTTAACAAAAGAAGTTCAAAATCAAATACTGTTGTAAGAAATTAAATGTCTAAACAAGTGAAAACAAAACAACACTGAAATTAATAACTGTTCAATTAAATGGTGACAATTTTAGATCAACAAGCCACTTTTAACTCAATTTTGTGGTATTAAGAGTTATAGAGTCAGAGTGTTTCAGTTTGAATGCCCTTTTGCCATTTACTAGCTATTTTACCATGGAGAAAAGTAACTGGCCTCAGCTTACTCACCTGTAAAGTGGGATAATGATAACATTCCCACTTTAGCTGGTGTGGCTCAATTGGTTGGAGCAACATCCTGTACGTCAAAAGGTTGGGGGGTCCCCAGTCAGGGCACATACCTATGTTGTGGGTTCAGTAAGGGAGGCAACCCATAGATGTTTCTCTCTCACACTGATGTTTCTCTCTTTCTCTCTCTTTCTTTCTCTCTGAAATCAATAAGCATGTTTTTAAAAATTAAAAAAGGATAATAACACCTACCTCCCAGGACTGTGAGAATTCAATGAGTATTTGTAAAACATTCAAGATTGTCCTCACACACAGTATATGCTCAATAAATGTTAGCCATTATTTTCCTATGTAAAGTTTGTGGAATGTAGGTATACTGTAACATCTTTAACATGGTGTAAGGTGAAACATGCAAGAAAATGATGCTGAGGGGTTGCAAAGTCTTCCATTCAGCAGACAGATCTTGAGCACTGTAGGCCGTAAGCTATGATACAGGATATAACAGTGAACAAGCTGTCTAGGACAGTCAGAGAAAGTCTCTCTGAGGAGGTGACATTTGTATAGAGAGCGGACTGATGTGAAGGAAGAAGACGTGGAAATACCTGGGGGCATTCCAGGTGGAGAGGAGAGCAAAGTAACAGCTGTTCAACTGGAAAAACATACTGGAGTGTTTGAGAAACACTAAGGAATGTGACCAGGCCAGAGTGAGCAGGGGCCATGGCGATGGGAAATAAAGTCAGAGAGGCAGACAGGCGCTGGGTTAGGAAGGCCCCTGAAGACCACACTATTAGAGCCTTATTATCAGGGCTCTTTCTAAGGCCCAAGCAGGTGAGTACAATATAAAATAACCGTTGAGAGTATGGATTTGGGAGTCAGATAGATATAGTTTGATCACTTATATTGACTGAGCCTTGGTTTGCTCATCTATAAAATGAGGACAACCCCTATGTTACAGAGTTGGTCCAGGGATAAATGAAATAAAATAGGTAACTATCCTTGTTACAGAAAACAACTCATCCGCTTTCGGGTGTATGGAGTGGAAGTTTATTTTATGCGCGGACCCAGAGGAGTCAGTCTCCAAATTCTGGGCCTCGAACAGTGGGAAAGCAGTTATTTTATAGATCAAGGGAGGGCCCGTCCTTGGGACCGAAAGCAGAAGGCAATTTACAGAGACAGAAGGCAGAGAGTTTCATTAACTCTGGTATGTAGGAGATAAGCTAAGAGAAACAAGGCGAATCACTAGGCTGTAAAAAAAACTGGGCTGTAAAAACAATCCCCTAATTGCTGTGCTGTAAAGCGAGTTACTCCCTATGCACCGTGCTGTATTTTAAAATAGCTATCAGTTTCCCCTAACATCCTGACCCATAGTTACTGCTAAATAAGTAGCAACTGTTAAGCTATAAATGCTATATTGATATTATTATTACTGTTGGTAGTTAATAGGCCAATTTGCAAAGCCTAATGTCCTCAGATATGTTCACAGACAGTCAAGATCGAGAGGCCAATAATAACATTCCTAAGATCACCCTAACTGTCCACATTACTTCCTTGGAAATAATCACATTTTGCCCTTCCTCGTGTAACTGTCTTGTCTCTTCATTTGTGTTGCCAGCTCCTTTAGGACAAAAAACTTAAATACTGGATTGTCTTTCTGTATGTGCACATATGCTAATTCATTCTTTTTAATAGCTATATAGTCTTTTGATATACATGTGTATTAGTTTCCTATTGCTGCTGTATCAAATTACCACAAACTTAGTGCCATCAAACAACACAAAGGTATTATATTATAGTTATGCAGGTCAGAAGTCTGAAATGGGTAGGCAGGGCTACGGGTTTTTTTGAGGGATCAGAGCCTTTTGTTGCCTCTTCCAGCTTCCGGAGGATGCATGAATTCCTTGCCTCGTGGTGCCAAATCATGCCAATCTCTGCCTTGGTATCAAAATAGCGTTTTCCTTTATGGTTTCTTATCTCCTTTTTGTAAAGACGCTTGTGGGTACACTGGGATAATCCAAGATAATCTTCCCATTTCAAGATCTTTGATTAAATCATACCTGCAAAAAAACTTCTTTTGCTACGTGAACTAACTCATTCTCAGGTTTCATAAATTGGAATGTGAACATCTTTCAGGGGTTATCATTCTGCCCACAACCACATGTACCATAACTTATTTAATCATCCCCCTATTGCTCAACATTCACAGTGTGTCTTGTTTTTCATCATTACAAACTGTGCTGCAAGGAATATGTGGACTCCTTTTTTCACACTTGTGTGAGTGTAACTATTTGATGATGTCCTGGTGTTGCATCGATAGTGAAAGAGCATGTGCATTTAAAATATTGGTAGTCTGGCCACTGTGGCTTGGTTGGTTGGAGTGTCATTCTGTGCACCAAAGGTAGTAGGTTCAATCCCCAGTCAGGGTGCATACGTAGATTGCAGGTTTGGTCCTGAATGAGTTGTGTGTGTATGTGTGTGTGTGTGTGTGTGTGTGTGTGGCGGAGGGAGTGTGCAGGAGGCAACCAATCGATGTTTCTCTCTCTCCCCTTTCCTGTCTCTCTCTGGGACCAATAAATATATCACCATGTTTTTAAAAGTATTGATAGTTATTTTCAAATCTCTCCAAAGCGTGTGCATTAATTTTACCACTATCAATTGTTTTGAGAATGATTGCTTTCTTACACATCCCGAGTATTATCAAATTTTTAAATCTCTGCTTATCTGCTAGGGATTTAAAATTTTAAAAGTAGTACAATATACCATAATTTTATTTAAAGTTGAGTGGTTTATTTATGTATTCTTTTTCATTTCTTCTGTGAGCTATCCATTGTTTACTTTTGTTGTTCTTGTTGTTAAATGACAGGCCTTCATCTTTTATAAAGGTTGCAAATATTTTCCCTAGTTTGTTAGCTGAGTTTTTGGCTTTGGGCCCCACACAAATGCCTAGTTTTTACATAGTCAGACATATTAACCTTTTCCTGTATGGCTTCTAAGTATTTCATTTAGAAAGGTCTTCAAGCATTTAAAAAATTCTCCCGTTTTTACTTTTTTCTTAAGGGGCTTCATTTTTTTTTTTTAAATCTTTGATCACAATGGTGCATGTGACTGACTGTGTTTGCAGGCGTGAAAGTAGGTAGGAGAGCAGCTTTATCTTTTCCATGTGCCTAGCTGAAAGTCTTTCAGACGCAGAGAGAGGAGAGAAAAAGGAGTTAAACCAGAACTGCTAGACGTTGTTGCGAAAAGGTAATTTAGTAAGCCCGCTAGCCGCTGCGGGGAGAAAAGCTGTTCCAGGTCAGCTTCCTCGCCTCCAAACCCAGGGAAACCAGCGGAACGCAGGTGCACGAGGGTCAGGGGCTGGACGAGACCGGCCAGAGAGGACTGTACGGCAGCGGGGGAGCGGTTTGCAGGAGACACAGGGCCTCCCGGAGGCCGCCGCGATGCTCCCCTCCTTGCAGGAATCACTGGATGGGGAAGAAAAGGAGCTGGAGAGCAGCGAGGAGGGTGGCTCCGCCGAGGAGCGGAGAGTCGAGCCGCCGCCCAGCAGTCATTACTGTCTCTACAGTTACCGCGGAAGCAGGTTCAGCGTCTGGCGGCTACTGTGGCCCCGCCCCGGCCCCGCCACGCACCCGCCGCCCGGCGCCTGGGCGCCGCTGGGACGCCATCTTCTCTCTCAGCCGCGGGCTTGGGCCCGCAGCGCCTGCACGCTTCGCGCTCTTCTTTCGGGCCCCCGTTCGGGTTCTAGGCCTAGCGCTCGAAAGCCTCTGCGTTCCAACCAGCCCTATCATTTCCTCAGCCCCTTATCATCCTCATCCTTTGTTCAACCCAGTGCCTTGCATGTTCAGTAATGTCAGTTTCCACCCCTAGTCCTTCCTGTCATAATCTCCCCACTTCCTCCCCTTTCCCCCACAGCCTCCTCACCCCTCGGCCCCACCCTCTGGTTATCCTCCGTCCGTGCTGCCTGTTTTCTTTCTGCCCGGCCGACTTTCCTGGGGCTCTCTTGGCCTTTGACTTTTAGAGGAACCGTCTTTGACTCGTCTGGATATTTAATGGCCTTTCCTCCATCCCATATGTGGCTAGAGAGAGAAAGGGGCTTTGTATCAGAGCCCCTTGTATTATGGGTTTTCCCTCTCGTGAAGATAGGCACTTCTCCCTTGCAGCATTTTAATTGTTAGTCCCTACCCTGTTGGCTGGACGCCCCCTGTATTCCGTCTGAGTTAGAGCCCATAACTGATACTGCTTTTGTGGTGTTGTAGATTGGCACCGCAGCGAGGGGACAGTGATGGTGGAAGCCCAAGGGGCACTAATGCAGAAACTCCCTCTGGTGATGATTTCAGGTAAAAACAGCTTGAGCATAACTCATGCCTGAGCTTTTAGCTTTGGTGCTTTGGCCTGTAGATGTCAGTGGGTATCCTTTCTTCACTCAGCTATCCCAGAGTCGAGCCATCGAGCCCACCTATTTCCTAGGAACTTCATCTTGATGTCTTCATTAGCTCATTCATTCAAGGCCAGGATAGATTCAAATACTGATAATGCCCTGGGTAATTAGGCAGAGACAGTTCTAAGTTTTTATGTTTTTTTAAAGATTTTATTTTTAGAGCAAGGGGAAGGGAAGGAGAAGGAGAAGCAGGGAAACATCATTGTGTGGTTGCTTCTCAGGTGCCCTCCACTGGGGACCTGGTCCACAACCCAGGCATGTGCCCTGACTGGGAATCAAACTGGGTACCTTTGGTTCGCAGGCCGGCACTCAGTCCACTGAGCTACACCAGCCAGGGCTGGCACAGGGTAGACATTTAATACATGTTTATTAAGTGAATGAATGAACCTTAACACTTGATGCAAAGTAGAGGTACTTACTGATAAATATAAGACTGAAATTATATGGTGCCAGGGACCTGCTTCAGAATAAATCTGGAAGGTGGAAGGATACAGACCAACATGGGGTACAGATGAAATGACTGAATGACTGAAGGAATGTGGACAGACAATTCATTCACATCCAAAATGTGAGATTGGCTATGAACTAACAATTGTTAAAACTGGGTGGTGAGTATATGCAAGTTCATTATACTATTCTCTCTGTTTGTATGTTTGAAATTATCCACAACATAAAACAAAAGGCCTTGAGAAGTATTGGGTTCATATTCTCTGTTGTGAAGTTTGGTGATAGAAGACCTTTTCTTCTTGCATTTTCAAATTATAAGCTGTTTATATTCTAATCTAAACCAAACTAAAATTTTTACTTCTAGTTCATCAACAGTTGCTAAGCTAGAGTGTTTATGCATGGGTAAGAGGTAGATGGAGGATAGAGGAAAAAAGAGGAGGTGTAAAATAGTGACCTAGGAAAGTAGGAGAGTGAGTGAACCAGGAAATGTAATTATAACTGGGCCCACTTGAGGCTAATGATCATGAATTTAAAATGAGATTAGACACTGAATGTTTTTGTCCAACCAGATTCACTGCATAGATGCACGTGCAGAGTAGATAGAGCTCTGGACTCATTAGGGCTGAAGTTTTGCTAAGCAAGTATAGTGAGGTGAATATAACAAAGGGTTGAACGAGAATGTGTGCCGGGCCCTGGCTGGTAAGGCTCAGTTGGCTGGGCATCTTCCCACAAGCTGAAAGGTAGTGGGTTCAATTCCCAGTCAGGGCACATGCCTAGTTGTGGGTTCGATCCCTGGTCTGGGTACTTACAGAAGGCAGCCAATCAGTGTTTCTCTATCTCATTGATGTTTTCCTCTTTTTCTCCCGCCCTTCCCCTAAAAAAGAGAGAGAGAGAGAATGTGTGCAGGGATCTGATTATAATGACTGACCGCGGAATGTAAGCTGGGGAAGGAGGAAAGAACTGAGATGGGAAACTTGAGAGATGATGAAAAAATGGTAAGGCCAGTGGATTGGGGGTCCCTATGGAGTCATAAGAGTAGAGGGAATGAGCTGGAAGGGTAGTATAATTTTACACCGTTTGATGAGATAGCTCATACTTGGTGACATGCACTCCTAGAAGCCTCACCAATGGGAGTAAGATAGAAGGTTTTTTTCCAAGTCCTTAAAAGGACTCTGGCTTTCAGTAATAACCTGTCTGACTTACGGGGTGTGAGTGCAGGAGTCCACTGGTAAGGAGTGTGTGCCTTTCATTTTTAAAGCCTCTCCTTGGTTGATACTAATCTACCATTGGAAGTGGAGCCAGAGTTACGCAGTTTCATTGCTAAGCGTCTTTCTAAGGGAGCAGTCTTTGAAGGACTGGGTAATGTTGCATCTGTGGAGCTGAGGTAAGTGTAAAATGTGCTGTGTCCTGAGTTTTTATTTCTGAGCTAAATATGAGAAGTGATGAGAAACTCCAAAAGATCAGCACCCACTAGACCTACAAAATTCATCTTTGTTTACTGCCGCCCCGAGCACTGGGCCCTACACATCAACATTTGTGGAGTGGAATTCATGGAATGCCAGAGACTTTGCCTCCTAAGTATGCTTATTTAGTCTTGTACTTCAAAGTAAAGAATTATTTACCAAAACTAAAGTCATATACTGCATAGTTTGTAGAGTGCTTTCACAAAGTTTGATGCCATTTCCCTTCTGAAGGGGTGACAGAGCGGATACGCACACATTTTCAGATGAGGAAATAAACTCAGAGAAGTTCAGGTCACAAGGCTGTTCACATCCAATGGGCGTCCTCAGTTGCATTCAGCCGTCTTCCCATCACACCCCTTGATTGTAGTTCATTCAGGCCATGATATTGGCATCAACTCCCCTCATGAGCACAAGGCCACAGGTCAAAGATAAGGCCACAGGATAAGCCTGTCACCCCTGCCTGGAGCTTCAGTGATTCGTGAAGTTTAGGGGAGGGAGATAACACGTTTTTATATTCATGTAAACATAAATGTAGTTATGAGCAAGAGTGAAATTTGCATGAATTTTTCATACAGAACAGGTGAGCCCCAAGAAATTTAGCTTAAGCCCATCAGGGTATACATTCATTTTCCTCTGCTGTTACAAGTAAACCAAGGAGAAGTCTGGAAAGTTCTGACCTAGTTAGCAACATAGTATTGCCAGATGAAGGGGGTTCAGGGGAGCCCACAAAATTAGATGCATGAGTTATTGGGCTAATACATTGTACCTTTTCTTTTCCAGAGTTCCAGGTTACCGGGTTGGTTGTTACTACTGCCTTTTCCAACAAGAAAAAGTGCTTCCTGAAACAGCAACAGTGGACTCTGAACAGAACCCTTCTGAGTACGTGGTCTGTTTTTTAGGAGGGTCTGAAAAAGGACTTGAGCTATATCCTTTTTTTGGTCTTTGAGGAGATCAGGAAGGAAATTATGGGGAGGCAAGTGGAAGGTTATTACTACCCAACTCCAAGAAGCTTTCCTACCCCTGTGTGTTTACTTGAATTTCACACCGTCCTACGACCAGCTTGTCTTGGCTTGTTTTAATTACAGTTTGTGTTATTTGCAAGATTTTCTATTTCTTGTTGAGAGCTAAAACACTGTCTTGACTCATCCTTTATTCCTTAAGAGCACACTTTCAGGCTTGAATTGGACAAATACATCCAAGAGCTGAAAAACAGCATGAGCAGTGAGGTAAGATGATTGATTTGTTAGTTTTTTGAGACTGTAATGGTTAACTGCTATAACTGCTGTACTTGTCAGATCACACAGGTAGGAACCGTAACCCCTAAAGTCTAAAAACGTGCTACTTTGAGGGCTAGTTGAAAGGTTCTTAGTAAGGGAAGTAGGGAACGTAGACCTGCAAGTGCTCTAGATTTACAAGACGGCTTCTGATGTTTCGTATCTGTGAGACGTTCAACCAGTTAAAGTCAGTGTTGTATGGTAGGTAGCATGCCCAGTGAGGAAGAGGATGCTCTGCTCCTGCCTTCTAGGCACATAAGGTTTATGTTATGGTCAGAACTGATGGTCCACCAAACCTCTGGCACTGAGACATGCTATGCAGTGGTATGAGTGTCCTTGAACTCCACATTAGAGATTTTTAGAGATACTCCACTTCTCACTCATTGACCTTTCATGTGTTTGGTGTACACATATCCATTAACTTATCCATACCTTTCTAAAACTATACATTCAGCTTGTAGCAGTTTTTAAAGTCATAACTCTTACAAACGTACTACCCATTAATAACTCATGCACTTACAAGATCCTGCAGGAAAGCCCAGGAGCGAGCCAGGGAACCGAGTCAAGGGGGATCTGCTCTCCCAGACTGGAGCTATTCCACCGAGTCCCCAGAGAGCGGCAGAGTGGGGAAGCCAGGGGTGCTCGTGGCAGCATGGGCGACAACTGGAATGGGCTTGACTGTTTGGATGAGTTAACTTGTATCCTTCCCTATTCACATTTTGGATGTGAATGAACTGTCTGCCCACATTCCTTCAGTCATTCAGCCACTGCAGGTGCTGGGGAGAGAGGATCACCAGGAGTGTCCCCACTGAGCAGTGTCCCCAGTGCACTGCAGAGACATGGGCATGTAGTGTGCTCCTCCCCGTGAGGAAAGAGCGCAGATCCCTATTCTGGCTTTCGTTTTATACAGCGCGTTTCTTAGTTTTATATCACAATCCCTTCTTTATTTTTTGAGGTGAGGATATTTGTGTACAGAGGTATCTGTCCAGCTCTTTTCGCTGTGGGGTATCATGAGAAAAATGTTAAGTCCACTAAGGTGAAGGCTTACATTGAAGGAATGACATTCTCTCATGATCTAGGAGAAGGGCCTGGAGAATCACATAAAGTCCTACCTGAGCAACTGGTTTGAGGATGTTGTGTGCCCAATCCAGAGGGTGGTTCTTCTCTTCCAGGAGAAGCTTACCTTTTTGCTACATGCTGTAAGTACTGCCCAAACAAAAAGCAGTTCTTTAATTGAGAATCACTTGAGCAAAGTTTGGTTTAGTTAAACACTTATTTGTATTCTTTAACATTACTTTTCCCTACTAAAGGAAAAGTAGGGATTCATTCAAACTATGCTTGCAAATACTCCATTTACTCAGATATAGAAAGTTACCCTCCTACAGGGGGAATTGCAAGTAGCGAGTCTTCCTAAAAGAGTAAAACATTTTAAAATAATTACTTTTAACACTGGCTGGTGTGGCTTAGTGGATTGAGTGCCCGCCTGCAAACGGAAAGGTTACCAGTTCGATTCCCAGTCAAGGCACATGTCTAGGTTGCAGGCCAGGTCCCCAGCTGGGGTCGTGCAAGAGGCAACAATTGATGTATTTCTTGCACATCAATGTTTCTTTCCCTCTCTTTCTCCTTCCCTCCCCCTCTAAAAATAAAATAAAATCTTTTTTAAAAGATTTTATTTATTTTTATTTTTAGACAGAGGGGAAAGGAGGGAGAAAGAGAGACAGAAACATCAATGTGTGGCTGCCTCTCATGTGGCCCCCACTGGGGACCTGGCCCGCAACCCAGGCATGTGCCTTGATGGGGAATTGAACCGGGGACCCTTTGGTTAGCAGCCCGCGCTCGATCCACTGAGCTATACCAGCCAGGGCAAAATAAAATCTTTAAATAAGATAAAATACTACTTTTTGAAATGATCTGGGAGAGGTATAATTTCCAAAATAATTTGAGGGAAAAAATCTAAAGTGTTTTAACAATATAAAAATGTCGAGGTAAAAAAAATTAAAGTTTGCTAAAATATCCAGATCTCAGGGAAGGCTTGAATAAATGGCCAGGTTTTTCATTAAAACTTGCTGTGGGAGATGCAGCTGAGACTAGACGGTCCCATGAGACGAGGTGGGAAACCCGAGGTTCAGACTGTTCTCCAGCAGCAGCTAGCAAGGCCCTGGGGAGTTCCTGAGTGGTCTGGGGGAAGGTGATGACTAGTTACAAGTAGCTGCTCAGTGCTCAGCAGGGAAACCTGGAACACGTGTATCAATTGGCCTTTATTTTTCTCTCCTAGGCTCTGAGTTATACTCCTGTTGAGGTTAGAGAATCAGATGAAAAAACAAAGAGAGACATTAACAGGTAAAGAATCGTTCTGCAAAGAGAGAAACTTTTATGCAGCAAGCCTGACATTTATGTTTAAAACTCCCTAGTGCAGGATGAATTTGCTTTCTCCCTCTCATCCTGCAATATACTGTTTGTGGAAAAGGACTGTGTGTGTGGCAGGTTTCTGAGTGTGGCCAGTCTTCAAGGCCTTATTCACGAAGGCACCATGACGTCTCTGTGCATGGCCATGACGGAGGAGCAGCGTGAGTCAGTGGTCATCGACTGCAGTGGCTCCGAGCCTCAGTTCTACAATGCAGGTGAGTCACAGCCTCTGAAGCAGCCGTCCTGCGGCTCTTGGGAGTCTGTCTTCGTTTTTGTATTCTGAACAAATGGTATAAACTTATCCTTCCGGCCCCAGACTCACTGCAAACGATAGCGGTTCTAAAAACATGAAAAATCACATCATGCCTAGCAATTCCACTCCGAAGTATATAGAAGAACTCTTGTATATTTATGTAAGGAGACAAATACAGAAGTGCTCATAAAGGCCTTGTTTGGAATAGCAAAGAATTGGAAGCAACTTAAGCGCTCCCATTAACTGGAAAATATTCTCATAAACTGCTGTATTCCTGCAGTGAAATACAATATATGTAGTGAAAATGTATGAACTAGAGCTACATGTCTCCATATGGCTCACAAACATACTAGTGAAACAGCCATTAAAGAAAACTACATAGTTTTGACGTATGCAAAGTAATACTGTGGAGGGCTTAGAGATAAGAAGGTATGTGGCAAGAGTTTAAAGAAATACGTGGGAGTGATCATCTTTTCTGATGGGAAAGGAGGGGAAGGCAGTTGGGAAGCAGCACGTGGGGCTTCAGCCGTTTTGGTATTTTCAGCCAGGTGGTGAGCACACTACTTTCTTGGACCGCTGCACAAGTCTTAAATAATTCATTGTAAGTGTGTATTTGTACACAAGTACTAAATCCCTATGTTGTACACTTGAAATTAATGTCATGTAATGTGTCAATTATACCTCAGTTTAAAATGAATAGAAAAAGATGTCTGTGCTATATAGGATTTCATTTTTATTTAATATTTCTGAAATATTTTATAGGAAGCAACCGATTTTGTGAGGATTGGATGCAGGCTTTTTTGAATGGTTCTGAAGGTGGTAATCCTTTTCTTTTTCGACAAGTACTGGAGAACTTTAAACTAAAGGTAATTAATTGTCTGTGCACCAAACACCACATACAACTTTTGTCTGAATTTTAATTAGTATCAGTGACAGAATAACAAATCTGCTTTATAGCTGTGTTGATTGTTTAAACAGGACGTTCTCAAAACTAGACCCCTCAGGAGGCATTTACTCTATGCTTTTTGGTGGCTTCTGCAGACATGTCATTGCATTTCCAGTTAGCTGGATTGGCTGCCTGCTTCTGTCTCAGGGATCTCGACCTTGTGATTTGTGGCATATCTCAGTTGGAAAGCACGCACCAAAAAGTGGGTTAGAGCCTGAGAGCTCGAATTGCTAGTGGGGAGGAGTGTTGTCACCTTCTTTAGGAGATTTTTAAAGTTTTTACTTTATATGAGATTTTCTTCTTCCAAGGGCCCAACATATGAATGATGAAAATGAGGGAAATATTAAAAATAAAAAGCAAACATCTCAGCAACATATGTATTGAGCTGGATAGGAAATATTTTTTCAGGTTCCATTATCATCTCACCAAACACATATCTAACTGGGTAATTTTTTTCTAGGCCATACAAGATACAAATAACTTGAAGAGATTTATCCGACAGGCGGAAATGAACCATTACGCTTTGTTTAAATGTTACATGTTCCTAAAGAACTGTGGGAGCGGGGATGTCCTTCTGAAGATCGTTAAAGTAGAGCACGAGGAGATGCCCGAAGCCAAAAATGTGGTGACTGTCCTCGAAGAATTTATGGAAGAAGCTCCTGCCCAAAGTTTCTGATCGTACTTTGGGAGAACTGTATTGTGAAGTTGTAGATTCCAGGGCTGGTGTTTGACATTACCATGGTTATAAGTTGTCATAGGATTGCTATTTAAGATGATTTGAAATACATCCTAGAGTTTTTCATTTTGTACTTTTAAAATTTAACTGAATTAGGCATATGAAAATCTGAGGACTATCTCGAGTCCAGGCAGATATATATTAAGAGTTGCGGAATTTTAGAACATGGCTGCTCCCATAAATTCTAGACTTCAGGGAGCTGTTGCTTAAACAACTACAGAGGCGATTTAGTGGCTTCTCTCAGGAGTTTGCTGCAGCATTTGGTGACCTTTGCTCTCAGAAAAGTCCTGATACTTCTTTCTCAAAGTGTACTCCTAGTCCAAGGACAGCTCAGCACCACACCGCCATCTCAGAGACAGACCTGTGCATCCTGTGAGTGCTCAATAGACTGATAAGGGCATGGGTGACGAGCCAGCTTCTAAGTCGATGTGTACATAAATCATGAGTGTTTAAGAAAACAGATGAGCTTTACAGCTACATGCACCAGCTTTAGGATAAAACATTCTCTCTGATGGAGAGCCACTGGAGAGGTGGCCCCCATCACTTCTCGTCTCTTCCTTTGTTCACAAGTATTAGCTAAGAGCCTGTGTTTTCTTTTACATGAAAATGGTGGAGTTTTTAAAGTGTTGAAAAGGAAAAAACAAAGTACATGCATTTTACAAGCAAATAATAACAGAACACAATCACATTGTTCCTATCAGAGTCACTCATTGCTCTTAGTGTTTTGTACTTGGTTTACAAGCCTCATATTGTGACGCTCTGAACCAGCTGGAAGTGCCCTCAGCTTGAGGCGTTTCAGACTCCTATGGGAGACAGTGTAGCCACACACAGGACTGCCGTCTGTGCTGCACGGCCTTTAATAAATCCATTTGATAATGATTCTTGTTTAGAAGATCAGAAGTCTTCTGTTCTCTCTGCCCTCAGGATGCTTGGAGGAACAGGGGTTCATAAAAATCCTCTCCTAAACTCATAAATTCACATTAAGTGCTGAGTTTTCACTTTCATAATGACTGGCAGTGGCCTGCTTTGTCTTCTCCAGAAGTCAGGGGCCATGACTCACCAAGCCATTTCTTTTCTTTTAATGAGAAATACAATTCAGGGTCTTCATGAAGGCTTTCATATGGTTTTAAACTTTAATAACTTGGATTGTAGGCAGTGCTGAAAAAAGATCCAAGTGGCATTAAATTCAAAATGACTGTGGGATGTAAGCAATTTTATGGCACTTCTCTTGAATCCAACTTTTTCTAATGTACTGGTTGCCCACTTGGAAATTAATTTTTTAAATAACACTAAGAGATCAACATTTTGAGTCTGGAAAACATTTTTCATTTTCAAATCCACAAGTCATTCAAGAGTTCATGTTGTAAATGGCATTTAAAAGCAAATGTATTGCCTGCTTTGAGTCATTTATTAATATAGTCAAGGTATAATGATCTATTCTTTATGCGTACTTTCATATATATTGTGCAATGTAAGCACACTACATACACAATTGTGTTCAAAACAGTCTTATTTTAAAAGTCTGTGACAAACTGTATATCACTACTGTAGACAAGGAAAACGGTGACAGGGAATCAGATGTCCTGCTGGCCACGAGATGTTCAAAGAGCTTGTGACCAGAAACCGGTACTGTATTCGAATCTTAATAAGCTAATGTATTAACTTTTAGTTTTAGGAAGGGTTTGCTCAATGTGGAATACATGTAGGTGTGTGCTGCACACATAGGAAATGTATGTCATGTATCAAAAATGGTTTCAGTTTATCTGTAATCACATTTGTAATAATAATAATAAAAACAGCTTTTCACCAACACAGTCATTTTTATTTAATGAGCTCAGTCTCAGGTCTGACATTTTATTAATTCACACGTTTATGAGGAAATTATAATTGTTATGCTAAGGAATTTGTTGAAGAAAATCAAATCACCTGCCGGAATACATCTTTCTGCATCTACAAGAGGCCTCGGGCAGGGTGTAGGAGCCATTTCCACCACAATGTTTTATTCACTGTCCTGTCGAAGTACACCTATAGAACTCAGTGACCCAGGTCACTTCCTTTTACTCCCATTCATTAGTAACCAGGACAGAAGGCCCGTCCTTTGCCAGAGGATCCCTTGTACCAGGTGCCAGAAAAGTCTGCGGGCTTCTTGGAAGTGCAGTTCAGTTACCAGGACTAGGACTTCCCTAACCGTGTGCCTGCTCAGTCGTGGACACCCTGCTGGCTTCCGCCGTTGCATATGCAGGTGTACAGAGGCCGCCCCAGCCCTGTAACTGCTCAACATCCTAAATGACGTACACACTAAATCTCTTGGAGTTGGCGTACATGCTAGATTCTGGAGATCGGGGGTGGGGAGGGGTGATAGGGAGCAGTCATGAGTTGACAGCGGTGGGTTTTCTTGTAAACTACTAAGAGAGCAAAGGGGAGCTTCTATTAGGCGAGGTTCCCAGGTTCATTACTGTCCCTGGATGGCCCCACTGCAGGGAGCCTGGGTCTTGACACAAGCGCCCTGACACTTCTACAGACTCCGTGTCCTTGAAGTCCTGTATGAACACCTGGGGGCTGACAGCATGAATTCTGGGACAAGGCATTTTGAGGTATGAATTCAGCCATGCCGTATGCCACCAGGAAGGAACTAAATTTCCCTGAGTCTCCCTCATGTGTAAGTATGGAGACATTTCTATCCACTTCACACCAAGTAGCTGTGCAATGAAGAGAAATAATTTACTGGAAATGTTTCATCCAGGGCCTAGCACATACTCAGTAGATTGTGTTCATATTATTGATAAATGTCTTACTAAGTTATTGGAAGAATGAGAATCTGGTAGAAGGGAGGGACCAGAAAAACGATAAAAGGCCAAAGACAAAGCTAACCAAACAGCTTTTGTCTGTCCAGGGAGCTTGCTTTTAAATGCCTGGTACAGGCCCCGGAACTGACCCGTGTGCTCACACGGGGGCCCGACTTCCCTTACGGAGGCATCCATTCACACTCCAAACGGAAGCGGATTCTTTGACGTTAGCCTGATCTGTAATGCTAAATGATTTCAGCATTTCGAAATATTCTAAAATGACAGGAAACTGATATGAAAGAACATTAGGGAACATTACGAACATTCAACATGGGAAACAACTCCCATGCTGAATTTAACAGCGTAGCTGAATCCTCAAATGAAATTTAACGGTTAGGAACAGCAAAACTACACACACTGCCATTAGCTTAGCAAAACTGGTGGAAATAATTCACTTGCTCAGGGCGTGTCTGTTAGGAAGGAAAGGTAGTAAACTACGGCGGGGGGGGGGGAGACAGATCTCACTCCTTGTGTTGACTCTGCAGTCGTGAGCCTGGTCCCAGAAGATTGCCAGGCGCTCTGAACATTGTAAGCGGAACCATGGTAGTGCAAGAGCTGGGGAGCCTTTGAAATTCTGTGTGTATCGCTTCCATGGGAAAGGAAGCCTCTGTAGCAATTTTGCTAGCTGAGAAAGAAAGCCTTTATAACTGTATATTAATCCCAAGGTCTGGAAGGGGGAATAGGAGAGGAACCCAGAAGCTAAAGTATACGAGGTTGGTCCAGAAAGTACCCAGCCATGTAATATGAAAAATAGGGATATTTATTAAAGAGGATACAAGATACAAGAAACTTTGTACATAGGACAATGATGCCTCAGTCCCCTTCAAAGTAGGCACCTTGAGACTTTACACAATTCTCCCAGCATCATTAGCAACTGCAGCACAATGTTCCTTCTGCTCTGGTAGCAGACACCATGGAACAAATTTTGCCACGACATGTTTCATGCCAGGCATCAGAATCTCGGACACAGTAATTTTTTGGAATCCCCAGATCAGCCTCTAGTTCTCACACTGTCAAGCACTGATCTTTGTTGATTGCAGCCTGTACATGTTCAACATTCTTGGGTATTCTGTTTGTTGCAGGCCTGCCAGAACATGGACCACTTCCAACAGATTCTCGACCATCTTTGAAGCGTTTGTGCCACACTCGTATTACCACTGCACTCATTGCATCCTCCCTAAAAGCCTTTTGAGTCATCCAAATAGCTTCCACAGAGGAATGTTCAAGGTTAACGCAAAATTTGATGCAGGTTTGCTGCTCTACTCACTCATTTTGAATGCGACAGCCACACAGTACATGTGCTCACTCAACAGTGTCTACTGCCTTCCACTGACTGGTACGGTCAAGTCATCATTGTTCATGCGTGCACGTTCCAGTCCACTCTCCTTGGCTGCCAGGTTACATCGATGTCACGCAAACCATTCTTGTTCTATTAACAATGGCTGGACTTTTTCTGCACGGACCTCATATAACTTCTAGAATTCCAATAGTCAGGGCACTCAGATTAGCTGGGTGCCTACTTGTAGCCTTGGCTCAAGTGTACAGAACAGACTTACTAACAACTTTATTTCCTCTATACGTGGGGGATTCAGACTAGATGGATGGCTGCCTGTAGTTTCACACTCAAGTGTATTTCAGAAATAAACTTGCTATCTCATTCCATCATTCTCTTTCGCCTGAATTCTTCTCTTGTGAACAGAGGAGGGGAATCCCCCTGACTCAGGTCTGCCTGGTAACACAATCCGTTCAAAGCCCATTTGATTGTTAAACTTACCAAGCACCAGACTTTAACGTTAATGCTCCTTTCATTTTCCCCTTTTGTGAACTGCCCATACCCTTTTACTCTAAGAACATTCCTGTCCCTTCCTCAAGAGCAGGGTGTTGGCAGTCCCCAGCAAGACCCAAAGGCTAGGCTACTAGAGAAAGGAAGTGCCTAAGAAATGTCAGAGAAGATTCCTCTAATAAAAGTAGTCAAAATATTAATCTCTCATCAGGATATAATATAAGAGTGGAAGGGGGGCGGGGCACCCACAGACAGCTGGCATAGAGGTTCCTGACCTGAAGCTTTGGGTCAGTTTCCTTATTCACAGCCAGCCCCCCATCCACCCCAGGTGTACATAAAACTACCTATCTGTATTTTTATGGGAAGAGAAATCACAGCTTTCATCAACCACTCAAAAGAGTTCATTCATTTGGGAAAGGTTAGGAACCACCAAGCCAGAAACACCAGCATCAAGAAACAACACCCAATCCGTGTGATACAAACCACAGAGCCACCGCCACTGCGGCCCACCCCTCCCCAACCCCGACCCAGACCGAGATGAAACACAAGCCCTTCAGGTCGCTTTCTGAATCACGGATAGCTTAAAAAAAAATCTTTAATGGAATCTGTGCTCAAATAATGTTACAACAAAAATATACAGAATGTACACAATACAAAAATATTTAGAAACAAACACTGTAGCTCGTGTTTCGTTGTTGCCGTTGTTTTGTTTTCCACTTACTCAAGTCCTTGGTGGGCAGGGGGTCGGAGTTCAGTGTGGGGCACTGGTTTTTAAGGCAGAGGAGTACCGGGGCTTTCCAGCCAGCCCTGGGAGCAACACGAATCCGGGAAAGGGCTTCCGCTGTGCCTGGGGAACCTGCATTATTTGCAAATGAAATTGGACACTGGGGAAAGATCTGGGCTCAGTGAGCGATGATTCTCCTAATCCTCTGGGCAAGAGTAGTTCTCCTGGAAATTGAGAGTCCTATTAGCCGGCAAATGCACCTCATTAGGGAGCTTTTCCTAATTAAAAAAAAGAATGATTAATGGTGTCATTAAAGCGAAATTTCTCCTTTGAAGGTTTGTTTTCCTTTCCCCAGTTTCTGTGATTCCTCTTCCAGGGAGTGAGTCTGTGGCTGCTGTTTGGGGAAGCCCCAGATTTCAAATTCTGTGTTGTGCAGGTGGACATCCATCCTCACGCCACAGCCTGAAGAGATGCTACCCTCAGCCTTTTTGGCACACGGGCCAGGTGGCCAACAGGGGACCAGAGAGGAGAGGTGACAGGGATATGTTGCTGGCAGGGTGCTGGGAGCCAGGGAGCGAAGGGACTGGCTAAGGAGAAAGCCCGAGACCCAAAAGTAAACCTTTCTTACCAGACCACCGGCTCTGGCTCTGGGTTAGACCCGGGTGGCGTGCGGCGACTGTTACCACTGCTGGGTGGCCCTGCTTAGAAGTGATGGCTGGCAGTGGCGGCGGAGATGGCAGTTAAGCAGACCAAAGGACTTCTGAGGTGCCTCTGGGCCCTCAGCTGTTGGAGCAGCTGCCGCTCAGCTGGGTTGGGCCCACCCCGTAGATGAGGCTCTCGGCTGCTCAGAGGACAGACAACAGGATGGCAGACGGGATTTCTAGCTCAGGCACTTCACACCCCCTACCTAAGCCCTAAGAGAACTGCAAGTTTCTGAGGGCTTTCTAGAATCGTCTAGCTCATAGTCACTTCAGCCCTGAGAGAAGGGGAAGGCCCCTCTCCAGGCCACAGCAGACAAAGGCAGGGGAGAGTGGCTCTCTGCTCCCTCCATCTGCAACCCAGAAGCCCTGGTGCCCCGGTACGGGGAGAGGATCTAGAGGGGAAGCCCTGCTTCCCAGGGGCGGTACTTGCCCCTGCCCCGCCAGGAAGGGACAGCACCTCTCAGGTTTAGCAGTACCTGTGGACCCCCTCCCAGGCCCCCTTCTCTACCCTCATGCCAGTCTTCTCAGCCCCCAGTTCCAGCTCGGCGTCTCCTTTCCCAAGAAGCTGACTCTTCCAGCTATGCCTTCCTCTCAGGAGGGCAGAGAGTGGCTGGCAGGGCCCAGACAAGATGCCTCAGGGCAGCGCAGCTCAGCCACGCACCTGGGCCCTCGCCCCCCAGGTGGGCAGTGCTCGGCACAGAATCGGCACAAAGGCGGCATGACCTTGTGAGCCATGTGCGGGGACCAGGACAGTCTATTTAGTGGTGGGCGAAGATGGGGAAGGGCTCGGCTGCCTGTGGGTGTCCAGCGTGGGAAGACCTTGACCATTTATGTGATCCCCGGGGACAGGAAGCCACGGTGGCCCAAGACCACCAAATGCCTGGCCTGGCCCAGCTGACTTCGAACCTCGATACACGTATGGCTCCGAAGGGCAAGCGGCTGGCAGAAGACCGTTCTGACACTCCTGTGCCCTGTTCCTGCAGGGACTCAGCCTTGGGTTCTTCCTCCCTCTGGGCTGTCAGTCCTTGGGAGTCCCAAGAGCAGTACAATGGGCATCACATTTTGTCCAAGGCCACCCTGCCCACCCTGTCCACCCTGCCCTCGGGCCTGCACCAGCTCCTGCTAGCAGGTCAGCCCCTTGTGAAGCGGGGTTGGGGATGGACTCCATCATCCCCAGTTCCCTCCCAGCTCGCAGACTCTGAGTCTCCGGGCTGCCCTCAGCTCTGACTCTCACCCACGCACCCAAGGGCTCTTCTCTAGAAGCAGTTTTCCACCTAAATCAGAACTCCTTTTGCTGCGACCTCCTGACCTCTGAACTCAAAAGGACACCCGGCCTCAGTATTCCTGTCCCAGCCTCTCTGGCACCTCCAAAGCACCTTCCCTTCTAAGAGAAACAGAAAAAGAAGGCCACTCCAGAGGGAACCACAGCGGAAGCTGGCAAAGGCAAGGAAAACCTCAGCATCCTGGGGGCCCTGGAAGCGCACCAGGCCACCCGCCCCCACAGTCCGTGAGTCTCAGGGAGAGGCCTAGAAGGGACGGGGCCGTGGGAAGGGGGTAGTGCTGCTAAAAGCAAGGAGCCACATATGCCTCCAAGCCCCTTCCTTCCTCTCAGACCCCTCCACATGCGCCCCCTGCTCCTCGAGCCTTCCTCTGCTGTCTCCAGCTCCCCCCACATTGTCCTCCCCATCACCCCTGCTTCTTCACCCACCAAACCACGTGCACACACATCAGAACGCTGTCTTACAGCCAAAGGACGGGCACAACGGGAGGGGAGGAAAGGACTCTACCAACAGTGCTGGGCATGGGACATGGGGGCGCAGGAGTGAGACGTCGGCATCCTGGGGGAGAGGGAGGGAGAAGTCAGGAGCAGGGCCTTCTCCAAGGTGGAGCTTAGGATGAACTCCCTCTTGCTGGGGTTCATTTGCTGGGTACCCTGGGTATTCCAGGGTAAGGGTAGTACCTGGACTTACAGAATCTCCTTCTTCTGCCCACCCAGGCACTAGAGGCCATGCCCCAGTGCCCACTGACAGGCACTAGAGACAGCACTCTGGGCTCCCCTGGGACAAAGCCAATAGGGCCTCTTCCACTCCAGAGCTCCTGAGCCAACAACTGCAGAGGGAACATCTCCTGGCCTGCCATCACCTCGGGCTGGACAGGGCCTGCCTGGCTACCATCCCCTTAGGCCTTCCTTACACTCTTACGGTCTCTCGGGGTGGAGGATGGGGCTGCCACCCAATCTGTGACAAGGGAGGGGGCCCCTGAACACATGGGACAAGCCCAGCTAGAGAGAACGGCCACCCCCCCCCCCCAGGCCTTTGCTGGCCTGCTGTCTTCAGAAGAGTATAGAAAAACAACAGTAGCCATGTCCAACTCCTCCAGCAGGTGGCCTTCAGAAAAAAGCCTCCACTGTCTGTCCAAGTTGGAACACAAAGATGACCGTGGCCCAGCGCCTCTCGCCTCTCCTCCCCGGCCTCACTGAGCTGGTGATGAGAAGAAAGAATACAGATGCTCCTTTCTGATGCTGCTCCGCCCTTTCCTCCTGGCCCTTGGTCCTCCAGCCCTTCAGGGGGGCGGCGGCAGCTTTAAGTCCAGCAGGCTGTAGGCAAAGATATTCCAGAAGACAGCAAACAGCACAAATATGCTGTACATGGCCACGAAAATCCACCACAGTGACTGGTCCTGCAGCCTCTGCTCATAGTTCCTCAGGACCACCACGCCCAGGGTGATGCCCACGGCCACGCCACCCAAGTGTGCCACGAAGCTCGGGTGCGGGCACGGCGGATAGGCCGACGGGTGGAACCGGAGCCACACGGCCCGCCCGAACTCCATGCTCACTGCAAGAGGAGGAAAGATAGAGAAGTCACAGGAGGGGCCACGGGGAAGGGGCTGAGGGAGAGGCCTTACACGCCATCCAGCCATCCAGCCATCCACCAGACACCCACCCTCCCATTAACCCATTCACTACAGAACAAGCCCTGCTGGTTCTGTGCGCTGCAGATGTAGGAGTGAAGACAGACACACCTCTGTTCTCCCAGAGCTTATACTGAAGCATCTGGCAATCAACCAGCACACAAATACATACATGAGGTCACCGCAGTATGAGAAATTCCCTGGGAAACAAAAACTGGTGACTTAAAGTCAATGCTGGGTGTCAGGCAGGGGATTCTCCACTTTGGGAAATCAGGCAAGGTTTCCCTAAAGAGGTGACATTTGAGCTGAGATGTGAGTGTCAAGAGAAGACCCTAGGAAGAGCGCTTCAGGCAGAGGGGATGGACCGCACAGAAGCCCGAAGGCTCTCGCGTCCTCGCTGTCACGTGTCCCGAAGGCTGTCTCCCCACCTTTATAAAGTCCCAGCTTCTGTGCGCCAGGATCCGCTGCTGCAAAATGAAGAACAACTCGATGTGCTAGCACTTTACGGTGTATGAAGTGTTTTCACGTATTATCTCAAAACCCTTAGGGAACCCTCAGAGCCAGTGCTTCTATGGTTGGACGGAGGGGATGGAGGGGGAGAGGGACAGAGGAGGAATGGAAGTAATCGGTCCCGACGAAGCACTGGACTCTCTCTTTACAGACTCTAAAATGCCCCCCTCACTCTCCAGTCCGGCCTTCCTGCAGAAACTTCTTATACTGGCCAATCCAATGGGGATGAACTGTCTTGAAAGACAAGTGCCAGGAAACTGCCATTTCGTTACCTACTTATCTGAGGACACCAAGGGCAGGTACTCTTACCCCCATTTTACAGATGAGGAAACCAAGGCAAATCTGACAGACTGAAACAACGCCCTGTAAGGGGACTTTTGTCCTTGCTCAGTTACCATTTATTTAACCAGTGCAACTCTCTCCACTCTAACCACTACAGGGGTGCCAGCACCTCCAGGGGATTGCCTGCCTTTCTGGCAGGGGCCCTGCAACTCCAAGGATGGCCGATAGATGGCGGAAAAGGAGCAGCCAAGGACAGACGCTGTGTCCTGCCCCCCACTCCTCCCCAGGCCCTGGGTTCCACAAGGGGGATGTGAGGGACTTCCAAAACAGCACCTTAGTTTTTATGATGCTTAGAGGTTTTTTTTTAAGTTTATTGATTTTAAAGAGAGAGAAAAGGGGGGAGAAGGGGGAGAGAAAGAGAGTGAAAGAGAAAGAGAGAGACATCGATTTGTTGTTCCACTTATTTATGCATTCACTGATGGATTCTTGTAGGTGCCTTTACTGGGGACCAAACCCACAACCTCGGCATATCAGGACGACGCTCTAACCAACCGAGCAGTGCGGCCAGGGCCTAGAGTTGGTTAGTTTTTTTAAACAGCATGACTAATGCTTCTCTTCCCTTCCTCACAGACACACTCAAGAGTCTGAGCTGATGGGGAATCTATGCTCACCCCTCCCCTCCCCCACTCACCCCTTGCTTTTCCCGTCTGTCCCATCACTGCCCTCGCTCGAAGAGCCTATGAGCTTTAAGGCTGAAGTTCCTTTGGAAGTAGAAGTCCTCCAGCAGAAGCAAAGACCAGCGAGTGAGGGTGTGAATGAACCGCCGTGGTGAATGCAATGGAGCCCACACAGCCTCCCCCCGCCCCAGCTTTCTGGCTGTCGTCCTCTTCCCCAAAGAGTAGGTGGCTGTTCCTCCTGTCAGTCAAGGTGCTCCTGCCCAGCCCGGCTACAGTGTGGGGCATTAGAAATGGCACAGGTTGGCTCCAAATTCAGCTCTGTCACATCTAGCTGGGGGTCCCATGGCAAGGAATGTCTCTCTCTGAGCCCTGAGTACCTACCTGAAAATGAAGCCAAATAGCTGTGTCCTCAGCACTGAAGGACAGACCGTGTGTTCCCTTTTCTCCCTTCCTACCTCCCTCACTTCTGTGCAGCCTATTACCTTTTTCTATCTCAGGTGAGCCTCTTGCCCTCTGGTCTGAGCCCCGCACACTCAACTCTTTCTCCACACTGAGCCTGCCTTGTCTCCTAAAACCCAAATCTGGAAGATGGCAGCGGAGGCAGACATGGCTCACTCTTTGCACAACCACATCAAAATTACAACTAAAATATGAAATATCCATCACTTGGAACCATCAAAAATCAACTGGAATGGAAGTCTGACAACTATAGAATTTAAAAAAACACATCCTTCTAGACTGGTAAGGGGCACAGACACAGAACTGGCTGGCCCCACACCCACGTGTAGCAGATAAAATTCGGGAGGGATATCTCAGAAGTGAGGAGTCCTAGCCCCGTACCAGGGCCCCCCAGCCCAGGATTCCAGTGCCAGGAAGATAATTCCACACAACCTCTGGCTGCAAAAACCAACAGGGACTGAGTCAGTGAAAGAAACTTCTGGAGCCCCAAGCAGTTCCTCTAAAAGAACCCACGGACAGACTTACCTACTCAGACTCCCTCCCTCCGAGCTTCGGCTCGAGTGGCAGCTTGGGAGGCACCAGTGTCATGCTGGGAGAGACTGAGGTGACTGGCATCAAGGTGAGCAGAGGCCATTGTCCCTCTTCTGGACTCTCTCCGCAAAAAGCCGTGGAGCTGGTAAGCTGTTGCCATATCTGAAACTCCATCAACCTCGCTAACACTGTTGGACCTGCCTTGGAGATCCCCAGACTCTGTCCCAACAAGCTCACAGGCCCGCCCAAGCTGCTTTTCCTTACTAATGGCTGGTCTTGGCTCCTGCCGCACAGCTTCAGCTTCCTAAATCCTCTCAAACAAGCAACAGCTGGCCTCAGCGAGCTCCGGGCCTGGCACTAGCAGCAGCCAGACTAGATTCACAGCTTGGCTTTGCCTGGTGCTCTCCAAGCCCAGCACAAGTAGCAGCCATCTCACATTGCCATATAGCTCAGGTAGAGCAGCCCTAGGTGAAACACAGGTGGGGGCTGACCTTGGCCTGAACCACTCAGGAAACCCCAGGGCCAGCGCACCCAGTGGACAGCTACAGACCAGGTCAGAGCACTACCACCCTGCCCCGGCACAGCTGATCCTCCATGGAGCGTGGAGGTTGGTGGTAACTGGTCACAGCCAGTCCTCACAGCTGACTAGACTGGGTAAATCCCTCCCACCGATCCACCAATAGCAACCAAGTCTCAACTACAAGAGGAGGGTGTACTCAGCCCACATGAAGGGTGTACCTCAAATACCCAGCTTGGGTGATTGGGGTGGTTGTGCCACCGGACCCAACAGGACACCTACTACACTAGGCCAAGACATGGAGTCAAAGCAGCTCTACCTAATACATAGAAATAAACACAAGGAGGCTGCCAAAACGAGGAGACAAAGAAACATGGCTCAAATGAAAGGATAGATCAAAACTCCAGAAAAAAAGGTGAACAAAATGGAGATAAGCAATCTCTCAGATGCAGAGTTCAAAACACTGGTTATAAGGATGCTCAAGGAACCTAGTGAGGATGTCAGCAGCATAAAAAAGATCCAGTCAGAACCAAAGGATACGCTCATTGAAATGAAGAACAATTTACGGGGAAACAACATTAGAGAGTATGAAGCCGAGAATGAAAACAATGATTGGAACAACGGAAACCAACAAACATCCAATCAGAACATCAAGAAGAAAAAAGAAGCCAAAACATGAAGACAGTATAAGCAGCCTCTGGGACTTCAATAGGTCCAACATTTGCATCATAGGGGTGCCAGAAGGAAAAGAGAAAGAACAAGAGATTGGAAATCTACTTGAAAAAATAGTGAAAGAAAACTTTCTTAATTTGGTGAAGGAAATAGACACGCAAGTCCAGGAAGCAGAGAATCCCAAACAAGATGGATGCAAAAAGGCCCACTCCAAGACACATCACAATTAAAATACCAAAGGCTAAAGATAAAGAGAGAATTTTAAAGGCAGCAAGAGGAAAGCAGATAATTACCTAAAAAGGAGTTACCATAGACTGTCAGCTAATTTCTCAAAAGAATCTTTGCAGGCTAGAAGGGGTTGGCAAGACATATTCAAAGGCATGAAAAGCAGGGACCTACAACCAAGCAGGGACCTACTACCCAGCAAAACTATCATTTAGAATCGAAAGCATATAAAGAGCTTTTCAGACAAGAAAAAACTAAAGGAGCTCATCATCACCAAAACACTATTATATGAAATGTTAAAGGGACTTATTTAAGAAAAAGAAGACCAAAACTATGAACAATAAAATGGCAAAAATACAAATCTATCAACAACTGAATCTAAAAAACAAACTAAGCAAACAAGAATAGCGACAGAATCATGGATACAGAGAGCATTTTGATGGCTGCCAGATGGGAGGGCGTGTGGAGGAATAGGTAAAGAAGTGAGGGGATTAATAAGTACAAAGAGTTAGTTACAGAACAGCCAGGGGGATGTTAAGTTCAGTATAGGAAATGGAGTAGCCAAAGAACTTATACACGTGCCCCATGGACTAAACAATGGTGGGGGGATTGCCTGAGGGAGTGAGGGGTGCTGGCTGGAGGGGAGTCACGGGGAAAACATCAGGACAACTATAAAAGCATAATCAATATATAATTTTAAAAAATAAAATAAAACTAAAATCTGTCAGTAACTTGAGTTTAAAGCCCTCCTGGGCCCTTCTAGTATATTCAGGATCAAGTCAATCTTTCTCTTTGCATTTAAAGCCATTCAGGATCGGACTCCTATTGTCTCTTATCAGAAACACACATGGTCCCAAACCTCATAGGTTGGCTTTGCAACCAACTTGCAGGCCATGACCCTTCACCCATGACCCTTCACCCACTCGTGTCTTTGTTCATGCTGCCCCTTGGCCTGAAATGGCCTCTTCCCTGGTGTCCACATGATGAACACCTGCCGGCCTTGAACACTCAACATGACCTTTGCAGGTAGAACTGACTTCTCCTGACCAGGGCCCCCGCCACAGCCTGTTTGTAAAGGTTCGTGGATTAGTTACGGTTGGCAAACTGCTAAAACTACAAGTTTTAGCAGGCACACACACATGTACGTTCTTCCAGGGGAGGCACAGGACATCCCAAAGGACAGACTCTAGGACCCACAAGGTTAAGAAGTTATTTTTCCTGATCTGGGTGCTGGTCACTGAGCTGGGCACTAACGCTGTGTACGCTTCCCTGTTTGCAATTTAACAGCAATAAAGAGTTTAAAAAGGGTTAAGAAGCAGCAGAGTGGGCCCAACTTCTCCCATCACATTCCACTTTGTTGCACACTACTGACACGGCCCCCCTTTCCTTTTTCTTGACCACAAGCCCCTGAAAGATGGGGGCTATGGCATCTTTATGTCCCCCAGGCCCAGTGCCAGGCCCCCTGCCCGCCAGCCTGCCCCCTCAGGACTTACTACAGATCAAGGCCACAGCCATCCGCAGCAGCTTGAATTGGCACTTCATGCCTGACCAGTTCTAGGAGAAAAGGAGAGTTCCGTTAGTGCCAGGTCAGACCACGCCTCTGCAGAAGTATCTGGCCTAAGAAAACCTGGCATTTAAAAAAGTCATCTCCATTTCGTCCCAAGTGAGGGGGTTGTGGCTTACTCACAGACCACACGAGCACAGCTTTGAGATGCTAGGCAACTGTAAGTTTATCCCTGCCGAAAGCGCCTGAGCTGCATTTGCAGAGGGAGAGGATCTAGGTCCCTGTCTCCTCCGCACGCACAGACGACGCCTGGAGCTGCATTAATCTCCGGGTCCAGGGTTGCAAAGGGGTGCAGGACAGCAACCCAAGGAAAGTTAAAGCAGAACCATCAGCATGATGCAAAAATTCAAAATCCTGCATATGAGGAATGAATGATGAGAAGACTCAGGGGACAAGTTCACTGTTGTCGAGAATCAAGTGAGTCAATGACATGAGGAAGAGGCACATTCAGTGGAACCTGCAAACAAAAGACTCAATGAATGAAAACTTCAGAGAGAGAGAGAGAGAGATCTTACTTTAGCAAGAGAAAATAATCAAATTTAATACGTATGTATGTATGGGAACCTGGAATACACGAGAACCAGAGACCCCACATGCAGGGAGATTCAGAGGCAGAAAGGAAGCCTGGGTGAGGAAGCCATACTGAGCTGGGGGTGAGGAAGGGAGGCTTGGGGGCTTCAAAGGGTCACTGCAGAATATGAGCCCGTGCTTAGTAAACGGAAGTTTGTTCTGCCTTACAGGTAGGTCAAAAGAGGTTATCTCTAATGGTCTCTTACTAAGGGCAGGGCCCTTAATTCAAGTTCTTCTAGGTAGTTAAGGGAGGGGCAGAAATTTCTCTCAAGCCCAGCAGCTGAAGTTGCCCTTAGCTCAAACAAGGGCCCAGAGGCACATCTTGGGGTGACTCATGTTGAACCCCCATAGTTCCTTCCTCTGAAACTGCCCTGGAAGTTCCACATTCCAGAAGCTGGGTTGGTAGATTGTTCTGTATCTCAATAAACCGGGCCTCAGTCTTGAGGGCAGTTCAGTTCAGCTACCCAGTTGTGTCTCATTTCGGGATGCAGGTGGGCTCCCGAAGCTAGGGTTATGGTTGCAAGCAGTCAGGCATTTAATACGAGGTATCTCTATGGAGACAAAAGAAAAACAAAGGCTAATGATGGGAGCAGACCAGTCTCAGTCTCTGAGTTCTGAAGGCAGGCAGCTGAGATTTCTAGATGTCTGTCTCTAATCATCTTCAGATGGAGTGAAGGCGGGCGGTTACAGTCTGATAAATTCAGAGAAAGGAGAAAGATTTTTTTTAGCTCAAAATAAGTTTCTATCTCTCATAAGCAGAGCTGCCCAAAGATGGGATGATCCGTCTTGAGGGACAGTGCGTTTCCCATCATTGACACTGAGGGGCTTTGCATCAGTTGGAGGGGATGCTTTAGAATCAGGCTTTGGAAAGGGGGTGGACCAGATGGCCCGCAAACCAATCCCTCTTTCTCCTGAGACTCTCTGAGCCCTCTGAACCTCCAAAGAAGATGAACAGAGCGTGATTATTCACTTTACAAAAGGAGTTTTCACTTTACAAAAGACCTCGCCACAGGGTTCCTGTGAGGGGCACTCCTGCGGTGCATTCAAAGCACCACTCCATTTATACGCATGTGTGACGTGCACACACACAGACACCCATCAGACCTAGGGAAGCAGGCGCCCCGGTACAGCCAGGGGCTTCGTTCCCTCCCCACCCACTCTGCCTTCACTGCCTGGCCCAGGCCCAGCTGGGGGGCCGGTCTCGCACTCCCTCGACATTGGGGGACATGGGTTGCAGAGGCCCTGAACACTGGCACACACAGTAACGTCTGTGGAAGCTTCAGTGGAGTAAGCAGGGTGTAGGGAAGCTGCCCAAAACGGAGAGAAATCCTGCGGCATTGGGCTTCGTGCCCCTCGCGGCCCTTTCTCCCATTATTCCTCACTGACCGGCAAGCCCTTCTTCACAAAAGGCAAGGTGGGCAACACATGCCCCCTCTTTAGATGGGGAAGTCTAATCTTTCCTCACTGACATGTTCTGTGCTGACCATGGAGGTGACGGGCCAGCGCTGTCCCCTCCTGGTGGAGGGTGGTGCTCTCCACTGATCGGGCAACCCACTCCGAGCTAGCTCAGCCCACTGATGGAGGGCAGCCTCCTCCCTCCCTCCCCAGCTCTTGTTCAGGCTTAACTGTTAGGATGGGTAGATCCTTGGGAGTCACCTGATGGACCCTCTTCTCCTAAAGGGGACACCGTTGCCAAGCCACCAACAAAATGGTCCTCAGTGCCCGTGTCAGGGAGCTCACCACCCCCTGGGGCAGCCCTGTGAAGGGGCTCCTTCCTGCTATTGTCCCGCCAGGCTCTGCCTCTCTGTGAGACCCACCCAGGGGGTCTTAGTTCCCCCTGAGAAGCGACACCATGTTCATAGCAGTATTACTCGCAACTGCCAGGTGTCCACCAACAGAGAAACGGAGAAACGGAGAAACGAAAGGTGGTATGTCCACACCAACAGAATATTATTCAGCCTTAAAAAGGAAGAATACTCTGATACACACTGCAAATGTCACTGAATGAACACGGAAGGCGGTGCTGATGACCGCACACTGGTGTGACTGTACTCAGCGATATTGAATGTACACTTACAAATGGTCAGGATGGTATATCTTATGTGTATTCACCACAAGCAAAAAGTGATACCGAACCCTTCTAGTATCCCCTTTCCTCACAAAAACCCTCTGAAATCTTACCTGAAGAGTGTATCTCTCACTGAGTTCTGAGTGATCATATCAAGCAAAGTAAGTCTAGGATGCATTGGCCTCTCTCTCCATCCGATGACCCATCTCGCTCCTCTCTGGGATCTGCCTTAGAAAGCACGGTCTCTATGCTTGGTCTGGAAGGACCACTGGCGGTCCTCAGAACTCCTTTTGCTCCAGTGCCCCCATTGGTAAATTTGAAATAACAATAGTGTGTGTCTCAGTTCCTACCTCATGGGGTCGTTGTGACAGGGGAATGGGTTAACACACACGAAGTGCCAAGAACACCACCGCCTGGCACACGGCAAACACCATGTAAATGCCTGATACCAGCATCTCGATCTGAGGCAAAGACGGCGAGTTTGCCCTGCACAACAGCTTTAAAACTTCTGAACGTCAGTGACCTTGGATGGAGCCAAGGGCTCCTTGGAAGGGCTCTCTGGCTTTGCCACAGTGCTCCCCAGGCCAGCTTCACTGTCCAACACCTGCCTGGCCCCTGAAGGCGCTGGAGTTTGCCAAGCTGATCCATTGACACCCTCTCTCCTGCCCTTTAAGGAAGAAGAAACTGAGGGTCCAGGAGGACTAGTTCAAGGTCATACATAGTGAGTTAATAGCGAGACTAAAAGGATTCCTAATCCAGGGCTCTGTCTGCCCACACTTGTGGGACAGAGTCAAGTTCTGTCTGTCCTTGCTATCTGCGCCGGCTGTCCCCAAAATGGAGCAAATGTTGACAAATGCCCAGTCTCCCAGCAGCTGAGTGGTTAAGCTAGAAAGTCACCCCTTCCCACCAGCTGCTTCATTTCCCCAACCCATTATTCCCGCTAATAAAATGAGTGCAGTTAAACAACAGGAGAGAAGGAAAAAAAAATCTCACACACAGCCAGCACTGCTGCTGCTATAAATGTCGGAAAGCTCACAGGCCCCTGGGGAATGCAAACCTTTTGCAGACCTTTTAATTTCACTCTCTCCCGGAGCCAGGGTGCGATGGCAACTCACCCAGGCCAAACCAGGCAGTACTCAGTCCCTCGGGCATCTACCAGTTAGCAGCTCAGAGGCTGAAACCCAGGCAGGGAGCTTCCTTCCAACACAGCTTTACATATTCTGGGTAGAAACTGTGTTTTGCTTTTTAATCTGTTATTGATTTTAGAGGGAGGGGAAGGAAGGGAGAGAAACGTTGATGTGAGAGAGCAACATCGATTGGTTGCCTCTCATACGTGCCCTGACCAGGGATGGAACCCATGACCCCGGCATGTGCCCTGACTGGGAATCGGATCCGCAACCTTCTGGTCTGCAGGACAGTGCTCCGACCACTGAGCCTCACCGGCCGGGTCTACAAATAGTTTGTTTGTTAAATGACTTCAAGAAAACCCGACAGAGGACACGGAAAAGCATGACACATACATGTGATTATTAGTCCCACAAAAGGACTTTTTTTAAAGATTTTATTTATTTGTCTTTAGAGAGGAAGAGAAGGAGAGAAATATCAATGTATGGTTGCTTCTTGTGAGTCCCCTGCTGGGAACTGGCCTGCAACCCAGGCATGTGGCCTGACTGGGAATCGAACCACGATCGTGTGGTTCATAGGCCCACACTCAATCCACTGAGCTACACCATCCAGGCCCCACAAATGGATTTTTACTTAATAAAGTTAACCTTACGTACGACACAAAGGTTTTTGCGCCACTTGGTAACCTTTCCTTGTGCTTTCACAAGATGGTGTAATCTGAAAATTCAGACCTCAAACATCTAAGGAAAACATCTATCATATGGAACAAAGTGTGAGTACATAGCTTGCATATTTAAAATGGAAATCTGGTCTAGGGACCCTGGCAAAATGCAATTAATAAGTTATTGAAGTGTGGGTATCTTTATCCATCCAGTGTTTAACAAGTCTTAACTGTTGGTTTCCTGTGTCATCTAGACCTTTCGCTGAAATAGTTTCTAAGTTTAATCCCTGGGTGTAAACAGCAAGCTTTTTGAAACGCAAAGTGTTTTCACAAAAAATAAGGCATGCTTTGATTTGAGGCAGAATCTCTCATTGAAAGGCAGCCCTGAGAACCCAAGTGTCAAACATTTTTCTATTATGTACCTAAAGCAAAAAGGACTCGTTTTCTGATTTCCCTAAGTACGGATATCAGGCAGAATTTATCAAGATAAAAATTACATGTGTAGATCCCTGGCCAGGTGGCTCAGTTGGTTGGAGCATCGTCTGGCACACCAAAAGGTTGTGGGTTTGCCCCCCAGTGGGGGCGTGTACAGGAGGCAAGTGATTGATGTGTCTCTCTCACATTGATGTTTCTCTCTCTCCAAAAAGCAATAATAAACATATCCTTGGGTGGGGATTTAAACACAGTGTACATGTACAAATATATATGGATACACATACAGGCTCTCCCAGCTACAGGGTGGTTTGCCCTATGGGAAGCATCTCTCACCCATTTTTTCACGTCTTCCTCACAACTACCTTGTGAAGGAGGGACTGCGGGTGGGGGAACGGAGGCCCCAGAGGCTGAGGAACCCACAGCCACTAAAATGGTGACGCCCGCAACTCAAATCCAGACTGTCTGTCTGTCAGGCCCACGCTGCTTCCCCACTCTGTTCCGACAAGCAGTTTTGCTGTGTCCACAGACACAGGCCAGCCTTCATTTTGGAATTAAAACCAGGAGCATATTTATTCGGTTGAACCACATGAAAATGGCAACGTTGAAGGGCTGATGACCCGCAGAAATGGCAATTTCATATGGTTGGACCCAGTGCATCTCTGAATTGCTGGGCACGGAGCTCATTTGGGGAAAGGTGGCCTCTCGACGAAAGGAAACCAACCTTTTGAAATGAGAAAGTGAGATTTTTCTTTCACCGTCAAACGAGCACCACACAACTTTCTGGGGAAAGGCACCCGTATATCATACTCTGGGGACTATGAAGCAGCTCCCCATTGGCCAGGGAAAACCATGCCCTTCGGGAAGGGCAATGGGCTCCCGGGGGCACCACAGGCCTGGGCTGCTTGCCAGAAGGAAGCAGAACCTGGAACAAAACTGCTTTCACACCTCCCTCCTCAACCCCCTGCCCTGCCCCTGAGTTTTCGGGGTGGTCTGCCCTCACCATCAGGGCTGTTTCCCAGGATGTGGGGAAGGGGGTAGAAACCGGGCATCCTTAGGAACTCCTGGTTGCTTCTTCTTACCCACGTTCTCCTAGTTGTGCTTGTTCATCCCCTTACTCACAGACACGTCTTGTGGGGGAAAAGAGAGGGGTGGTTGGCATTTCCTTCCCCTACAGAAGGAACTGGGGCAGGGGGAGGGGGAGTGGAGGAGGCAGAATTCAGAGGAAAAGCCGTGTCTGGGGAGAGCGGAGGCACTGATACAGAATGACCCATTTACGAGGGCCCCGCAAGGCGGCACGGTGCTCCCGGGTTCTCAGCAGACCAAGGTGTGAGTATGTAAACACCCGTAAAAGCACAGACTTGCACGCACACTCACGCAGGCATTCCCAAGCCTGCTGTAGCTCTCCAAGCGCTCCCTCGGAGTTGCCAAAATGCAGTCAAGTAGCAAGCGTGTCAGCGTCCCCTCTGTGAGTCCTTCTCTTCCCATCTCTCTTCCTGTCTTTCCTTTCTCCACCCCTGCCCCTCACTGTGCAAGGGGGACTCTGGTGAAAAGAAAAGGGATGGAGTTGAGGAGCGGGGCAAGTGAGAGTGGCAACACACACAAAACCCATGAATATTCACACCTCTGCCACGTGGTGGACGTAGTGATGAGAGGGAGGCAAGTGCAGAAGGACCCCCAAGAGAAGCTACGATTCTTCTGGACATGGTTCATTCCTTCCTTCCTCGCTCGCTCACCACGATTAGTGACATTACTCACCACGTGTCCAGCCCTACCCCAGGCACTGGGGAAACTGATGAGTCAGGTCTGGGACCTGCCTGGAGGCTCCCAGGCCAGCAGGGGCATCAGCCAGCATCAGCCACGCTCTGCCAGTGACTCCTCCTCCCGCCTCCAAACCCAAATGCCAGGCTGCTTCCAAAACAAGGAAGCAGTCTCCTTGGTCTCCTCGGAAGAAGTTCTCCTCTTCCTTCCTAACTTCGTGCCTGGAAGACCCCATCTCTATTTGGAGCCTACTGTGGTCTCTTCTGTGAGGATCAGGCTTTAAGTCAACACTTGAACCTCGCGGTTATTTCCACTTTATCTCATTGCTCACACATCATCCCATGTCACGGCTGTAGAAACTAAGACACAGAGCAGTGAAGTCATTTGCCCAAGGGCACTCTGTAGGAAGTCAGTGGCTGGGATTCAGATCTGGGCTGACTGCTCCATAGCCCGTGCCCTTAACCATTCACTACCCGGCCTTTTGGGGAAAAGACAAAGAGGAAGAGCGGGAGAAATGGAAGGGCGGTGTTCTGTCACTGCAACGGCTGATACAGGAGAACAAACACCCGAGTGGTTTGCAGATGTGGCTTCAAGTACGGATTTTGCCACAAGCTGTGACTTTTGACAAATCACTTAATGCCTCAGAGCTGCCTTCTTCCCACCCCCCAATTCCTGTACCCTTTTCGAAACAAATGTTTTCTTGATTTACTCTTTATTGTATTTTTTCATTACTATTTAGTTCTTTTATACTCCCCTTCCCCGCAGCAATCACCACACTGTTGTCCACGTCCATGAGTTTCTCCTTTTTCCAGAGCCTTCTTTTTAATCCGAGAATGCTGATGCAATGACCTCTGAGTTCCCTTTATTTTCAACGATCTATGACAAACCACCGATTACAATTACGATATGCGTGCTAGTGGTTAAGAATTGTAACCCTTTTATAAAAGTCACTGAATGGGAAAGAGGTGGAATACAGAGACGGGGCAATTCCTAGGAAAGGCCAAGACTGGAGAACATACGAATCACACATGGAGGAGCCCGGTTAGCAATGGGCCCGCGAACGGCGAGGAGTGTCTGTGGATTTTGCTATGAGCCAGGTCTGCCCGGCACTTGCTGGGCCTTGCGGGGAATGCAGATAAGAATCCAAAACCCAGCTCTAGCCTAGAGACAACTGGGGGGAGCCCACAAAAGGCTTGCTGGGGCAGGAGGTGCTCACCATCACGATGTTGGCCAGGTGGGCAGAGACGAGCGCATACACCCCTCCAGAGGAGCCCACCACCGGCGCGGTCATGTCAGCCACGGACACCGCCAAGGATCCTGGGGCAGGGAGAGAGCGAGAATTCAAGAACGCTGGAGGCAGCTCCCCGCCTCCCACCTCAAGCCCACAGATGCCACAGCCTTGGGGTTAAGACCCCAGAGCAAAAGGCTCCAATCTCTCCCTCCCTTGATCCCGTGTCCCCTTGGAGCTCCCTAGAGGATTAATTTATGGCTTGAAAGAACCGTTTGATTCAAACTTCTCCTCTTATTGATGGGAACCGAAGACTCAACAGCAGAAAGTACACGTCTGCCTCTCAATCCAACCTCTGCCTTCCTAAGTGAGAATCATACCCCTAGACCAACGAGCCCTATGTAAACTCTGCCTTCCAATGTGCCATCTCAGGGCTCTGGATCAATGACAAAGATGACAGGGGTAGTGGCCGCAGAAACAGGGGCCACTTACAGGCCACTGCACGTCAGACACTGGCCAAGCAGAGATGAAGAGCCTGAGCCCAGAGTCACCCGGAAGGAAGAGCTGGAACCTGGATTTGAGTCCAGGTCTGCTGGTCACACAGCCTGCGCTCTCGGCCTTGGCAGCAGCCAGTCCCCCAACTGGCGCCGCGGTGAACTCCCTCTCTGTCATCACTCCCTCTGCTCTGCAGCGTCTAGAGACAGCTGAGAGCACCTCCAACCTTCCCCGGGCCGAGCGCCATCACAGAAGGCCAACAGGATTTCCATAGCAAACAGGGCTTCTTCGGAGGGAAAAAAGGTCCTTGAAAAGTCCCCAGGAAGAGAGGAAGAGAGATGACATCATACCCTCTGGGGGAAAGAAAGGTATAGACTCTTGGTCCAGGGGATGACAAACTTTTGTCCTGGGAGGAAAGCTGGGCAGAGAAGAGATGGGAAATGTATTGTTCTGGTCTCATTTCACTGTGATCAATGCTTTGGCTTCCAGGGAAGGACATGGGAGACTAAAAATAACTGGGAGGTAGAACCCAGGGCCCAGAGGCGGAGAGGTGGCGGGCCTGGGGAAGTGTGCAGAAATCTTCTCTGGAAAATGCCTGCAGGCTCATGAGCCAATTAGCAGCTGTCTGGGTAGCGAGAGGAGGACCGGGCAGAAGGCCAAATTGGGCAGGTTCCACAGGAGTGGAGGGCCCACTACTTGCCTCCTAAGGAACCAGAACACCTGACACGCCGGGCATGGTGAGCCCTGTAACATCATCCGCCCTCTCCCCATGTACCTGCCCCACCTCTCCCAAGGCTCCTTGGCTCACTGAGAGCCTTCGAAGAAGAGATCCCTGCAACAGATTCTTAGTCTCAAGGGGGATGCAGTTTCCCAGGAAAACACAAACTATACACTGAGAACTCCCAAGTCCTTCTGCCCTCCCGGGGCAACTATAAATCTTTCTTCTCCCCTTTCATGTCTTCCCTTGGGCTTTAATTAAGTATGGATCTATTGTCAGATAACTTTTTTTTTGAACTGCCTAGCCACGGGGTCAACCATATAGAAGAGGGGAAAAAAATCCCAGGGTGGCAAATAGACAGGCAGCAGGATCTGCATGACAAAGGATTCCCACGCTCTCCCGGGTGCTGGCTGGGAAGGCTGCACTGCAGGGCAGCCATTGCAGGGCAGCCATTGCAGGGCAGCCATTGCAGGGCAGCGGAGGGCTGGCTGCCCGAGCTGCTGGCTCCTCCTCAGCTTGCTCCTCATTAATCACCGTTGGGACACAGAAAGCCCCCCTGGCCTCACCTCTTCCCTCAGCACAGGTCCCTCCAAACAGGCCCAGATCCTGCTCCCTTGGCCTCCCCAGTGTGTCCATCCACCAGGGGAAGAGGCATCGGCCTCCACACACTGACCTCTCCCTCACCCTACCGGTGGATCAGAGTCCTGACCCCAGGGTCAGGGGTCAGCCTGGGATCCTGGAAGAAATATGGAGTGGGGGCATGGCTGGCTAGTCGGGTGACTGTGGGCATCGCTCCTGAATTCTCTGGGCTTCAGTTTTCCCATCTGTGAAATGAGGAGGTCCCAGGCTTTCTAGCTTTTGAGAAGTGAAACCCTTTCTCGGTGGAAACCTTACCTAGCTCCTACCCCATGGAGCTCAGCACAGAGAGCAGTTCTGGTTGAATGGGGGTGGGGCCTGGGGAGCGAAGTTTGCCACCTTCTGGAGGGAACCTCCAAGGTTCCTTTCAGGTTAGAAATTCAATAATTTGAGTCTTGGCCTCAGAGCTAGGTCTGAGGCTCAGACACTGGTTCTAGCATCTTGAAAGTGACAATCGGGACCCACCTACCCTACGTTTGTGGCACAGACTTTCCTCAAGTGACTACAGATTAGCCCTGGACTAGAGGCACTGGCGGAGACCCAACTCAAACGCAGGCATGTATACATATCCATACAGTAACAAAGGCCGTCTCTGGCAGGCAGCTGGGCCAGGCAGGATTCCACCTAACGGATGATGGTTCAGTAAGGCCAGAATGAATTCCATGGAGATAATTCCAGGGGCAGCACAGGATGGGGAGAGAGTAGCAAGGTGGAGCAACACACCACACCTCTGCACAGCAGCGGACCAAAGTCCAGTCTGGGCTATGAATCCCTCCAAATTCTGGGTCCATGCCTGCACACAGATAAGCTCGTGACTTCGCCATAATGTGCAGCTGCGATCATTGTAGCCTGGAAAATTTAAAGCAGGTGTTCTCTGACACCTCCCTCGGCCATTAAAAAAATCCAAATAAAAATTGGCAGAATATCTCCCTTTAAGCAATGTAACTTTCTTTGTTTGCATACTCTTTCATTTATTCCACATGTATTTGTGCTTATTATGTTCCAAACCCGGTTTTAGACTCTGGGGATGCACACATGACTTATAATCTATATAATCTACAAAATAAAAGCTTGGTGGAGCATTTCAGATGCTGGGTTTTGAAAGAGTTAAATGGTCAGCCAGCTAATTGTTAACCAGAGGGGAAATGCACATTGGCCTCCAAGCATTGGTCAAAAGCACAGGCGGAACCAGAGTTGCCACCCCAGGTTTACTATTTCTTAGCTGAGCAAATTGCACAAGTCACTTCACTGTTCTGAGGCACCTGTGACAGGGGGGTGATAGCACCCACCTCTTTGGATGGCCGTGCTGAATACAGCAGAGGGCCCTTCGTCACGTGCCTGGAGTCCTGGACCTGCTCAGCAGCAGTGAGCTCTCATGGTTATAAAATGTAATGGCCTCGGATTTGGAGTATTTTCTTTTTTTTTTTTAATATTTTATGTATTTATTTTTAGAGGGGAAGGGAAGGAGAGAAGGAGAGAAATATCAACGTATGGTTGCCTCTTATGAGTCCCCTGCCGGGAACTGGTCTGCAACCCAGGCATGTGCCCTGACTGGAATTCGAACCGCGATCGTCTGGTTCGCAGGCCCGCGCTCAATCCACTGAGCTACACCAGCCAGGGCGGATTTGGAGTATTTTCATCGGGCAGGAATTCACGGGCAGGGCCCGATGCCTGCAGAGATCTCCCTGGGTTTCTGACCATTAACAGATCTGGACAAAGGGAAATGACTGCCTTTTGGTTCTCGTCACAGGGCAGTGGTGTAGAGCGTGGCCTTTGGGGTTAGACAGCCCAGCTCTGCCACTTCCAACTGTCTTCTCAGGCTCCCTAAGCCTCGGTTTCTGTATCTGTGACAAGCGAAGAGTAACTGCACCTGCCTCATGGATTTTCTGTGAGGGTTAAATAAAATAGGGCCTGCACAGGGCAGGCATTCGATCACTGGCTATGCAGCCAGGGTCTGGCTGTCTGTGAACGGGTCCCCTTTCTGAGCAGAGAGGGAGGAAGGGGTGCAGGCGGATCCGTTAACTCAGTCTTGGAGACAGCATGCTCCGTTGTGACGACAGTGCCCTTGGGTCTGCACAGTGACTCACGCAGCACAGTGCGCATCCGGGGCTCTGTGACACAGCCCCGCACTGTTGCATTTAGCGGGCGAGCTCCTCTGCGCACCATCTCACCCTGCGCTGGCGTCATGGGGAAGTGACACCTGCACTGTCTCCTGCTGTGTATTGTCTGGTTTTGGTGGGGCCTGAGTCCTTCTGAATCGTGTTGCCGTCTTCTGGCTTATTGGCACTCCCATCTAATTGACGACCAACAGCCAGTGCTCTGCGTGTCTTTCCTGTTCCTCACCATTAACCATCTGGGTCTCCGAGTATCTAGGTTTGGAAAATGCGGCCGTAAGTTCCCAAGATGTCAAGACCCGGGGACTGTGTGGGTGGCTGAGTCAGTCTGGCACACAGAGATGCTCATTAGACCTTTGTTTCAGGATGTGGAAGGTGCTGGATTCTGGGACAGGCTGGCATGGGTGCTGTCCAAGGCGGCCAGGTTTCTCACCTCAGCACCTGGAGCAGCCAAGGGGACGGCACTGGACCAACGTCCAGGCCGAGGTGTCAGGAATTAGCGGGCCAGCCTGCATGGCGGGGGTGAGGCCCCTCCCCTTTGGATTCCTGAGGCCATGACACTTATTCCCGGGGACCAAGCCTGCCGGTTGTTTACAAGGCTGACTGTGTCCCACTCTCCTGATGACAACTTTAATGCTACTCAGAAAAGATTAAATCTTACTCAAACATACACACAAAACTTCCTTGGGCACAGCTGTCAAGGTCAAGAGCTGAGGGGGCAAACCTTGTTCAAAAAAACAACAACAACAAAAAACACCCACCCAGCAATAAAGTTGGAACGTCAGGAGAGATTCCTGGTGCAGACTTCCTGCACAAACCTGCTCTGCTCACCTGGCCCACCTCACCTTGCACTGGGGAGGGAAGTCAGGCTGCCCCTGAGCTCAAGGCCATGAACACCTGCCATGAGAGCTGAGTCAGCCGGGGGCCCCAGACTCCTCAGGCTGGCACGAGCACTAACTACCTTTTAGGCCAGACTCTCTCTTGTCAACAGTGAGTCAATCAAGGGGACAGTGGCCAGGTGGGCAGAGGCAAGATCTCCCATTGGGTGCAGGTACTGGCTGGCCAGGGAGGCAATAGGCTTCACTCACAGTGTGGGCGTGTCTACAGGGATCTCACTCTGCCCGCACACAGTTTATATAACACCGTTACTCCATTTGTTAGCTCACCTCGCCATCCCAACACCCTGCAGGCAGATCTTATTAGCTCTCTCTTAAGGCTTAATGGGGCCAAGAGAGACGAAGGAATTTCCCCAAGTTCACACAGCTACAACAGGTGGCATAAAGACTGAAAGCCCAGTCAGTCTGGCTGTTCCAAATCCTGTGCTCTCCTCTCCAGGGAGGTGGGGAGATTTGCCTGGGGAACAACCCCAGTGTTCAGGAGCTTTGGTGATGAGGGTCCTGGGTCCCCTGAAAGCCTGGGGCTTACCTGACCCCATGAGGATGCCCAGCGCCCCTGGGGAGGTTTCTCCTATAGACTAGGGCCCTCCCGCCTACCTGCCACAACACCAGCCACGTAGACAAGTCCAATGCGGGTCGCTCCATGCACCATCTCCAAGGGCACCCCCACCAGGAGCTGCAGCGCCACGTTGAGTCCCAGGTGTTCTACCCTGCACAGAGAGGCCGCACTCCATTTATTCATCTATCCATCCGAGCATTTATGCAGCAAACACCATGCACCGAGATGCTGGAGATACAGCAGCAAACCAACTCTATACCTGCCTTTGAGGAGCTCATGGTCTGGGACAGGGGGCAGGAATGACAAGACAGACAGATCACCTTGGAAAGAGTGTTATTTCCACACCTTTCCCTCCACCTGAGGTGAGAACACGTGCAGGGCCTGGGCAGTAACTGGCACAGTCTGCACTTGCCACAGTGACAGAGGCTAACCATGGGCAGGATCCAGCAACTCCATCGGTTGACACATGAAAAGCCAAGGCCCAGAGAGGGGCACTGACTAGCTTGGAGTCACACCGCTGGTTAGTGGCAGGCTGGTACCACAGCCCAGGTCTCTGCTCCATTCACCAGGTCACAAGGGCGTGCTTGCTGGCTTGCTACTGTATTTGTAAAGAGCTACTGATATTTAAAGAGAAAGCTGTTTTCAAAATAAGTGCAAACAAGCATTAGGTATCTCTCTTAGAGCTTAACAATTCAGTTATTTTTATATATTTAAACATATCTATGTATTTAAATATTTCATTTAAAACCTGATGGGGGAGGCTTCTCCCTCCTGGTGTGAGAAGGAACCCGTTCTGCCCCTAAATGCTCAGGGCTGGGCTTTCTCACCCTGAGAATGTCTTCCTTTTTACCCCATCATGTGACCCCATCTTGTTGCTAAGTGGGGTCCGGCTGAGTGCATAGGCTACTAGAGAATACTGTAACATCGCTATTATTACATTGATGTGCGCTTTCGAGTTTACAAAGCACTTCAACATCCATTAGCTCATATAAACTGAGCCTAGAGCAGCTGGACAGCTCCCTGGGGATGCTCCAGTTATCGAGTAACACACACATAACAAGGGGTCCGAACGGACACTGGCCTGGTCTGCAGGTCTCCGTCTGAAGGCCGACTGCCCCACTACAGGCAGGGCGTGTGGGCACCTGCTTCCCCAGGAGGCACCTGGGAGGGAGCTCGTGTCTCAGATCAGGCTCTGTTCCAAATTCCCACTGTGCCTGGGATCTTCTAGCCCCCACCCCACCCCCAACGGTGCCGGCAAAAGGATTCCAGATTAGAAATCTCAGACACATTTACTGAAAAGGAGCTGCGTGGTAGCATCGGGCTCAGAGACATGGAGACGTCAGAGGTTTTCTTGTCCCATCTCCTTGGTTTACAGCCTAGAACTTGAGTGGAGAAGAGGCCAGATGAGAGGAGCCCAGAGCTCCTGTTTCCCAAGCAGAACTCTTTCTTCTCTACCACAGTGACTTCCAAATTCACCAGCCCAGAGTATGTCCCTGAGCACCAGGTCACCCTGCTGGACCTCCCCTAGGTGCTGGCCAGCTGTCCCTATCTCCTGTCTACTGCAGCAGCAGTCAAGAGCCCTCTGTCAAAGTCACAGGCCTAGAGAGTCCTCCCAGGCTCTCCCCGGGTGCAGAGCCACTCCGGGCTTTCAGCCGGCAAAGGCAGGCAATGGACGAGGAGGCCATGGAGACATTGTCCATCGTCCTTCCTTACCCCAAAGGGATCCAGGAGGGTGGAGGGCAGTCCTGCAAACAAGGCAGGTGGTTCCAGCCCATGCACAGCCTCCAGCTTGGGCAGCCTGGACAGGAAAGTCCCCAGTTCTGGTTGTTTCGAGATCAGTCTGATGTAGGATGTGCCGCCCTCACTTTGCTCCTTAGCCCTGAGATCACAGCCTGGGACACAGCAGGCAGAGCAAACAGCCTGTGCCAACTGTTCCCTGCGGCTCAGAGTAGAGACATCCATCCGCAACCGTCAGAATGTCTCCTCACCCAAGCCCGCCCCCACCCCCGCTGGCAGTGCAGCCCATTAGGGTCAGTGTTGGTGCCGCTTTGGAGGCCTGGCAGGAAGGGAGGCTCACGATGGGGCTCCCTCTTGCCACTGCAGGTCTTTCTGCGGAGGAACAGGAATGACGGAGCCTCAAGGGCCAGAGGGATCTGCTTCCCATTTGCAACCCCAGGGCTTCCCCAGACTAACAGTGAGCGCCTTTGTTTCTCTCCCTGGAGAGGCCGTAAAAGACACCACAGAGGTCTGGTGTCCAGGGCCTCTGCTGTTCCAGCTCAGCACTTCCACTGTGTAAAAATGGTCTCCAGCCAAGACAGCGCTCTTCATGGGAACTGGGCCTGGGGAGTGCCCTGGCCTTACACGGACTGACGGCACGCCAGACCTGAAAGAGGCCACACGGCTCTGGGAACAGAACGGTACGGCTCTGGGAACAGAACGGTACGTACTGCCAAAACTCCTCAAGAAGACTCTCCGTGTATAGGGAGAGCGCTTGGGAAGAAGGCTGTTTCACTAAGTCTGTCCTTTATTTCACTGATGGGGGCACTCACACACGCACACGCACATATGCACAGTTTATGGACAATGAACTTGGTAGCTGACCGCATTTCCTCTTTGCTTCAGCCACGAGGAACCTCCGAAGAACTTTATAATCCACTTCTAGGAAGTACACAGATGCACAGGCTGTGGGTGTTTGTGCTGATCTCACTGTGGCGTTTACGCATTTCCTCCCTCTATGTTCCCTTTCCCATACACTCTCAATCACTCATATGCTGGTATTAGACTCTCGATCACTCATATGCTGGTATTAGATGGGTTTCAAGAAGCCACTTCAAATTCTGTGTCCAGGGAGGTCAACTAAACTATATATTTCAAACCAGGCTATCTGGGGCCCTTATTTTTCCAAAGGGACTCTTTAAAAAATTTATTTTGCGTATTTATTTTTAGAGAGAATGGAAGAGAAAAGGGGAGAGAAACACCAATCGGTTGCTTGTCCTATGGGCCCCGACTGGGGATGAACCCACAAGCCAGGCATGTGCCCTCCCCAGGGATCGAACCAGAGACCTTCTGTGCTGCGGGATGACGAGGGCTCCCTAGGGACGGTTGACAGAACGGAAGGAGACGGGCACTCACCCTGCATGCATGAAGATGTACGTCAAGTAGCGCCACGCCTGTGCTCGGAGCTGTGGGTGGTACACCAGCGCGTTCTGCAGGTAGCGTGGATGGGTTACTTGCAGCACGAACTGATCCAGCGACACTCCATTGTAGAGGAAAAAGGCAACCTGGATGAAAGCACAGGACAGAGAAGGCCTATTACTGAGTGCAACACTGCACGGGAACCCTTCCTGGAAGTTGTCTTCTGTCCTTCTCGGTTAACGAGGGATGCCCCTGAGGCCAGCGCTTTGGTCCAGCTTCAACCCTCTCTACCCACTTCTGTCTGATTATTTCGTGTTAGAAATGTACACAAAATGGTCCCGTGATCTCTGCCCACACTTCCTTGCTGCGAAGCAGGAAGGGCTTGGAGGATTTTAAACTTTAATTCCGATAATAACTCACATGCCCATTTGGGGGTAAGGCAACTCCACATAAGTTGATTTTTAAAAACTCCTAGGTGAAATACATACAGCACACAGTTTACCGTCTGAGTCAGTGTTGAGTGTATAGCTCAGTGGCGTTAAGCATGTTTACACTGTTCAGCAACCGGCACCCCCTCCACCCCTGGAGTCTCTCCAGCCTGCAAAGCTGACAGTCGGCGGCCCTTCAAACGTCGGCGTCCCACTCTCCTTTCCCCAGTCTCTGGCAGCCGCCATTTTCCTTTCTGCCTACGCGGTTGGCTACTCCAGGTGCCTCGACAGGCTTATTTCACTTCGCACAACGTCATCGAGGTTTATCCAGGTTGTGGGTGAGGCCAAAATGTCCTTCCTTTTTGAAGGACAAATTGTATACATAAATCACATTTTGCCTATCCTTCTTCTGCTGATGAATTCTTGGGTTGCTTCCACATTTTAACAACTGTGAATAATTCCTTTAGGAACACAGGTACACAAATATCCCTTAGAGTCCCTGCTTTCAATTACGTGGGGAACACACACAGAGGTGGACCGGCTGGATCATGTGGTAATTCTAAGTTTACTGTTCCGAGTAACCGCCATACTGTTTTTCACAGGGGCTGCACGGTTTTAACACACCCACCACAGTCCACCAAGACCCCAACTTCTTTACACCCTCTCCAACGCCCCTTGCAAATGACTGACATACTTATTTAAGCCCTAAAAGGGAGGGTAACTTTTTTTTCTGGAACACTTTCTAATATGCATCATTCGTGTCCCTATGTTCTTAATCAGGATATGTGCATAACCTTTTAGGAATGCCTCTGGTTCTGGTCTGGGTTACAGGAGTGATGTCTTGTTCAGGGCTACTTTTAAATTTAGTTTTATTCTCTCCCAAGGTTCTTACTTCTTTTTATTTTTTATTTTTTTTTTATAACGAAAGTTTCTTTCTTTTTTTTAAAGAATTTTTATTTATTTATCTATAGAGGAAAGGAGAGAAGGAGAGAAATACCAATGTATGGTTGCTTCTGGTGTGTCCCCTGCTGGGAACTGGCCTGCAACCCAGGCACGTGCCCTGACTGGGAATCGAACCGCGATCATGTGGTTTCGCAGGCCCGCGCTCAATCCACTGATCTTACTTCTTTTTAAAAAAATGTTTTATTTACTTATTTTTAGAGAGAGAGGAAGGGAAGAAGACAGGGAGAGAAACACCAATGTGTGGTTGCCTCTCACACACCCCCTACTGGGGACCTGGCCGGTAACCCAGGCAGGTGCCCTGACTGGGAATTGAACTGGTGGTGACCCTTTGGTTCACAGGCTGGCACTCAATCCACTGAGCTACACCAGCCAGGGCCAGGTTCTCACTTCTTATTGCTGGCTAGTAGTGAGTCCCTTCTATTTTCTCCCTGTTATGGAATCAGAAAATCAGGTTTCTAGAACTGTATGTAAAACAAAAGCCCTAGGCTTTTGCATAAGGACTTTGAAATAGTTATTTCAACATTTTCTTCTAGATTGGTGGTTTGAGTTTACATAGCTGAGGGTTATGGAAATTTGAAACCAATCTGGACACAGAATCTGGCTTCTCTGGATAACCTTGGACAAATTATTTGAACTCTCTGGTTCTCGATTTCCTGATTTGGAAACGGGGATACGAATGCCCACGCTTCCAGGGGTGGTCATGAGGTTTGAAAGAGATTAAATGCACGAAGACGGCCGGGGGCCAGGCATGCGATCCGTGAAGGCAGCTGTAATTAGTGTCGAGTTAAAACTGCCTGGGCTGAGCCTGGACTGGCTCAGGCCTCCCAGCTGCTAGACTCTCCTGGGCTCTCCGGGGAACCGTCCTGTCCACCTAACAGGATGCGGGTGGCCTGGCAACAAACACAGCTTCCAAGGCAGCTCGTTATTATTTGTCCTCAGATAGAAGTTAATAAATAGACCCACACAGTAAGCATTTGCAGACAGAGTCCAAGAATATCTCAGAAAAACCGCAACTTCAAGGTGTGCGTGGATGAAGCCTTAACAGCAGAGGCACTCCGGCCTGCAGACCGGCTCTTCTGATTTAGGAGAAAAACAGAAGAAGAAGAATGCTCTGAGGCTTAACGATCCTGCCGTTTGATTGGGAACTTTACAGGAACATGTGCAGGGGTGGTAATTAGACCTGTGGCTCTGGAAGAGAAACAGCAGGGATTATACAACGCCACAGGGATGCAGAGCATCCATTCAGGAGCTGGGGTTGGGGGCCCCGTGGGTTCTTAGGGTGAACAGCCAAAGGTATTCAGAGTTCCTCGCACATGGGCACTGATTCAGAAAGAGGCGCCTTTGGGTCCCAGTTGCAAGAGCAGGAGGCTTTTAGAATAACAATGGGTCTGGATGATCCCCTAAGGGCAGAACGTTCTTTCAAAATATGGTAAGGCCACCTTTACCTGTTCATAGACACACCCTCGTGTGTGTGTGTGTGTGTGTGTGTGTGTTTGCACGCACATGTGTGTGAGATGCTTTGGTGTTCCATTCCTGGCTCAGGAGGGGGCCTATGGGAGAAGGGGCACGGACCTGCTTACTCCTGCTTCACAGGTGGAGGACGGAGGCCCCGGGGGGAAGAATGGTCCACATTACTCACTCAGGGAGGAACTGGAATAAGTGGGCTTTAACGGGTTAGCCTGACTAAATCTGTGCGTTTGCTTCACTGCTTCTGTGGCGGTTGTTTGGGTGGGGCGGTCATAGGGGGTTTTGCTGCAGTGCACACTGCTGGAAGTAATAATCTCATAACACTGCAACGCCAGCTGCTGTTGGCTCCTCAACCATTGCCTTTCGGTGGAGAAGACGCTGCCCTTCCTCTTGAGATCTCAGCCAGCCTCCTGGCCCCCACTCTGCCAAGGCTGAGCAGCCCCTTCCCCACCCTCGTCCTTGCCTCCAGCAGTGTGACCGTGATCATGAACCAGGGCGGGGGGCAGCAGGTGTAACTGTCGTAGTACCACTTCCGGTCAATCTCCCGGGGCAGGGTCTCATAGGCCACGTGGCGGATCAGTCGCTGGGAGAGGTTCAGCCCTTTCTCCTCCAGCAGCGCCTTACTGCAGAGCCTGCGATTCCCCTGCAGGATGGCCTGGCGGAAGCTGTTGGACCGCTTGTTGCTCATCTGCAGAGGAAACAGGGTCGGGGACAGGGTTAGAACCAGGGTCTCAGGGGAGCCCCAACCCTTTTCCCAGCCAGCACAGTCCTTAGACCAACCAGGCCTAATCTTGCCTTTCTCATTCTTCTGCCATACTTCACAAGAAGCAATATTCACTGAGCTCCTACGTGCCCAGGATTGTTCCAAGCATTTCACATGTTGGTTCATTCGGCACAACTAGTCTGTACAAGGACTATGAATGTCCCTATTCTACTAGATGTGGAAACCAAGGCACAGAGATGGGTTTTGGGAACCCATCAAGTTCAAACTTAAGACTCCTGATTCTGTGTTCACATATTCACTAAACCTTCCTTCCATCCACTCATCTCTCATCCATCCATCACAATTTCCTCAGCAACTACTAAGTGTCAGGCACATTGCCAGACACAGGGAATCCAGGGGGCTGAAGACAGATGAGTAACCAGCAATCACCATTCAGAGTCAAGGCTGCTGCAGGAGCACACAGGAGGGAGCCCAGCCTGGTTTCAAGGTGGTCAGGGAGGGCTTCCTGGAGGAGGTGAAATCTGAGTAAGAACTGTAGGACTTGGCATCCTCATAAACACTAGCTTGGGAAGAGATGGACAGCCCTTGCTGAATTCCTCAGAACCAGAACCTAAAGCTGTGCCCGTGGAAGGTCCCTACTCCCAGGGGCCTTCAAGGGAGTCAGGCCTAAGGATTGACTCTGCCCTTGGCACCCTGAGGATGCCTGACTCCGGAGAGCCCTGGCTGCCTGGTCTAGCAGTCAGCCTGGCTCCCAGAGAACAAGGCAGCCTCACTGACTCCCAGCCTCCTGAGGCCTCTGCTGCCTCCCACCTGCCCTCCTAGACCTTGGTTATAGAAGAATGTCCTAGAGGCATGGTCCTTCCAGCCCCAGAGCCCACAATACTGCCCAGGTGGCTGTTTCACGTAGCTGGGGTGGGGATTATCAACATATTCCTGGGACCGTGAGCCCAGCAGTGGACATAAGGCTAAACCTGGAGGCAGCAGACCACAGATCGCTGGCCAGGTGAACCAGGCCAGGCCAAGGCAGAGGGGCTTGAAGCCCTGTCATGGGAAGGCAGCAGCTGGGGCAGACCTGCCTGCAGCCCAGGCCAGTGGAAAGTGCCTCCCTCTGTCTGCAGTGTTCTTCCCCCTCCGGGGTTCTGCTGTGTCTCATCTTTGAAATCTGCCCTAAATCTCCAAGTGCCTTTCCCAGATGAACCCCTTCCCAAAAGTCCCTATTCTCACCCGCTCTGCACCTACAAAGCTTGGGCCTGGTTCCTTTCAGTGGCTCGGGAGTCCTGTAAATCCAGGCAGGGTTTGGGCTCCATGTATACTGCAAGTCCAAGATGAGGTCATTTTGGGAAGGATTTTGTAGCAACCCTTACCAGACTCTGTCCCAATCTCTGAGTGCACCTATGCCCAGGGGTGTGCATTTCACACACACTCACACACCCACAGCCGCACCCTGAAGCCCGGTGGTGGGGACAGGCTCAGCAGGAGAACAGGAGGAGCATGGTGAGCACACACACACTTCCCATTCATCTGCACCTACTATGTGCCTAGACCTGTGTTGGGCGTGGCAGTGATCACAGTCCTGGGCCTCATGGAGCTTACAAGGAGAGACCGTGTGCAAACAGCAGTGAAGGAGGGGATCATCTCAGTTTCTGGTGCACAGTATTAACCCCACATTGTGAGGATGGTGACCAGAGCTTGGAGAGAGTACTTCCTCAAGGACCCACAGTTAGTAAGCCACAGAGTCAGGATTCAAATCCAGATCTGCTGGACTCCAGAATCCATGTAATTGGCACTCACTCCTGTGCCAATGAGATCAGGGATCCTCTTCTTCCAGGTGGCCGCACCCATGCCAGGCCTCGGTGAACAAAGCCCATGCCAGACTTCAGTCCCAGTCAGCCCTCTGCCGGGCACCCTTGCCCCGCACGCAAGCTGCACACCCACACACAGCGACCCTGGCCACCCAGCTGTGGTGTGATGTGCTCTGAGCTGGAAGACAGGCCTGGTGACACCCGGGGGTGTTCTGAAGGAGCCTGGTTCTCCCTGTCTGGATTGGGGTGAGGAAGGGCTCACAAAGGATGCAGAGCTTACCTGCTGGAAGAACACTTTGAAAGAACAAAGTCTTTCAAAGACCTCATCTTGTTTAATCCTTGCAACAACCCTAAAGAGGGTATCCTTTGGCTTCTTTTTACAAATGGGGAAACCCAGGCTCGGAGGAGCCTCCCCAGTGAGTGTGGCAAAGGCAGAGCCAGGAGAGGGACCGGGTCTGCCTGCCCCCACGCCTTGAGCGCTCTGCCCAACCCAAAGCTTCCTTCCTGATGACCCGTTCTTCGTCCTGGTCTCCAGGATGGCCCAGCTCACGTGAATCCAGGCGACAGCTGGCCGCTCCAGCTCAGAACTTACAGAAATCCCAACAGTGACAAGTAACCTGCTGTTGTGAGTTCACACAGAGGACGCCAGCATCTGCTTGCTGGAGACGAGCATCTCATGGGCCCAGCCACACCCCCACTCTGCTCGGGGACCTCGGGGTGCGCAGCAATCGTGCCTGTGCTGGGCTGGGACTGAGCCCGTGCAGGCTCAGACCCGTGGCTGGTCTTCGGTGGCACCGCTGGGCTCTAAGGCACATGGCCCACCCCCACAGCCTGCCCTGTGGGTCCTGACTGCCCCCTGCCCCCACCCGCACAGCTCAGCTCTGTCCTCTGCCCTCTGGCAGGTCTCCTCCCTGGGTCCTCTCTGCACAGCAGCAGAATGCACCGCTGCTCCCTGCACTCGTGCTAATCTCCAGGCAAAGGCAGGTCCTTAGCCAAGAGGCAATTAAGATAAGTCGAAAACCTGGGCATCCACATCAGAGAGCTCAGCTGGCAGGGACAGGTGTGAGTGGTACTGACACCAGTGAACGTCACACCGGTCATTTCACCTTCGCCCCCCTCTCCATGGGTGGTGGGAGAGGTGACTATCTCCATTTCAACAGGGAAACCAAGTGCAGACTGCAGCCTTGTGTTCATCCTGTTGTTTCCTGTAGCTCCTACTGACATCCCAGCTATGCCACCCAGGTGACATGATTCCTGCTTAACCCCACTGAGCCCCATTCCAATCTCACCCCAGCAAATACACTGGGGGTTACCCCAGTGGGACACTCTAAGACACCAGACCGTGGGCAGGATCCTTGGGCTTCCTGTCTCCATCCACCCAACAACCCAGGACATCTGCCAGCAGGTCTGATGCACTCTGGCCTTCACTCGTGGGCCTCATCACTCCTAGAGAGGTCTGGCCTGGGCCTTCCCACATCGATGCCCCAGGTCCTCTCCTGCCAATGATAACTCTTGCCTCCCACTCCCAGCTCTGGCAGTGGGCACTGACTGGTTTGAGTCAATGAACACATCCCAACTGACCCAGTCTGGGCCAATGGAACAGAGGAAACCCTTTATATGGGAGCTACCACAAGAAGAGTTCCTCTCTTCTCCTGATGATGAGGCCTGGGGGGGCGGGGTGTGAGGGCTGGAACAGCTGCAGCCACTTTGCTGCCACACTGGGAGGGTCTGGAATTGCCAGGGGCTTCTCAGAGTGTGGGCGGACACTGCAAAAGGCAGAACCGAGAGACAAAGAGAAACTGGGTCCTCGGCAATACCATGCTGAAGCCTAGATTTTTTAATGCTGTGGGCCAACAGAGCCCTTTAATTGTCCAAAAGGTTCTGAAGCCACAACCCTTGCCCCAGAGCACTCACCAGGTTGACAAAATCCTGGTAGCCGATCTGCCCATCCGCGTGGCTGTCGGCCAGAGCCAGGAGCACCTCCCTCTTGTGCGGGTCCAGCTTGGAGCTGTGGCTCTCCAGGAGGCTGCGAAACTTGCCTGTGCTGATGTAGCCTGTGTTCCCAGGGTCACACTGAGAGAGAAGCACAGACAAGCAGGGACGTCCCCCTCTCAGCATTGGTGCAGGTGCCCCACCTCCACCACCACTCACCAGCTCCTGTTCCCAGCCCTCTGCCAACAGAGGCCCCGGTGGTGCCTGGGATATTTCCAAGGTCCCCATGGGAAATGTCGAAATAGGGCTTGGACAAGCACTGAAAATCCTAGAAGGCCCTGGAGACCTTTGAGATCATCTCACCCACGGGTCTGGTGTGTAAGGAATCTGAGACTCAGAGAGGCTAAACTCCCTCCTCTCCGCCCTTACTCCTGACTCCAGAGATAGGAAAGCAGAAGTGAACAGGCAATGAGCAGAGGAGGATGAGGGACTTCCGGGCCCGGGTCAGGGAGACTCCAGGGGGAACGCTTGAGGCCTGGGGAGCAGGGAGCACAGTCCTGCTGGCCCCACAGCCCCGCACACAGCCCCATGCAGGGCAGGGCTCTCCAGAGGCACCGTGCTCCGTGTTGGTCGTTTGTGGGCATCACCCTGTAGCCCTGGGCACACGTGGGTAGAGTTCCCTTCTCCCTCACCTGCCTGGAAGACCCTGATTCACCCTCCACAGGATATCCTTGGATGTCCTTGGATGTCCCTGGCTCTGGGAGGGTTCCCCTCAGTCCCAGTCTGCACCCTGTGTAGACCTCCAGCCCCACCCCGAACTGCTCTCTAACTGTCTATGTCGACTCCTCACTAGACTGCCAGCTTCTCAAAGGAAGCATCACAACGCACCCCCAGTGCTTAGCACAGAGCCCGGCACAGTGAGCACTTTACAACCAGTAAATATTTGTTGGGCGAATAAACAGCAGATGTTCAGCCCTGGCTGGTGTGGCTCAGTGGATTGAGCACTGGCCTTTGAATGGAAAGGTTGCCTGTTCAATTCCCAGTCAGGGCACACGCCTGGATTGCCTTCCAGGCCCCCAGTTGGGGGCGTGCGAGAGGCAACTGATGGGCGTTTCTCTCACTCATCAACGTTTTTCTCCTTCTCTTTCTCCTTCTCTTCTCCTCTCTCTAAAAGTAAAATAAATAAAATAAAATATTTTAAAAAACAGTGGATGTTTGGATGAATAGATGGGTGCTAATTTTCCAGGGAAAGTCTCATCAGTACAGTCAGAAGGAATTTTATTCATCTCTCCCTGAGAANCCAGGGGGAATGCTTGAGGCCTGGGGAGCAGGGAGCACAGTCCTGCTGGCCCCACAGCCCCGCACACAGCCCCATGCAGGGCAGGGCTCTCCAGAGGCACCGTGCTCCGTGTTTGTCGTTTGTGGGCATCACCCTGTAGCCCTGGGCACACGTGGGTCCCTCTGCCTAGAGTTCCCTTCTCCCTCACCTGCCTGGGAGACCCTGATTCACCCTCCACAGCTCCTTGGATATCCCTGGCTCTGGGAGGGCTCCCCTCAGTCACAGTCTGCACCCTGTGTAGACCTCCAGCCCCACCCCGAACTGCTCTCTGTCTATGTCGACTCCGTACTAGACTGCCGGCTTCTCAAAGGAAGCATCACAACGCATCCCCAGTGCTTAGCACAGAGCCCGGCACAGCGAGCACTTTACAACCAGTAAATATTTGTTGGGTGAATAAACAGCAGATGTTCAGCCCTGGCTGGTGTGGCTCAGTGGATTGAGCACTGGCCTTCGAATGGAAAGGTTGCCTGTTCAATTCCCAGTCAGGGCACACGCCTGGATTGCCTTCCAGGCCCCCAGTTGGGGGCGTGCGAGAGGCAACTGATGGGCGTTTCTCTCACTCATCAACATTTTTCTCCTTCTCTTTCTCCTTCTCTTCTCCTCTCTCTAAAAGTAAAATAAATAAAATAAAATATTTTAAAAAACAGTGGATGTTCGGATGAATAGATGGGTGCTAATTTTCCAGGGAAAGTCTCATCAGTACAGTCAGAAGCAATTTTATTCATCTCTCCCTGAGAAATTCAGAACCCTTCTGTCCTTCTTCCACAGCCCCTTGTTCCTCAAAGAACCCACTCAACGTCCACCCACAGCACCCACCTATGACATCCCAGCTATGCCACCCAGGTGACATGATCCCTGCTTAACATGATCTCTGCTGGGCAGAGACGCCACCCATCTCCTGGGGACGCTGGGAGTGTGTCTCTTCACAGGTGCTTCCCCACTCGAGCTCGCTGCAGCCCACAGACACTGCAGTGGGTTGCTGAGATTTTAAAAGGCAATCAGACGCCTCAAAATCCGCGTGTGTGACAAGGGAGCCCAGAGGACCAAACCCACGTTCCTTCCTTTTCTAGATAAAGCCAGTGAGGACTATCTGAAGAAGGCTGACTCTGTGTGCAGCATTTCTAAGGCAATATGGGAGAAACAGCCAAGAGTCACAAGTCAGGGGCTATTCCAGTTCTCCTCAGAGGTCAACAAGAGAGGACACTGCTAAGGAGGCCTACTCAAAACTCTGTGTGGGCCGTGGCTGGTATAGCTCAGTGGACTGAGTGCGGGCTGGAAACCAAAGGGTCACCAGTTCGATTCCCAGCCAGGGCACAGGCCTGGGTTGCAGGCCAGATCCCCAGTAGGGGGCATGTGAGAGGCAACCACACACTGATGTTTCTCTCCCTCTCTTTCTCCTTCCCTTCTCTCTAAGAATAAATAAATCAAATAAAATTTAAAAACACCTCTGCGTGGGTCCCCACCCCCAACCCCAAACACCAGGTTTCAGGGATGTCACCTATGTGGTTCACATGATAGAGGGTTTCAGAAAACTCAGCCACCCTTGCTTCATCTAGGCCCTTCAGAGTAAAAATACTTGGTACCTGTTGTGTTTCCATGGGGCCAAATACTGTTCTAAGCACTTTACTTATTTTTTAAGGTGTTATTTATTTTTGAGAGAGGGGAAGGGAGGGAGAGAGGGAGAGAAACATCAATGTGTGGTTGCCTCTTGTGCATCCCCTACTGGGGACCTGGCCAGCAACTCAGGCATGTGCCCTGACTGGGAATCAAACCAGCAACCCTTTGACTGGCAGGCCAGCATTCAACCACTGAACCACACATTTCTTTGACTTCCTGTAACAACCATATGAAGTAGGTCCTATTATTATCCCCAGATTACAGATAAGGAAATAAAGGCATGGGAGAGGGGCACAGGGCCAGCAGTCAGCAAGGCTGGGGCTCCACACCCAGGCTGGTTTTCCCTGCCTCTTGTCACCTCTCGCCTTCAGCCCTCAGAGCTGCCCTGCTGCTCAGAAGCAACATTTAAGGGTCAAAGCAGGGAGCGAAGGTGGGGAGGGGGCTCTAGGAGACTCATAGGCCCACTCTAAACAGAGTTTTAAAGTGGAAAGGAGCCTCAAAAAGTAACAGTTCTGACCTTATTGTTCAAACAGAAAAGTGAAGCCTGGAGAGGTAGAGTGGCCACGCCAGCAGGGAGGGCCTCCTCCTCTGGTGCCTGGGGCCCCTCCCACCCCCCTTGGAGGACTCACTGGCCCAGCCTAGTTGCACATGGCCCTCGAGCTGGGTGGGCTCATGGGGGATGAGGGAGGCGGTTAAGAGGCAGCCCCGAGTCCTGGGAAAATCCATCCTCCAAAGCCCCCAGAGAGCACTGCTGGAGGGCAGCACTCCCCCTGCACATCAGGGAGTCTCTCCTGCCTCAGTCCAGGGGGAGGAAGCCCATTGGCCTTGCATCTGATGGGAGCAGAGATGCTGATCCCCTCTCAGGGGCTCCCTGGAGGCTTGGGGTGGGGGCAGTGGGGCGGGGGAGGGGGGGCTGAGATCAAGCAAGGGCCCTTCTCCTTCACTCCAGCTCCAGACAAAGAACCACCTGCTCCCCGCTCCCCCTCCCGGGCTCCCTGCTGTTGTCCTAGTCACAGGGGCTGCCCTGTGGCTCCCCAAGCCCCCACCCCTGCCATGGCCTGCCAGTCCTGCCCCAAGCACAGACAGGCTCCAGGCTGCAGAGAATGAGCTGGAATGAGGCCGAGCCTCCCTTCTCTGCCAAAAGCCTACCTTTCAGTGCCAGAGCCAGACAGGCCAGACAATGGGGGTCATCGCTACCCTAATAATGAGGCCTCAGGGACGAAGGGGGCTAATGAGGAGGGAGAGGCAGGATGGGGCCGGCTGTCTGGGCTCCACAAACGTACACAGGACACCTTCCAAACCACCTGGGAAAACGAGGCAAGAGCAGAGGCTGACAGTGAGCAAGGGGCACAGGGGCAGGCGGGAGGCAGAGAGAGACAGAGAGTGGGAGACCAGCTCTGTTGGAAACACAGAGCAACCCGGAGAGGGTGTGCGTACAGAAGGGGAAGTGGGACCCACTGCCCAGGAGGGAAGCTGAGAGCTTCGGAAGAGGCTGCAAAGAGCAAGGCAAAATCCCCATCTCGTCTCTGCCACTACCTAGTTTGTGTTGTTTAGGGTAACCATCTGGAGCCATAATCACCTCATCTATCAAGCAGGGCAGTGTCCCCTCGGGTCACAGTGGGTGAAGCAAACGCAGGGCAGCGCTCTCTGGGGCCCAGGGTCACCTGAGGTCCAGCTCCGTCACAGCACAGCTGGGAGCACCCTGTGACGGGGGCCTGATTGGCCCTTGGGGACACACTTCCTTCAAGGTCAGCTATGGGGCATGAGATCCCAGTAGGACCGTGGCTTGGAGCTTTTGTGGTTACAAAGCTCTCTGTCCTCGAAGCCCATGGCCTGGATTTGCCCATTTTCGGCAGTGGGGTGCTCTCGGGATGAGGTCTGGCTAGGTGGGTTGCAGGCAGCCTGCTCAGGGCTGGTCTGGGGGTGGGGGATGGGCTGCAGGCAGGGGCCCCTCGGGGAGCCAGGAGTCGTGAGCATCCCAGCAGCTGCCTCCTGAATAGGGTGGACAGTGCAGTGCAGGGAGGGGGAGGCCAAGTCCATATTCAGTCTGAATGAAGGGCACTGGGGACCGAGGGAGTGACACAAAATGAGGGGCTGCCCCCCCACAGCTCCCGCCCACCTGCTCAGCCTTGAAAAGAGCTGCGAGAGGCTCCGAGGGGACTTTAATCCCACCAGCACCCAGCCCTCTGGCCCCTTAATCCTCTACATCGTCGCCTGAGCCTGGGGCCCCACACTAGGTCAGCCACACATCCCCCCTGGGACCCCTTCCTAGTGCACGTTCGGCCAAGGCTGGGAGAAGGACCCACCCAACCCTTTGTATTGTTGCCACGTGGGCCCTTCCCCCCCCCCCCCCCCCCGCTCTGGGGCAGGGAGCAAGGAGAGTTCCAGAAGGAAACCCTCCTCTAGCACTGTGCCACCCTGGGCAGACCACTCGGCACACGGCCTCTGTTTCTCCATCAATCACGTGGCAGGAACCCTCCCTCTCCAGGGGAGTAAGGGGGTGCCCCCCGACCCCTGAGCCCACAGGCACAGCGTGTGCAGATGGGGGTGGGGGAAGAGAAAGGCCAGCCCGAACAGCCCGTGGGAGTAGCTGATCTATTCTGTACCAAAGGGTGATGATGGGACATTCAGAATCAGGAGAGGCAGCTCTACATTGGGGGGGTCACCGGTGTTGGGGGTGAGGTTTGTGCTGTCCCCTGGTGACCCTGGGGAGAGAGGTCATGGTCCAGGAGAGCTGAAAGGAACTACCCCGTATGTGTGATCTGCATAAACGACATTTCCAGGGCGACTACCTGTCCAGTCCCGGGTCCCAGGAGGACCTTCTCCCTACCCCTAACCTAGAGAGGTTTTTGAGCCCCTGTGCAGAGTCCTGGGGGCTGTGACAGGACCTCTGAGGCAAGTGGAGGGAAGAGGGGATTCCAAGCACCCCGCCCCTGACAGAGTGGCCGCACTCTTAGCTGTTTCATGTGTTGGCCTTCTGCGTCCTGCCTGGCCAAACAGCGCAGCAGGAGCCATGTCTGCCGAAGGCCTGCTGGGAACCGGCGCTGCCATTGAGGCCTCCTCGCCCTGTGTCCTGGCTTGCCCGGGGCAGCCTGGTTCGCACCTACCAGGTGAGCATGGCCATCACAGTGCTCCTTCACTCTCACAAGGGCCCCAAGTTCGATGATAGATTGTATCACATCCCCACCCCCTTTAAACTTCACAACAACCCTGTGAGGTGGATACTGTTACGGGCCCCACTTTGCAGGGGGAGAAACACAGGTCGGAGAGCTAAGTAGGCCAAGCCTGAACAGCTGGTAACTGGGGCAGAGGCCCAGAGGCTGTGCTCTGCCGTCGGCTAAGGAGTTTGGGAGACCCCAGTTCGACCCTCTCATTCGTTCATTTAACAGGGGTTTACTGAGGACTGACTGCATGCCAGGCATCACACTCAATCCGTGGCTGGGAAAACAAGAGGAGACGGCAAAAAAGGTGGCTCAAGATCACACAGTGAGGGAGTGATCAGCGCCGGGCCCCTCTTTGGGGGTTCGCTGGTCCAGCTTCACCCTCCCTTGTTTCTCTGTCTTGCTCAGATGCATGAAATACAACTGGCCCAGGGGCTCCCCAGTGTGCGTTTTGTGGAACACCGGGCCCAACATGGCACACAAATCACGGTCTGGAACCCTGAAGTTTGGGAAACCCTCTTGGAAGGGCATGAGGCAGAAAACCAAATCTAGAGCTCCGTAAGGTTTTACAATGGAGAAACCGGTCTGATTTTGCTCAGCCAGCATTTCCTAAACTTTGGGGAAAAATACCACAGTGTTTTTTCCATAGCAACACTCCATGGAACACTTTTCAGGAAAAAATGCAGGTGTCCATTATAGTTGAGGCATTTTTTTTCCCTTTTGTGACACTGGGCCCCTTTGCTGGTGGTTCCACACCAGCCTCCTGCCTCCATCTCGTGAGGGGCACAGGCCCCCGAGGCAGCTGACACTTTGGCGTCCTCCAGCAGTTAGAAGTCGGCCGGATGGCAGCTCCAGCCAGAGGGTGGGAGGGAGGCCACAGGCCCCAGAGGTCGCAGGCCCCAGAGGCCGCTGAGCTGGGCTCTCTGGGAACAGCCCTGCGGGAGCTGGGATGTGCCCGCTCAGCACCCGGGACAGCGGCGCTGCTTCTGCCTCCCGCTGCAGGGCAGCGGGCCAGGCCGAGGCTTCCGCAGTCACCCAGCAGCAGAGAAGCGGAAGAGAAAGAAAGGAGCACATCTGTTCTGTGCCCACCCCCTGTGAGTAATCTGCACAAACGGCACTTCCAGAACCAATGCACACCTGGTCCCAGCTCCCAGCATTTGAATCCCCTTCTCTCTCCCCGGAGGGCCCTCCCCCTCTCGCTGACCCACAGGGGCCCTGGGTCTCAGCCAGGGGTGTGGGCCCTTGAGAGGGCCCCAAAGGCAGCACCTGTGGTGCCATCGTGGTGAATGACTCTCAGGTCTGGAAGGTTGGGACCTGTAATCAAAGGAAGTCTTCCATCCCCAGACACTGTCTCTTCTCTGTCCACCAGGCCAGAAAGAGCCCTATGAGGTGACCATAGGGCATGTGTGCTGGGACAGGGGAAGGTGCAGGCAGCTGCCCCTCCCCGCCCCCGGGGGTGGGGGGATGTTCACCAAGGCTCATGGGCTGGCTCCTGGCATCATTGGCTGGCTCCTTGAATCATTACCGGGCCTCTGAGCAGAGCAGAGTTAACGAGGCTGCCCAGGGTTTATGGCTCAGCAGAACTGTCCCACACAACAGCCAGTGTATTCACCACGGGTATTTACAGCCCCGTAAATTAGGTCCAGGCCTGCAGCTGCGAGGTCAGGAGGCGAGGTTACAGGGGTAGCAGCTTTCCCGTCCAGTTCTCCTCCCTCAGAGATGAGGATGCTAATTCACCCAGTAGGGAGAAACACTGCCCACCACTCCCCTGACCTGGGAAATGCTGATTTTCACAAGTATTTTATTACTTCTCACACCAATCCTACGGTAAGTGTGATTAGTCCCATTTGACAGATACGCAAACCAAGGTGCTAACCACAGAGATAAACGACTTGCCCAAAGGCACTCCTGGTGAGTAGAATGAGGCACCGTCTGGCCAGCTCCAAGTTGGAGCTGGGAGTGAATTTTCGAGGACCTCAAGCCTCCCTAGGAAGAAGAGAGACCACTTCCTCAAAGCCAGGTTCGGACCCCTCCTGTCCTTGAGTCTGCCCACAGGAGCACACAGGGCCCTGGTGCTCCCCTGGCCAGGCCAGGCCCGGCCCCGACAGCTGGGGAGGCTCAGGCGATTTCAGAATCCCCAACAAGCTCTGCCATCTGCGTCCTTTCGGCGGCCACGTCAGGGGCCAGTGGGGAGGCCACTCACCCTCTCCAGGAGCCTCTCCCAGACAGGGGAAGCCAGGACACCCTCCTCCCATAGAGAGGCAAGCACCCTGACCTGAATTCAGGCTGAGTAGCTGGACAACCAGCACGTTTCCAGGAAGCTACCCCTCTCTCAACAGCTGGCCTTGAGGGAAGGGAGAGCTCTCAGCCGTCCCCTGGCACACAGGAAGCTGGGTGGGGGCCACCTCTGTCCACCAGGCTGTGCCCCTCCACTGGACAGGGGACCTCCTGGAAGACCCTGCTCCTCCTCTTTCAGCGCTGCCCTGCCCCCACCACCAGGAAGGCCTTGGAGGTTCAGACTCTGAGTTGACAGCTGGAGGCTGTGACTCAAAGTCAGGTCCCTTGAGTCCCTAAGAGCAAGCATAATAATGCCCATGCTGACTCATCCCCTGTCACAGGTCACAGCTGTCACAGCTGCCTGGGGACCAAAGCTGAGGCACAGCCATAATGCAGGAGTCACTGGGGAGCAGCAGGCCGGCAGAGGTGGGAGTGGGTATGAGCAGGAAGCGGGGGTCTCGCATCTGTCCGTCCCTTCCCCTTCAGCCCAAACCCACTTCCTCCTTCTGCTCCTCCTGGAAGGCACCGAAGGGTCCCTCTGGTGCCCCAGAAAAGAGAGAGTTGCTGAGGGAAGCCAGGGAGTAGGAGGGAGAGGGAGGCAGACCCCTGACCAGGAGCAGGCTGGGCAGGACGAGGGTCACTGAACTCCTTCCCTTCCCATGGCCCTCGGCCACTTCAGAAGTCACCCCAGAAGCCTTGTTCACAGACAACCCCCCCAACAACCCCTCTCTTCAGAGGGTCTTCGTTTGCTTCGTAACTTTGGGCAACCCCCACCCCTTTGGGCCCCCGCCCCTCTGTCCCCTTTGTGAAGGGGACAGAACCACTCGGCCTCACAGGGCTATGGAGATTAAAATGATACAAACACATATGTAAACATTCAGTGTTGGCTCTCTCAAAGAAATGTTTCGGATGCAAACCTGTGCTTTGCTTCAAGAGCTGGTGGGAGGGGCATGTGCGGGGTGTGGCAGGAGGGGGGGCACGTGTTGTTACCACCAGAGGTTCACAGCTCAGCGCACCCAGTGGCTCATTTCCATAACACAGGAGCGTGCCCTGGGCCCAGCCTTCTTGCCTGTAGGGGAACAAGCCAGTGGGCACCAACACTCCAAAAATGTCTCTCCTTTCTCTCTGGAGAACTCAGGGGAATGTGGTTTTCCGTCTCCTGCCCTAAAGAAGCCAGCTCAATAGGGGAGAAAGAACCCCAGACTGGGGATCTGGACACCTTGATTCAAGACCTAGAACTAGTACATGTTAGAGGTTATTTTGAAATCAGTTAGTTTCTTTACGTTTCGGGAACAAGATAACCACCATCCTTACCAGGTACTCACTACTCATGCTTTGCCCGGTGCAACGCCACGCCATCTCACCAACCTCACCAGCTCGTGTCATTCTGGGAAGCTGACAGCTGCGGAAATGGGGACGGTGGCTTGCGGAGCTTGCCTGGCTTGCCCACAGTCACGCCACTAGGAGGTGCACTGGAATTTGAGCCAGATGTGTGTCCTGTCTCCGGCCCGAGGCACTTATGGTGCCAAGTAAAGCAATGGGTGTCTGCAAGGTCTGGTGCAGGGAACACAGGTCAGAGCAGGGGCAGAGCTGGGCTCTAGTCCCAGCTCTGCCGCGACTGCGCCGATGAATGGACCGGACAAGATGCTTCTGCCGGCCTTCTCATAATCCGCGGTGCTCGAGGTGGCAGCAGCCCCAGAGGGGCTGACATGAGGCAGGCAGCCCGGTGGTTGGGGTCTGCTCCTGCAGGAGATTTGAATCCAAGACCACTCGTGAGGGACCGTAGTTTGACTTGTTCATTTGAATGCGCGTGTACCTGTGTGTGTCAGGCAGCCAGGCATGCAGGCAAAGCCACACAGCAGATGATCTCAGAGCCCTTGGCCCCACTGCTCAACTGCCATCAAATGTGTTTCTGGGAGTTGTCAGGAATAAAAAGTGTTAATTCAGAATGAGGGACAGGGCCGCTGGGGTAGGGAAGCCGACTTTGCGGTGGAGGGAAGTCGTAACCTCCAGAGCCCTGGGAAGCGGGCCCAGATGAGGGCTGCACTCAAAGCCGTGGCTTTGTCCCTCTCTGGGAACCCATCTCTGCTGCTGTGTGTTCTGTGGGGGCTGCCGCCAACGCCCCATCTCTGGGACAGGGGTTTTCTCTGTGGCTCCTCACCAATCCATGCAGCAGTGGCAGGAACCCTGCTCTGGACCTGGGCACTCCAGAGAGCCCAGCTCATCTGGACTTCTTTTCAGCAACCAGGACCCCCTTAAGCCACAGAAGAGCTGCAAAAGGGGTGGGCTTCGGGGATCAGGCCAGGAAGGACTCCCAGGCTGGAGGGAAGGGGGCCGGGCAGAGCAAGCAGGAGAATCCTCTGGGCTCGGAAGCGGCTCTCTCTCCAGGAGCCTGGACTGGGAAGGGGCTGGTTTAGAGGCTGCGGCCTTCCCTGGGAGGACCTGGATCTCTGAAGCAGTCTTGTGCTTCTTTCAAGCAAATTCGGATCCCTAGTCAAGAAACAGCTGGCGAATGACCACTGCTTATCAGACATGGCAAAGAGAGCTTCTGTTCTCTTTCGGTTCCCAGTCATCCCTGTAGGTAAAGATGATCACCTCCACTTTAAAGAGGAGCAAACTGGGGCTTAGAGAGTTAATGTCATTTGCCCCTCGTCACAAAATCAGTAAGGTTGAATCCGGGCCTGTCCAACTCCAAACCCAGGGTTCTCCCCGTCATGCAATCCACCTGAGTGGCACCGAGCTCAGAGCTCCGGACACATTGGTACTTCACATCTACAATGAAACGATTACGGTGAAGACCTGCCCACTTTCTTTCTGAGAGATAGCAAAGTAGGAGGTCTTTTGGGGGGGGATCCGGGAAATGCCTGCTCCCCATGGGATAGAAAAGGGGAGACACGGTCAAGTTACTTTCAAGTCTTCGTTTCCCCCTTTGCTTGTTTGAACTTGAAAGCAATTGTGCTGTGTAAATTTAGAGAATTCTGCTCCAGACCTAAAAGGTCACTAAACATTACCTCACTAAACATTTGCTGATCTTGAAGGCATTTTTGAGGGTGAACCTGGAAATGGTTTTCCAACCCCAGGAGCCTTGTATGGGTTAACTAGGCTCCAGCCCCACCTGTGCCACTGACCCGCTATCTGACCTTGGATCCTTGAGGGCACCCCCGTGGAGTTCAGGACCAGGGATGCAAGGGAGCCAATCAAACCATACCCGTAACAAAGGAGCCTGTAGGGAAGCTATAGAACAAGTACAGAGCAATTGTTGACAGGCACATTCCCTGAGCGAAACTGTAAATATCAGTGGACCACATCAGAAAGCTAAAATATTTCTTTTTTTAAAAGATTTTATTTATTTATCTTTAGAGGGAAAGGGAAGGAGAGAAGGAGAGAAACATCAATGTATGGTTGCCTCTGGTGAGTCCCCCACAGGGAACTGGCCTGCAACCCAGGCATGTGCCCTAACTGGGAATCGAACCGTGATCATGTGGTTCACAGGCCTGCGCTCAATCCACTGAGCTACACCAGCCAAGGCAAAATATTTCTATACATAAAATATAAAAGTAGCTCTGGCTGGTGTAGCTCAGTGGATTGAGCGTGGGCTGGGAACCAAAGGGTCGCCAGTTCGATTCCCAGTCAGGGCACATGCCTGGGTTGCGGGCCAGGTCCCCAGTGGGGGCCATGTGAGAGGCAACCACACATTGATGTTTCTCTCTCTCTTTCTCCCTCCCTTCCCATCTCTCTAAAAATAAATAAAATCTTTTGAAATAAAAAATATATAATATATACACTCATAAAAATTTACCAAATGATAACATTTCTTGAACAACATACAAAGGAAGTGTTTCTTAATAGGTGATGCTGGTGTAACTGGATAGGAATAAGATCTGGATGGAGTAAAGGATTACCGTGGATAGTTTTTTCCCCGTCTAAATCATAAAAAAAGTAGTGGGAAATAGAAGCATATATTTATGAAATCTGAAAAGGGATGAAAACTGTCCCAGGCCCGAAGCAACGGAAGGAATCGCAAACAAAAAAGCCCAACACGTTCAACTACAGAAAAAAATAAGACATTATTTTACTATGAAATTACACGATAACAACAGATTAATATTTATGGTAACTTTACAATCTAGTATTGAGGAAAACCATTAAGATCCCAAGGATGTGAAAAGACAATTCCTTCAAGCAGAACTTAAAACAGGAAACAGAAACATGGAACATGGCCCTGGCTATGTGGCTCAATTGGTGAGAGCATTGTCCTGACACACCAAGGTTGTGGGTTCAATCCCCAGTCAGGGCACACACAAGAATCAACCAATGAATGCATCAATAAGTGGAACAACAAAATTGATGTCTCTCTTCCCCCACCTTTATCCCACTCTATCTACAATTAATCAATCAGTAAAAACCATGGGTGGGAGGTGGGGCAGAGGAGGTGGGGCAGAGGAGCGGTGGTCTTCAGGTTTCCTGACCGCTGTAACTTCTGGGATCTGTGCGGAAGACTGCGGAGGGGGTGAGGGTGATATGCTGCACACCTGCTGGAGCAGGCCAGGCAGATGCCCAGCAACGGGGGTGGAGGAGCAGCTGGATCAACTTCTAAGGGACTGGGATCACCTGTTTCCTTCGCCTCCCAACTCCACAAAGGGCATCTTTGGCCCTTTAGTTGAGGGGGTGACCCCATAAGGCCAAACTTCCGGTTTCCAGCCTTGGGGGTCCAATTAGCTTCACACTGCGTCGAAGCTACTCCCTGTGCTGCAGAACTAGACAATGGGGAGAAATGGGTCCAGTTCCATCCCTAACACCTGAGAAAAGGTCCCGGCAGGTGCCAGTTTGAAATAAGCCAACCACTGGTGTTCCCTTGGTTCAGGAGGGGAGGACTAACTGGGGCCAGCCTTCCATCCCATTGACCTCAGAGAAGTGAAGTCCAGGGCCTGCCTGCAATCCCCAGCCCAATGTTCTTTCCTGGGAGCACCAAGTTCAACATCACCAAACCCTTTATGCAGGCCCAGAGGAACGTGCGTTCATTGGGAAGCTTCAGACCTACTCTTCATCTATACCTATCAGAGGAACGGCCCAAGGGCTGGCTGCACAGAGCAACGGGATGAGCACAGACGGGCTAAATATCTGCCAGGGGCCAGGCCCTGCTCCCTCAACACAAAGCACCTCTGGGAAGGAGGATGGCAAAGACAGGCTCCTAAGGCCATATAAGGGATGCAGAGTAGACAGAACTTGTGAGAAAAAGCTGTTTGTTCAGAGGAAGTCTGGGGAGTTCCTCTCCTAGAATGCATTTTGCCTGTCCAGAACAGTTTGTGCGTGGGCCTTCCCAGCGGCATGGGGATGGTCTTTGTGACACTCAGGACCTCCCTCCAGTGGCAGAAATTGAACTGCAGAGACCACCCACTAATAATACTAGGTCCTTCCACATTCTCTCTGCTCCCTCCAGTTCCAAATTCTTCCTACGAGAAGTTTTCCTCCACTCATCCAAAGAGTTTGTTTTAAAATGTACACACACACCCAAGGATTAGCAAGGGAAATTAATCTAATGAGAAAAACAGATGCAGACAGAGAAAAACAGAATGATACACTGTGTTCTAGGTTCTGATTCTAAATCTGACAAGAAGTGTGAAGGGCTGGCAGCTTGCTGGTCGGTATCGGTGGCAGCACGCGGCTCCCGCCTGCCTCAGGGCACCAGGCCAGCAGCTGCTGTACTCTTAGGCGCTGAGGGAGAGTGGGTGGCACTTAGGAGCAGAAGGAGAGATGTGCCACCCCTCGGGCCAGGAGCCACTTGGATGCTCCCCCAATCGCAGCCAGACCTCGTGTTCACGTGGACGACACCCCACACCCCCCAGGCCCCCAGTATCTTTCAAGCTGCAACTCCACGTCTTTGGTCCCACCTGGAGTCTGCATTCAGCTGCTCCTCAAATTGAACTTGTCTGAAACTAAAGTTGTCATTTTTGCCAACCCTACCGCCCCGACCCTGCCTTTCCCTTTTCCTCCTAAATTCAGAATCTCAAAGTCATATACTGTGTTTTGTTGTGTATAATGCACACTTTTTGCCAAAATTTTTGAGGAAAAAACATGGGCAGTACCACGGGCATGCATTATACATGGGCAGCAACTGAGGCATGGGTGCACACTGTACACAGGAGCACATCACACAGGACAAAATACAGGATGCGGTTCACCTCACCTATTCAGTCTAGTCAGCTCTTCCAACTCTCTATCGCCGTGTCCCTCTTCCTTTCCATTCTCACTGTCATCTCCCAAGTCAAGTTCCAGGCGCCCGCAGTGGGCTCCTAGCTAGTGTCTCTCCTCCCGGCAGCCCATCCCAGCTCCACCCCACTATCAACGCAGAATCTTCCCAAAGTGTGGCCTGGATCCCGTAACCCACCTGCTTCAAAACAGACAAAGGCTTCCCCTGCCTCCAGCAGGACAGAGTCCATCTGATCCAAGCCGCTTTCTCAGCTTTATCTTCCTCCCAACAAAACACATTCTTCTGCCCCCACCAGATGGGTCTCTTTAAAGCTGCCGGGACTTCATAACACAATCACTGTGCCCCAGGACCATGGTGTTCACTGTTCCCTGACCCTGGGACATCTCTTGCCCCCTCTCCTGCATCACGGAACAAGGAAGCCCAGGGAAATACACAGCGGCACTCAACACGAGTACTAAACAGAGAGAACCACCTCGTGGCTGCATTTCAAATGTCTGTCTTGTTTTCCAAAGTTGGCCCCTCCCGACTACACTGTGTTCCCTACACCTAGACGCTAAGTATCACAAACAATCACATTCTACTTACCCCACACCCCGCCCTACGTTCCTGCCGGAAAAATCTGAATCAGCTTTCAAAAGAACCCATACTTTGCAAGTAACCCCCCAAGGATGGTGGAGATTTGACTTCACTGGTGGCCACAGATCTTTGAGAACGGGGGTACAGGAGAAGAAGGGATGTCAACCTAAGCCTCCCCCCCACCCCCCCACCCCCGCTTCCCAACAGCCAGACTGCAATCCCCTGGCACAGCGAGGCCATCCCCGACTTTCAGTGTGTACTGTCCAATTTCCAGCTGGTATGAACCCAGCTCTGATGAAGAGGAGTTTAGAGGAGGAGGGAGGGAAGGATGTCCCAGGGGAGCCTCCCCGCTGAAACCCGGAGAGCACCGTGTAGTTCCTCTCGGAGATGCACTAGGCCACACCCCCACCCCACGTCAGCATCTCAGGAGTGCAGAGCAGGGAGACTGATTTCAGCGAGGGCTGGAAGGAAGGGGGGGGGGGCTGAATTGCTCACATACCTGATCAAACAGGACTTTCCAGTGCTGGTAGAGAGGGAGGCCATGCAGGAGAGGAGGAAGAGAAAGAGAAAGAAAGAAACACACACTTATCACCAAGGCTTCGTTGGACCCCATTCCTGACATAGCCTCCCAGCTGCTCCCCAGGTCCAGGGACCCAGGACAAGAGACGAGGGAGAACCTGGGAAGAGCTCCCCAGATGAGTCTGTGCTGAGCAAAGGGAGGGAACTCAGGTGGGGGAGGAGGGAGGAGTGTCCCTCCTTCCAAGACAAGCCGGCCGAGGGATGAGCAGAACAAGAGTGAGTCTCAACAATGACTAAATAAAGGCATCCAGCTCTTTCCAAGGGCCTTTAAAAACCTCTAACGACTACAGAGCTTGCATGCACGTCTGCTCCCCGGCCAGGGGATGAATCCAGGGTGCCATTCCATCGGACCTGCTGCAGTGGTCTCAACCTGCTGGGGGCCCAGAGACCCCTCACTGGGGAAGACTCGCCCTGCACAAACACTAACGTCTTCCCTACAGCTCGGGAGGAAGGGGCGCCCCCAGTGTGCTGAGTCTAAGTGGTGAGGACAGGAGGTTCTACCAGGGTCTTGGGGCCAGAAACAAGCGAGAGGCTTAAACTATGGGAGCCCAAGGGAAGGAAGATGTTAAGCTCCCCTAGAGCACATTCAGAACTCGGTCGTTCGGCTTAGGTTAGGTAGGCTGGGATGGCGGGGTGGGGGGCGGGGGGGCTGGCTTCACTTCCACATCCCCCTCGCCCTGAGCGAGCGACGGGGCAGGGCGAGGGTCTGCCCAGTTATCCCTCCCTCAGTGCAGGTTAACCCCGGGAGGGCCGGGCTCGGGAAACTCCAGTTCCCAGGACTCCCCAGTGCCGGCCACGCAGATGACTTCCAGGACCCAAGGCAGGAGGAGGGGAGCTGGAGCGGCATCCCGCAGGGAAGCCTCTGGGGCAGCCCCTGCGGTCCTCGCCAGGGGGCCGACGCGGTCTGGGACTCGGGAGCCCCCTCCTGGGAGCAAAACGGCTCCCCACTCTCCAGTCCCTCCTCCCGCCGGGCTCGGGGAGACCAGCCCGCTTGAATTTCAATCGGTGTCGCGACAGGGCAGGTGCCCGGCAGGAGCTAATCCGAGAGCGGAGAAGGGGGTCGCCAGGCCGGTCCACGGTGCAGGGCTCCCGGGACTCTGCGGCGCCCGCCCCTCCCCGGGGCTCGGAGAGCCCGCAGGTCGCGAGTGGGAGGGGAGGAGAGTCGCTGCTGTGACGCGGCCGCCTCTGCGGGAAAACGCCGTGTCCCGGGCACTGCACCAGCCACGGGGAAGCGGCTCCAGCGGCCGACTGGTCCCCAGCGCGAGCGGCGGGGGCGTGCGACACAGGGAAGCCTCGCAGCCGGAGAGGGGGTGGCGTTCGCGCTTTGGGGGAGACCGGTCCCACCGGTCCCTTCGCTCTCTCCCGCCCTCGGGGACCCGGCCAATCCCGGGCGCTCCCGCGTCACCTTGAAACCTCCAAGTTGCCCAACGGAGGCGGGTCTGGGGCAGCTCTCCTCCACCTGCCCCCCAGAAAGTTTGCCCGGGCGGGGGAGGGGGCACTCACGTCCTCCGGCGCCTCCGCGGGCCGCTCGTCGGCCTCGGGTCCCAGCTCCTCGATGCGCTCCGCCTCGGCGCAGGCGGCCACTGCGGGGCCGGGGCTGGGGTGCTCGCCCATGCCGAAGCGCGATCCGGGGACAGCCAGCGGCTGCGGCGTTCGTCCCGGGGCGCCAGGCTAACTTTGCGCCGCAGCGACCACGCCGCTCGGAGGACTCAGTGCGCGCCGCGCCGCCTCCTCGCCCGCCCCCATGGCCCCAAACCCCGCACCGCCGCTAGGCGACCCGGGGACGCCAGCCCCTCGGCAGCCAAACTTCTCCGCGCTCGCGGCCCGCGGGCTCCGCCTCGGCCCCCACACCCAGCTCTGCGGCTAGGGCGCCCTTGGGCCGGTCCCAGCCCCGCGGCTCCCCGCGCTCCCTTCCCGCTTCCCGCGGCCCCCGCTCTGCGCCCGAGTCTCCTCCTCCCCATGGACTCCTCGCGGGCGGCGCGCAGGCGGGGGCGGGGCTGCTCCGGGGGACCGGCCTCCCCCGCCCCCTTCCCCCAGACGCCACCACCCGGGCCGAAACGGTCAGAGCGCGGCGGCCCGGGGAGGGCGGAGGGCTGCGGCGGGGCTGGCAGGCAAGCGGCTGCGCCCCCCCCCCCCCGGGACCGGGTTGGCGCTACGCTGTCTCCGGCCCCCTCACTACCAGCCTCCACCCCGGGATCGGATTTGACTCTGCACTGGGCCGGGGCGAGCGGGGAGGTGGGTGGAGATGGAGGTGGAGGCGGGTGCAGTGTGCGCTCCTGAGAACCACCGGGCGAACGGTTAGTTGGAGGCAGCAGATGCGTGAAGGAGCAGGAGGTTTCACTACTTTGGCAACCTCGGGGTTAACTGGAAGTGGATTGGGGGACGGACGCTGAGAGGCAGGGATTACGATCACCCCCAATCTCTCTTCATTAAAGTCTCAGGTTCTGGGAGGTCCAGGTAGGCCCAGTTATTTAGGGATGGGAGACTGTCAGGTAGGGGAGCCCCGGACCCCAGACCCCATATCTGGCCCTCCCTACACCCCGAGCTACGTGACAGTGCCCTGGCTTCATACGGCCAGGCTGACAAAGGTCAGCCCAGGGAAATGCCCCTACTAAAGCAAGTAGGGATGGAGTTAGGAGATATTTTAAAGAAAACAAACAAATATACAAACAAACAAAAATGGAGCTAGTTCCCTGCGGGAGAGACCTTCCTGGACAGACTGTCTCCCCCGAGCAGAGGCCCTGCCTGTAACGGGGCCAGCGGCGGGCTGGGACAGGTGCCGCTCCTCGCTCCTCGCAGGGAGACGCATTCCTGCCCCTGTCTCACCACCGTCAGTCCCCAGCCTGGACCCAGTCTGTCCCCTTCCACTCCTCGTCCTCCTTGTTCTCACCACCCACCCACCCACTCACTCACTCGTGGCCCTTGCTCCCTCTCAGATACGGAGGCTCTTTTCCAAAAATGAAAACTGCAGTTAATGCTCTCAGGGCCATAAAGCAAACACGGAACCCCAGCCCCAGCTCCAACCTGTGACCATCTCCCCGACAAGGACTGCTCCCCTAAACGCCGGAAAGGAAATCAACGTCGTTCTAATTAGGCAAGTTTGCTACAGACACCAATTTTCATCTCGGTTTCAGAAAGTGTGATCATTTCAACTATTTTTGTTTCTCACCACCCTCCCCCCATCTCTACTCTACTAACAAGATCCTGCCAAGATTTCCTTGTAAATAAAACCGTCTGCTTAGGGTGTGATTTTGAAAACAGCCTTCAGGGGACAGAAGAGAGGCCGACTTCTTGGTGGAATGAAGTCCGAATAGACGGGAGACGGCATGGGGCCCCAGGCCAGTGTCGCAGCGGCCCCCCACCCCATCCTGGTACTTGCATGATCCCTGGGTGCTGGCTGTGTTATGCTTAAATCCCTGGGGCTGGAGAAGTGGGTGGGGAGGGGGTGGGCCCAGGGGAGAAGGGCTCAGAGATCATGTGGCCCTGCTGCTGAGATGTCCAGCAGGCCCTGGTAGCGTTCTGGCCCCAGCCGCTGCCCTTCAGATTCTACCTCTTCTCCAGCCCAGGGACAGCTGTTATCCACTTATCCTATTCTGTCATCCCCTCTGGTGGAAGGGACCTCTGCAGGCTCAGTTCAGTTCCCGGAACATTTATGGAACTCCTACTAAGTGCCAGTGGCTGAGCTTTGGGAATACAGAGGTGGGTAAGATTCAGACCCTGCCCTCCTGGAACCGTTTCACTGAGGGTGATAGCCAGGAAAGCCAGGTGTAGAGAAACCCAAAGAAGGGGATCCCTGTAGGTCCAAGAGGGCTTCTCAGAGGATTATGCCCCTCAGAACCCGGCCAAGTGGGGCAGCTGGAGGGGGCATTCCAGGCATAAAGAACCGCATAGGTGGAGGCTGGGCTTGTGCAGCAGGGTGGTATGGAAGGGGAACTGCAAGCTGTTTGGCATGGCTAGAAATTAAGCAAGGTGCTCCGTGTAAAGAGCCCAGTCTGGAGGGAAGGGCTAGAAGAGTTGCTTGAGAAAAACAGGTTGGACTTTACCCCAAGGGCAATGGGGAGCCATGGAAGAATTGTGAGCAAGAGAGGAATATTTTAAAAGATCCCTAGGGCTGTAGTGCAGAAGACAGACAGGAGAGAGGTTGCCCTGAGCATAGAGAGACCAGGTAAGAGATCATGAGGGCAACAGCAGTGGGAATAAAGGAGAGAGGGAGGGTCCGAGAGGTATCTAGAAGGGTGCCTTGTGCCTCCTTCTACCCAAGGAACATCCCTCCCCTCGGCAGACAGCGTTTCCAAAAGTCTCCTAGGAAAGACTTGCCAACCTCTAACCAGAAGCCTCTGTTCAGGAAAAGGCTTCCCCTTCCCTGGCCCCTGCTGGAGGGAGAAGGCCATGTGGACTTGGAGACAGTTGTGATAGCCAGCATCCTCCGTGAACCTGAGGTCACACTCTTGCCTTCTGCTCTCAGTGTTGCCTGAGCCTTGACAGCCAAGTCCCTTCCACCCTTCAGCCCCAGGGGAAGTGGCAACACGACCCCCTCCTCAGCAGGCAGTGGGACGTGGAGTCAGGGACCAAAAACCTGAGACCTCTGAGGGAGGCAAGGGGCCAGTCTGTCTGATGGCTTTGGTCCCACTCCAAGCTAAGACAACCCCAGGACCAGTCAGTCACTCTGCACCGTGCTGGGGACAGAGGAGGGAATGGGCATGGAGCCCACTCACTCTCCCTGAACAGCTGCCAGGAGCCCAGCACTCATAGTGCCTTCGAGTTCATGGGCTCTGCCTGCAAAGAATCTCGGGTCTGGTGGGAGGGGACAGCAAGTGAGGGCCGAGGGGCATTTATACCCTGCTCTTATTATGTGGGCGCTCTTGCCCTCAACCACTTCCAAAGTTCCTAGCGAGACACTGCATCAACGCAAAGCAAGCTCAGAGCTTGGGGGGAGCGGTGGAACCTCCCAAGGGTCAGACGCTGGTGGTGAGATGAGCCTTGGAGGACAGGCAGCTGTAGGGTAGAGCGTATGGAAGGGTTTCTGGGTGGAGGGGACACTGCAGTAAAGGCACTGAGACGGGAAAGCGGCCACCGTGGTGAAGGGGACCGCTAAGTGGGTGAGCCAACGCGGAGACAGCCCAGTGGGTGAGGACCGTGTTGCAGAAGTGCCGGCCGGAGGAGACTGGACCTCACTCGCTGGGCGATGGAGAAGCGGTGATGGCTTCTAACAGGAGCAGCATTTTAGGAAGATTAAGTTGGCAGCGGCTCAAGAGTACCATTTAACTGACACGTTGCGAGTGGCCATCGTTTGCCAGACCCTGGCTGAGGTGCTGAGAATACAAAGGGACTAAGACCCAGGCTCTGGCCTCCTGGGAGAAAATTAGATAATGCTCTAATTACAGCCCATTGGGCTAAGGGAGGAAGGGCGTTTTTGTGGTTTTTTTTTTTCCTTTTGTTTTTAGGATCTGATGCTCTGAACCTGGGGTGGGGTGGGAGTGGGGGTGTGGGGGGCTGCCACTGGTGAACCAGAAGCCAGAAGGAGCCGCTGGGAGAAGGAAGGGGATGAGGGGAGCGGAGGAGTTTGTTTGTGGGCAATGCGAGCTAATGAGAAGCCAGGGAGGAAACATTAAGAGCTGTAATTATGGCTCAAAGCAAGTGGCAGCACAGAGTGAGAGGATAAACCTCGGGGGCTGAGGAGGCGGTGGCTTTTCCACCAGAACCTCTCCCTCTGGGGCCGTATTCACCCACAGTGCCCCATTCCGATGGCTCCCTCAGCCAGGCCCACAGCCTTGAAGGCCCTTCCTCTCCCCGAATCGAACCCTAAACCGGTTCCCGTCCTCTTGTGGGCTCCACCCGTCCGAGAAGCCCGCCAACAGCCCCCATCTGTTGCCCGGCCCGCCTGAGATGAAGACATGAGTTATTTTTGACTGAGATCCAAGTCCCGGCCCTGAATTCTTGTCTTCCCGGAATCCCCCAGTCATGTTTGAAGTCTGCAAGCCCCAACAGCGGAGACTGCCGCTTGGAATCCAACCAGCCTCCATGCCCAGCCCCGGCATTCTCCCCTCACTGCCCACTGACTTGGAGATCAAACCGCACGACGCTGCTGAAAGGATTCTGCACCCCCCCAGCCCTGCACCCCATTCCCTTTCGTCTCTTTCTTTGTCACACCAGGGCCCCTAATTGTCTGAGTAACTTAAATCATTACTAGAAGACATCTAAGTTCCCAGATACCAAACCCATTCAAAGAGAGGCGTGGGCACCCGAAAAGGCAGCTCAGAGAAGTACAAAGGACACTTTCCCGGTCCCAGATTTAGCCAATTGTCTATTTGGGAAAACTACCAGCTGTCTTGCTGAGTCTCATCTTCCCTCTCAGCCATCCCCTCAGGGCTTGGCTGGCCCCCAGGGTCTCATTTCTGGGTTCCCTCTGGACCTCCAACACTCCTGCGCCCTTTGGGTTGTGCTACAGGTAGGTCTTGCCTCCTCGGTAACCCACCTGGTCCATCGTGCGCATCTTTCTAATAAACGCTGCTCCTGCACAGTCTTTCCTCAGGTACCCGCCCTTTCCTCTGAGTCACGGTTTTCATCCGACCTTGCACGAACTAAGTCATCTTCCTAAGGCAAAAAGAGAATGGGTGTGGCTCGAAAAAGAGGATATGGCCACTTACAGGTGTGACCCATGGACCTGAACAAAGGTGTGGGATTGCCCGAGGGAGCAGGGGGTGCTGGGTGGAGAGGGACAGAGGAGGGAAAACTGAGACAACTGTAACAGCATAATCAATGAAATACAATAAAAAAAAAGAGGAGATAGATGGCCTAGTCCATTTCGCGCCCATCACACGGAGGGGGCTGAACAAGTGTCTGCGTAACGAAAACCGGAACGCATCTCTTGACCTGGCCGTGACGTCTAACCACACAGCGATCACTCCCAGCCCCTTGCAAGAAACACATTTTATGTTCACGAAGAAAGGATCCTTCTGCGTAATAAGAATACAGTCGTTGGCCTGCTGCCCTTATTTCAAAGCACTTCCGCGTGTGTCACTTCATTTCATCTTCAAAAAGCCGGCCTGTCTGAGGCAAGCAGAATAGGTACAATTGCCTTCGTGTTGCAAATGGGGACACCGAAATCCCCCGGCCCACAGAGGTGTGACTCTCCATTGTTGTCCCTGCGCTTCTTATTTTAAGACTGAAAGACAAAAGCCCCTGATGTGGTAAGTGCCCTTGGCCCTGGCCATGGCCTGCAGTCACTTTTTCCCTGGGAGGCGATGGGGCTGAATCAGAGCCCCCCAAGAGGGACTTGCCCAGCTGCTGGCTGGTGTGAGTCAGAAACTGCAGGATGTCTCTGGCTTCAGAGCAAACGCCGTTGGTCTGTTTATCTGCTTTGTTTCTCTTAAGCTACAGTTGCAACCGGCGTCCCCCAGAGGAAGGGGATGGTTAGCTTCCATTCACCACTCGGGCGCCAGGCTGTTCACAAGCTGTGCGGAATGAGAGAACCAGCAAGAGTCTGGGAGACCCATGGGCGACTTGCCACAAGGCTCGTGATAAGCCAATCCGCCGGAATGGACACTCCACGAGGACAGGGACTTGGATTTGTTGGCTTAGAGCGGTGTCTTTGACTCCTGGGACGGATCCTGGCATCTTGAAGGTTCACAAAAAGTAGTTGCTCAGTGAACAAACCTGTTCTATTCATCCTCCTCCAGGCCTGGGGAAGGCCTCCCACAGGTCAGAATTCCTGGGACGTCTGCCCAGCGTCTTGCCTCCTAGGACTTCCTAGGCCTCCTTTGGGGAAGAACGTCAGTTAATCTGGCACCCACTCCTCGGGTGAGGGGGTAGCGATGGTGAAGAATGCCTTGGGACCCTGAGGCAGGCTTCTGGATGCTGAGGACGCAGCAGCAGCAACAGCAGCAGCAGCAGCAGCAGCAAAACGTCCTGGAGCTTCACATCCAGTGTGGTAAGAGGCAGCCAGCGCTGGGGAGCCAGCCCTGAGCAGAAATGAGGCAGCAGGAGCAGCAGCAGCAGCAGCAGCAGCAGCAGCAGAAGCAGCAGCAGCAGCAGCTGCCTGGGAGTGTAGCAGAGGAGTGAGACAGTGGGCACTCAAATCTGTTACCTCCATCGCAGCCACAGGGCCCCAGCGAGGCTGTGTGAGAGCTTCTCAGTGCGCATTGTAAATACCATCTGTCACACTGCCTGCCCAGACAAGGCCTCCCCCCAGCCCCAGCTCCCCAGAAGGAAAGCATTCTTTATTATTTATGCAGAACGCACCCTAAGTGCTGTGCTACCAGGAGAGGGGGAAAGAAAAGCCTGGAAGTGCCAAGGACTCCAGGGACCTGCCCCTCTGATAGCTGATCAGGAGGACTTGGCCGTCACTTTCTGGAATGGGAGGTAAACTCTCAACTCTCCTGGGAATTAGACCTAATTCTGCCACTGGCTTGATGTGTGACCTTGGGCAAAGTACCTCAATCCTGTGGGCCCCTGTGTTCTCATCCCTAAATGTAGAGGTAGGACTACATGGCCCATGACATCTCTTCCAGCTTTAAAACTCAATCGGCTGCCCTAGCTGGTGTGGCTCAGTGGATTGAGCACTGGACTGCAAACCAAACGGTTGCTGGTTCGATTCCCAGTCAGAGCACATACCTGGATTGTGGGCCAGGTCCCCAGTGGAGGGCAAGTGAGAGGCAAACACACATTGATGTTTCTCTCCTTCTCTTTCTCCTTCCCTCCCCCCATTCTTTAAAAATAAATAAATAAAATCTTTAAATTAAAAAAAAATAACCCCTCAACTGGCATCACCCTAACTCTTCTCCCTCCTGCCGCCGGCCCAGAAGCCTGTTCATTTCCCATCAGCCCTTCCACTTGGGCTGGACTGGGGAAACAGCCTGGACGTCGGACCTGGGACGTCGGACCTGGGTCCTCATCCATGCCATCACTACTCACCCGCATGGTCCTGAAGAAGGCACCGTTCCCTCACCGCAGTCTGGCTGTTTGTGAAACTAGGTGGGACTAGAAGATTTCGGTAGGAGGTCTATCTCTAAATTCCACCAGCATCAGTTTTCCTTCCTCAACACTGCTGGTAAACATCCCTCCAGAATGAGGCTGCAGACACGGGATAAATGTGACGTAGTCTCTGCTCTCTGTGAGCTCTACGTCAGAAGGAGATATGCTCGAAAATCCTGCAGGGACAATATGATGGCTACTGAGTAGAGAGGTGTACAGAGCATACAGCAGAGAGAGGGTCCAGGAAGTTGATGCTGGAGCTGAATCTGAAAGACCAAGTAGGAGTTCACCAGGTGGATGAGGCTTCATGTATTCCAGACACGGAACTGCGTGTGCTAACGCAGGAAAGTGTGAATCTGAGCGAGTCTGCATAGAAACTGCCCGCGCGTTGTTAGGGTGATGGTGACATTCTGGGAGTCTTTGCCGAGACTGCTTCCTCTCCCACCCCTTTAGAACAATCCAGGACTCCCTGAATGGGGGTGAGGGGGCTTAGGATGGATGGCTGAGTGTGGCCTCCCTGTCCATGAAGCACATGGCCAAGGAGATAAGAGACTAACAGGTGTTTCCCCTTCCAACTCCTGCCTTTTTCTGCTCTCTGAGTTAGAATCAGTGAGGCAGTCTGGAAACAGGGGGCTGTCTCAGGTGGCCCCAAGGTGACCCACAATTCTCCACCCCTGCACACCATCAGGCTGAGTCAAAGGAAGAACATGGCTTTGTGCAGAATGGGGTCCAGCGGCTGGCTGCCGTGGGCAGACTGGGTTTACTGGGCATCCTCCCGAGTGCGGCCAGAGCACATGATCTCTCCTACAGTGGTGGTGGCCCATTGTGGTTCCTCGGGGAGCTGTCAAAGTCCTCCGCAGAGAGATGGAGTGAACCTGCCCCTGCTCCGTGAAGGACATCCTGCAACGGAAATGAGCTTTCCTGCCCCCGCCTCCCCCGGCCTCTCGATCTGGTTGCTGCAGCTCTGGTCTGCAGCTCACACACCTGCTCTGCATACCACAAAATACACACGAACAGCAGAGAGGAGAAATGCGTAGATCCAAGACACCCATTAGCTGTGAGCAGCCTCAGAGGCTGTGAAACGTGGGGTTAACCGGGCTTTGGGGAAAGCCTGTGCAGTGCCAGTAAGCACTCTGCCGGCCTGGCTTGCTGCACTAATTTATATGCAGGGAAAGGGGGCTGCAAGTCAAGAAAATACCAGAAATGCTGAAAGAATGGTCACATTTGCCAGACGGCTCCTGGGGCGTGACTGTATTTGCAGAGGGACAGTCTGCCGGGGGAGGGCCTCTCACTGGAGAGTGAAGACACCAGCTGAGGGCTAGCGCGTAATCTAGGGCCCTTTTGGAGAAACGTGGTGGCTTGAAGCATGCCCACCCACGCTTGTCTCTTCCCAGAACCTTGAAGCTGTGATTGCCTGAGGCTGAAGTGGCATTCAGGACTGGATCTCTCCAGACACTCCTAGCTTTGCTTCTTTAGACACCTGCCACCTGTATCTTCTTTCCCAGCTGAAGCCAGTTGGTCCATTCCCCAAGCTGCCAGCTGTCACTCTCTCCATCATGTAACTGACCACATTAGGTCAATTTCATAGCTTGATTCTTATGATGAGCTTTCTGCTGTGCTGCCAGTGTTGAACTTTGAGGCAACAGGAACGAGGCTGGGAGTGTGGGTAAGTGGGTTGGGAAATGTAAGTAACTGGAGGGGCATTTGAAATCATTTGCTACAGAATTTTCGAGGACTCGTTGCTTTTGTCTGACAACACACGTGTGTGCCTTTGTCTTCCTCCACGAAACTACGGATTGGGAGCGGTACGGCCATGTCTGTCTCGGCTTTGCCACGCACCGCAGGTGGATCGGTGGTCAGAGCCTGAACCACGCAGATGCCCCTGGAGGCCTTGGTCACGGGGCCGATGGGGTGAGGGGAATGGGCAGTCAACGTGAAGCCATCACTCCTGCAGAGCCCCCGGGATGCTGTGACTGGTGGCCGGTGGCCTCTGCTCCTGCAGAGGGACGGCATCACAGCAGGGGCAGCAGGCCGTGTGTCCTGAGGGTGCCCACTTACTAGGGGAACAGTCATCATTTGTCCGTTTGTTAAAATGTCCACATCACACCCGGCCTTCCATAAGAACAGGATGCCTTTGTAATCGCCTCATTTCCTCTCTCTGCCATCACCATGCCGTCAGCATGGTGTCTGGGGGTTGGTGAAAAACACACATTTGTTCATGCAGACCTCCACCTGCACCTGGCAAGATAACCTGCAGTGAGTTCACTCAGGCTCCATGAGACTCGGTTTGCTTGGGTTTGAAGGAGGCTAATACGACACATCCGGATGGGACGTAGGTAAAAAGATGGGACAGTGCCTGGCCGCTGGCCTTCCTCCCCCCACTGGATACGCAGAACACAGTGTTGAATCAATGAATACATTATTTCAGAGATGAATACACGTTGGCATCTTGCTTGGATACATTCACATTCCAGACAGCCCATCTATTGCAGTTTTTTAAAATTTAACACCCAGGAACCAAATTTGCAGCTTTATAGCAAGAGGCTAAAGTGGTTTCCTTCCAACAGCTGGAAAAGTAGTGCCTCTTTATTTTTAAAGGAAAATACAAAGAAACTACCTTGGGTAATAGAGCCACAGGACTTTTTGTTTGACTTGTGTCATCTCTCCCCTTGATACAAAAGGCACACACACATTTGGTGCCTTAATGCACACCAAAGGCTTGGCCTTCTCAGAGAGGCCTTGGAGTTACAAGACCGGCCAGGAAACCACATGAAGTCCTGGAACCACAGTGTCCTCTAGTGGTCAGCAGGAGCCATAACACCCAGCGGAGCTGACCGAGACTCTGGGCGCAGGGCCACTCACTGGTTTCCAGAACTCTCTGGGGATCAGCCCCGTGGTGCAGCCCCCAGGGCCGATTTCCAGAGCTGTCTTCACGACTGGGAAATATACAAACAATATATTTTTCAAGAAATGCTTTTTTCAACGTATCACTCAGAGACGGCCTTGCAGCCACATTTGTTTCTTAGAATTCATTAGGCATCAGTCAGTTAATGGGGTCTAGGCTATGATTCCAGGCTGCTAACATCGCAAGGCCTCTGAGGAAAGTGCACAGCACCATCTATGAGGTATTTTTGCCCAAGACTTGAAGCCGAGTCTGATGAAGTCTCTAGATCTCACCACCAATTTCAGGACGCAAATTGGCACAAGTCAACCAATAAATTTATACAGGAATGTGTTGTACAACACCACAGGATGTGATTAGAAAAACCCAGACTGGAAAACTTGACAAGACAAATGAGTGGTTTCTTCAGCAATAAATAGCAAGGGAGAGAGGGAAAGAGATAAACTTTCTTTTGGATCCTGATTTAAATGAAGTGGAAAAAAAACTTGTTTAGACAATTGGGAAAATCTAAATACTAGAGTTGATCTTAAGACATCCTTCCTTTTTTTTTTAAACTGTGAAGATGAAACACAGTTGTTTATTTATTTTACAAATATTTTTATTTATTGATTTTAGAGAGAAAGGGGGAGAGAGAGCTCCACATATCCATATTCATTGGTTGACTCCTGCCCTGACCAAGGTTGCAGGTTCAATCCCCGACCAGGGGCAGGGATTGAACCTACAACCTTGGCATATCGAGATGATCTCTATCCAACTGAGCTACCCAGCCAGGGCTGGTTGTTTATTTTTTAAAGATCCCATATATTTTAGAGATGTGTATCAGATATTAAGATGTGCTAAGATTTCAAAATAATTTGAGTGGGTGGGGGAACGGATGAGACAAGACTCGCCATGTGGACCATGAGGAAGCTGGGCATTGGGCATGAAGCTTCATTATATTGTTTTTTTTAAACTGTTGTTTATATTCTATTTTATTTATTTATTTTTATTTTATTTTTTTAAAATTTTATTTATTTACTTATCTTTAGAGGGGAAGGAGAGAGGGAGAGAAACATCAATGTATGGTTGCCTTTCATGCGTCCCCTGCTGGGAGTTGGCCTGCAGGGAACCCGCCTGCAACCCAGGCATGTGCCCTGACTGGGAATCGAACCGCGATCCTCTGGTTCGCAGGCCCGTGCTCAATCCACTGAGCTACACCAGCCAGGGCTATTTTATTTTTAAAGAGATTTTATTTATTTTTAGAGAGGGAGGAAGAGAAACATTAATGTGTGGTTGCCTCTCATGCACCCCCTACTGGGAACCTGACTAGCAATCCACGCATGTGCCCTGACTGGGAATTGAACCAGCGACCCTTTGGTTCACAGGCGGGTGCTCAATCCACTGAGCCACACTAGCCAGGGCAACTTTTGTTTCTATTTTAAATTCAATCATTAAATTTTAAAAAATCTCTACCAGAAAAAGTTTTAACTTGATTCTCAAGAGAGCCCACAGCTGACTCCTTCGAAAGCTCTATTCTGTTGCCTCTAAGAGAAAACAGGATCCCACTACTGGACGAGTTCCGTAGTAAGGAGCGTCAGAGGTTGTTTTCTCTTGGCACATCTGAGAAATACAGCCAGAATCCAATGAACTGCTTGTTATGCTTTACAGCTGCCCCATTTGAATGAGCTTTTTTTTTTTATTTACTTCTTGGTGAGAGGGTGGGAAGAGGCCAAGAGCCAGTGGACAGATCTTCCAAGGGACCATTTTGGCAACACTGTCCTGAGGAATCCAGTTGCTCCCGGGTGCACAGCAATCTCCAAATTATCTGCGCAACTCTCTCCTTAGCAATAACTCCTGACTCACACCTTCCCAGCAGAAGGCTCTGGACGTCAGAGCATCAGCGAGTGTACAGTGGATTCAGCACCTGCCTCCTTGCTAACTCTCATGCTCTCCTCCGCCACCAGCTTACATAAACACAGCTGTCTCAGCAGCCCACCAGCTGCCAACTCTCCTAGAAGATCAGCTATTCGGCACTTTTCCTATTCTGGCTAAAAATAAGCCCCAGACTCTCCTGGGCATCTGAAGGTGGTGTCGTGCTGGAGTTTCCTCAGGGTGCCTTAACTTGGAAATGTGGAACTGCTGGTACCGAGTCTGTCGCAGAAGCTCTGCTCCTTCCCTCGGGAAATGGTCCTCAGCAAAATCAAAGCTGAAAGGAGCTCAAGGTCTGTCCCTTAAGGCCTTTGCTCACTGCGTGCTAACCTCAATCATGGCATCTGGCAGAGGGTGCGGGTTCAAGACCCACTCTGGCTACTTAGCTGGGTCTGTGACTGGTTATTTGCACTCCTTTGGCCACAGTTGTTTTATTTAAAATGGGAATGGTGGTAATACCCCATGTCTTGGTTATGAGAATTAAATGATACGTAAAAAGGACTTTGAAAAGGCTGCTATGAGCCCTGGCTGGTGTAGCTCAGTGGATTGAGCACGGGCCTGCGAACCAGAGGATCGCGGTTCGATTCCCAGTCAGGGCACATGCCTGGGTTGTAGTCCAGTTCCCTGCAGGCCAACTCCCAGCAGGGGATGCACAAAAGGCAACCATACATTGATGTTTCTCTCCCTCTCTCCTTCCCCTCTAAAGATAAATAAATAAATAAAATCTTTAAAAAAAAAAAAAGAAAAGGCTGCTATGGAATGTGCTAATTTCCCCCTTTTTATTACACTCTCCCACACACCCCCTTGTGCCATTCCCTCAACAAACACCTGAGTGCTTGCCATGTGCCGAGCACCACGCTAGGAACTACAAGTAAAGCAGTGGGGGGGAAACAGACAAAGATTCGGCTCTCCCAGAGCTTACTCACAGTGTTGGGGAGAATAAGAACTACCAAAATAAATAACACAAAAGAGCACAGAATGTAAGATGGTGATAAGAGCAACAGAAAAACATAAAGCAAGGACTCAGGACAGAAGTACCTGTATGAGCAGAGCCCGCAGCGTTAAGTGGGGTGGAAGGGAAGACCTCATCGAGCAGGTGACATTTGAGACCCTGAAGGAGATGAGGAGTAAAGCACGTGGCTATATAGCAGGCAGCCTTTCTGGAAGAGTTTAAGGCAAGTGTGGCGGCCATGAGGTCGGAGCACACCTCACAAATTCCAGAAACAGAAGGACATCAGAATAGAGAGAGAGAGAAATGAGGATAGCAGATAAAATCCGGGAGGTAGTGGAAGAAGTCAGATGAAGCCATCCAGGGTCTTGTCAGTCATTTTTAAACTATGTTTTTGTTTAATTCCGAACAAGAAGAGAAGCTGCTGGAAGGCTCTGAGCTGGGGCACGGCATTTACCTTTGAACAGAATCACTGGCCATTCTGGTGGAGAAAGGCCTCAAGGTGGGTGAAGGCAGAAGACAGGAGGCTTTGAAGATGGGAAAAGACCCAAACGGAACCTCTAGAGATGGAAAATACAATGCCCAGATGAATGATACACTGGAGAGACTAACAGAAGAAAGAAGACAAAAATAGTGAACTTGAAGACAGTAATTGGAGCTATGTTAAATGAAACACAGAGAAGAAAAAAGAATGAATTAATAGAGTATCAGTGAGCAGTGGAGACACCGCAAGCATAGACAGTCTCAGCAAAAGTGGGGAGCAGAAAAATATCTGAGGGAGTAATGGTCAAAATTCTAAATTTGGTGAAAACTGTAAATGCACAGATACAAGGGCCTCAATGAACCCCAAGTGCAAGAAATATGAAAAAAATGAATTAAAACCAGTGATAAAGAGAAAGTCACAAAAGCAGCCTGAGGGAAAATTACATACGCACAAACAAAAATACGAGAACAGTGGATTTGCAGACAGAAATAATGCAAGCCAGACGGGAGTGGAGTGAGAGCTTTACAATGCTGCGAGAAAAAAAACAAAACTGTGACACTAGAGTTGAATGTGACATAGAGACTTTTCAGACACATAAAAGCCAAGAGAATTCATCACCAGCAGACCTGCACTGTAGGAAATGTTAAAGAAGACCCTCAGACAGAAGGAAAATGGTATCAAATAATCTGGCTCTCTATAAATGAACAAAGAACACCAGAAATAAGAGATCGGTACTTAAGCCTGTGTCTTTTTTCTTGTTTAAATATCTTTAAAAGATAATCAATTTGTTTATTTTATTTTTTAAGTTTTCTATGTACTTTTCCCCCAAGATTTTATTTATTTATTTTTAGACAGAGAGGAGGGGTGGGAGAGAGGGAGAAAGAAACTTCGATGTGTGGTTGCCTCTCACACGCCCTCTACTGGGGACATGGTCGGCAAGCCAGGCATGTGTCCTGACGGGGAATCGAACTAGCAACTCTTTGGTTCGCAGGACAGCGTGCAATCTACTGAGCCACACCAGCCAGGGCCAGATAACCAATTTTTTAAAACAAAAATAATAACAGTGAACCATGAGGCTTATAACATGTGAAAGTAAAATATATGACAACAATAGCCCAAAGGCCAGGAGGACAGAAGTACAAATATGCAGCTATAAGGCTCTTACATAATGTAATATGTAAAGTGTGGTATATAATATCACTTGAAGGTAGATGCAGATAAGCTAAAGACATATACCGCAAATCCTAAAGCAACCAGTAGAATAAAGCAAAGAGCTATTGTTAAACTTGATAAAAAATCCACAACCTAACTAGATGCTGTCTACAAGAAACTTACTTTAGCCCTGGCTGGGTGGTTCAGTGGTTGACTGTCATTTCATACGCCAGAAGGTTGAAAGTTTGATCCCTGGTTGGAGCACATTCCTTGGTTGCAGGTTCAATCCCCAGCCGGGGAGCATGCAGGAGGCAGCCGATTGATGTTTCTCTCTCACACTGATTTTTCTTTTGCTCTCTCTCCCTTTCTCTCTCTCTCTCTCTAAAGTCAATTGGCATGTCCTCAGGTAAGGATTAAATAAGGAAGAAGAAACTTACTTTAAATATAAAGGTAGGTTAAAAGTAATGATCAGTTCTACAGATTTTCTTTTCAGCTAATTTAAGAAGAGGAAGCCCTGGCTGGTATAGCCCAGTGGATTGAGCACGGGCCTGCGAACCAGACGATCGAGGTTCGATTCCCAGTCAGGGCACATGCCTGGGTTGCAGGCCAGTTCCCGGCAGGGGCCAGTTCCCAGCAGGGGCCAGTTCCCAGCAGGGGATGCATGAGAAGCAACCATACATTGATATTTTTCTCCTTCTCTCCTTCCCTTCCTCTCTAAAGATAAATAAATAAAATATTTTTTAAAAAAAGAAGAGAGGACACTTTTCAACTAATTCTTTTTTTTTTAATATTTTATTTATTTATCTTTTTAGAGGGGAAGGGAAGGAGAGAGGAAGAGAAACATCAATGTATGGTTGCTTCTCGTGCATCCCCTGCTGGGAACTGGCCCCTGCCGGGAATTGGCCTGCAACCCAGGAATGTGCCCTGACTGGGAATTCCAACTAATTCTAAGAGGCCAGCATTACCCTGACCAAAATCAGAAAAAGAAATTATAAGAAAAAAAATCACATACCGATATCCTTCACGAACATAGGTTCACACATTCTTAAAATTTTCACAAATTAACTCTAACATATCCGAGAAGGAGAATACACCATGACCAAATGGGGTTAATCCCAGGAAGGCACAGTTGGTTTAACATTTGAAAAATCAGTGTAATTTACCATATTAACAGAAACAAAAAGAAAAAGAAAAATCAATGATAATTCCAAATAGATGCAAAAATTATCTAACAAAATGTAATGTCTGAAAATGATGCCGGCGGCGGCTGTAAAGGCAGGCAAAGGGGAAGCAGGGAGACCGTCCGGACTCCTATCATGATAATCCGGGATGGCTAAGGTTTTTGGTCTGAGCAACTGGAAGGATAAAGTTGCGGTTAATAGTGATGGGGAAGACTGTGGGAGTGGCAGGTTTGGGTGGGACAGATCAAAAGTTCGATTTTGGACACGTTAACATTGAGATGTACATTCCACGTCCATGTGAAGCTGCCCGGTAGACAGTGGGCATGTGAGAGTAAATCCAGACATAAAGAGAGAGACCGCATTTGGGCTGCAAATTTGGGAGTCTTCAGCATACAGCTGAAGTTTATTTCTTAAAAATGTATTTATTGATTTTGAGAGAGAGAAACAACAATGTGAGAGAGAAACATCGATGGATTGCCTCCTATACACGCCCTAACTGGGGATCGAGCCCGAAACCTAAGTATGTGCCCTGACTGGGAATAGAGCCCCCCGCCTTTTGGTGTGTAGGGCAAAGCTCCAACCAACTGAACCACACTGGCCAGAACCACAGTTGGTGTTTCAGTTCAGGACAGCAGGCCCTGATTGGTGTGGCTCAGTGGGTTGCGTGCCGGCCTGCGAACCTTCGGTTTGATTCCCAGTCAGGGAGTGTGCCTGGGTTGTGGGCCGGGTCCCCATGGGGAGTGTGTGAGAGGCAGGCACGCAGGGGTGTTTCTCTCTCTTCTCCCTCCCTGCCCCCCTCTATAAACAAACAAACAAACAAATAAATAAAATCCTTAAAAAAATGGTTAAAACAGTCAATTAAAAAAGTAAAAATAAATAAATAAATTCAGGAGAGCCCATGGAATCACCAAAAGTCTGAGAAAAGATAGAAAAGGAAATATTGAGGACTCAGCCCTGGAGCCCTCTGTTATTAAATGAGCTGACAGAGGAGGAGGACCCAAGCAAAGGAGGCAGCGTGACAGGAAGAAAACCCGAAGAGCGTGGAAGGCAAGGAAAGAGCGTGCTTCCAGAAGGAAGCAAATGTGTCCAACGTTCGTGATGAGTGTGAGATGATGGCTGAGGACTGACCCCTGAGTTTGGCAATGTGGAGGTCACCGGAGGTCTTGACAAGAGAGGTTTCAGCACGGCAGAGGAGGCAAGGAGCCGGATCAGAGTGGGTTCGACATGAAATGGGAACACCGATCCTTCACAGTCTCTTCCTAAAACAGGAGAGGGGAGAACATTTCCCAAAGTCTTCTACGAGGCCAGTACTACTCTGATACCACAGCCAGACAGAGCCATCTCCAGACAAGTACAGAACAGCATCCCTCCTGCTATACGTGAACACCCTCAACGAAATACTGGTAAACTGATTCCAACAACACAGACAGGGCAATACTGGGTTTACAGCTGTGAGTATGCAAAACGCAGGGTGTATTCTTGTATTATTATTTAGGTTTTAAAAATATTTATTAGAGAGAGGGGGAAGGGAGAAAAAGAGGGAGAGAGACATTAATGTGTGGTCGCTTCTCCCACAGCTCGAACTGGGGACCTGGCCTGCAACCCAGACATGTGCCCTGGGTTGCAAGGAATTGAACCAGCAACACTCTGGTTCACAGGCTGGTGCTCAATCCACTGAATCACACCACCCAAGGTGTTTTATTATTTATTAATTATCATATTATTTTCCAGGTGAACAACTGTAAGCCTACAGTACTTTTGCTCCACGCTGTATATAAGAAGGATGTTAGGTACTTTTTACATAAAAATCCCACCATGACAAGTGAGAGATTTTGCCCCAAAATGAAGGGTTGATTCAACTCACAAAAATCAATGTAATACATTATATTCACAGACTATAAGATAAAAACCAAACCATCCTTTTCATTGGTACAGAAAAAGCACTTGACGAAACTCAACACCTTTCATGATGAAAACACTCAGCAAACCAGGAATAGAAGGGTCTTCCCTTAGTGTGACAGCAGCTGTGAACCCCACGGTGAACGGCACGCTCTCCCCGTGAGGCCGGGAACAAAGACGTCCACTTTCACTGTTTCTGTTCACCGTTGGAGCGTGGGATGGTGGCCAGGGCAATTGAGAAAGACAAATAAACACCAGGCGTCCACATTGGAAAGGAAGAAGTACAACTGTCTTTGTACAACACACGGACGACATGACCCGCGCACAGAGGGTCCTCAGGAACGCACCCCACACACATACACCATCGGAGCCAACTGTTGCAAGACACAAGAACTCTGTACAAAAGGAAATTGCATTCCTTACACCAGCAGTGCATAATCTGAAATGTAAATAAAGAAAACAATTCCATGTATAATAGCATTAAAAAGAATAAAATACTTAGGAATGAATTCAATCAAGGAGGTAAGAGACTTGCACACGAAAAGCTCCCGTACAAAGACTGTAGAGAATGTAAAGAAGACCCAAATAAACGGAAAGATGCGCCACGTGCACTGACTAGAAGACAGTATCACTGAGTTGGAAACACTCCTCAAACCCACCTATAAATTCAGTGCAATCCCTGCCCAAATCCGGGTGGCTATTTTTGTTTTTAAAGATTTTATTTATTTTTCTTTAGAGGGGAAGGGAAGGAGAAAAGGAGAGAAATATCAATGTATGGTTGCCTCTGGTGATTCCCCTGCCGGGAACTGGCCTGCAACCCAGGCATGTGCCCTGACTGGGAATCGAACCTCGATCATGTGGTTCGCAGGCCCGCGCTCAATCCACTGAGCTACACAGGCTGGCTATTTTTGCAGAAACTGACAAACCGATCCTGAAATTTATATGGAAATTTAAGAAACCCAGAGTAGCTAAAACAATCTTGGGGGGAAAAAAAGAACAAAGACGGAGGACTCAGAACCCCAGATTTCAAAACCCACCACAACTCCACAGTAATAGAATGCGCAGTACCGGTGTATGCGTGAACAGATAGATCGACGGAACAGGATCCAGAAACGAACCCTTGTACTTACGGCCAACTGAGTTTTGACAAGAGTGCTAAGACTATTCAAATGGAAAAGGATAGTCTTTTCAGCAAACCATATGGGGACAACTAAATACCTGCACACAGAACAGCGTAGTCGCCCCTTGGTGACTAATGTATGACAATGACTAAAGTGGATCAAAACCTGAATGTAACAGCTAAAACTCTTAGAAGAAAACATGGGTGTAAATCTTGGTGATTTCGGGTTAAGCAACGGTTTCATCAATATGATACCGAAAGCACAGCAACAAAATAAGAAATAGACATATTGGATTTCTTTAAAATTAAAAACTCATGTGCTAGCCCTGGCTGGTGTAGCTCAGTGGACTGAGCACGGGCCTGTGAAGCAAAGGGTCGCTGGTTCGATTCCCAGTCAGGGCGCATGCCTAGGTTGCAGGCCAGGTCTCCGGTAGGGGACACATGAAGGGCAACCACACATTGATGTTTCTCTCCCACTCTTTCTCCTTCCCTTGCCCTCTCTCTAAAAATAAATTTTAAAAAATTTAAAAAGTCATCTTTACAAAACAAAGCTCATGTGCTTCAATGGTCACTACCCAAAATGAAAGACAACTCACAAAATGGGAGCAAATATTTGCATATCATTTATCTGACAAGGGTCTAGTACTCAGAGTATACACCAAACTCTTACAACTTCACAGTAAAAAGGTAAATCACTCAGTTTTTAAGTGGGCAGAGGATTTAAATAGACATTTCCCCAGCAAGGCCATACAAATGACCAGTAAACACCTGAACAGATGTTCAACGTCACTAGTCACTAGGGAAACTCAAATCAAAGCCACAGCGACGTCCCACCTCGCAGTCACTGGGACGGCTGCAGTAAAAAAGACGGAGCCCCGTGAGCGGCCGCGGGGGACGGGATGGTGGGGATGGAGAATGTCGCAGCTGCTCTGGCAAACAGTCTGGCAGTTACTCAAAATTATGCTACCATACGACCCAGCAATTTCACTCGGAAGTAGGTACTCAGGTAAAACATATGTCCACCCAAAAAACTGTACATAAATGTTTATAGCAGCATTATTCATAATAACCAAGAGGTGGAAACAACCCCCAAAACCATCGATTCATGAATGGATGGACAAAATGTGGTATTTTCATGCAATGGAATATTATTGACTATGAAAATGAATGAAGTACTAATACACATTATAACATTAATGTCCCTTGAAAATATGCTAAAGTGAAAAAAAGTCAAACTCAAAAGGCCACAGATTGTATGATTCCATCTATGAAAGATCAGAATAGACAAATTCACAGAGACAGGAAATAGTCCGTGTTTGCCAGAGGCTGAGGAGAGTGAATGCGAATACGCATAGGGTTTCTTTTGGGGGTGATGAAGTGTTTTTGGATCATCTAGTAGTGAATATATTAAACACCACTGAATTATACACTTTAAACAGGTGAGTTTTACGGTGTTTAAATTATATCGCCAGTTTTTAAGAGGCAGAACAGGAGGAGGCCATTGGAGAATTTTCAAGCAGCGTTTTTTATGAAGGGGACAGAGGAACGGGGCCAGGAGATAATTTTTTCATACATCAGATATAACAGTATGTTTGTGTAGACAGATCCAGGAGAGAGAGAAAAGTTGATGATGCAGGAGGGAGGGAGGGAGAAGGATGAAGAGGGAACTAACTGCTCACGGATGTAGACGGGAGGGGCTGGAGTCTCGTGCTCAAGTTCACAGGGCTGTGGACAGTCTGCCTGCAGCAGCGGGCAAGAGGGTCACAACAGATATGTACACACGCGGGTCAATGGGTGCGTTTGGTGTGGGGGCTGGAGGGCGCTCTCTTCCAGGGGCCCTCCTTCGGAGTCTATTTCCCCGCACGTCTTGCTCACAGCCTCCTGTCTGCACTCATGCCTTCAAAGGCAGCAAAGGGGCTCCGGAGAAAAGAAACAAGCAGCCCATCAATCCTCAAAAACCATCGACCCCAGTAGCCTTTTGAAATTAATTCCACCCCAAGCCGGCCATTCTTGCACTCTGAATTCTTTTAACCATGTCATTTATTTCTGTTATTTTAACCTACTTTTAAATTTTAGTTTAGTATTGAAGACTAATACGTGCACAAATAAAATTCAAAGGGCACAGAAAGCCAACCTCTCCCCTACCTGCCCCTGGTCCTCCTCCTCAAGGCCACACAGTGTGTGGTCTGCCCTCCTAGATAATCGGCGTGTGTGGAAGTGTGTGTACAGCTGCACATATATACATCCCTCATCATTTTTTAAAACCCCAAATGCCATCCAAACTCACTCACCACTCTGCATCTTGCTGTCCTCTCTGGCGATGTGGTATTTCGGGGATTGTTCCACATCGGCACACATAGCGCTGCCTCATTCTTTTTCACCAGCACTGTGATGAGATGGTTCTGAAATACGGTCACAAAATCTTCGATATTCCTTCCTTCAAGGGGCAGAGATTGATTCCCTCCCCTTTAAGTGTGGGTTAGACTTAGTGACTCAATTTTTTAAAAATAGAGTTTATTTACTTATTTTTAGAGAGAGGGGAAGGGAGGGCAAAGAGGGAGAGAAACTTTGACGTGCAAGAGGTGCGTCAATCAGCTGCCTCTCGCACGTGCTTCCCACTGGTGACTTGGCTGGCCCACACCCCAGGCGGGAATTGAACCAGCAACTTTTCAGTTCACAAGCCGGTGCCCAGTCCGTGGAGCCATAGCAGCCTGAGATCAGGACCCAAAAGTCAATGCAGCTCCCTCGTCGTTCTCTGTCTCCTGGACCAGTTGCTGTGGGGTGAAGCGAGCTGTTATGCACTCAAGGCAGCCCGATGGGTAGAGGCCCATGTGGCGAGGAGCCCAGGCTTCCTGCTGCCAGGCTGGGTGAGTGAGCCACCCTGGGAAGGGATCCTCAGGCCCTGCTCAGGCTTTCAGAGGGCAGCCCTGCCGGGCAGTTTGGCTGCACCCTAATTACAGACCCTGAACCAGAACCATCCAACTAAACCGCTCCCAAATTTCGGACCCACCACAACTGTGAGGTAACACAGATGTTTGGGGCACACGTGTCCTATCCCCCCATCATCCCATTTCATTGTGACAAGTCCCCCACCAGTCATAACGCATGTCATGATTATAAAGTATAATCTTTCTCATTCCACTGTCCATCCCCGCCTCACCGATGAGGATCAGCGCGTGAAGAGGGAGCCCCTAAAACCCAGAATTTAATCATTAAAAACTGTGTATGTATCCTTACATGTTTACACTTCAGTCACCTACTCTCCTTTTGCTGCAATACACCTCGTGAGAAGCTTTTTTCACTGCCCAAAACATTAAAACATTTTATTTATTTTTAGAGGGGAAGGAGAGGGAGAGAAATATCAATATGTGGTTGCCTCTCAAGTGCCCCCAACTGGGGACCTGGCCCACGGCCCAGGCATATGCCCTGACAGGGAATTGAACCAGCCACCCCTCGGTTGACAGGCCCACACTCAGTTCACTGAGCCACATCCCCAGGTCAAAACAGTTTTTGAATTTCTCAATTCTGACACCTTTTAGTGCCTCTGCCATTGTTTTGTTTCACATCTTCCACATCGGCCAAACACTTTCCTCTGAGGACTTTTTTCATCTGGGGAAACAAAAAAAAAGTCCCTTGGGCCAAGATCAGGTGAATAGGGACAGTGGGGCATGGGGTCATGCGGTTTTTTGGTTAAAAACTGCTGAACACTCAGCGAAATGTGGGCAGGTGCGCTTGTAAATCCCCCATCATGACGTGGGCAAACACACTGAAAGTCTTCAAAACAATTCACGAAGCCAAATGCAGCCTCTCACACCACCAGCTGGTGCACTGATCCAGCTGGGTCCTCAAACACTCACCTAGTGGGGGAGCCTGTACTACAGGGAGCCTGTACTATACAGGGGACCCGCCCCCCAGAAGGTAACTGTTTTGGGGGTCCCATCATCATACATCCGAACTGGCTCAACGACGTTGGTCTGCAGGAAGAGAGCGAGGCAGGCGGGGCTTTGCACCCTGCCCGTGTGGGCCCATCTCCTGTGTTCTCAGCTGAGGATTTCCCCGGGAGAAATCATCAGGGCTTCATTGTGAGAGTCCTATAGTTTTAAGTTTCAGAAATGTTCCCACTTTGTTCGGAAACTGAAGTCAGCTGAGAAGCAAACCTGGTCCTTCGGGCTCTTCTGTGTCTCCTGGGGCCCTGGGCGGGCCACCCTGCTGTGTGGAGAGGCCTGTCAGCTGTGCTGGGGGGCGGGGGGGGGGCAGAAAACAAGAATCTAGTCTTTTCCCTGCAGTGGGAAAGCAGCTAATGGCATTCAGATATTTTGAGATGAAACTGTTACCATGGGAATGTTTCCATATCGCTCCCTTAATAATGAATGATGGGTAGGAACAATGAACAGTGCAGCTTTCAGAATTCTAGAAATAAAGGGAGCCAGGGAAGGGAAATGGAGCTGGAAGAACAGGCCGCCGAGAAAGGACTGATGAGTTCAATCAAAACTGCTTTCCTGGAGAACGGGGGTGGTATGTGGGTCAGCGGCTTTTCTCCCAGGACCAGGATCCCCATACAGGCCGGAGGTGGTGATGCCGAGGTGGGTGTGGGGGTGGACGGTGATCCTTCAGGTTGCTGGTGGGGTGCTACGCTGCTCTTTCCTTCTGGGGCTTTGGGTATGGGACAGGGAGTGGGGGAGGAAAACTCGACACCTGACAAATCCTGATGCTTCTAAACATTTCTCCATTTCTGTCCTGGCAAGAGGTCCAGATGCTTGAGGACCCCTCAGCCTCGCTGGGGCCTTGGACTGGACCCTGAAGGCAGGAGTTCACCGGGACACACACCCTCCATATTGCAAACCGGCATGTGCTGCCTCTGCTACCCCGTGCAGGGCTCAGGGGTCATTTCTTAACCAAGGGACCACCACCTCGCCCCCCACCCCAAACTACTCACTGCTGGAAGCACACGCAGGGGTCCCCCCACCTCACTGCCTGCTCAGCTAGTCTCCTCCAGGACCTTGAGAACTCCAAGGACAGATGACCCATTAATCAGCAAAACAGGTTATCTTTTGTGACAGGCATTTCCCCTGTCTGCTATAACCCCATACAATGCTCTTTCGGAAGGATTTGTTGCCTTTTTTTGTTTGCTTTTATTTTTTGAGAAAGGGCACCCTAATAGAGCCGTCTTGCTTACAAAATGAATGGGAATTCGACCTGCTGGCTGGGAATTTAAGAACGAGTATTGGTGAGTGGGTAGAGCACCTCTTAAATACCACGGAGAGGAGAGAAACGGACACCACCCCATCACGACGCGCCCCTGCACACGCGGACTGCTCACCCCGACACTCGTCTGTCAATGCCCCATTCCTACACTTGCTTGGTGTCAGAATCTAGAGGTTTCTTTTATGTTCTTCAAAAAAAAATTATTAACTGATTTTAGAGAGAGAGAGAGAGAGAAAGGAATGAAAGGAGGGAGACAGAGAGAAACATAGATTTTTTGTTCCACCTATTGACACATTCCTTGGTTGATGCTTGTAGTGTCCTGCCCTGCCCTCTCTGGGGTTCAAACCGACAACCCTGGCGTGTTGGGACGATGCTCTAACAAAGCGAGCTATGGGCCAGAGCCCCTTCATGTCTTTGAGATCTTTAGTTAACATCCAATGTACGCAGCACTTGAACTGTTCTCTGGACATAGCGGGTGAAGACTAATCCCTATAGGAATGCATCTTAAAGTCCAGAGACCACACTGGGCTGGGTGACCAGCGGGCAGTGCCTTCTTCCTCTAAACAAGCACCCAGTAAAGCAGCAAATACAGCGGTCCCCGTCTCTCCCACCTTCCAGAGCCACACATTTCCTGTCCTAATGTGCATGACTCCCAAAGAGAAAATATGTTTCAAAATTAGATCTAGCACAGATACAAGCTCGGCCAAGGCAGTGCAGCAGGCAGCTCTACAGATGAGACAGGCGTCTCCGCTGGCACAGAGGAACCAGCCGGGAGACACCCAGGGGCGAGCTCCCTGGGCCGACTTCCCGGGCCCTTGTTTCCGGGCCCTCCATCTTCCCCGCCGCACGGGACAGCGATCTCTGGCAAGTGGCATGCCTCTCTCCATCCTTTCTCACTGGCCCGTGGGCAGGCAGATCTGCTGCTTTTTGGCTTTCAAAGACATTTCTGTTACACGGTAACTCTCGCTCCCAAGATGTGAACCCTAACCCACTACGGGATCCTGCATGGCAAATGTAAGCTGCTGTATCAGCACCTGGCTTATCCTCTGGTACCTGTTTCGGCTGCCACTAATACCTAACAGGTGAACACAGCGTTCATGCTGCCTGAGATGAACATCCAAGTCCACCATTGCACAGTGTGTTTTTCAAGTTCAGCTGCTTCTTTGACATTTTTTACAGCAGTGTGTGTTATAATTTTATGTTATAGTTCTTACCTATTACGGGTTTCTGCCTGTGGGAGACACTTATCTACATATTACCTCTTAGAAGATAAAAATCTTCCAGTGTAGCAGCCTCCCGCACCATAACTATTTCACTTTCATTTCTCCCAACACCCAGCCCAGCGCTTTACACCCCGGAGTACACACATTTCGGTATGAGCGAGCGGCAAAGCAGCGCAGAGCTCCACGGTGCAGCAGGAGGAGAGACCACTGACCTCCGACCAAAGAGCCTCGCTGACCAGAGAGGCCTGTGATAACTGGGTCTGAATGGTCTCAGTCCCTGTCCTTCTGCGGTTGATTTTGCTGAGGCTGTAGCTCAGCTGTCAAGAAGTATCTCAGTAAGAAATGTTTGGGCTTCGCTTTAGTTTTATAGCCTTGCTCAGTCCAATAAGCTGTGCTGGCTTCCATGAAGTTTTAAGGCCAATAGCCTGACGTTCATTCATTGGCCTGTTCATTCATCAAAAAATATTTATGGAGCATTGACTATGTGCCAGGTATTGTTTTAGGCACTGAGTATAGAGTGATAATTAAGACACCTGAAATCGGTCTTAATCATGATTTTTTAATCTGACACCAAAATCAGAGGCAGCAAAAGCAAAAACAAGCAAGGGGGACTACATCAAACTAAAAAAAGAATCACCAACAACATGCAAAGGCAACCTACTGAATGGGGTAAAATATTTGCAAATCATATATCTAGTAAGGGGTTAATGTCCAACACAATTTTTGATAGCAAAAAACAAAACAAAAAAATCCCCAAGCACTGTGATATAAAAATGGAAGAAGATCTGAACAGACGTTTTCCCAAAGAAGACATAGAGATGGCCAACAGGCGCATGAAAAGATGCTCAACATCACTAGTCATCAGGGAAACGCAAATCCAAACCACAATGGGGTCATCTCACACCTGTTAGAGTGGCCAATATCAAAAAGACAAGAAATAACAACCATCGGTGAGGCTGTGGAGAAAAGGGAATCTGCGCATTGATGATGGGAATGTAAATGGTGCGGCTACTTTGGAAAATAGTAAGGAGGTTCCTTGAAAAGTTAAAACCGCCAGTAGCACGTGACCCAGCAATTCCATTTTGGGGTATTTATCCAAGAAAATGAAACCACTAACTTGAAAAGATTTATGTATCCCCATGTCCACTGCAGCATTATTTACCATAGCCAAGATATTGAAACAACCCAAGTGTCCCCTGGTGGATGAATGGTTAAAAAAAAGATGCAAGATTATATATATATAATTAATATTATTTAGCAATAAAAAATGAAATCTTGCCTTTTGCAACATCATGGATGGACCGTGAGTGCATTTTGTTAAGTTAAATAAATCAGTCAGAGAAAGCAAAATACAACATGATCTCACTTCTATGTGTAATCTTTAAAAAATACAAAACAGGACAGACTGGTGGTAGTTACCAGAGGCAGGGGGTGGGTGGCGAGTGAAATGGTTAAAGGGGGTCAAAGATACAAACTTCCAGTTATAAATGTATCATGTAGATGTAATGTATACCATGGTGACTATAGTTAATATGGAATTAAGTTGCACATTTGAAAGTTGCTAAAAGCGTAATCTTAAAAGTCCTCATCACAAGAAAAAGATTCGTAACTATGTGGTGACAGATGTTAACTAGACTCATTGTGGTGATCATTTCATAATAGATGGAAACATTGACTCATGATGTCGCAGCCTGAAACACAATGTTACACATTAAAATAGCTGATTAAAAAAAACACACGGACAAGCCCCCACTTTCAGGAACGCTTACATGCAAGTAAGGGAGAGACACTCAACAAATGAAGGACTAGCCATGAGAGGAAAACAAACCCACAGGCGGTGAGATGCTAAGGATGCAGGGTGATGTTTTCGTGGGCTTTTTTTCGATTAAACCATCGGAAAATACTCCTCTCTGTGGAGGTGACATTGCACTCAGATATGAATGATAAGCATGAGGCAGCTTTGCACAGATCGGAAGGGCGAGCACTGCAAGCCCAGAACAGTCAGTGCCAGGGCTCGGAGGTAGGCATGCACGAGGCCTAGAAGCGGTCCGTGCAGGGAAGGGGCCAAGGAGCAGCTCGGGAAGCCCTCGTGAGGCAGGTCTGGGTTTTTACCTGCGACAGGACAACACAGGAAGAATTTAAGTGCAGGCCCAGTGAAAGGGTTGCTGCAAAGAGCACGGATTTTAGAAGAAAAAGAGTGGGAGTGGGGAAATCAACAGTAAGGATGTGAACTTGCATTTGCTGCAGGTGGGAAGTTGGGGTGCCCTGAACTTGGGTGGTAGTAGGGGAGGTGAAGGTAAGTGAGCAGGCAGGTGTTTTGGAAGACGGGACTTGTGCACAGACTGCGTGTGTGGTATGGAGCAGAAGATAATGTCCGGGTTTTTGCTTTGAGCAACCATGAAGATGGTGGTGTACTCTGCTAAAGTGGGAGAACTGGGGAAGGTGCAGTTACTGCTGGATATCAAAGGCTCTAAGGCGCCTCAGACATCCAAGAGGAACTAACAGGCCAGTAGCTGGGAATGGGAGTGTGGATTTCTGGAATGAGGTCGGGGCTGGTAATACTAATGTGGTCATCACTGGCACATTGACTCCTCAAGTGAAGGGCTGCCAGCAGCAATGAGCTAAACCTAGAGCCAAGATCTTGGTTGCTAAACAGCATCCTCCAATAAAATGAAGTAGGGTTCCTTGGAGAAATGGCTGGTGTCAGGAGTGGGACAGGGAAAGTATACAGGTGCCTGGAACATGGGGCCGGAAAGTAAGGGGTGCTCAGAAAACATGGGTCATGTTGAAAGGCCCAGGAGCCAAGCTGAAGGAGCTCCCAGTGGCTAAATCTGGGATAATAACAGGTAAGCAACAAAATAAATGACAGTAATGGATTATGATCCATAGAATAAAGATCCACGAGTCCATGTTGATATACATAATGGAAATAAATAATGGAAAAATAAATGAGGGAAAAGCCATTGTTCTCTTTATTTTTTAGAGAAGGGAAGGGAGGGAGAGAGTGAGAGACATCAATGTGTAGTTGCCTCTCACATGGCCCCCACTGGGGACCTGGCCCGCAACCAAGGCATGTGCCCAGACTGGGAATTGAACCTGTGACCCTTTGGTTCACAGTCCACACTCAATTGACTGAGCTATACCAGTTAGGGCACTGTTTGCTTTAACAGTACAATTCCAATTAATAAACATGGAGGAAATAACATAAGTAGAATATTTGGCAAATATCAGTAACTATTCTAGGCAAGATCAGTAATAGTCAAAATCACAATATCACTTCATAGAAGCACTATCATACTAGTCAAAAAGTAGCAGCAGCTCTGGCTGGTGTGGCTCAGTGGATTGAGTTCTGGCTTACAAACCAAGGGTCACCAGTTCAATTCCCAGTCAGGGCACATGCCTCGGTTGCAAACCAGGTCCTCAGTACGGGGCGCACGAGAGGCAACCACACACTGATGTTTCTCCTCCTCTCTTTCTCCTTCCCTTCCCCTCTCTGTAAAAATAAATAAAATCTTTAAATGACAAAGTAGAAGCAATCCAACTATCCATCAACTGATAAATAAACCAAATGTGGTATATCCATGGAGTATTATTCATCCAAAAAAGAAATTAATGATACATGCTGCCCTGTCTATGCACCTTGAAGACTTGATGCTATGTAAAAGAAGCCAGTCACAAAAGACCACATTATTTTTTTAAATTTATTTTTAAATATTTTACTTATTTATTTTTTAGAGAGGGTAAGGGAGGGAGAAAGAGAGGGAGGGAAACATCAAAGTGTGGTTACCTCTCATGCATCCCTTACTGGGCAGCTGGCCTGAAATCCAGGCATGTACCCTGACTGGGAATCGAACTGGCGACCCTTTGGTTTATAGGCCGGTGCTCAACCCACTGAGCCACACTAGCCAGGGCAAACGACCACATTATTGTATGACTTCATTTATAGGAAAGGCCTAGATTATACAAATCCCATTATTAGTTTTTAATTGTTTTAATGTTTCAAATTATTTCAAATTAAAAATATAAAACCAAGGTGCTCAGCGAGATCACCTGGAGACAAATTCTGTACAGGACAAGGAAACGGGACAGAACCCTGGGGTATGCTAACACGTTATAGGTCGAGTGGAGGTCGAACAGCCAGGTAGGAAATCCAACTGCTTGTGCTGCCTACCAAGACAATAGGGGCGAGGGACATTTTATTGCCCCAATACTCAAGACAGCTTAATGAAGACATTTCTCAAATACATGCAGAGAAAAATCAGCCCTGCCATCACCTCCGCCCCTCCAGCTTGCCCAGATGCAGCGGGTCAGCTCCACTCCAGTGCAGGAGGGGCAGAAGGAAGCCTGCTACCCTGTAGTGCTTGCTGGGATGAGCTCTCCTATTCTGGCGAAGGAGGAAGGGGAGTTAAGACCCTCCAGGGATGGAGCTCAGTGACCGTGCACAACAATCCTAACCTTCTTTTTACAGAGAGGAAAACAGAACCAGAAAAGTCAAGTAATTTGCACAATGAACATGGCAAAGTCGGGATTCACACTTAGTTTTTAGCTCTTAGGGCCATGCTTGTCTCCTGCACCTGCAACCTAGTGAACTCTCACTAAGAGATCACTAAGTTTCCAGGGCAGCTAGCCAGTGTTTCCACAAGGGCTGCAATGACTGAGTAGAGCTGCTTCTCAAGAAAGAATTGCATAGATCAAGACAATTAAGGTAGACACAAGCAAGAATGATTTGCACCCCCCTTGGTACTTTAGGCAGATGTGTGACAGGTGGGGCAAAATCTGAGACCCCACCCACTGCCAGCTGGCACAGCCTGGCAGGACAGAGACTGGTCAGCTTACCCTAAGCTCCGTTTTTCAGGGTCAGGGGAAAGGGCAATTTGCTGAGACCTACTTGCAACCCTTTATTGGCATCTCCAGAGAGAGTAAAGATGGTTGCTGGACAAAGCACAGTGAGGGCAGGGGTAGCACGCTGAGAACAGGGGCATGAAGTGGACAGATGCACCCTGAACACCAAGACACAGCTCCTGGACACTGGCAGCCTGACCTTGGTCCTCCTGAGACCCGAAGGATGAGGAGCTGGGAGGAGGTTTGGATGGAAGGGGCACCCACAAAGTGCCCAACAGAGGGAACAAGGTGCATTCTTCGGACCGAAAGATTTCTTTGGCTAGAGGGCAGGATGTGAGAGAGCACCGACAAGGCTGCAGAAGTCTGGGCCAGGTCTGCAGGGCTCGGCAGGCCCCCTGAAGACAGGGGTTTTAGCACTCACTTCGGCAGCACACACACTAAAACAGGAAGATATAAGCTTTATAAGGGGAAAAATTAAACAGTAAAGAGTTTGCTCTCTTGTAAAGAAAATTATATTTATGCATAATGTGTTGTCTCTTAAAAATTTTAACTATGGTTAACTTAGCTATTCAAACAGGCTGCAACCTGTTTCAGGGCAAAGACTATGTATTGAACTACTACAGCTTCCTCAATGTTTGGCGCACTGGTCCCAAAACTTTAGCCTGCATCAGAATCTTGGGGTGGGGAGTCGTCAGCACAGATTTGACTAGGCACCAACCACAGAGTTTCTGATTCAGGAGGTCTGGGCTGGGGCCTGAAAACTGTATTCCTTAAAAAGAAGTCAATGTGTGTGAAGACTCAGCAGCTTCTGGTCAAGGTGGCAGTGTAGGCAGACACGGCTCGCCTCTTCACACAACCACATCAAAATTACAACCATTATATAGAACAACCATCACTCAGAACTGTCAGAAACTGATCTGAGTGGAAGTCTGACAACTATGGAATTGAAGAAACAACATCCATCCAGACTGGTAGGAGGGGTGCTGACGAGGAACAAACAGGCTGGTCCCACACCCACATGGATAAGAATTCAGGGGGGATATCTCAGGAGTGAGGAGTCCTAGCCCCACACCAGGCCCCCCAACCCAGGGTTCCAGTGCCAGGAAGATAAGTCCCCACAACCTCTGGCTGTAAAAACCAGCAGGGGTTGAGTCAGTGGAAGAAACTTCTGGAGCCACAAGAAGTTCAAGAACCTCCTAAAGAACCACCTACACATGGACTCACCTACTCAGACTCCCTCCCTCCAAGCTCTAGCACTGGGGTAGCAGCTTGAAAGGCACCAGTGGCAAACAGGGAGAAAGTGAGTGTCTGGCATCAAGGCGAGAGGAGGCCATTGTCCCTTTGCTACACCTTCCCCCAACACAGCCAGTAAGCTGGTGCCATATCTGAGACTCCATGAACCTGGCTAACTGTGTTTGACCTTGGAGAGCCCCAGAAGCTCTGTTCCATCCAACTTATGGGCCCACCCAAGCTGCTTTTCTATAAGAATGGCTGGTCTTGGTTCCTAAATCCTATCAAACAAGCAATAGCCGGCTTCTGAGAGCCGTAGTGGCAGCCATGTTAGATTCACAACTTGGCTTTGCTTGGGAATCTCTAAGCCCAGCACAACTAGCAGCCATCTCAGATTGCTTTACAGCTCAGGCAGGGTGCCATGAACAAAGCAAAGGTGGGGGCTGACCTTGGCCTGTACCACCCAGGAAACCCCAGGGCCAGTGCACCCACTGGTCAGCTACAGACCACATCAGAGCACCATCACCCTGACCCTGCACAGCTGATCTTCCATGGACAGTGGAGGTTGGTTGTCAGTGGTCACAGCCAGTCCTTGCAGCTGACTGGCCTGGGAAAATCCCTCCCATTGATATCTGCCAACAGCAGCCAAGGCTCAACTACAAGAGGAGGGTGCACTCAGTCCACACAAAGGACGCACCTTGAGTACCCAGCGTGGGTGATAGGGGAGGCTGTGCCACTGAACCCAACAGGAGACCTACTACGTTAGGCCACACTACCAAGACATGGAGTCAAAGAAGCTCTATCTAATACATAGAAACAAACACAGAGAGGATGCCAAAACAAGGAGACAAAGAAACATGGACCAAATGAAAGGACAGATCAAAACAGAAAAAGAGGTAAATGAAATGGGGCTAAGCAATCTATCAGATGCAGAGTTCAAAACTATGGTTATAAGGGTGCCCAAGGAACTTAGTGAGGTCCTCACCAGCACGAAAAAGACCCAGTCAGAAAGGAAGAATACACTAATTGAAATAAAGACCAATTTATAGGGAAACAACAGTCGAGTGTATGAAGCCGAGAATCAAATCAATAATTTGGAACATAAGGAAGAAAAGCAATCAGTCAGAACAAGAAGAAAAGAAAATCCAAAAAAAAAATGAAGATAGTATAAACAGCCTCTGGGACAACTTTAAGAGGTCTCACATTCACATTACAGGGATGCGAGGAGAAGATAAAGAACGAGAAATTGGAACTCTATCTGAAAAAATAGTGAAAGAAAATTTTCCTAATTTGGGGAAGGAAACAGACATGCAAGTCCAGGAAGCACAGAGTCCCAATCAGGATGGATGCAAAGAGCCCCATTCCAAGATGCACCATAATTACAAGTTCAAAGGTTAAAGATAAAGAGATACTCTTAAAAGCAGCAAGAGAAAAGTAGTTGGTTACCAGACAGTTGCCAGATAGGAGGGAGGAGGGGAAAAGTGAGTGAAGAGGTGAGGAGATTAAGAAGTACAAATAGGTAATTACAGAACAGCCATGGGGATGTAAAGTAACAGTAAAGGAAATGAAGTAGCCAAAGAACTTATACACATGACCATGGACATGAACAATGGTGGGGAATTGCTTGAGGGAGTAGGGGGGCCATGGTGGAAAAATCAGGACAACTGTAATAGCATAATCAATAAAATATAATAATAATTAAAAAAGGACACACTCAGCCACTTCCGCTCTAAATGGTACACAGAAGTGGCCAGGTTGGAGGAGGCCGGAATTAAAGTAATCCAGAAGCAGATTAAAGAAGCAGATATAAAAAGTTCAGTTATCGACAAAACCTAGTTTAGGAGGTTCCTCCTCTCTTAATGCTCCTGTTCCAAGGTGTTTTTTCATTTATAAATAAAAGGTGAAACCGTATGCTTCTCAAAATTAACAATTTGAGAACAAACAACAATCAGAGTGCTTTTAAGAGTAGTTACATCCCTACTTCCCCCAATTATCTGTCCCTGAAATAGACCTAACCACCAAGCCTGCATGCCCCTGAATAAATAGACGTCATCAGTTTCCTGGTAACTGCTACCACAAGGGAAAAACCTGAGGAACTGAGAGGCTTCCAGAAAATTTGCTTTGCCAACTTTAACCCCTTAGTAATAGAAATTCCAAAACTCTATTGGTGTTTTTGTCATCTCTTATTTTTTCCCTAGTTCTGGCATTTTAAACTGAACATACTACATGCTTATAATGGCACAGGATCATGTTGTTAAAGGTTGGCTCCTGCTGTGGATATTGTACTGACTGGACACATGGAGTCAGGACACGTGGGTGCCAGCCCTGGCAAAGGCACAGCTAACAGTGTGACTTGGGATAAGTCCCTTCTACTTTTTGCTCAGTTATACTACAGAAGTATGGAGTTGGACAGATGATCTTTGTGACCTATCCAAGCTCTGAAGTTTTGATCTTCAAATCTAGAGAAATAAGAATTATCATGCTATCATGTGTGTGGGGGGGAGGGTACTTTCCCCAGATACCCAGAGTGCAAACTAAACATTCCTATGGGATTTTTTCACCTCCCACTATTCCAATTACATAACTGGGCACATGGAAAGCCAACATGGATCAAGTTCCGAAGGATCAGTTCCAGATGTGTGCTCAGAGGCGGCAGACCTGGTGCTCCGCTCCCCTCACTGTCTGAGCGTCACACCGCCCTCCGGGTGAGCCCCAGCTGGGCCAGAACACCAGGTTCTGGGGAACATCAAAAGTAAAAGTGAAACAAAGCAAATACCTTTTACAGGCCCGCTGTTAGTCTTCCTACAAATAAAACATGACTACAGTAGTGTTAAGTTCATCCTGGTATTATACCTTTTCAAATCCCAAAACAATCTGGCCAATTTTCTTAACCAGGTGTAAATGCTGCAGCAAGGGTTGGTCAAATCTGGTCCACGGCCTGTTTTTGCACAGCCTGTGAACTAAGAATAGTTTCTACATTTTTAAGTGGTTAAAAAAATAATTTTATTTTGTAACAAGTGAAAATTCTATGAAGTCTGAATCTCAGTGCCTGGAAGTAGTTTTATTGGAACAAAGCCACACTCATCCGTTTGCAGGTCGTCCTGGCTCCTGTCTCATTATGACCGAGTGGAGTAGCCACAAGTCTCAAATATTTACCGTCTGACCCTTGACAGAAAAAGTCTGTGACCTATATGCTTTGACATCACAGCATACATAGCCACCTCATTCCAGTAGTAAACACTTCCAAGGATCATTTGATTATAAAAGACTTATGAGCAGACTATGAATAGGAAGACACTGAAAGTGTTCCCACGGAATTTGGATTTTTCAGTGTACAAAGGTAATACCGGAAATTCATCATGTGCACGCATCAACATGCAGCTTTCAAACCTAGAAGGGAGGACAATTTCTCGATTTCACTGTCTGACTTCTGCAACGGTCTCTGCTAATGCAGATGGTCAAATCTACAGACCCAACGCTATCACTGGAGAATCCAGCCGGGAAACAGAATAGCACTGCACAGTCAGGAAGTGTTTCCCAAAGATGTCAAAAACTCGCTCTTCTGGTACGATGCCCATACTTTCTGAACCAAAAATAACTGGGACAAATGGTCTGACAAGTGTGAGCATGCCACGGGGGGCCAGAGGACAGTTTCTGAACCAGAGACATCTGAGGTACACTGCTGTGATACCCACAGGTGAGGCTTCCACAGAGCTGAGGGCCAAACAGGTTAACGGACACTTGCTCTCCCAGAGGGAGACTTCTGATAAACAGAGTCGTAAGAAGACAAGAAATACTCACAAGCTTAGAGGTTTTAATAAGTGGGCTACTGGGGCTGTGAATCTGGGGATCAAGGTTTTTGGAGTACTCAGGCTATCTGTGTGGAACATTCTCATACTGTAAACATAAATAAATGTAGCATCTTGACATGTGGTATTTCTCAGAAAGCATCTAGCCCCCAATCAGCTTCCTAGAAACACCTGGATATTAAAAATTAAATGAGGATGCCAAAAAAAATGTTTAATGGAAACTAGGTCACATACTTACTTTTCAGGTTTACAGGTGTATTTAAAAGACACTTTTACACTGACTATTTTCAGTGCAATTCAAACAGAAGGGGCAGCAAAGCCAATACCAGTTCCATTCTGAGGGCCTGTTTAGGAAAGATCGATGCTCCACCCAGAATCTGAACACTTACCTCGGTTTGCGCCCTGCTATTCATTATTCAATTGCCTTCCCTGAGGCCAGGAAGTTCTCATTCCATTCAGGACTGGCTCAACAGTACCTCCTTCCTTATTTGGTGTCTTCCCCAGACAGGTGATGCACATGTGTGCAGAGAAACCCACAGCCCCCTATGTCTTCTTTCACGGGTCATTTCTGAACGGTTATGTGCTCCCCACACTCCTGACATCAGAGCCGACACCGGCTGTAGCATTCATAAGCTCCGACAATGTGGGCTACTGCTCATTTTGTTCTGTCAAATGTGGAAGATATCTGAACGGCAAGAAGCAACAGACTTTGATGTGCTATGTGAGGCTAAGTTACAACATTATGTCATGGGACTAAAAACCTTCAAAGTGATGTTTCTTCCCACGACTACCTCACTATTCATTAAAATATCGTAACAAATGGCCTCACAATGGTCCATTTAAAAGATAATGCAGTTGGTGCAAAGTGAAAGATCTCCTTTCGGTCTTCCATTTTCCTATTTTCTTTATTATTACCTTTCCAGCTTCCAAACTCTTGAGTAAATGTCACAGCCAGAAGCAGCCTATTCCTGTATTTATGCACCTCTCTCCCCACATTACCTAGTCTCTAAAGGGCACACGAAATGAAAACTACCCACGGGAGCCTGCAGGTCAGAGAGGAGACACCCGTGAGCATCCCTCTGCAAACCGCCCCCCCCCCCCCCCCCCNCAACCCTCTGCAACCCCCCCCCCCCCCCCCCCCACAGAGGGCAGAGAAGCTGCCGGCCAGGGAGACGTGTCAAGAGCAGGCGAGAGCTAGGGCACTGCTGGGCTGTCTTTTGTGAATCAGACACTTTGACTTCAAATAAAAAGATTAAGAGAGAAAAATCTAAATATATAAACATACCACTTTTCACATCTTGACAAACTACCTTCTTGCCTCTGTTTCTCACAAATGCAGCAATCAATAAGGAATACTCATTTAAAATAATATTTTAGTTTGAACAAGGAGAAACTTGGAATGGAAGAATTAACTGTCATTGGAGGCTGTGTAACTGAGAAATTTATTTGGTAAATGGGATTCTCTCAGAAAATAATGAAAATGAGGAGCCCTCAAGTCTATAATAAACACAGGGGGAGGGGAGATAGGGAAGTATGTAAGTAAACATGGCCCGCGTTACCTACAAGCCTATGTTAGTGAGTTATGCTGTTAGTAGCTGAGTTATGTTGCTCAAGAAGTGTGATCCTATGAGAAAACATTCCTTGGAATTAAAAAGGGTCCATGCTAAAGGAGAAAATAAACATGTAACTCATAGCAGAAACCACATTAGGTAGGTATGTGCAGAGGAAAACAATTGGCCTTTTCTAAGAACAGATGTCCCCGCAACTTTAAAATACATTTCCTCTTATACATATAAATCATACTTGTCTTCTTTCCTAATGGGTATTACCTTTTGGATAAAAAATACGTTTCAGCCCTGGCTGGTGTAGTTCAGTGGATTGAGCGTGGGCTGCAAACCACACGGTCGCCAGTTCGATTCCCAGTCAGGGCACATGCCTGGGTTGCAGGCCAGGTCCTCAGTGGGAGCCACGTGAGAGGAAACCATACACTGATATTTCTTTCTCTCTCCCTCCCTTATCCTCTCTAGAAATAAATAAATAAATAAATTTTTTTTAAAGAGAGAAAGCACAGGATTTCACCCATATCTGTACAGAAACATTTTACTTTGTAAGACAAAAAAAACTCAAGATCACGGTACACAGTGGTTATTTATTTAAATACTTGAAAAGGTCAATGATGGAAAAAATAGGTTTATCATGAGAGTTTATATTCATTAGATTTACTTGTACCATTTAAAAAAAGTGCTGCTTCTCGGTTCCCCTAGGCGGATACAGAACACTCGGTGACACATGCAGCTACTGGGATGCACTACAGCAGACACGGCCACTCTAGAACGGTTCACGTACCTCGGGAGGAAATGCCACAGTCGTAATGGCGACTGTCTGTTCAAACTAAAAATATCGGTAATATACAAATCTTTTTCTCATTTGATTGAAAGGGCTATAAAATCCAACACAGCGACAAAGGAAACGACATCATCATGTAGTCACGCCTCTGCTAAGGGCCTCTGGCTCACCGGCTCCTCACAGGGAGCCTCTGGCCCAGCCCTGCAGTGGCCCAGCCTGCACGGTGGCTGCAGGGCTGGCCCGCCACCCGCGCCCGAGGGAAGTTGTGCTGGTAAGCTGACACTGACTTGTTTGCTTGTAAAAACGGAGAGAAAATGGCAAAGATCATTCTGTGAAAGTGTGAAATAAATAAGTGACCCACGAGTAGACACAATCTGGGCTGACTTAAACCTACGCGAGTGAGGCAGCTGAGCACAAACGAGACCGCGTAGAAACATCCAGAAATATCATTTCTAGAACTCAGTTTGGGAGACCATATCTTGCCTGAATATGTACATTATTTACAAAATATTCCCTTTTGGCCTCTGGAAGTTAGCCATGTTAGTCTGGCCGTGAAGCTGTTTCTTTCCATATGCTAGCCAATACTGCAGTTATAACTATCATGAATTACAAATAATTAATAAAGTAACTCTGCGTGTATAAATATGTCAACAATTTCTAGCAGAATTTAAAGCATTCAGAATGTACATAAAAGTATTTGTTTTTGGTAGGGGCCGGTATTTTTTTTTAATCACCGCTGTTTCAATAATGCTTTGTACATAGCAAAGCCCAAAACGGCAAAAACGGTAGCACCAAAACTTGCTCGAAGCCAAAACGTGGAGCTCTTGAGGTCGGCTTGTGTCACGTGCCTGTAGTCAGAAAACATAATTAATGTTTAAAACATGGTTAGTATGAAAATACCAGTGTTAACAGTCTACTTTCAGGGAAGTATAAGCACACTTGTCAGCCTAATTGCGTACAGTAATGCTTACCAAAAATATTTACCAATATGGCCACACGTACACTGCTTAGAAAATCATTACCTTATACTGTAGACACTAATAAAAATAAACGTCTTTATAATTAGCTACTACTTGGGAGTAAACAACATCTAAATTTTTATACGTTTTCTTCACATGGGAAATGGAGGACTTTGACAAATCAACGTACTACTTTGTAATACCGCCATGGTCGTTCAAGATGAAAGGCAGGATGGGGCTCTCACGACTTTGAGAGTCAACGTCATGGAACTTAATGTGCATTCGTGAGTCCCCAGGAACTGAAAGCTATCTTGTAAGCAGTTAAGTGACAAGTGACAATACTTTTCTAAGAGCAATGCTTCAAGTCAACTTTGGAAATATTGAGCCCCATAAAAATTTACCAAAATAATACCAAAGGGGTTGGGTAGGACTTAGCAGTTTGCATTAATGTGGTTAATGCTAATTAAGGGAAAACAAACAAACAAACAAACAAACCCTGGTATTAGACAGGCAGTGACAATGGTAACAACTAAAGGACATAATGTAACATGATGGACTGAAAAGTAAATGACGTAAAAAAAAAAGAAAGCCATATTATGCATGACAAGAACAGGGACAGCCTGTATCACAAACTGAGTTTGTGAGCATGCTCAGTTAATAACATAGCTAAGCCCCGCTAAAAGTCTCAAGTATGACAGCTTACCATGAAGAGGACAAAGCTTTAAAGCAAAGGCCGGAACATTTTATTCACAGGTACGGAAGTTTTAGTTAGGTGAACACAACTCAGGTAATGGAGTAAACTTACAGAATTAAGAGCTGAGAGAGGCTGTCTAGTTCAGGTTATTTGACAACTAAGTCTAACAAACAGATCTGAAGCAAAAGTCAGACATCATTAAAAGACCAAGACACTGACATATGCAAAAGAGTTAAGAGCCAAGAATACAGATTGTGCAAAACTACTTCGCCTCAGTGACAGTCAAAGAGCGAGCAAACAGATTAGTTGCCGCAAAGTGCAATCTGTGCAGCCCAGAAACAGGACTACGGAACGGCCCAGAGTGGCCCGTGCTCACCACCCTGGCAAAGCAACACACTCCAACTGCTTATCCCCGCCCCCGCTCCTATTAGAGAAAAACCACTCCTTCCATAAGTATTATTTTACAAGGCAAACTGATAATGCAAATTCATTCCACCTTGTGAATTAGTTATTTCAGCAGGCAACGTATGTCTGTCTGTATGTCTGTATTTATTTATTTATTTTTACTTAGGTTTTAGTTTTTCCACTTGGAAAAACTGCAACAAGGCCAACCCACTGCTTGTGGGCAATGTTACCTGGCTTCAAGAAAAAGCGGCCCGTGAGATGACTCCATGAAGATGGAATCTTCAACAGAGCTGACGGCGTGCACCTGGTGAGTAAGACTGCCTTCGTCGTCTGCTAACAGCACGGCACCCCACTCAGCTACCCGGGCTCTTAACCTTTTGTACACATGCACACAGTTTGCAGTTCACAGCAGAGCTCACAAGAGAAGGGGACTGAAAATAACGTCTCTCAATTAAACAGCCCACACGGAAACTGAGTTGCCACCCTATATGATGCATCTCACGCTTTCTATATTTAAAATAAATGTATTCTATTGCAAACTGCAAAACCTAAAGAAAAATCTATCTATATGTGCTCTTTCAAACACTTGCACACCAGGCAAGGCAACCTAAGGCTGCAATATACATTCTCCATATATCCCTCAAGGCCGGTCTGAGCATTCATTCCCAAATGCTAAGTGAGGGAAGCCGCTGAAAGCAATAGCCTAAGTTGTACCTGCCAGTATGTGGTGACCATAAGTATTTGTTCAAAATGCGGCTGACAATTATTAGTCATGAAGTTTATAGATGCTTCTAATTTGAGAGTACCAAAAACTACAAAATACATCTGTGAAAAACCGAGTCCAACAGCCCAAACTCAGAGACTGTTAGGAACCCAGAACAGGGGTGCAGAGCTCACCAAGTCAACTGAGATGAGCAGAGCGGACGGGGAAGGCAGGTTAAAAGCGCCTCAGAGCTTTTACTTCAAGCTTTGGTTTCTATGTGACTTTCGTACATTTTCACTGATGGAGGATTTTTTAAAAACTTTTTTACATTTATTTTTTTACTTAGGGAAAGAAAGGGATTAGGATTAAAGCTAGCTGTAATCACATTAAAATCAGTCAAAATAATTTCTCATCTATATTCAAGTATGAAATCTGCTGCACACAGCTCCCTTTGTTGTATTTTAAGAAAGTATTACCATTTAGAAAAAATAATGTATTCTGACTGACTTTACTGCTTAGTTTTCTTTTGCATTTCAAGACAGTAATTATATCCCCCAAGGTGTAGTAGAGCCTTCAATAGGCAAAACAGCAGTTCATATTTATATAAGGCACCCAATACAGGGACATGCTCAGAGATACTTAAACACTTAAGGAAACTATTGACTCAGAAAATATATTTTAATGATGCCATCGATGTCAGAGTAGTTGTTTTAGGCACTTTCAGACGTGGAAAACCACTCTTCTCTAGACCGGAAAGCCACTCAGAACTGTGTTATGCCTTTACCAAGTGCGTTTAAAAGCAGCACTAACTAGGTTCTATTTACAGAAGAGAAAGCAGCTGTGATGGGCAGCACTGCTGGGCTGACTGAGACGCTCGAGGAGAAACAGAGCCGTCTCAGGTGTGTTCCATACCTGCTAGGAACTGAGTCACTGCTGTCGTTTTAGGTCTCAAGCAGAAGCAGAGTAACAGTTTATAAATCCCTCTCTCTCTCAGCAATGAACATATCCTTAGGTGAAGATTAAAAAACAAACAAACTGTGCTTGTGAACAGTCACCCCAGGCCTAAAACGGAGTGACCAACATTCCCACGTACTTTTGCACAGAGTGCCTTAAAGAAGGCATAGAAGATGCTTTTTGACTAACTCTGTGACTTACACTGCATACACGAACATGACCCAAAATCTTTATTGGTTCAATGCTTTTAATCAATTAGTAAAGGAAATGTATCAATTGCAATGTTTCGAAACACAAAATAATCATATCCTAAAGTGCTCACAGCATTAAACCTATTCTAGCTATTCCTAAATAGGGCATTTTTAATTTTTAAAAAAGATTTTATTTATTTATTTTTAGAGAGAGGGGAAGGGAGAGGGAGAGAAAAACATCAATGTGTGGTGGCCTCTCATGCACCCCCTACTGGGGACTTGGCCTGCAACCCAGGCATGTGCCCTGACTGGGAAAGGAACCTGTGACCCTTTGGTTCGCAGGCCTGCGTTCAATCCACTGAGCTACACCAGCCAGGTAATTTTTTTTTTTAAATGCTACTCTTTTTTTTTTAAGATTTTTTATTTATTTATCTTTAGAGGGGAAGGAGAGAGGGAGAGAAACATCAATGTATGGTTGCCTTTTGTGCATCCCCTGCTGGGAGTTGGCCGGCAGGGAACTGGACTACAACCCAGGCATGTGCCCTGACTGGGAATCGAACCGCGATCCTCTGGTTCGCAGGCCCGTGCTCAATCCACTGAGCTACACCAGCCAGGGCCAGCCAGGTAATTTTTAATTTTTTTAAAATAATGCATCACAGGACATACATATTTGGGATATAAAAACTATTTTTAAAGATATCTACAAGTCTGCAAAAATTAGAATGCCGGGAAGAGGGAGAATTCAGTGACATCTAGGTATCAACCAACCTTGCTTAGGCTGCAGCCTATTATGCAGAAGAAAAGTACAGTAGAACATACTCAAAAGCAACAAAGTCAAGACTGTAGAAAAAGTAGTTTGACCCATTTTTATCAGTCTTCCCATACAGCTTGTCAGAAATAAATTTGAATTTCCCATTTTTTCATTTTTCTCACCCATTTTATCCTTTCAAACAGAAGTGTACAATACACTAATATGAGTGATCTTCTAATTTTATAATTCTATTCATACATGTACCTCAGGTATGGAGTTTTAGGTTAATACTCTGAAAGAGCCTATATAATGGTAATATATGTACCCTAAGTTACTAGGGCTCACAGATATCATATATAGCTTTTTGCTATTTCAATTACACATCTCAACTTGAAAATTGTACTGAGGTCAACCAAACTGTAGTTTTATATTTTTAATAACTTCCTTAAAAAAATCCTCACCCGAGGATACATTTTTATTGATTTTAGAGAGAGAGGAAGGGGGAGAGGGAGAGAACCAGAGTAAGGGGGAGAGATGGGGTGTAGGGGTAGAGAAAAACACTGACTGGCTGCCTCCTGTACAAGCCCTGGCCAGGGACAGAACCTGCAACCCAGGTATGTGCTCTCACTGGACATCGAGCCCACAGCCTTTAGATGTATGAGACCATGCTCCAACCAGCTGAACCACCTGACCAGGGCAATAACTCACTTTTTTAAAAAAGAACTTTAAATCTCTCTGCTTTTATTCCTGTCAATGCTTCTGCCTGGCAAAGTAATTTGTTGAAATTTCTAATAAAAATGTCTTTACTACTACTAATAATTTTAATAATGACAATTTTCCTAATTGAACTAGTAGGCATGACTATCCTATTAAGATATTTCTCAAAATAGGTTAAGAAATCAAAATATAGTATCCAAAAGAGATGAATTACAACACAAAAATCTTAAGAAAGCTGTTAACTGAGCATGCCTAAATAGTAACATACCTTGGAAAAGGACACAGATGTGCACCAATGTCAAAAAATGCTTCAGCAAGCATTGGAAGAATACAAGTTTAGAGGATCACAGGTACATGGGAAATATGCCATGGGAAACACAGTATCTATATGATAACTACTGATACTTAAAGATTGGAGTAAGCGAACTCCACCTTGTGTGCCCTTTAATATATTAACCAAATGGCAAAAATATTTTACATTAGAAGCAGCAGCAGCTTACTTAATGAGAACCTATGACATACTCTCTTGTATAATTTTAAACTTGTAACTATATATCCAAACTCAAAGAAGGAATACAGAAGTTCCACATGAAATAACACAGGACAGACTTCCTTGTATACAGTATTTTACGATAACATAATATCCCAAGAATTCTTAAATTCCAAACAGAATCTCGGTAACATTAAGATCTGTAGGAACCTACCCTTTTCATAAAGCAATCCTATGAAGAGATAGTTTATTATGGTATGACAACAGTAAAATCTTTTCTTCAAAAAAAAAAAAAGGGTGGGGGTTCTTATATTAAGTAACATGATTTTAAATTGTGTAAAAGAACTTAGGTGATTATTAAAGCAATATGGGCAAATTAAGTCAGTAACAAATGGCTTCAATGTCACACACATCCAGCTTACAAACACATTAAAACCAGGGTGAGAATGCAATGGCGTGCCGACTGCCCATCACACCACTGGGGCTCTGCAAGCAGTCAGTGTGAACTGACTGGTCCCTTGGTTTCTAAAATAAAACACAGTTACCAAACGTAAGGAGTAACGTGAACAAATAATCTATATGGCTAATGCAAATAAAATTGCATAGAAGAAATCCTAAAGCCAAAATAAACATCAAAGAAAATCACACCAAAATAATGAACTGTAAAATAAACAATTCTGATTGATCTATAGGTTAGGATGAGTGGATTATACACAGAAAACTAGCTGATAAAGGGCTTGAAAGGAGTTAAAAAAATGACTAAAGGGCAGAGACAAACAAATGAAAATGAACACCTAGAAGAAGGGAAGGAAGGGACAAACTAAAGCTCACACACAGCACACTGTAGTACAGTAACATGCTCATGAAAAATAGAGTTTTCTGAAGTCAGAATAACAAATACTTAATAAACCGAAATCCTGGGTAGTTCAAACCAACAATCAAGCTCACTCTTCCACATCAAAAAGATAATTTGAGAATATACTGAGAATAAAAATATAATTGAAAGCTTACCCAGTAACATGATTCACCCTATGTGAGATGAAAGCACTGCCTAACGTTAAAACCATCTGACCATGTTATTCATCCTCCAAATGCATTTAAATTCAAATAATTCCAGTTATTCATAAGTTATTTGAAAGAAAAACATAAACTATCCAGATCTGGAGGGGAGGCCGTAATTACCAAAGTTACATGCCAGATACATCATTTAATACTTCTCTCATATTTTCTCCTTTTTTTTTTGTTACCAGACAGGGGTCTGGCCCTAAGTGGGTCTGCCTAAGGCCAGCTGTAGTGTGTGGGTTCTTGACTTGCTGTAGGAAAGATGTCACAGCACAGATGTCCAGGTGAGGAAGCATCTATTACAGCTGGGACAGTGAGACAAGGAAGGGATCGGCATAGAAGAAGCAACACGAGCGCCTGGGCTGGGCTGCCTGAGCTCACTGGGGAGTCAGAGGAAGGGGGGCCTTGGGAGCGGGTTCAGGGGGTTAGTCTGAGACAAGCTGCAGCTGCCCACTGCTTTAGAGGTTTGGAGATACCTGCTTGTGGGGAAAGAAGTGGGAGAAGAGAAAGGGAATGGCGCTGACTGCCCCCGAGGGGGAGAGTGCACCTTCTCTCATATTTTGAAATCAACATACTTTCAATTAAATTGGAAAAAAAATATTAACTACTTTCTACTTAAAATCTGTACTGCCAGTAAACAAACAAACAAACAAACAAAAAGACAATCTTTTCTGGTCAAAGACACATAGCACATAGCTACGGAAAAAATGGATGATTTCAGAAATGAATCTATTAAAACTGCCTAAGTATAAATTAATAGGCTTAAATCCTCTCGCCATCAGGTTATAAATACTTCCTTTTTTAGCCTGGGACCAAGATCACTAAAAAGATAATTAAAGTTTAAAGAAAAAAAATTTAACAACGTAGCATCTAGAAAGGCACTCCATTAACTTCCTCACCCTCAAATTGTGTCCCAGCTCAATGCAGATCCTCCCCAAAGCAGGCACTTAGGCATTTACATCAGTCAATCAAGGCAGCGCGTGATACAGGGCAAACGCGGCCTCGGACACGCACTATCTCTGGAGGGAGCTCCTGGTCGGCACGTTCACGTGTGCGCTGAGACAGTGTGCTAACTCAGACCAGCATGTATGTGTCGATATCTATCAATTTCTTTGCAGACATTTGATGAAACTTTCAGCTTTAATAAAAGTTTGAAAACTGCTCTTGACAGTCCTAAGTCAAGTATCAGGCATGGCAGATTTCTCAAAACCAAAGACTTAAGACTGTGTGGAGAGAGAATTCTCCTGACCGAATCACAGTGAAAAGTTCTTAAGTGGACTGTACTCAGCCCTTTCTGTTTCTGTAGCATTAAGGTATATTTAGCACAGTAAATCAATGGTGACCAACCACCAAAGGCTGCCAAAACCCGAGAAATACTAGGACAAGGTATTTTCATTCTCACCTTGTCACCCTGTAACTTTTTCAAATTTTCATGAGCAAGAAGTAAGATGGAAAAGGAGGGGTGGGTGGGAGAGGTCCTCACCCCTTGGGTACACTTTTGTGTCTATCTGCCTCCATTTTTACAACTCTAAGCTTTATCTTAAGACTGAGGTTGCGAACTGGTAGCCTTTAAACATTTATTCTAATTAGTACTTTTAAAATTTAATTGCTATTATTTAAATATCAGGAAATTTCACATACAAATCCCATTTTTAGTCTCATAGAATCAGAAGATCTGGCAACAGCATGGGACCAAGATCACTGAAAATATAGTTAAAGTTTAAAGAAAAAACCTAGATGGCCAGAGCTGAGTTGTGGGCCCCCTTTTAGACAGGGCCATCACGGTCCCCACCCCTCTTATTTCGTGAACTTGGACACCTTCACTGATTCGCATTACCCATCCAGATCCTTGTGGGCATTAATTTGGGCCTCCACCCTCCATCAATCTTACCTACATCCTTTTGTAAACTAGAGGAAACTGTGGTATACAACTTTAAATTTCTATTGTGCTTTTATAATAAATTACTGAAAGGCTACAGGGATGGCGGGGAGTTCTTTGAAAGGGACACTGGTTTCCTTCCTCATCCTTCTCATTCCTTCCACACCTGACTACCGGATGTCAGCAATGTACCTCAACATGACCGTTAAATTTCTTCTAGTTTATAAACAGATACCACACAATGTACTGATTTCTCTTTGAGGATCACGGTACAGAGTAATGTACTACGAGCAAGCTCATCCAGTAATGCACACCCAACCTATTTCCCTTGGAAGCTGATTAAACCAATCTAAGAATAAAATTGTCATTAAGATGCTGACAATAAATCAACCTGCAATTCTGGACAATCAAGAGTCCTAGAATAAATAAAATAGACGGTTTGTGATCAGCAATTACTAGGTGCCAAGGTGGGCTCGCCAAGAATAAGACTCCAAAAAGTCACTTCCTATTTAGATAAAATTACTTTGCTGGTAGATAGAAGGAATGTGGTAGAAATTATATATGCTTTAAAAAAAAGGTCCTCCATAGAATCTTTCAGAAAATATGGACTGGATAATAAAATATCTTTAGTGACAGAATAATCTCTCCCCAAGAACTGTGAGCCTCTATCGCTGGGAAGAGCTCTCTAGTGGAGTGTTACAGGGCTTGCCCACTTTAGGGCTCTCTCTCTCTGTCCAGTCTCTGGGAACTCAACAGTATTTTTTAATCAACTACTGGAAACATAACAACGACATATCTACCAAATGCGCAAGTAACACAATGCTGAGAGAGATATATAATGGGACAAATGATAAAAATAACGTTTGAAATGACTGAGTTAGAACAAATGGACCAAAAAGAATATGACTTTTAATAGAGATCCATAAGTATCTGCAGTTAGATTCAAAGAATCAACTAAAAATGCCAAGTATACACTTAGAGAGGAGGGGACACTGTCTTAATAACACTCCAATTGAAAAATATCTGGTTTCAATTAACCTAAGATTAATGTGCATCAACAGTGAGCTGGGACTGCTGAAAAGTTAAGTCATGCAGCAGATGGGTGCTGTCCTCACTGGGACACCAGCCAGATCACACCTGGAGCACTGACCTCCATTCCCAGTGGCGCCTTTCAAGAGGCACTCTAAAGTCCTACCGGGTTTTGCCCTGGCGGGTGTGGCTCAGTGGACTGAGCACGGACCAACCTGCAAACTGAAAGGTCACTGGTTTGATTCCTAGTCAGGGCACATGCCTGAGTTTCGGGTCAGGTCCCTGGCTGGGGGGATTGTGAAAAGTGGTGTTTCTCTCAAACATCAATGTTTCTCTCCTTTCTCCCTCCCTTCCCTTCTCTCTAAAAATAAATAAATAAAATATTACCCCACCCCCACCCCACAAAACCTAAGGGGCTTTGAGATGAGGACAATCAGGAGTGATGGAGTCACTAAAATACCTGACTTAAGAAAAGGCTGAAAGAAATGGGGATGTTCTACCTGGAGAAGAGAAAATTAGGGGAGGCATGATGGCCGTCTTCAAATGTCTGAAGGACTGCTATGTTGAAGAGGGAGTAGAATAGTCGTATGTTGGTCTAAAGGGCAGAACTAAAACTAAAGGAAAGAAAGTTATAGGGAAATCATTTTAGTTAAAAAAAAAAAAAAAGCAAAAGCAAAACCCCTCTCCAATGAGGAAAGCCATCAGCAGAAACAGCAGTCTCTCAGGAAGGTGTTCTAACAGGAAGTTAGGCCAGAAGGATTTTAGAACCGCTTCCAAATCAGAGCTCCTGAATGTTGTTTGGTTTGAACTAGCCTGCAGTTTTCACAGTCGTGGTGGGAAAATCTGTATTACTGCTTTATTAGATGCCTTTCAAAGGACAGAGGCAGAACTTTACCACCAAATGAGGGTGGTAATCCCTCCAAAGCAGTCACCTGAGACGGCTGCATTCTCATTCCAGAGCTGCAGGTGCTCAAAACCTCACCAAAACTCTTAGAAAGCTTTCGTAGTCAGCTTCTGGCTCACATAAGAGATAGTCTCCTTGTGTCATAGCCACACCTACCATATTAATCAAGCCCAGATGACAATGACATTGGAATGATTTCAAAATCCTAATTCATCCTTAGATGAATAAAAAAATTGACATTAGCTATAAAATTAATATTATACAGGCGCTTGATTGCCCCCCAAATGTAAAATCAATTTGCACTAAGGTAGCATTACCAAAATAAGAATATAACCTCCCAAGTTCATTGCTTTGAGGGAATGTATATATCCTATTTTTTTCTTTTACCAAAGCATGTTACTTTCTAGGTATATGTCATATATTGGACTCTATTATAAAGACCTCAAAAACTAGTACTACGGATCTTTTTTCTTTTCCATATTCCTTTGAATCCTTCAAGTTGGTTATTACCCTCATTTCCAGAAACCATGCTCTTTCAAGTAAATATTCCAGGTCCTTACGATAGATAATTTTTCAAACCCAAGATATTGTTCACGTTAGTATGGTTTTAATAAGTGGTATTATTCAAGTGTAAGCTAAACACAGTATAACATTTGGGATCAATGTGTCTTTACTACGAATGTCCTAATCTATTTCTACAACTCTCAGCCAAAAGATTTTAATCTTAAACATATTATCCTCTATTATGAAAGATACTTAACTCCCTTAATGAAAAAAGAACACCTAAACTCTTACGGTCCCCTAAATATATCTATTAATTCAAAGACATTATTAAGAATGATTCCAACTCTGAACACTGTCACCACAGTGAGAATTCTAACGGAAGGTAGCTGGGCATCAGTCAGCAACTTGTTTTTGTAGTAAGTATCTACACAATAAATCGTTATCTACTGTTTTCTTTTGTATTTTAACAGAATGCCTGGTACCCAGTAAATAAAGTTAAGAACCTGTTAAGAACTGCAGTGAAGATTTTGTTCTTTACAGATTGCAGCAAGTCTGAGTTGAGGAAGTTCTGACAGATGCAAAATGTACACCTGTTGCAGGTGCACATACAGCGTAACCGGGCATGGCTGCGAAAACACACAGAAGGACAGGAGTTGAGTTCTTACTTACAAATACGGCACAAATCAGGGTGTGCCAACTTAAAAAAAAGGCTTAGGCATAAGCAACACTAAGGAAAAGGATAGTGTGGGGCATGCTAAAGTTGTGCAGAATTCCACATACATCAAAAATACGCTCAACAGCCATAGCTCCCTCCTCCCTCCCTATAGGAAATCTAAAGACAGGGGGGGCTAGAATTATTATTCCAAGAGTTATAGTGGAATAAATATGCACAGCAATAGATGGCACCCTCATCTAAATTAATAAAAACAAAAACTAAGGAAGCCATACCACCCACCAAATGGACAAGTTAGCTAACATTTAAACAACCACCCCCTCCTCCACCTCCCTCAGTACACACACATGCCTGGAAACCAGGAAGGAGAGTGGCAAATACACAAAAAAGCCAAAAGAGGGGTGTATTCAACCCTGATGAGATATGCACAACACTGTTTTAAATTATCAAGCACCCTGGTTCCCAAAGGAAATCAAAGGGCTTCATCTTGAACAAAATATAGGGTTAATTTCATCTGCTACTAAAACACAGTAGCTAAGTATGATGGCATGAAACTCTGGGTGAGAATGTAAAAATCAACAATGGATCCAATTGGCATTAGGTGTGAAATTTAGGGAAGCTTTCTGACTCCTTTCTGGTTGAGTGGAGTTGCACTCGTTGGTACAGGCACAGGGGAAACCCACTTCATCTCCGCCCTAACAACCGAAGCAGGGGGGTCTCCAACTGCCCAGTGGTCAGAGCCACTCAGACGGACAAAGCCACCACACCACCCCTGAAGAGGCACTGGTGCAGAAGCCCCTCAGAAGAGCGCCACCTGATGAATCAATGCCATCACTTCCTGTAACACCTGAACATTTTTTAGAGGCTTCTCAGTCAAAGGACTGGCCCATTCTGACTGCTTAGCTTGTAAGATCTGGTGAGACCACAGTGCAAGGTGGCATGGTTGTGGAGGTTAACAGCATCCCAATAATGCCTAGTTCCCAACATAAAAAAAAACAAGAATTAATTTATTTAAAAAACTCTTATAGGCTCAAGACATTCCTTTTTAAAACTTGACTTGTGATGATGAACATAGAACTGCTACTAAGTCACTGCCAGCTGTCATACTGGAATCCATCTGTTATTTTATAAATTGAATCTGACTCTTCAACATACACAGGCTCCACCCACCAAAAGGAGGGATGCAAAGTATGCTTAGCAACAGGGAGATGCTTCATGAGAAGGAGTTTGGGGTTAACCATATGGACAAGTATCCAAGTATGTACATTTATCATATGTACACACACATACACACACACAAATTGCAGTAAAATGTTTTAAAGATGCAGATCTAAAAACACAGTTGCAGTTGTTTACAAGATTAAAATAGTGCATTTATACAGTAAAAAAAGACACCATAATACACAGTTAGGCAGTAAGCCTGACCAAGCAGTGCGTTTCTGGCTACTTACTAAATGTTAACTATGGTAAAGAGGAGATTTGCTCATCTATGAGAAAATGTCAACAAAATCCCACCGAAGCACAAGGAAAAGGTAACTTACAAAGCAGTTTTTAGAAAGACCCAGACTTTTTTCAAACTCTCTAGCCTACCAGTGCTGCCTGGGTCCCAGGGGAGTCTGCCTCTGCAATGATCCTCTCTGCGGACAACACACACGAGGGTTTCAAAGCAAAGGCAAAACGCGTAATAAATAAGGCTGCGCTCTTCTTATGGTAGTAGAAATGGCTTGTCTTTCAACAGCAAATGAATTTCAAGGGCTTACTGCATTTTTAAAAGTATTAATTAGTCAATGAAACAGCAGTCAAGTTAACTTTGACTTGAAAAATCTGTAACAAATTAACAACTTTCCGAAAAGCCTCAGTTTATAGCAATGTAGGATTACTCTATTTCATACTGTAGTTTCCATAAGAAAAGTAATTTAGAGAATAAGATAATCATAAATAGGATGAACTATAAAGTCCTGAGAAACGCACTGCCTGAAAAACTATTTGTTACAAAACAGAATTTACACACGGCACTTGAGGGGGCGGCCACTGGCAGCCATGCAGTCCTAAGGCAGTCAGCCAGCCAGCCAGCCATGAAGGTGACCACAGGTAAGTGCTTGTGCATATGCATGTACAGATATACAATAAATGTACACAACACTTGTGGCACAACACAATGTGAAACATTCATCTAGAGAAATTCCAATTCCAACTACCTTTCATAGCACTTAAAAAAGACATTATGTCCTGAACTCAAAGATACCCATAATTTAAATTCGTAACAGATTTTAGAATCCTTCACACACTTAAGGTCAATTAATCAACATAAAAATGAACTTTTTTCACATGGAAATGCCTTATAAGCATAAAGCAACATGTGCCAACCCAGTTTTACTGCAGCAAGACTACTGCTTTTTTTAATGCTGGGTGAGGGGCTGAGTTTTATTGCACTATCCTATCGACATAGTCACAGCCTGCTCATAAATACACAAACACTGTTAGAAGTACTGTTTATATACCATTATGGCACCCAAACCAAACTTGCATGTACTCAAATTTGTACCTTCTCATTACAAAGTCTCTTTCTGTTGCTGAACAACTTCTATGTGACAAAGGAAGATCCCACCCTCATGGCTAATGATGGCATGCATGTTATGTCCCATGCAACATGAAAATGACGATGCAGCAAGTACTTACGGGTACATGGCCATTGTTGTCAATTTAACAAAGATATCTTTACTGGGTGCATCAGCGGTATTGCAAGTGAAGGCTTGTGGTGGAGGCATTTTGTGTTTCCTGCAGAAATCAGTAGGTGAAATGCTATATTCTTGTTTAACTTCATGCAGGTCTGACTTTGCAGCTATGATTAAGCAAGGTATTCTGCTGTCCATAAAGTGTTGCTATGGAATAAAAAAAGAAATCAGAATCTGATGACAAGTTCAAAATTCACTCAGTTTAATTAAATGTGTACTAAGAGTTTTCTCTAAATAGGCAAAGCGTCAACAGTTTCAAAGAGCAAGTGAACTAAGAGGCGGAGACTGGCAGTGGCCCAGGCCAGTCTCATATGACCGGGGCCACTTTTCTAATGCCAGTAGCAATACAAACCTGTAATGCTCTTCAAATTCAATAAAATTTGAAATTTTTTTCTTAAAAAGATACAATATTTTGAGATAAAAAGAAATCCACCTTAAAAAAATTCACATCAATTCCTCTACCCTAAGACAGACTACTTTATTTTTTATCCCAAAGATTTTATTTATTTCTTTCTAGAGAGAAGGGTAGGGAGGGAGAAAGGGAGAGAAACATTAATGTGTGGTTGCCTTTTGTGTGCCCCCTACTGGGGACCTGGCCCACAACCCAGACATGTGCCCTGACTGGGAATTGAACCAGAGACCCTTAGGTTCACAGGCCAGCACTCAATCCACTGAGCCACACCAGCCCGGGCAAAGCACACTATTTTCATATTACCTGTAGTAGTTAAGCACAAGCATTTATATACTGTTTATGTAATTGCAGTCATGCCGGATAGAAACATTTAAAAATGTATAATACTGAATCTACCATGTTTTCAGAATTCAAAACCATTATTTTTAATGACTGCTTAATAGTCCACTGGATTATTTTATTGTTTTTTAAATTGACTGACTGATTTTAGAAGGAAAGAAGGAGGAAGGAGGAGGAAGACGGAGGAAGAAGGAGAGGGGAGAGGAAGAGAGGGAGGAAGAGAAAAACAACAATTTGTTCACTTGTTTATGCATACATTGGTTGCTTTTGGTATGTGCCCTGACTGGAGACCGAGCCCATAACCTTGGTGTATCAGGATGACACTATAACCAAGTGAACTACCTGGCCAGGGTGGATTATTTTATCTTACTTTGGTAAAGCATCCTTCTATTCTTAGACATTTGAATTACTTCCAGTTTTTTGCCACTAAAAACAATGCTAGAATAAATTCCTTTGAACACAGTTTTTTACTTTAGTTGGTCCAAAGGTCGTGAGTTATTGTTAAGCGCAACATATAGTTTTTTACTCTGATTAATTCTTATTGATTATCTCAAAGTGACTAATAACTTTTCAAGCCTCTGGTTTTTCCCCTGGCTCCATAATTATGCTTGATGTAAATGGCAATATATAATCCATGTGCACTGCTAACAGCCAAGAAGAGCTTCCATTAATACAAAGCTTCATAACCAGGAAAGCATACTGGAGTCACGTGTGAAGAAAATGTCTTTAAAAACACAATGTCTAGCACCTTACCACCTCAGAATAAAACTAGAATGTTTCGAAACAGGACATAGATGTATGTGTCTTTTAAAAGTTCCATGGATGATTTCCTTGGTTAGAAAACACCACATTACAATTCCATTAAACTCCATATAAAGTTAAAGTTAGTTACAGACCCAAAGAGGAACAAACCTTAAAAATCCTGGCACAGTATTCAAAGGATTTGGGGTTACTGACATCATATACCAAGCATACAACATCACAGATGATCTCAGCCTCCGTGAGAAATTCCGATTCTGAAATATCATGCATCTTGGGGAAAAAAAAGATAATGAGAAACAGTATCATAATATCAATGTATAATTAAAGTCGTGATGTTTAATTACTTAACTTGTTCCTAATTTTAAAAATACTAGTTATGCATAAATTTTCAGGCCATTTTTAGAAGTGGGAAGTGCAGATAAACAAGTAGCTTCTGAATTTGTGAATCAGAAAGGTGATTAAGATCTACAGAAGCTGCCCTTTCCTGAGTGACTGACGTGCTCTGGGCAGGCCTTTCACCTGCATTCTCTACATTCTATAGATAGACAGGCTAACAAGATTAAGCCAACTGCCTAAGATAGCACATCTAACAAATCACTAGACTAAAAACTGAACATAGTTACGATTCCAAGCCTATTTTCTTTCTACATCACCTTTTCTTCCCACCAATCAAAGACACAAAGCAAAGAGCTCTTTGCACTGTGGTCTTCCTGTTCTACTTAACTGCCTATACTTTTTCAATGTTAACTATAAGACTTTATAAGAAATACCTCATCTATGATATGATAATGATCCAACCTGAGTTACATAAGGTAGTGCCTCTTTGTAGAGGAGAAGAAGGGGAAATGCAGTGTCAGAAGTGACTCAATATATTCCAAATAAAACAATATGGCATGCGTATTCAGACATGAAAGACACCAATTTACAAAGAACAATGTAAGAATAACAACAGGAAAGCTAACAGTCAGCAGTATCTACTGAGTACACACTGGGTAGAACTAGTAGGGAAAGAATAGGGATAAACTAGGTTTAGTAAGAAACTGACAAAACTTGTATCATAAAGAGTAAAATATGTATAAAATTCAACTGATCATTTGTCTGGCAGAATAAGTTATTTCCTAAAAGAAAAAGAGAGGGAATGAGCTTTCTCTAGTACCTATCACTTGTTAGGAGCTTCTCAGATTAGCTAACTTAGTCAGAAACTCGGGCTCAGAGGAAGTAAGCCACTTGCTTGAGGTGCCAGCGCTAGTCGGTGGTGCACTAGGGTTCACTGCAGTGTGACTGGCCAACACCTGCTCTCCTTCCACCAGGTCTCGGAGCCCCCTCTCAGTTATGCCCTTCTTGGCTTTTTTAGGCTCACACATTTGTTAACTATGTTCCTTCCCTGCTAAATAGATAAAATTCGATTCAGGCCATACATACAGCACCAAGCACTTGCTCTAAGTTTTTCATATTAATTTCTAATTAAGAGGAGAGGATAATTTTTAAAAACAAAACTGCAGGAAGAAGTAGAAAGTTCTTTTTTTACTTCCGTATTGTAGTGTAACATACAATTAAGCACACAAATAGATGCATTTTACTTACAGCTATCTACACCCATGTCATCACCAAACATATCAAGGGAGTTAAAATCAATTTCGGTGGGAAAAAAAAATCACACAAAAGTTCCACATACAACTACTAAATCAAACCTAATTAGTTTTCAAAGAGACTTTAAAAATATATCAAGTAATTAATAATCTTTACATTCCATACAATTGCTTACCAACAAGTATTTCTCTTGCCCATACACATACACAGTGTTAATCGCATAGTAGGATTTATGATCATCACGAATTTTCTTCTGCCTCTGAAAACAACCAAAATGTTCAATATTTACAGTAAAATATTACAGTATCTACTTGTCATCAATACATATACCTGTGGGTCCGTCATAAACAGGAGGGTATTCTCCCCCACACTATGTATGATTTACGAGTACGAAGGGGACACTGACTTTACATTTCTTAGTTTGTAAGGTCTAAGACAAAAGACGCATTTGTTCAGCACAGAGTGAAAGCAGCAGCTGAAAAGGAAGTGACCTCCGTTACTGAAATTGTGCTCCGGAGCCGCCTGCTGGCAACTCTCATTACACTGTAATTTCGCCTGACAGGAGACTCATCTGGAAACACATCAACCTCCTCACTCGAAGCAGCAGTCAGAATTAGATTTCAGTATCAATTCGAAGTATCTACTGTACATTTAGTTCATGCCAAGCACTGTTAGGGCTTTCACATGTGTATTCATTCAATCCTCATCTAAACACTGGTTTAAAAAAGCGCAAATGATAGCTAACATCATCAAAAAACACAAAGATAGGATGATGAACACATAATACAATATACAGATGATGTATTATAGAAATATGCACTGGAAAGCTGTATAATGTTATTAACCAATGCCACCCCCAATAAATTGAATAAAAAAGAAAGTATATTGAAAATAAATAAAGAGTAAAAAAACAAAACAAAACAAAATATAAAGCCAGTTCAAAAGGGTTATTGTTACACTTTAGATTGTACTAATAATATACATAGGTCACTGAATCCTAGTGACCTAGGATTAACCTCTAATAAGGTTAATGGCTATAAAAAATATGTAAACTTGTGAGTATAAAAATTTCTGAGAATTCTTACCATCAAGTTTCTTCCAAGAAGAGCCTGAAGAACTCCACTTTTCCCGCAGTTTTTCATCCCAATTACATTACATCTGAACACATTTCTTTGGGTCTGTTTTTTCTGAAGGTCTATCTTTTTATCTCTCGTTACTAAAAAGAAAAAAAAGAATCTAATTATGTACCACTGAGACTCACTGAGCCTCCATTTTACCTTCTGCACAGTAGGGTGTTACTACTTATCACTTTTATCCATAAACAAACATACTGTACAAAAGTCAAGATGTATGTGAAATAAAGTACTAAATAAAGAAGGTGGAGGCAAAGGCAGATATGCTTCACTTCCTTGCACAACCAAAAGAAGAATAACAACCAATTTAAAAACAAAAACCAACCAGAACTGCCAGAAAATCTAACTGTGTGGAAGTCTGACAACCAAGGAGTTGAAGAAGGAAAAAGACACATTTGCCCAGGCTGGCAGGAGGGGCAGAGACCGGAAGCAGAGGTGCAAAGGATGCACAGCAAGGCAGCGGCTGGCCAACTGAGTAGGCCAGGCCCCTGCAGTGGACTGGGCAGTCCTACATTCTGGGAACAACTGGGGAGCGAGACAGACTGTACAACCCAGGGTTCCAGCACAGGCAAGATAAGGCCTTAGAACCTCTGGCTGTAAAAACCTGTGGGGGCTGTGGCTGTGGGAGATACTGCCAGTCTCACAGGGGAGTCCGTTGGAGAGACCCACAGGGTCCTAGAACATACACAAACCCAACCCATCCAGGAATCAGCACCAGAAGGGCACAACCTACTTGTGATTAGTAGGGGAAGGGAAAGTGTGGCAAGAGCCAACGGAGCAGTGTTCCCTCTCTGAGCACTCCCCCTCACATAGCACCACAATGCACCAGGTCTCCTTCCACCAGGTCCCACCCTGGAGAATACCTAAGGCTCCACCCCTTGCAATGTAACAGGTGCGCTGACACAAAGAAATATGGCCCAAATGAAAGAACAGATAAAAACTCCAGAAAAAGAACTAAGCCACATGGAGATAGTCAACCTATCACATGCAGAGTTCAAAACACTGGTTATCAGGATGCTCAGAGAAATGATTGAGTATGGCTGCAAAATAAAGGAAAGTGAAAGCTAGATAAAGTGAAATCAAGAAAAATATACAGGGAACCAATAGTGAAGGAGAGGAAACCAGGACTCAAATCAACTATTTGGAACAAAAAGAAGAAATAAACATTCAACCAAATGAGAGGTTTAGGAACCCCTGGGACAACTTTTAAACATTCCGACATCTGAATCATAGGGGTGCCAGAAAGAGAAGAGGAAGAGCAAGAAATTGAAAACTTATCTGAATAAATAATGAAGGAGAGCTTCCCCAATCTGGCAAAGGAAATAGACTTCCAGGAAGCCCAGAGTCCCAAAGAGATTGGACCCAAGGAGGAACACACCAAGTCATATCATAATTTTCACCCAGGATTCAAGATAAGGAGAGAATCTTAAAAGCAGTGACAGAAAAGGAGACAGTTACCTACAAAGGAATTCCCATAAGACATCAGCTGATTTCTCAAAAGAAACCTTACAGGCAAGAAGGGGCTAAAAAGACGTATTCAAAGTCATGAAAGGCAAGGACCTACATCCACGATTACTCTATCCAGCAAAGCTATCATTTAAAATGTAAGGGCAGATAAAGTACTTCTCAGATAAGGTCAAGTTCAAGGAGTTCATCATCACCGAGCCGTTATTATATGAAATGTTAAAGGGACTTATCTAAGAAAAAGAAGATTAAAACTATGAACAGTAAATGACAACAAACTCAACTATCAACAACTGAACCTAAAAACAAACAAACAAACTAAGCAAACAACTAGAACAGGAACAGTATAACAGAAACAGAGATCACATGGAGGGTTATCAGTGGGGAGGGGAGAGGAGAGAGGGGAAGATGGGGGAAAAGGTACAGGGAATAAAAAGTGTAAATGGTAGGTACAAAATAGACAGGAGGAGGTTAAGAATAGTCTAGGAAATGGAGAAACCAAAGAACTTGTATGTATAACCCATGGACATGAACTAAGAGGGGTGGAATGCTGGAGGGAATGGGGGTACTGGGCAGAGAGGGATAAAGGGGAGAAAAAAATGGGACAATTATAATAGCATAATCAATAAAACACACTTTTTAAAAAAGCACTAAATATAATACAGAAAGGCCTCATTCACTGGAAAAGATGCATTTCTGAAAGCTGGCTATAAAGTGAACTTCTAGTAACCAAATGAAATTTACTTAATCATAAAATTAGTATACTTTCATAAGAGAAATGATATCCTAAAAATGAATTCAAATTATAATAAAGTCAGCCTTATATTTCATTGATTTTATGCGTGTATGTATCTTTGAGTTTGTAACTTGTATGTCATAACAAGTTTGCAAACTCAAGGATGCTCTCTCAAATCTGCAGTCTCTTGGATCTATAAATGGTAAAGGGATATGCACTCTGGGGTTCACTGGCCTTTCAAATGTACATCTGTAAAAGAGGCAGGCCAGAAGACGAGGACGCTGTATCAGCGGAGCAATGGGATCTCTCCCTGAGATAAAGAGCCTTTAAGCTGTAGCTTAAAAGAGTCAACTGTAACTAAGCATCCACATGATGCCGCATTATTTAGCATTAAAGATATATAAAAGTATAATCAGCGATACAGAAAGATGTCCACAGTATTTTGTTGCATAAAAAACCCTCATGCTGACTAGCAATTAGTTCCTTACTCTTTGATGCTGAATTAAATACCGTCTAATCGGTTAAGTGTTAAAGGGTACTTGCTCTGTCAATTTAAGATTGGTTGTCTTATGCTGCAGCTTCCTGTAAGATACAGCATTTTCCCCTCAACAATTAGGAAAGATACAGCATTTTTCCCTCACCAATTAGGATATAAGAAACTCTTCAAATGCCAGTTCCCTAGTGTGCTATGTCCATACTCATGGGTTTTCTTTCACGTGGAGGACACTGATTGACAAGAATTACCAGATTCATGAAAAACTGATTAATGTGGAAAATGGTACAAAGCTGAGACATGTTCTATCAGTTCAATACCAGGATCATGTGTTATTGGCATTGTTTTTAATGTTCAAAGAACATTAAAACAGGACAAACCATACTTTGAACGCCCATGGTCTTCCCCGATTTATCAGCGGAGTAACCTCAGGGGTAAACTGGAAGTAAAACCTTTACTCTTTTTTTTTCCGATAAACTATAAGATCAAGCACCTCAACTCGAAGGAAATGACCCAATCAAAAGGAAAACAAATGAGAGTGTAGACATGGACAACAAGCAAAGACATGTTTATTTTCACGCTTTTACATGTCGAAGGAAAATCTTATAAATCTTTCTAATTTTTTTACTCATCAGTCCTTGGACACTCACTTGTAACGGCTGAAGCTTGAGACTCCTGCTCAGTCAGTATGGAATAGCCCAAGTAGCCCAGGTACTCCAAGCACCGCTGCACATCTAAATAGGTCGTGAGCCTGGGAGACAGAAGAGTTTAAAATGTGAGAAGTTCCTCAATGAACATTTATAGAAAAAAAATTCCAGTAGCTCAAATAATTTTACCACCAGACCCGGAGAAGTTTTATCAGAGTACTTTAATTTCCCATTCACCCAACCACGATTTTTCCTACAATGTTCTTCTTAGGCCCAAGAAGGGAGGAGAATCAAAGACGTGGAGGGCTCCTGTGTCTGCTCCACCCACCCTGAGAGAGCAAGGCCACACAAACGAGCAGTGAGGGGCTGGTAAAATCCAGAGCTGGGATTTTTTATACAATCTGCTTCTCAAGTTAGGGTTGGCCAAAAAGTTCTTTAGGTTTTTTCCATAAGATGGCCTAGTAGCATTTATAGTTGTCTTTAGCTTCATTCAAAACAATTTTGTTGAGACTGTAACAGCTGACATATCAGCGTGCATTTAAAAAGAATGATCAAATTGGTGAACTTCTATGTAGGCATTTTAATATTAAAGATGAAAGAAAATAAGCAAATTTCAGTATATTATGCTTTATTATTTCAAGAAAGGTAAAAATGCAGACCAAAAGTTTTGTGCAGTGTATAGAGAAGGTGCTGTGACTGATCAAATGTGTCAAAAGTGGTTTGCAAAACTTCATGCTGGAGATTTCTCACTAGACAATGCTCCACGGTTGGGTAGACCGCTTGAAATTGATAACAATCAAATCAAGACACTAATTGAGAACATTCAACGTTATACCACATGGGAGATAGCCAACATACTCAAAATATCCACATCAGCCCTGGCTGGTGTAGCTCAGCGGATTGAGCGCGGGCCTGCGAACCACAGGATCGCGGTTCGATTCCCAGTCAGGGCACATGCCTGGGTTGTGGGCCAGTTCCTGGCGGGGGACTCACGAGAGGCAACCATACATTGATATTTCTCTCCTCTCCTTCCCTTCCCCTCTAAAGATAAATAAATAATTTAAAAAAATAAAAAAATATCCAAATCAATAAACTTATTGGTAAAAATGAAAAAATGTGTCTTTTATTTTACAGAAGAAAACCTTACAGACTTTTTGGCCAACCCAAACACAGTATGCGGCAACTAATGGCTAGTTGAGAACTTAACGATAATTAAATCGGACAAGGTTTGTGAAAGGAGCAAAAGTAACAGAAAGGTACTTGAAATCAGTTAGTTGTTTTTTTTTTATGATTTAAAAAAGAATAGATTCTGGCATTCAAAAAGTTAGTCTCACCAAGACTAATGTAATTATGTCACCACACACGACCAGAGGATTCTCTTAGCACCCCAGACACAATGGTAACTATGCTGCGCCCAGACTGCAGACAGACGCTCACTAAGAGTACACTAACATCAAACAACAAAGCCCCCTTAAATTAAGTCTCCAGTGTCAAGTAAAATATGCTCTCCCCATATTCTGAAGGTGTAAGAATTGTGCAGTAGCAATGTTGTTTCCAATTCCCTTCATCAAAAAAGTATGAAAATTTAGCTCATTTTTGATGTAAGACTTGTAATGGTTTCCCTGCACGCCATCCAAAAGCAAACAGATCCCTCCCTGATAAATTTCTAGAACATCTAAAGTTCATCTTAGAAACAACAGCACTAAAAATCCTGCTTATTATAATTGAAACGCTTCGTAAAATCGGAAAAACTTGCAAATGACTAATGTAATGCACTGTATTTTTAAACTAGTGGTAACTTTAGAGGAAACAGATGAGCTCTGTACTCACGTCCACTGGGATAGGAAGCCCTGGTAGGTTATCCAGCCTTTTTCATTGGTACAAACTGTGTTATTCACATCTGGCCCCCAAGGTATGTAAGGGAAAACTTTAAACAAATCTTTAAGCTCATCAGGTGACAAAGCACAGTCTCTGTCCTGAAGATACACAAGGAAGTAAGTGCACGTAATGTTTAGATATCTAAGAAAATAATGCCCAAACCCAAAAGTCCCCTAGTCTAGTAAAGCTACTACGCTTCTAAAAACTAACACATGACAAGAAATTTTACATTTTATCAAGAAAATTTCTTACATGTATATAAGAAAACTTACAGAAGAGTCTATAGAAATCAGACCTTTTCATCTTGAAAAAGTAAAGTAAATAAATAAAGTATTTTTGCTAATTTAACTTAAGAAAGTATACGCAATTTTTGGCTCTGTGACATGAGTGCCCCGCAGCTAAGGGAACGCAGTTATTAAATGCTCACTGAAAAATATTTGATCAAGGAAAACTGTAGCCGCAAGCTTACCAAATCATGCTTGTCAAAGGTACTTTGGAGAAACAAATATGCATGATGATTTAACTCAGTTGTGCAATCAGGAGGTATTTTTAGCCTGTTGATGAAAAGAATTTAAGAGGAAAACAAATCATTAATCAAATATTAAAATTTAATTTAAGAAATGAATATAAAACTTTTTGTGGGATAATGCCATTTACAAAATGTCTCCGCAGGAGCTGTTCAGATTTTCCCGGGAAAAGTCACTAGAGGGGCACAGCAATCCTGCAGGGTCATAGCGACACTCATTCTCAGGTGACATGTAAGGTTTTGTTAAATATATGAAGGGCAGGATGAAATAAAAATTTTACAAATAATACTGATCAAACCATAATGGGTCTGCACCTCCTATATAAAAACAAGTTGTAAGTCATAATTATGCCAACACTGTAATGAACTGAAAATGATGTAAAAAGACGTATTTCTGCCTGATTTGATCTTTTTGACCCACCCTAAATTTAGTTTGGCAAACATTTATCAAATGCCCTGAGCTAAGTACTAGGGACACAAAAAGAAGACAGGCTTCCTCCTATAAGGAACCACATTCAAGTGAGAGCTGAACCACAAACAGATAACCTCACTACCTCAACAGAATCAGAGCGCACCGCTGAGTGGGGTCAGCTGAGAATGCCGGGCAGCCCCCAGGAGACAGAAGGTCTCCAGCCCAGGGGTGGAAGGGAGAGCTGTCACCTGAATTAAGACTTGAAAGATAAGAGGCATTAATTTGAGGGGAGAGGGAGGGAGAGAGTGAAAACACCAAGGGCAAACGCCTTCAGTAGAAAACATGATTGGTGGACTATAAATAGTTCAGTACTTACTTCTAGAATGAAGGCAGGGAGTGAGCATGAGCAGATCATGAATGACCTTGTATACCATGTTAAGAAGCTTGGGCTTTATCCTGTCTTGAGGGGAAGTGCCATGGCCAAATCTGTACTTACATATCTTTCTAATCTAGCAGCAGTGTGAAGGACAGAGGTAGACAGTGTACTAAGAAAGCTAGAAAGCTTCAAGTGGTGGCTCTAAGAGGCTATTCTGCATAAAATTCAAGGCAGAGAACATAAAGAAATTGAAAGAGATAAGAGTGTAAGCCACAAAGCTGTAAGAAATGGTGTTTCCTCACTGCCATACTTAAGAAAGCAACAAGCAACCCCTTAAATGATTTATCTACCTACATAAATGACACAGAAAACTGCAAAAGTCCTGGAACAAATTCAATCATTCACTTAATACAGATTTATTGAAAGATCTGGAAAATTACTTGAACCAAGGTTTAATAACTTTGATGAGAGGTTTCATCTTAGAACTGATACAACCAGAAGAACTCTGCTTCCTTCATGATGGGGAAAGAAAAACAACACAGCCTTTCCTAACGCCTACATGGCTGGAGGTGCCTTGCTGAAACTGAAAAAGGATACCATGAAGATTACATGCCACTGAAAAGCGGAGAAGAGGCTGAAGCCTCAAAGGCCAGACACTGGGTGGTCACCTCCCTGTTATAGGACTGCCATTCTCCAGCAAGGGAGTCTCCTGTTTTGGGGTGATTCTGGGTCTACTTTTAAATACACAGAACTTAAAATAGCATTATCTAAAGGAAAATAATCACAAATAGACTGATTATTAAAGAAAAATAGTTATTTTATCTTGAGCTAAGAACAGGCTATAGCCCTGGCTGGTGTGGCTCAGTGGATTGAGTGCCGGCCAGTAAACCAAAGGGTTGCCAGTTCAATCCCCAGTCAGGGCATATGCCTGGGTTGTAGGACAGGTTCCCAGTAGGGGGCGCATGAGGCAACCACACAGTGATATTTCTCTCCCTCTCTTTCTCCCTCCCTTCCCCTTTCTCTAAAAACAAACAAACAAAATCTTAAAAAAACAAAAACAAAAACAGGCTATAAACCTTAGGAAGGAGAAGGACTAATGAAAACAAAAAAAACTAACCAATATATCAATACTCTCCTGATTTCGCCTCTCCTGATTTCAAAAACATTGTAAAATTCACCGATTTCAAAATTTGTTATAAAATGAATTCTTAAAAATTCTTTTATTTTCCATGAGAAAAGGAAAAGTTTGAGCCTTGCTATAAATCAGTGGGCATGATTTCACTCCTGAGGGAACATTTGGCAATTTCTAGAGATGCTAGACATTTTCAGTCGTCACAGCAGAGGGGAGGAGGTGTTACTGGCATCTAAGAATGTGCTAAACATCCTATAATGCATGGGACCAACTGTACAGCAAAGAATTATCCAGACCAAAATGTCAATAAAGCTGAGGTTGAGAAACCTTGTTATAAACCTCTCTATAAATCTAAATTATTCCTGAGTACCTCAATGCCTTCCTATGTGCTAAATAAAACTTTAAAATACTTGACAAGTGAAGCCCTGGCTGGTGTAGCTCAGTGGATTGAGCACGGGCCTGCGAACCAGACAATCGCAGTTCGATTCCCAGTCAGGGCACATGCCTGGGTTGCAGGCCAGTTCCCAGCAGGGACCAGTTCCCAGCAGGGGATGCACGAGAAGCAACCATATATTGATGTTTCTCTTCCTCTCTTCTTCCCTTCCCCTCTAAAGATAAATAAATAAATATTTTTTAAAAAGTACTTGACAAGTGAAATCAATCAGCAAGCCAAAGGTACATACAAGGGGAATAAATACTCAGGTGTCAAATCCAGATCGTCGTCATAACCGAACCGTCGCAGCACAGTCCAAGTAGTCTCGTGTCTCCCTCTCTGGATAAAAAGCGTGTGTAAAAATAGAAAACCTGAAATAAGATGAATTAGTGAATATAGCAGATATGAGAAAGGGCACAAAATCCATGGGAGAGAAGCAGTAACACATAATTGGCAAGAGCCACATTCATAAACATACGCATACACGCTTTGTATACTGAAGGTCCAATCAAAACCAAATCACAAGCGTCTCAGTAAAAACAGGTGAGTTCAGAACCATTTCATATAACACCCAGGCCAGCAAGAGAAGACGCCAGATGGGAGAGCCAAAAATATATCTCAAGGAATGTACTGACATTCACAAAGTTGTATGATAAAAACAAAGGAAACTTTTATAATACAATATTCTGGTTTTCTTTTATTTTATTGTGATTCTATCACACATTCTACAGAGAACATTTTGCACTTGGTAAATTTTACTGATAGACAAAATGTCTTCCCTAAAAATTTCTACTTAAAGGATGCTTATGAGTTGAAAAAACTTTAAGATAAATTTGTTTGTCTCTTTTCCTCTCATGGACCCCTGCATTCCTGAGATCTAACCAATCCCTTCCTCTAGTTTATGCTGACAGTCAGGACAACAACCCCTACCAAACAGCCTGTCTCTTCCAGCTCCTACATACTCAAGTCAGATTTTAGGCATATGAGTAAATACTAACATTTCTCTAAAATATAGATAAGGCTATAAAGACCTTCGCCTTACGCCAAATTTTGAAACTATGAAGTTCAGAAAGGGGAAAAACACCACACACTCACCTTTCAGTGTCAATCCGCTATCAGCCACACCATCACTTATATGTTTTCTGACTACATTCTTGACATCTTCCAGAGCCTGAGGAGCTAGTGGAGTGTTGAAACAAATTCTCTAGCAAAAAAAAATGAAGACATACATAAATAAATATATTTTTTAAAATTGGCATTAAAAGCACAAATAATATATAATTATTAATCTACAAAGTAATACTAAATCAGTGAGTTGCAACCAAAAGAAATAAATTCTAAATTACGATGGTCTCTGTCTTGCCTTATTTATGTAAAACATGTCATACTTGGAAGGAAAGACACTGTCTCTACTCTCCCCACCACGTTTCTAAAACACAGGGCTCTTTGTGAAGCTATGTTTCACAAAATCAAGAAAGAAAAGTAATCCAGAGTTCAGACCTCAAGCATCTTTAATACATCCGTTGTGCACCATGAAACAAAGCTACCAAGGAGTCTCCTCAATTCCTACACATAAGACAGTTCTGTACCCTAGGCAAAGACTTAAATAGCTTGATGTATAAAAGAGTCTTACATTAAAAAACCCTCAAGTTTATCAACATAATCATAGTTTAAGCTAATACATTCCTATAGCTTTTCTCAGCCAAAAATAAAAGAAAAACACCAAGATATGCAAATGTCAGAAAACAAGGAGGGCTACCTGAAAGAAGTTGAGTTCAGCATCATTGAGCGTGCCATCATTATCTTGATCAGATATTTTAAATATACGAGTAAGGGCTTTTATACAGGCTGGTTTCATCTGTAAATCATTGAGAAGAGAAGCAACTGTTTTCATGAAAATAGTTGGGATTTTAAAATAATTTTAAATAAGGGTAAGAATAATTCTGACTATTCTCACTGTCATGTATGGAATAGCAAATACAACCAACACAAAAAATGAACCGAAGCAAAGCCATTTACTTCTATACCCAAAACTTTTTAAGTAAATGAGGACCAATATTCGGAACAGTTTACCTCTCCCTTCATGACCATGAGTCTTCCAAGGGCAGTTCATCTTTAGAGAAGATTTATTCTCCCAGTCACATAAATATTTATTTATGCCCTCCCTCATTTCATAAAGAATTTAAACAACTCTGAGGGCTTTCTTTCCCAACTTTTGATTTTTAAAAAAATTTCAGCTTTAGTGAGGTATAATCAACTGCTGATTTTTGACCACCCATACCTTCTAGTAGCAGAGTTTTGGAAATAGGCAGTTGTGGGGGTTTTTTTAGATTTTAAAATTTATTTATTTATCTTTAGAGAGGAAGGGAAGGAGAGAAGGAGAGAAACATCAATGTATGGTTGCCTCTCATGAGTCCCTGCTGGGAACCGGCCTGCAACCCAGGCATGTGCCCTGACTGAGAGTCAAACCGCGATCCTTTGGTTCACAGGCCCGTGCTCAATCCACTGAGCTACACCAGCCAGAGCTGAAAATAGGCGTTTTAATCTTGTGCATATGTTTGTCAAAGTACCCTTTCCTAGTTTCCTATTATCAGGTAAGAGTTACATTTGAAAAGAATCCTACCTTTTGTGACTCTAAAACTTTTTAAGTATTGCTGCTGGAAATATATTTTGACGACTTTCTTAACATTTGTTTTAGAATTTATAATGGATAGAACAAATATTTGGCTATTTAAAATAAGGCCCACAAGCTTCTAATTTGTATAATTGCTACAGGATAATCACTGTGAACAACTGTGAGAAAATAGAACTCTCAGGAAGACCACTGAACATTGTGTAAACTTGGAAGCAGATCTCTGATGGGTACATCTCAAGCACAGAAATTACATGGCCAGGTGAGGAAATGTACACTTATTAACGTCAGTCCAGAGCAAACAGTAACAATGAGTTCTGACCATGCTATCAAACTCAAATGCCGAAAAGAAATTCCTTTAAAAATTGGAAAGGAAAGAGTTATTTTCTCAAACATACACAGACAATCTCTTTTTGTTTTAAATGGGATCTCTAGAAGAGCAATTTGATGTAATGAGAAAAAGATAAAACCTAACAAATAAAGAGATTAGAAAGAACTGAGGAAAAAAATCAGACATTTAGAGAGCACTGCATAGGGCTTCCTTTATAAAAGAGTACTAGATGGACTATCACATATAACATCTACGATCATGGGAGAATTGTTTAAAAATAAAGAATAGTCCCGGGCTGGCGTTGCTCAGTGAATTGAGCGCGGGCCTGGCAACCAAAAGATTGCAGTTTAACTCCCGGTCAGCGCACATGCCTGGGTTGCAGGCCAGTTCCCAGTACGGGACGCACGAGAGGCAACCATACATTGATATTTCTCTCCCTCTCCCCTTTCCCTGTAAAGATAAATAAATAAAATCTTTTTTAAAATCCTAAAAAAAAAAAAAAACAACGAATAGTAAGATATTGCTTCTATTAATGTGATCCTAATACTAGATCCTCAAGATTAATGAAGATTACATTGTTATTTTATTTACTCTCTTAAAAGTGTTACATAATAACCTAAGCGCTGCAAAGAGTAGCAATAGCGAGAAAAATATAAAAAATAGAATCTAAAAATAACTTTATTTTGTGCAAGTGGTTATTCCTCATATCCTAAAAACCTTCATTAAAAATGTAATTCAAAGAAAAATAAAGTGATATATTTTTCATGAAAGCTGGAAACTCATCAGAAGCTAAAGTGTTCTAAGGTACTGACTCAATGTGACAGTGAAATATTAATCACCTTAAAATATAACACCAAAATGACTAATTTTTAAAAGTATTAGAAATTATATTTCATTAAAAGCTGCAAAAAATTTTTTACAGTAATAAAGGCTGGGCGGAAGCTCCTCAACTGCAGTCAAATGGAGTATGAAAGACGGAAATTTCCTTTGCGGGAACTGTAATTTGAGTTTAGAACATGTATCTGCTTTGCCAACTAAAAATCAACCTTTTTCGTCTGTTTTGGCAGGATAGGCAAAGCACTGATAATAAAACAAAACATCACGGTACAGTAACACACTTAGTGCTTCAAATACTGTCAAGTTGTAACTGCGACGGTGCAGTTAGCAGTGCACCGAGCAGCTCTCAGCAGTTCCGTCGAGCACGTCAGCACTGAGACGTGACGGAAGCGCCACACAAGCTCTGCTGCACGACTCCACTCTGTCTTTGCAGCAGGCAGGCAGCCGCAGACAGACACAAAGGAACGAGCACGGCTGTGTCGCAGTAAAACTTCACTCATGAACGATGGAGTCTAAATGTCATGTAATTTTCCTGTATCACAAAACATCACTCCTTTTGATGTTTTTCAGTTGTTTAAAAAAACAACTGGCTATACAAAAAACAAACGGGCTCACAGGCTATACAAAAAACAAACGGCAGGCCAAATTTGGCCCACAGGTCAAAGTTAGCCAACCACTCACCAACAGTATAAACTGCATTTTTATTTCTTAAAAACTCAACAGCACAAAGACAACTCAAGAAATAGGCAAAAGACCTAACAATTCTCCAAAGAAGATATACAACAGACAATAACCACATCAGAAGCTGAACAACAGCATTAACCACAGGGAAATACAAATCAAAACAACAGGAGATAGTGCTCACACCTACTAGGGGACTATAATAAATAAAAAGGGGTTGGAGGGGAATGAATTACAGGTGTTGGCAAAGGTGTGGCGAAACTGGAACTTCATCCAATTTAGTGGTTCCTCAAAAAGTTAAACATAGAATTACCATGTGAGCTAGCAATTTCATTCCTAAATATACACTCAAAGGAATTGAAAACAGATGTTCAAACTTGTCTGTTCATCTTTATAGCAATTCCACTCACAATAGCCAAAAAATGGAAACAATCCAAAAATCCATCAGCAGACGAGTGAATAAACAGAACGTGGAACATATCCACCCAGTAAAGTATTATTCAGTCATTAAAAGAAATGAAAGGCTGACACATGTGAGAACATGGGTGTACCCTGAAAACATGATGGGAAAGAAGCCAAATACAAAGACCACATGTATAATTCTACGTGTATGAAAAGTCCCTAAAAGGCAAATCCAAAAAGACAGAAAGCAGGTAACTAGCTGCCAAGGGCTGGAGGGCGGGAGGGGGGTGGCTACTAATAGGTACAGGGTTTCTTTTTGGCATGATGGAATGTTCTGGAATTAGATAATGGTGATGAAAACACAACTGGGTGAATAGACTAACAACCACTGAACTGTACACTTCAAAAGAATAAATTTATACTTGAACAACAACTAAAATAAAAATTTTAAAGAGTAAACTTTATGGCATGTGAGTTATACGTTAATTTAAAAATTAATTAATTTTAAAAGTTCTATGGCAAAACACTGTTAAATTTTAGATACTTCATGAAGACACTACTGTGTTTCTTAGCTATAGAACAAAAGGGTCTCCAGGTTGTGTCACATGTTGGACCCACGTCAAATAACTGCACAAGTTTCTCCTTTGTGTGTGTTTCCAAGTTTGGGGGCTTTATAGCAACAAAGCAGGCAGACCTTTAGCTAAGTCTTTGGACTTCAGGCTGTTATTATCACTAATTCTTCTGTTTGCTTTAAGGCCGTTTCGTGAAACGGTATTTGAGCTGGAATACTTTTCTGAATATTTAATGTGAGTACCTGAAGAAAAGTACCTAGAAAATGTAAGTACAATAAGCAGTGAATTTCGCAAGCTTACAACAATACTTAAGAGTTACTAAAAAAATCTCTACCACACTCGAGTCCCTACCTACACATTCCATCCCCTGCTAACACACACTGGGGGCCAAGGGGTAATTACCTCTTTCTCCTCCGGGCAGTACAAGGGCCCTGTGGGGTGAAGAACAGCTTTCTGAGCATAATAAAAGAGCTCTGATATGTTCTTCAGGTTTTTTGCTGAACACTAAAAAAAAAAAAAGTTTAAAATTTTAGTCTCTGAAAGAAATTATGAGAGCTAAAAACAATTTAAAACTATCACTTTAAGGCAGTAAGATTCCTTGAACGACGCATATTTTCTTAGATGTGTTTCATCTTCACAAGATGACTGTCCGCAGAGAGCTCAGAGACCAACTTCTGGTTCTCTGACTCGTTCACACGGCCTCCCCAATAGCAGGAAATGCATCCCCGCTACGTCTCCCAGTCTCTTGTTCCAAACTTCAGCTTAGTGAGAATTCACCAACAACAAACTTCGAAATCAAATGAGGCATACCTCCACACAGGTTTCTATTTCGGTGTACTGGTTCATAATAGGGAGGATGGTCTCCATGCTACTGTATTCCACTAGGTCTGATTTGTTCCCAACCAATATCAAAGGCAGCCTGAAATGAACAGGGTACATTGTAATAATAAGGAAGGCAAAACCCGTTAGATTTATATTTTAATGTACATCACAACCCACTCTAAGTAATAAGCCTTACTTAATCTCCCCAATATGAACCCTCTATTTTAGTCAGCTCAAGCCCACTCTAGACAGCATATTTAACAAATATTTACTGAGTACCTACCAGAAGCCAGGTACTGTTCTAGGATTAAGGACACAGGCAAAGTGCCATCCCTGCCTACCAGTCAAAATCAGGAAATGGACAATAAGCAAGACAATTTCCAATTCTGTAAGTGCTATGAAGAACATAAATAGTGGGACACAGGACGAAGTAATGAAGGGGGACTACCCCTATTTGTCCTGTATGAGGCACTGCCCTGCATGTGCACACCCATGTTGTTGGCCCAAACCTTCAGGAAAAAAATCTTTTAATTTTTTTAATTCAAGTTTTTACTTACTTATATTTAGAAACAAAACCAATTATTGTATTCCAATGTATTATTTTGCATATAGATATAGTTATTACTTTCTAGAGTTATACTTTTAATGCATAAGCATAAATTAAAAAATTTAAAACATTCATATAGATACAGAATTAGTACTACCCATGTATAATGTGCATCCTTATTTTTCCCTAAAAAATTTGGGCATAAAAGTGTGCATGATACAGGGCAAAATATGGTAATTACGTGTGATACTCAGGGAAACATCTCTCTGACAAGGTGGCATTTGGGTCAACAGTGAACAAGGAAACGGAATCTGCCATATGAGGAGCCAGAGAAGAGTGGACTGGAAACAGCATGCACGAAGGGCCCAGAGCGAAAAACATCCGTTGTCCAAAGAACAAAAACAAAAATCCCAGAGTGGCCGGAGACTCCCAAGCGAAAAAGAAGAAGTAGGAAATGCTGAAGAGAGGAGCAAAAACCCAAACGCGTAAAGACTTACAGATGTAGTAAGGAGTGTAGATTTTGTTGTAAGCATAAAATGGGAATGGGGGAATGACATGGGGGAATGACGTGATCACTGGACCTTTTAAAATGCGGTCCTTTGTTATCTTTCAGTGAAATATTTATGGGATGATATAGTGTGTTAGAGCTGGAAGATTAGATACGGAGGTTGAGAGAAAGGCAAAAATAAAAAAAATATGTATGTTTTTAGCTAGACAAAATGAGTAGACCCCCCTGAGACAGAAAAGATGGAGAGGTTTTTCTTCGGGGTCGGGAGGCAGGCAGGGAATTAAGAGTTTTGTTTCAGACAAGGATTTTGTTTCTGACAGGCCTATCAGAAATCCAAATGGGGAAACCAAACAGAACTAGCATAGTGGAGAGCTGTTATTTGTGCCACTGCAACAGATTCTAGAGTGAAAGCAAATCATCTTGTTGGAACTCCAGATTGCAAGAGGAAAACTTACAAGTATTTATTTACCCTCTTAGGGTAGTTATTTACATTTAAACAAATCTGACCTACTATATAACCCAAATATATATTCCAAACAGAGAAGAGTTTCCAAAAATGTAGTAGTTTCCAACCAAAGGTATGCTCAGAATAATTTAGGGACCTTGAAAAAAATACAAATGTCCAAACCCTACTCCAAACCTACCAATTCTAATACTCTATTGGTAGGGCAAAGGCATCTATATTTCTTAAGTACCTCAGATGACAGTGATGAGCACCCCCAATTAAGAACCATTATAATAAGGGAAAAAGGGGATGGGGAATAAGAAGTACAAACTTCCAGTTGCAAAATAAACGAACCACAGAGATGTGGTGTACAGCACTGGGAATACAGGCAGTAACAATGTAGTAACTTTGCACAGTGACAGATGGTTACTAGACTGAGTGTGGTGATCACAGCATGAGGTATATAAATTTTTATTTTACTGTTTTTCAAATTCTCACCCAAGGCTATGTTTCTTGATTTTACAGAGACAGGAAGGAAGAGAGAAACATCAAAGGGAGAGAAAAACATTGATGGGTTGCCTCTCATACCATGCCCTGGCCAGGGATTGAACCCACAACCTTTTAGTGTATGGGATGGTGCTCTAACCAACTGAGCCACCTGGCCAGGGCCAGTATATAAATTTTTTTAAAAGATTTTATTCATTTATCTTTAGAGGGGAAGGGAAGGAAAGAGGAAGAGAAATATCAGTGTATGGTTGCCTCTCGTGTGTCCCCTGCTGGGAACTGGCCTGCAACCCAGGCATGTGCCCTGACTGGGAATGGAACCATGATCTTTTAGTTTGCAGGCCCACGCTCAATCCACTGATCCACACCAGCCAGGGCCCCAGTATATAAATTTTTAATCACCATGTTGTATACTTAAAAACAAATATAACTGTAGTTTATAGACTACATAGACTTATAGACTACAATGTGTGGTTGCCTCTACACACCCTCAACTGGGGACCTGGCCCACAACCCAGGCATGTGCCCTGACTGGGAATCAAACCAGCAACCCTTCGGTTCACAGGCCAGCACTCAATCCACTGAGCCACACCAGCCATAGCTAAAAGCCACTTTCAGATGATACTAGAAGGACCAGGAAGCTAACCACAGCATTTTAGGAAGCTGTCATAGTAAAGCCAAATTTTAAAAATCCAATGGTCCCACCAAGTCCTTGATAGATCCTGGCTACACTGCCTTCTCTGAAGAGTCCCTCCCGGGAACAGCTTTAACAATTAGCAAGACGAGGTGTCCGAGCAGGCAGGTGGATGCTCTGTCTACACACCCCTCTGTGATAACAGAAACATTCTTTTGTACTGTCCATTACTACAATCACTTGAAATGCAACTAAGTGTATTCAAGAAACTGAATTTTTAGTTTTATTTCATTTCACTTAATTTAACTTTAAATTGCCACAACTGACTAGAGGCTATTGCACTGGACAGGGTGGCTCTAGAGGGTCATACTGTTCTTTTCTCCTTGACAGTATGTCACTGTGAAGTTTAAAACCAAAGAGGAGCCACTGGAGCTGCAAGGCACAGCACACACAATGCCATCTCAGTCTAAGGTCTCCTTAAGCAGACTGGGAAACAAGGGTCAGTGACCACAGGCACCTATCTAGAACCAGATCTCTAGTTTTCAAAGCACGAAAATGCCCAACTAAAAAAACAAATCTAAAAAAGCAAGTAAGGAGTGAGGGGGGTATAAAGGGACTAAATGGTAATGGAAAAAATATATAATAGAAATTAAATTTAAAAAATAAAATAATAAAAATAAAAAAGCAAGTAAAGGACCAGATGTGTATAATACATAGATATTAGTTGCTTTCCTAACATTTAAAAAAACTCAAATGCTTCATAAATAACATGTTCAATTATACAATGCTACAAGAAAAATGTTTTATTTCCATTTTGACTTAAAATTCAAAGCATATACACCTACAACTACCACCCTACTGAGAAAAATATAGAGTGTATGTTCTGCCTTTTCTGTCACATACATGTCTTCCAAAGAATTTCAAACAAATTTCCCTGTATAAATTCCTAAGTGAAGATCCCTAGAGTTTTTCAGAGAACTTATAAAGCACTTACACATCATTATTTCATTGCGTTCTTAAATACCACAAGAGGTATTACCCTCAGCTGTGCTTACAGCTGAGGAAATGGGCTCAATGAAATCAAGGTCATAAAGCTCACAAGCAGCCAAACCAGATCTCCAAGGTCTTTCGATTTCCTCCGAGTCCGGGGCTCTTACACACACCACGATGAGCAGCCAGTGACAAGGGAAAACGTCCCTTTGTTGAAGGGACATTCCTCAACAAAGGGGCTTCTCAAGAGAGAGGGTGTGTACTGTTCAAGCAGCAGTTTGAGAAAGAAAAATGTAAGATTATCAAAATATTTCATGTCTGAAATGGAGAATCACTACAGTATCAGAGCTCTATTCTGTGCTTTGCTCTCAAATATCTGTGCTGCCTCAAATAATTCCTCCCCCAAAGAGGAGTGCGTGTGTGTGCAAACAGAGACAGATCTATAGATAAAGCAAATGCAGCAAAATGGTAACAACTGGTGGATTTAAGTGAAGGGTTTACAGTATTCATCATACTACTTATTGCAACACTTTTGTAATTTTGATATTTTTCAATATACAAAATTTGAGAGAAAAAATACCTGCTGTCTTTGTCTGTTCTTTCATTTATGAGAGGAATCCATCGACTTGTTACCTAAAATGAAAATTAACAAGAGCTAAGCCATATAAGGATCTTCTCTGAAAAGGACCTGGCCTCTAGACCCCTCAAATTCTAAGTTAAGGATCGATTCTGAAAGTGCCCCCACTGAAATTTAATGAAGTATAGTGAAAAAGCCACATGGTCATACCTTATCAATAGAATGCTTGTTGTTAACAGCATAAACTATGCAGATGACATTAGCCTGCAACAAAAATTAACAAATAGCATTTTTGTAATAAGAAACACTTAGCACGTCTCTAAAAACAAAAGTTCCTAAAGACTTACAGCAAAAATACATTCTCAAAGTCAGCAATGACATCAAAATAAGCGAGAGAACAAAAAAAAGCAGACTTATACTCATCACTGTTTTCCCACAAAAACCTTACAACTATTTTTTAACTCACCTGTGATATTTCTTGATGAAGTTGTTCATCACTCTGTTCTGCTTCTACAAATGACAAAGTAAAAAAGAGTTTAAAAATTTTCACACATCCACAAAAATTAATGGCCACGCTAAAATTCATGCAATGCCCATCTAACATCCCTCAAACATCCCGTATTCCTCGTCTCCTGGTAAAGCGCCAGACTTGGCGGCAAAGATGAGGGCAAAGGGAGGTAGGGAGAAGAGATTGATAAGGAAGTGGCTGGCACTGACAGACAGGTTTGCAAGAGGATAACTCAGACAGAGAAGAGCAGAAGGCATTGTGTTATAAATCTAGGCCGGTATCTGACCAGAGTTGAGAAGGGTCGGGCAGAAGAGATTAGAAACCCAAGCTAGAAAACTGGGTGCCGAGAAGTCAGAGGCCCAGACAAAGAGTCTATCCACATACAAGGTTAAAGGGCCACATGAGAATCTGGGCAGTACAAGCTTGAGACCCAGATAGCAGATATGAGTGATATCAACCTGGTATCAGAAGCAAAACTAGAGCATGAGAATGAGGAGTCAAGAATTCCCTCTGTAGAGGGTATCTCTGACCAGAACTGGTCTCAGTGAGGGGATGCGCCCACAACCCCAAAGTGCATGAGACAGGCATGACATAGGTAAGACAAAGAAGCACACAAATGAAGAGCAAAGCCATTATTCACACATTAATTCAGATCATCTTACATTACATGTTTCCCCCCAATGTTCCTGTTATTTGAGCTACACAAATATCATAAATGATTTGAACTGTACTTCATATTATGCTAAATAACTGGTCATTTTTAATATCTCTTCATATGTTGAATAATCAGTGGGTTAAGACTCTAATTCTAATACTGAAGTGAATCTAATTACATGGCCACACATATTAAAGAAGAATAATTCTATGAGTAAAGCTAGAGATGAAACTGTAACAGAAAGCATCCAACCCCCCTCAGATTCCAACAGTGTTCTCCAACAGAAATGTAAAGCAAGCACAGATACAATTTTTAATTTTCTAGTAGTCACCTTAAGAAAAGTAAAAAGGAATGGGCAAAATTACTTTTATTTAACCCCAAATATCAAAAATATTAAAATTCCAATATATTCTCAGAAAAATTATTAATGAGCTATTTTACACTCACGTTTCATGCTAAGTCTTCTGAGTTCACTTGCATCTTACACTTCAATTTAGGACTAGTCGCACTTCAAGTATTCAAAGCATCATGTTTTGGACTATACTGTACTAATATTTCTGTTTTAGGCTACACGGAATACTAGTTTAGCAAAACAAAGTATTATCAAGGTAGTTAGACCCATTTTAAAAAACAGCTTTAGGTTCATAGCAAAATTGAGTGGAGGGTACAAATTTTCCCATGTACCTCCTCCCTTCGCAAAGCTTCCCCCATTATCAAAACCACCCATCGGAGTGGTACATGTTACCACTGGCCCTTTAAGAGAAAACAGTCCCAGGCGGCAGTAAAGGGTAAAGGGGAACAATTACATGGGGATGGAAGATGATCTGAGTTTGAGTGGTGGGCACACAATACAATATACAGACTGTGTACCATAGAGGTGTACACTTGAAACCTGTATGATCTTATTAACCAATGTCACCCCAATAAATTTAATTTAAAAATAAAATAAAAAGTCCCAGCACAAAACAAAGTAATTTAATAATTAAAAAGCAAGTAGTAGTGTACATAAAAATTTAAGTTATTAAAAGCAATACAGATGTGCTTCTATTATTGTACAATGTAATAAGAAAGCTTACAACTGTTTCAACTATTATTTTATTTGAGACACAGGCTGAAAAGTAAAGAACAAACAACAAGTCTTAAATTTGGAACTCTTCCCAAACCACCATAGCATGTCTGATAACAAAACCTGCCAATTCAAGGAGGGTAATGATGTACCTACTTCTTGTCATTTACCACTCCTCCTTCCTTCTCACTATTGCTGAACCTGACTTAGATTAGGGACAGCACTGAAAGACGGGGCCTTTAGGAGGGCCTGGGTGGAGTTAGCAAGAAGATATAAATGAGACGAGAACAGCAAGTGACCATTTACTGCTGGAGAAAAAGGACCACCCCTGTTTAACATTTTCTAAAGCTCAGTAAATACCTCTTTGAGGATGATTAAATCATCCCTACAGCTTCACCTCCAGTAGGTCAACAGGTTGTGCATTACCTGAGTAATCTACAATGTGCGTTGGGACTCTCTCAGGGGTGACATCAGCTGGAATGGTGATCTCTTCTGCCCGGGGAGGAACCTTCATTTGAAAACAAACACAGAAAAGAAAAACCTTTGGATATTATCAATCAAACCTGTTCATAGAATATGTGAGTTTATCTATATATAGGCTCCTTTCATCCATACCTATTATTACAGGTATGCATTGTACTTTTAAATGCTTATTTTTGCTCAAAAATGGCTTTATTTTGTGCTTTATCACAGATGCAAATGTATATTAATGCTATATGATAAACCATTAAAAAATACACATTTCTATCTGTGTGGGCACAGAACATATAAGGATACTTCAGATCTGATGCAGCCTGAAATAGTATCTAAATTTGGCACTTCAAACATTAGGTTTTTAGCCCTGGCTAGTGTGGCTCAGTGAAGTGAGCGGCAGCCTGCAAACCACTCCCAGTCAGGGCACACGCCTGGGTTGTGGGCCAGGCCCTCAGTAGGGGGTGTGTGAGAGGCAATCACACATTGATGTTTCCCTCCTTTCTCCCTCCCTTCCCCTCTTCTCTCTAAAAACAAATAAATAAAATATTTTTAAAAACATTAGAGTTTTAAAAAATATGTTGTTTTCATTTTATTTTGTTGAAGGCTTAAGACACTCTACAAATGAGAAACTACATTAATCTAAAATAATCCTCAAATAAACAAATTATCACTCTAGCTGGTACTGAGCTGATACCACCTTAGTGGATTGAGCGCAGGCCTGTGAACCAAAGCATCACTGGTTCGATTCCCGGTCAGGGCACATGCCTGGGTTGTAGGTAAGGTCCCCAGTAGGAGGATGTGAGAGGCAACCACACACTGATGTTTCTCTCCCTCTTTCTCCTTCCCTTCCCCTCTCTCTAGTAAATAAAATCTTTAAAAAAAAAACAAATTATCAAAATTCATTTCTTCCAGCAGATAAGTGATTGGGTATATTATAAGTCTTACTCTTAATGATTACATTGTTTGGAATGACTAGATGATTTTATTCATTTAAAAATCCCTTACTCATACCCAACAGGACTTTCCTAAAATAGTAATTCTAAACTAAGTTAAACTATCATAGAAAACTTTCAGGTATTACATCCTAAGTGATTGTAATTAATGTTGCTAATTCCATAAACCACATATGAAAATATGCTTCATTTCATAAATTAAGTAGTTAGTTATTTAACCATCTATCTTATTTGACAGGGAAAAAAAGCAAAAGAAATAATGAATGGTTATATGGCCACTGTTGAAAATACTATCACATCATATTTCTGTCTGAATACTGAAATTATACAGATATTCCTACCTAAACAAGTTTTTAAAAAGGGTAAATATAAACTGTGGCACTAATAACATCTGCTATGTGAAGAAAGAAAACTTAAAAAATGAATTTTCATTTCATTTGCCTTGGTCCCATTCCTCACATTAGTATCCTGACTACCTAAGGTCATAAGCAGCGATCCCTTATAATGGAACTTCCAAATTGTAAATAAATCTATTGCCAGTGATATAATGAAGCCACCTCACCTTCGGTGGCACTCCCATTAGTCATCTTACCTCATTTGAGACCCACCGTAATCCTACCTCAGAAGGTAGGCAAATACAGAATGAATTCGTTTCTTCACTTGTAAAATGATGGAAGTAGATAGTAATAGTGGTTTTCAGATGTGTGTCAAAATCCTAGTGGTTCTCTCAAAGATTGGGGGAAAGGCAGGTGGGGATCCAGACCTTCCACCCTAACTTTAACTAAAGGAATACTCATCTGTTTTGTTCTGGGCTTATGAGTAACATTTTATTTTTAAGAAACAATTTACCCAAAAGAAAAAAAAGGATTATACAGATTAGATCATCTCTAATATTCCACTGAGCTCCCATTTCACAGATGAGAAAAATGAGGCACAGAGCTGACACATATCCTAGCCAAGGTCAAAGTAGGAAATGCAAAGGATGGAGGGGAACTTAGAGCTAGTGTGGTTCTTCTGTACTGTATTTCAGAGATGTCTTGTGTAAAATATTATAAGCCTTTTCAAAGTCATGACTGTTAGAAAGGAAATATATGCAAAAAAGGCAGAATTTGTTTCATTTTGGCACAATTTTGATAAATTGAAAACATTTTAAAAATAGGAAAGAAATAAAAATGTTTACCTCTTCTGGGAATTCTTCACTGACCAGAGACATAATCAGTGATGTCTTCCCAACTCTAGCTGTGAAAACAAAAATTACTACTTTAATAAAGTGTTCAGGTTCTACATAAGCTCAAATTCAGCAACCACACAGAAAGTCTGTGTTAGCTAAAATCAGAGCCATCAAAATTACCAAGTTTTAGTATAATAAAGTATACCTCTTTTTCTGCCTAGAAAAATTACACATACTCATTGTTTAACAAAGAATTACCAAAATTTATGATCTAAAAGCAAAGTTCTTCCATAATGCCCCCCATTAATGGTTTAATATAGACAGTTTCCTGGATTTCGCCTACACTTAAATGAACATATTATAAAGATGTACCACACTGAAATCACAGAACTCATACTATTTGGCAATCCTCGTTCATCACTTAATTATGCACCTGGGCAATGTTACATTTCACCTTATAACAATCTCTGGGCTTGGGGGTAGTTATCATTTAATGGGTACAGAGTTTTTATTGAGGATAATAAAAAAAGTTTTAAATCTAGAAAGTGGTGATGGTTACATAAAATTGTAAATGCATTTAATGTCCCTGAACTGTACACTTACAAATGGTTAAAATGTGAAATATTATGGTTTCTATATTTTATCACACTTTTTAAAAACAGCAATAATAAATCCATTTTATATTAACATTTTAAAAGCTTCCTACATTATTTTTGATAGTTGTGTAAGAATCCATTGTATGCTGTGTTACAATACCATCCAACAACGCACATTGTTACGTTTTCACCTTTATAAACAATGCTACAATGAGTATTTCCAGAGGATAAATTTCTAGAAATGGAACTCAAGTTGGCATGCATAATCTTTTGTTTTTAACAGACATTATTAAATTACCTCCAAAAGAGAATAAACCAACTTACATCCTTACCAAAAGGTCAGAGCATCTACTGTACAGCCTTACATTCTTCGTTTTTTAGGGTATCATATTGAAAGGGTTAGTAAGAGCAGAGACACCTTCCTGTTGTATTTCCTAACCTATCCTTTTTTATGCACAAGCTAAAAATCCTAATTTTTATTCTGGAATGTGATTTCCATTCCCATCACTTTCTGATCATACAATTACTACCACAGACATCCAACTGCTGACCAAGCAAACCCTTTCGTTATTTTAGAGGACCACAGTTCCCTGCCTATTAATCTCTGCCATAATGGCAAATGACCATTCCCGAAGTCTACACATAAAAGAACTGGAAGATTTTAAAATTAAGAAAAGTCGCACTCTTTTTTTTAATGACTAAAAGAATGGGTGAACTAAAAAACACCAGTCTCTAGAAAGACAACAAACAGCTAGAAAGGAGCGCACTGCTCGCAACCCAGAGGGCGAGCCGTGAACAAGTGAGTGCTGCTGGGGGAGGACAGATTAGATGGTGTAACGGACGTCTTCCAGCTCTGATTTCCATGGCTCTTTTCAACGGACTGGTGTGAGAATGCTTGGGCTTCCTCACGTGGCTGAAAACAAACACTGTCGCTGAGTTCCGACCATGCCAGTGAGGCCAGAGGCCATCATCACGGAACTGCTAGAACCTCATCATCGATGTCAGCTTACCCAGCTCCCGATAACTGTGTTCAGATGAAGACCCGGGGGCCCGGAGACAGTGATTTCCTCAAGATCTCACTAAAAGGTGAGTTGTACACCTAAGAGAATAACCTATCTCCTGATGGCTAAGCCAGTGTTCTTTTCTCCCTCTCATGCCAGACTTTAAACAATATTAACGCAAGTTAAAAAATACAGAAAAGGAATGGGGACCTCTAAAGTCAGCAGGCATTGCATACACAAATACTATTACACATAAGTTTAAGCTGCAGATATGATGACCCTTTATGCTTAAGAACCTTAGTACGTATTTCCTAAAACCAAGATCATTCTCCTACATAACCACAGTGCACTGTCAAGATCAGGAAATTAACAGTGATACAACACTATTACCTAATCTACAGACTTAATCACATCTCACATCTGGACAACTATTATCTTTGATAGAAAAGAAAAATCAGGGTGTTTTTTTTATCCTGCCCAGGATAAAATACTGCACTCTGTTGCCATGTCTCTCTAGTCTCCTTTAATCTGGAAGAGTTCCTATCTTTTTTATCCTTCATGACCTTAATATCTGTAAAAACTACAAGCCATTTAATTTGTAGAATATCCCTCAGATGGGTTTGTAAGGTGCCATCTCATGATTAAGTTCAGGTTTTGCATTTTTGGCAAGAATGCCACCAGAGTGATACTGCACCCTTCTCAGTGCATCACGGCAGGAGAGAGGCGATGCCAGTTTTGTCCCATTACTGGTGATGACGGCTGTCATCACTTGGAGGAGGTGGTGCCTGCCAGGTTCCTCCACTATAAAGTTACTATTTTCCCTTTTGTAATTAATAAGTATCTTATGAGGAGATACTTTGAGACTATGTAAATATCCTGTTTCTCATCAAACTTTTGCCTACTGGCTTTAGCAACCATTCATGACTTTCCTAAAAATTTCTATTTCTATCAAACCTTCTACATTACTTTGCATTCTACCATAGGAAAAGACTTCCCTTCTGATTCACATTAGCATGGTAGTCGTGGATTATTCTACAGTTTATAATCTGTTAGTGTCATTATTCGGAGGCTCAAATTGTTCTAATTTTTTAAAAGATTTTCTTTATTTACTTTTAGAGTGAGGGGAAGGGAAGGAGAAAAAGGAGGGAAAGAAACATCAATGTTTTAGAGACAAGGTTGACTCTTGCATGCTCCCCACTGGGAACCGGCCTGCAACCCAGGCATGTGCCCTGACTGGGAATCAAACCAGCGACCCCTTGGTTCGCAGGCTGGTGCTCAATCCACTGAGCCATACCAGGCAGGTCCCAGTTTCCAATTCCCTACCCCATTCTCCAATCTCTCTTCTCACTAATCTGCCAACAATACAAATGCCAACCCATGTTTCTCACATATTCTTTTCATTTTCTAACTCACCTGATCAAAAGCCTTCCTTGATTCTCAATTACCTACCACATCAAGGTGAAACTATTCTCCTGGCCTTTGAAAATCATACATAATTTAACACAGCTCATCTATTTAGTCTCATTTCCCACTATTCTTCACATGCACAAACTGCTCAAATAAGGCCATACCACTGTGTCTAAGTACAAAGAAGCCACGGTAAATCCCGTCTCCTCACATGTCGTTTTCTTCACCTAAAATACCATCACCTCTCTCCCTTCTGCTTCTCCAAGTATTAGCCATCTCCCAAGGACATCTCAAATCCTACCTCATCCCTAGAGACACCCCAGGGTTACTATATCCCTCCCCTTCCTCCTCTGAACTACCCCTGTGCCACACAACTTATACCAAACTGTTATGAACATAAGGTACATACTTAACATGCATGCATTTGCATTAATGCAATACCAATACATTTAGGAACCCTTGGATGATGAGCTGAATTTTCTTAGTTTTATGACTAGGAAAAGGACCTCCATCGCATCAACCAGACTGAATGCACTGTGTCACCTTGCCCAGCACCAGAGTACTGCTATAGCTTCGGCACTGCCGTTTGGGAAATGAGTCCCACCTCCTGGAGGTTCTGGAACTACCCCTCTCAGTGCTTTTCTTAGGAGCAATTGAAGAGCTGTGGATAGCCGGTAACTGCTGAGGCAATTTAAAAAATTCTAAAGTTACTTTGTTCAATCTGTTTTCAATAAAAATGTTGCCATTTCAAATAACATTAAAGGAGGGTATGATATAATAAAGAATACACCTGGTCTTTATCCCCAGTTTCTGGAAAAGAGCTTCAAAATCTCTTGGAATTTCCTAAGTGGCAGGAGGGTCTTCTGCTAGTCTCTTTCAGCCACACTCAAGTTTATCCTCTGGCTGTGACTCACTGTGGGTAAGGGAGGGCCTGGATTGCTTTCAGGATGGAGGCTGGTTGCCAGGAAAGCCAACCATATGATTACGGTGTTGGAACTTCCAGCCCTAACCCAAAAAGTCCAGGGAGGGGGAGGTGCTAGAGATCGATCTCAGTCGCGTGGCCAATGATTCGATCAATCACGCCTACATAATGAAGCCCCATATAAACACTCTGGACATTAACACTCAGGGGAGCCTTCCAGTTGGTGAATACTGACGAGCCAGGAAGGTGGTGTGCCGGGACTACACAGGAACGAAAGCTTCTGCGCTGGGGGCCCTTTCAGACCTCGTCCTGTGGTGCCCTGTATACCCCATCTGGCTGTTCATTTGTGTAATCATAAGTATTGACCTTCCCTGAGTTCTGCAAGGCACTCTAGTGAATTATCAAACCCGAGGGGCTAACGGGAAGCCCCAAATTTGTAGTCAGCCAGGAATAAGCGTGGGTAGTCTGGGGGCCCCACTTCGCAAGCTGACATCTAAAGTAAGGGTGATCTTGTTGAAAACCTTGACTTTTAACTTGTGAGATCTGATGCTAGCACCAAACAATTAATGTTAAAATTGAATTGAATTGTAGGACACCAGTCAGTATCCAAAAATTGTCAGAATGCAGAGGGTACGGGAGTTTTGTGTTTATAAAAGGAAGTGATGGCTCAAAAAACTGAGAAGCACTGTAATAAAAATTCTACCCAAGAGTGTGAGTTCCACTTAGACACACCTGCCACCTACCTGGACCAAGTCTTGAGTGGGGATAACATGGAAAATGCATTATTAAACAAGACGGATAAAACTGCCACACAGAGGTGTGGGTCAAGTGCTACGTCCAATCGCCCTACTTAAAGGAAGGAAGGGGCGGCAGGAACGCACAGGAGGAGAAGGGAGTATCTTCTTCCCCTCGAAGGCTGGTAACACAGCAGGAAACAGAAAAGCTCTTAAAGGAGAAAAGGCATGTGTGTTCCCAAGACAGTACCGGGCCTGTGTGATACCCAGGCGGCCTTCTGGCGCGGCACCAATGGTTTCCTAAAGGCCTCCCCAGCTGACCTTGGTGAACACCTGGTACTTCCTACCAGCTACTGGGTTTTTCCAGAAAGATTAAGGAACAAGTATCTCACTATCACCTACAGGAAACCCCACAAGAGCAGGAAGATGCCTTTCTTGTTCACTGCCAAATCCCTAGCTCCTCAGAAACGCACTTAGTAAATGGAGCTGCACGGCTCTGTGGTAAAGGGCGCCGATTGGAGATTCCATGGTTGGCTACTTCTGAGGGAGAGAGGGAAACGGAGTGGGGCAGGCTTCACTTTATCAGTTATGTTTCATTTCTTAAGCCAGGTGGTGGGCATTTGTTGTATTATTCTCTATACCTTTTAAATAAATAGTATACCAAATATTCACTGTAAAGAAAAATGAGAATACATCCTTTGGAATCAGCCAGAACTGAAATCTTAGTTCCAGCTCTTACTAGCTGTCTTTCTTCAGGCAAGTCATCAAGCCTCAATGTGCTCATCTCAAATATGACGCTGAGAAGCTTCACTGAATTGGTTAAGAGAGTTCATTAAAATGGCAGATGGATAATGCTTGGGACAATATGCGACATGCATTAAATAAACACATGTTGTGATGATGATGAGCTTGAATTACAGGAATTAAGTGAGGACTGGAATGGGCCAGAAAATGTGGATTTGGGAACCTGTTTGGTCATTAAGAGTGGGACCCAGAGTTGTCATTGACACTCTCTAGGCTTCAATTTTCTCATCTTTGTTTTTAAATGGACTACACAGTATAAATGCTGATATTCTATGGTTAGTATAAACCATCCTGCATTACCCCCAGAAAACAGGCCTATAACAGAGGAAAAAGTGCAAGCCGCATTAGATCACACACCTGAAAGCAGCCTAGAAATAGCAGACTGATCTCCAACTTGTATCTGTTAACTGACTAACCGTGCATGGGAAAGTGATTTGGCAGGAATATTCATCTACCTATAAGAACAAGTGGGACTCACCAGGCAATATAGGGTCCAGTAGTTTCTAAAACTTGTTGTCTTACATGCAGCATTCCATAACTTTTTTCCTTAAATAACTCCTTTCATCATGGCTTTGCTTAGGGACTCAGCACCCCAAACCTTCAGCTAGCTCAGGCAGCATTCCTCTCAACACCCACAACGGTCCATCCCAATTCCACATCATTCTGCACAATGAGGCAAAAGTTATGTTATGTAAAATGAGCCATGCCGCTGTCCTCTTTATCCAGCATCCAGAAATCTAGAACTTGGGCCTCCTGTCTATTTTTTCTTCTTGGCAAGTAATGCTGCAGAGCAAGAAGAATACATTTGGGAGAGAGCCCTAACAGGGTTCCTTGTGAAGAAAGAGTGGTGATGTCTGACTGAAGACAAATAACACACACAGCAGAGCTCTCTGTCGATCACCAAACAGGAGAATGCTTCTGCTGTGAATTACAATCAAGTCCACAGGGCCCTGTACTTTATGCAATTCATTTGAGTAAGGAGTATTAATTCCCAGGCAGTTAAAACAAACCTTTTATAAGATCCAATAGCTGTACAATTCCTGTGACCTTTAAACTTCTGGGCCTTCTGGCCCCAGTACAGATGTCCGTTTTTTTCCCTAGTGTCTCCAAAATCCCAATACTTCCAACAGCACAGATGCGCCCAGAAACGTTGCCATTTCTGAAGAACTTTCCTGGATACCTCATACACACACCTCTACATTCTTAACCTTATCTACTATGTTGGGAATGGGAAAAATGAATCAGATACTCAGTAATTCAGATGCTCCTAGGTGATCAAAAGGAAAACGAATCTCACTCTCACTTGGCCCTTGAGAATTCTGTATGCCTTAATACCTTTAAGACCTTGAACCTTCTCATTAATCCCCCTTTCAGAATTACGCTTCTAAAATTTCACTTATACCCCACAACTCCAAAGCCCTCACCAGGTTCCAAAGAAAGCTACCTCACTTTTAACAGTTCACAATGTTACACGAAATGATCAAACTTAAATCAACCACCAACATCAAAAGGACTGCTAGTTTCCAAGGAAGTTAGGACTTGTTCTCCTGTATCAGACTCACTGGGAATCCCTCAGCACAATTCAGAACTTCAGTGGGTGGTCCGTGGTACCTTCAAGCCCCTGCCTTTACCATAACCCCGATGATTCCTCCTCTTCTTTCTTGTGAAAACTCATTAGAACAATCTTTTCCTGGCCATAGTCCCTTTCTGCGTTTTCCATGGACCCCCTTCACCCCCCCTGGTATTTTCAGAAGAGAAAGACCAACATTCTCGGGAAATTCAAGTTCCTTCTCAGCTCAGCCCGTTGAGGCAGTTCTGGCTGCCCGCACACAGCAGCTCCAGCCAAAGTCCAAACCCGCTGCCCGGTCTCTCCCAACAGGGCAGGCCTCCGAGAGCGACAGGAAACACCCTGGCAGCACAGGGGGTGCCTACTGTGAAGGCCACACTATGGAAGAGCTGTACTTGTCCTTGATCATACGGACGTCCAAGACAGGGCCACCAAGAGTGGGAACATTTTGATTCAAGTTACTTATAGGAATCCTTCCCATTCATCCCTTGCCTCACTAGTTAGAGAATATGAGGTAGCTTGACACTCACTACAATAAAACAATTCCCTCTAGTTTCTGAGGTAATTGCATAATAAAAGACCTTATAAAAATCAACATAAATCTTTTCCACATAAAAATCCAAGAGCAATTTCCTTTTTGAAAACAAGTTCAAAATTAGAAGAGAGACCGAGTACAGCGAGTCTGGGAGAGAATGAGCATGTTTTCCCTGGTCCCACCTGGGGTTTCCTTCTGGAACAACAGTGAGATGACAGACACTTTAACCAATAAAGGGTCACAGAGCTCGAGGGTGGAAGGAAAATGGAGACAGCGGTAACATGAACAACAGTAAAAGTAAATAAATAAATAATATGAAAAATAATAACAGAAAGGCTCACACAGACGTGATTTAGTTAAGAAATGCCTAAGTGAAACTAATCTAGGGCTACTCGCTTCTCTTATGCCTACCTAACCCACCCTTGAGCGAGACCACCAAAACATAATCATCATCATAACAACAACAATAATAAAAAGCAGGTTTAAAACTAAAACTGTCTGGCCACTTTTAAGCTAATTTTGGTTGAGGAATGAATGAGTGCCTTAAAGATAAGCAAAAACATTTTAGAATTTTAAAATTCTGAATTTTAAAATGTTTTAAATTAAAAAAATACTTATATAAGCCTATGATCAAAAAGTCCCCTTAAAAATGGCAGATGAGCATAAACACAACATACTTTTAACTGATAAAAATTATTTTCATAAAGGAACAAAGTCCCAAGCTCTTCTCTAATTACTGGACCAGTTAAATTTTATATTTACTATAAAATACAGTATAGATGTTTTATCTAATACTGTTTCATGATAATTTCATTTAAAATTAGATACAAAAAGCACACAGTATTTAACATAAATATTAATATAAAAAACAAAAATATTATTCTTTGCCAGCCAGCCATCTGATCTCTGTTTCCGCCGTTTGGCCTGAGGAACAGTGAAGTAACCCACAGAAAAAGGAGAATGGCCACAATCGGTCCCCAGAACGGAAGGCCTCCCTGCTCAGTTCAGTACAACATGCCACATTCTGTGTGAGACTCCATGCTTCCAAGTAGGTCTGTGGCAAACATAATTCATCACTATAGAACAAATTATCTAGATTTAGCCAGGCTAAAAATTTCTTTGTCTTTTATCACATCTTTTGAACATCTAGTTCTAAACGACAGCAAATTCCTAATATTCATACAGTGAAAATCACCGCCCTACCAGCCATATCGGCTATTTTTCTTGACAGCAAACACTGCTTGCTTCAGCGGGGCTGACTCCTCGCTTTTATTTGCTGCTTCTGAAGAAGACTTGTCGGCTCTTCCTAAATTATTGAATTAGAACACAAAGGGGAGAGGAGGGTGACTATGGAATTATAGCTTTAAATGGAAAACTTGAACATTTGGAGAAAAGCTGAACACTGTCCCAAAGGAAAATTTTACTGACCACATGCAGATGAAGCCTTGCAGGAGGACTAACACTGGGGCTTACCCCTCTCCTTCGCACCAGATCCACACCACTGCCCACTGGTGCCAGAGGGGCAAAAAAGACAGTGAGAAAGGATGCAGCCTTGGTCGGAAGAATCACCCAGGGACTAAACACAGTATAACTGAAACTGAGCTGCTGAATCTGCAAATGTCATTCTTACAAAGACCAGAATGGAGAGTTATACCGCGTTATAAGGACCACAGGAAGTTTTTTCCTGAAGTAACTACTAGTAGCTCTGGCTGGATAACTCAGTTGGTTAGAGCATCATCCCGATACACCAAGGTTCTGGGTTCAATCCCCAGTCAGGGCACATGCAAGTATCAACCAATGAATGCATAAATAAGTGGAACAACAAATACATGTTTCTCTCCTTTCCTGCTTGTCTAAAACCAATAAAAATAAATGTTTATGAAGAAAAGGAAAAAACTACTAGCTTATTCCTAAAGTTTCTCTGACTCTTATACCTAGTTTAATCCTGAAGAATCTTTTCCCAACCCCTTAAAATCTAAGAGGACTTCTGGTGTTTCAAAGAGAAGTTGACCTCTTTTTGGCAAGGACTGTAATTCCTGGCAGCCAAGACATGACAGTGTCATTGTAAGTCACTGGTCTACTTTACTGCCAGAACACAGGAGTCTCCCAGAGAAAATAAAGCTAAGGGCCTGGAACAAGAGACAGCACGAGGGCTACCCCTTCAAATTCTAACAATAACCACATCAGACTGGACTTAACAAAGCAGAATGATCAAATTTTTCTGACTGAGGAGTGGTTCGAAAAACAAGGGAAGTCTAAAAAAATACTGAACTGGCCTGAACTCAGTCATTCTTTTGGCAACTATTTGCCTACTTTGTGCCAAGTCTATTCTAGGCACTGGGGATACTGGCAATAAACAAGGCAATTCCCCTGCCCTCCTGAAGCTTACTTTCTACCCCAGAGAACAAAAGAACAACAACAAAAGCCAAGTGAAGAAATATGCAGAAGACTGGTGGTAAGGCCTGGGTCGGGGCCTTCTTGTAAAGAAAGCAGTGAAGGAGAGAGTAATATAAGAACAAAGCAAGGGCCGTATTTTGAAAGACTTTGCAAGCCTCCTTGGAGAAGCGGAAGAACTTATATGCATGACCCATGGCCATGAACTAAGTGGGGGAACTGCTGAAGGGAATGGGGGTACCAGGCAGAGGAGGGCAAAGGGAGAATAACTGGGACAACTGTAACAGCATGATCAATAAAATACATATTATTTTTTAAAGTTTGGACTTTATTCTAAGTGAAAGCACACATCATCGATGGGTTTTAAAAATGGGTAACAGCCCTGGCTGGTGTGGCTCAGTGGACTGAATGCCAGCCTGTGAACCAAAAGTTTGCCAGTTTGATTCCCAATTAGGGCACTTGCCTGGCTTGTGGGCCAGGTCCCCAGTTGGGAGTGATGAGAAGCGACCAATTTATGTTCCTCTCACACATCCATGTTTCTCCCCCTCTCCTTCTCTCTCCCTTCCCTTTCCTCGAAAAATAAATAAATAAATAATTTTAAAAATATGGGTAACAAGATCTGAAATACTTTTCAAAGATGACGCAGACTACTACATGGAGAAAGAACAAAATTAGAAGCAGGGAGACCAGTTAAGGAGATACTACAAAAGCCTAGGTCACCTTGAACTAGTTTGGCAAAGGTTCCAGTTGATAAACTAATCAGGTTGGAGCTACCAGAAACATTTAAAGGGGGGGGAACAGTTCCACTTTCCTACTGAATCTAACCAGTAGAAAACAACTATATCTCAATTTAATTTAAAAATAACACCTCACTAAACTAAAACTATCTTATGCGCTTTATTATAATGTAGGCAGTAAAGCTCGTGCTAATTTTATTGTAACAAGGACATTTGTTAAGCATTCTAATGCAAACCTGGTTAAATACAAATTTTGGCCAACAAATTTGACCATGAAAACCTATAACCTGAAGAACTAAGTTTGGTGTGGTAGCATTTTTAAAGATTGTTAAAATTTTATTTTGGCCCTGGCTGGTATAGCTCAGTGGATTGAGCGCGGGCTGCAAACCAAAGGGTTGCTGGTTCGATTCCCAGTCAGGACACATGCCTGGGTTGTGGGACAGGTCCCCAGTAGGGGGCACATAAGAGGCAACCACACACTGATGTTTTTCTCCCTCTCTCCCTCCCTTCCCCTCTCTCTAAAAGTAAATAAATAAAATCTTTTTAAAAATGCACTTTAAGAAAATTTTATTTTAAGGATAGTAATTTCTTTTGGCCTGCATGATATTCAATATGCTCCATATTTAAGATGAGGTGAAGATGATATTTAAAACACTTTCACTGCAAATAAACGCCTAAAATTTACAGACAGCCTAACTTCTCTAATTTAACCACTAAATAAATATCAAGCAATTCAGTTAGCAGCAAAGCCTGGATGGGTCATAATTCAGATTCTGGATGGGCCAAAAAAGGGCCCATTTCACCTTCAGAGGACAGTGTAAGTTTAGCAACAGAATGTTGAAACTATTCACAACTATTTTGGGCTTTGATGAATGAAGCTGCTATTCTGTGGTTTCAGGGATAGACACTAATCGCAATAAAATGTGCTGAAGTGATAGAGAAGAAATAGGGTTTGCAACAATACCAGAGATGGTGTCCCTTTTCCTTTGGTTTTTTTTCCCATTCTCCTTAGTTGACATCTTAAAACTACAACTGAATTACTACTTTTTTCTAACAAAGTGGTATTCCGACAAATCTGCATTAGCAGACCAGCATTATTTAAAATAGCCTTGGTCACACTTATAGTTACCTAGCATTTAAAAATGCTACGGTTAGGCTAACAGCTATCAAATATTTACATTAAATCTAAAAAAGTAATGCTCCAAACATTCCCCCCAAAATGCCATCCATTAACATACCTAATTACAATGACATATATCAAATAAGTATAACTCTTTCTGGTATTTTTAAACATAAAAAGAAGTTACATATATGGTAGCTGGCCTACAGTTTCTGGTACCATCCTTTCCAAGTAAACTGTACTCCTCAAAACCTAAGGCTTTCTCTAGTGTCAAGTTTCTCCCTCTGATCAAGCTCTTGCATGTATACTTTTATCAATTCTCATTTGTTTTCATTTCTGCAGAACATAGCCTGTAATTTTTCTAATAAATGCTTAATTCTTTTACGTATTTCTAAGTAAATAATACTATTAACATTTTTACTTAAATGATCTAAGGCTGACAATATCTTTTACATGTATAGCATTTTTATTAGGTGTTTTACAGACAAAATGATTATACATAATTGCCTCCTATATTTTAAACTCATGAAACATTGCATTTTAGCTTTTCAAAAATTAGCATTAAAAATTACTAAACTGGGGGGAGGGGATGGAAGGGGGCTAAATGGCAATGGAAATATATATAATAAAGATTTTATATATAAAAAAGTTACTAAGCTATAAAACCATTTTATGATACAGTTAAAGACCAGTTTTTTAATCAGATCACCTCACTTTTCCTACCCTGCTTTTCCAAACGCATCCATATGAATCACGTTCAATAACACCTTTCTGAACTTTGTCGAGGAAGTCCATGGAAAATACAGATAAAGATATAGTTATAAATAAAGACTAAAATTCACAACTTCGCATCAAAAGGCAAACTGGCTAAGTTTACTTCCAACTCCTTATTCTAAAGGAAAACTGCTCCAAACGGCAGGTGAACAGCGATTTCAGTGACTACCAAACAACACTACAGGAGAAGGCAAGTATGCGTGTGCTTTCTTCCTTGGGAGTGGATCACAGTAACCCGGAGGGGCTACTCCAGAATGGAACGGGGTTTAGAATAGAATGCTTCAAAACAGCAATGGCAGAGTATTAACTAATGGACTTGAAAACAAACAATCCCGTCCTGCCAACGCACTTTCTTATTTTAGTCCTACCAATTAAGTCATATAACTTGCACAGTGATACCAAGAAGTTTGTTTTGTCCCCAAGGCAGTGAACAGAAGGCATTTCTCCTTTATTATATCTTCACAAGGTGAAATCTCTAAGGGGTCTCCTGCGTATGCCTGTGTGGGTCTCACGTGTACCTCTTGTTAATGATAAGTTATTCATCAAGGAACTATGAAATAATGCTTAAAACGAGGGGGGAGGTAGGTTTTAGGGTAACAATAATTCTCTCAATTGAAGGACCCTTCCCAGATAATTATTCATTCATTGAGTACTTTTATAACTTGAAGTTGTGAGTAAATTAATGAGGAATTATTGAGTGTACCAGGAGTTATTCCAATGAAAAGTACAAGTATCACTAAAAACTGCATATCTTGATGTCAATGCTTAGAAGACAGCGCTCAAAAAAAAGGAAAGGAAAAGGCAGAAACCTGACCTTGCCCACAAGTCGACAGCCCTGCACCCCTCCCCCTAGCTTTCCCGGGAGCCGGTTCACGCCATCCCATTGGTTAGTGTGCCCGTTCCGGCACCTGCCTTTGCAGTAACAAGGGAATCTCCACGGAAGGCGAGAGGGTCTGAAAGCAGGCGGCCTCAGAGACGCTGAGGTCCAGAAGGAACGGATTTAAATAGGAAAAGAGGGAGAGGAGCTTAAAAGGGATGAAGCCGGGCGGACAGAGACTAAGGAGGACATGGCTTGGGAGGCCGACTGGAGGACAGAAGAGGGAGGCGTTAGGAGGGCCCAGGTGAGGTAGGAGGCTGTCGGCCGCCTGCAGAGTTAAGAGGCTTGGCGCACTGGGGGCGCAGATGGAGGAGAGTGAAGCGACCGGGGACGAGGAGGCCCAGGGCAGCAGGGGCAGGACGACAGGGGCTGCGGTGGCCTCCACTAGCCCCGGTGCGCGAACTCACGTTCTCCCACCAGCAGGATCCGCACGTCTTTCTTCATTTCGGCGGCTCGTCGGGGCCGGGTTCCGCCAGCATGCATGGAGCGGACTCCTTTGGCCAGGAGCGCCCACCCCAAGGCACCGCTTTCTCCGCGCGGCTGGCACTGCCCGCCAGCCTCCCCAGCCGCCCCGCCCGAGCCTCCGCCACCCGGGGCCGCCGCACCGCCTACTCCGCTGCAAACCCACTCGGAGCCGGGACAGAGCCAGCTCCACCTCCTCCGGCTCCGCGGGCGGCGGCGGCGGGGTCGACGGGGTGCCGCGAGGGACAAGGGCTTTCAGAACGCGAACGCCTGTCCGACCTAAGCAGCGCCCCTGCCGTCAGGCTAGCGCAGCGCAGAGCCCAGGAACCTCCCCTCCCCTACTCTGGGCACGACTGCTGGCGTGATGTTTTGAGATGAGAATTTGAAATAACGAAGTCATATTCCAGGATGCAGATAACATGGGTGGAAATGTGAAATTCAGGAGGATTGATGATATGGTTTTTCAGGGAAAAGTATTCCTCCAAATTTTAGTATTATAAAACGTTTGAGTTAGAATGACCCTTACAGAGCACCTACCTATTCAAATTCCGTTATGATGTAGGTAAGAAAAGCGAAGTCCGGAGTGACACTAAAGCCCAAAGGCAGTACAGCTTAGATGGAGCCCTGGCTCTGTCATTCCCAGTGTGGGACTCTGGGCAAGTCACATCACTTCTGTGTGCCTCAGTTTCCACTCCACCAAATGAAGTCTTTAATCTCTTCCTAGCCTTCTACCTCATAAAGTTCTTTGAAGGATCCCGTGAAATAATGTATGTGAAAAGCTTTTACTTAAAACAAAATCACACAAATATCAAATCACAAAAGACAACGGCCTTTTACAGTGGAGCAAATTCTTTAGGGCCCTGTTCATTCCAAGCAATACTTCCTAGAGAATCTGGACCCCAGGAGCTTTGCATCAGCATTGCCATCGCATGATAACGTTAATTATGTGGGTCTTCCTCCTGAGTGTGAGAAGAAGCAGGCCTTTGCGGCATTAGATACGTGTGGTGGGCAAAGAGTTTGGCAAGGAGAAATGTCCAGAAAGCCAGGGACTAGGAAAAAAAATTTATTTGGAGGAAGCATTGCCAAGATATTGTTATGAACTCCTTTGTAAATGAAACTTACTTAAAAATACAGACTCAAGGGCTGCAGAAAGGACTTACAGCAGGGAACAGTCAGTGGTTTGGTACAAACAGAGACCAACACTCACTAGAGTGGGAGGGGGGTATCCAACATGCCAGAGTGCGCTTCCCAGGCAATGCAAGTTTTTTTTTACAGCCCCTCTCCATCTCCTGATCAGCTGTGTTTCTGAACCTGTAACCTCCTGTCTTGTGTTGAGCTTTATGTCTTTCTCACATGATAACAGACATCCATCAGGAGTCCCTATGAAATTTTCCTAGTGATTTCCTTATTTCCTAAGAACAAGGACTCTGGGTTTGGCCTGCCTAGGTCTAAAGAAGCTCAGCTTTGTCAATTACTTGCTATATATCATCAGTCAAATTGCTTAACTCCTCTGTAGCCTCAGCTGCCAAATAAGAATAATACCTCATGAAATTGTTATGAAGATTAAATGAGTTAATGTAATAGGAAAACGTATAATAGGAAAGAGTGCCTGGTACATGGTCAGTGATTACATAAATGTTGGGTAAATATAATGTGAGGGAAGAGATTTCTACACACCTCTGAGCCTAAGAATAGAGCCACAGGATGACACATACTGCAGCAAAACATAAGCCTGAGGATGGAGTCACTGGCAGTGGGATTTACTGTTGGGGTATTACAGATTGATCATCTGTATATCAAGTCTGTTGGATACAGCTAAGAGAATAGATTGGTATCTAAAAGGCACTGATGGAATTTTCCTCTAGGGTGCTGCTAGGAAGGAGCTCTGTAATCAACAGGGAGGCTTCCTGCCTCCTCAACTACACGGGGATGCAGGGAGGTCTGAACAAAGTACTTCTGCCAGGAGATAAGAGGATCTGTCCTTTATGCCTGTGAAAGGAAGAACTTGCAACACAGCCACTCTCTGAGTCTCAGCCCAGTGGAATACCCAGGGCCAGCGGGCAGATACATGTTTATTAAATGACTGACATTGGGAGGAACAAGAGGCTGGCCTCTGATTGGTGAGTTAGACACAGTCCTGGGACGGAGGCCAAATCAGACTTGGGTTGGCATCAGTCCCACCTGTCAGATCCATCTATCTTTGGTCTCTCAAGTTAAACTGAAAGCAACCTCCATCATCTGCCCATTCTTCACTTTTGTCCTCCCATTCTTCCAGGAAGGCTTTCTTTTCCTGCCAAGCCCGCTCCTAGTGGAATAGAAAAATTCAGTGCTTTGATACAGGGCAACTATTTTATCTTGCCTTTTAATGCATTTGTTCTTTGGTCATTGTTCAAACATCCATGTCCTCTGTATAAGTCACATGGACTAGCCTCTAGAGGACAGAGATTCTATTTGCTTGATTTTGCTGGACAGTACATCACTCAGCACAATTACTCATGAAAAGGCATTTGATTATAGCTAACTTTGTTGAAAAGAAGTTTTTTCCAGACAAGATTCTCATCTATTGATGAGGTGGTATACATTTTGTTTTTCATTTTCTCAAGCTCCTTTCAGCTACAGGTTGTAAAACAAATACGCTCAGTTAGGTGATTGATATTGAGAAGACGCTCAGGCCATCCTCCTGCCAAGTGGCCTGAATTCCTTTATGGAATGGGAAGGGCATGTACTCTGGAGTCCATGTTTCATCTCTAATACTTCGTTAGCTGTGCAACATTAAGCAAATTATATAACTCCTTCAAAAAACCTCAACTTCATCTGCAAAGTGGAGCTATATTTTAGGTATTTGTTAGAATGACATAAAATAATGTAGATAAAGCATGTATCACATTGCTCAATATGTACTTCATGCTCACATATCACCCTTAACAGCTACTTTTTAAAATTTGGAATTAATTTACTAGCCTGCATTATCTTTTCAAAGGGAAATTGATTAGTCTGTCCACCCAAATTAAGGCAAATGAAAGGCAAAAATGCGTTTAATGTAATTTTTAACCACCATAGAGACATTAAAACTTTTGTTGAGTTATAAACCAACCAGTGATTCTCAAAAATGTTTAGGCCACATGCTATTTCTACAAAATAAAAAATTCCATAGAATAGTAAATCTATAATTTCTGTTTATCTCTACAAAGAAATCACTACAATTAAATATATTCTGAGAAAATAATTCGAAAGAAATATATATACCCATACATGTTCTATTTATAGAAACTTTATACAATGGTTTAAAAATGAAAAAAATACAATTAAAGGGGAATAGCTGGACTTCCGCCAAGATGGAGACATAGGTGGAAACACTGTGCCTTCTCCCACAACCAAGTTTGAATACAACAAAGGTTTAGTAAACAAAGATGCAGCCATAGAACAGGAAATTTAACTATACGGAAGTCTGACAACAACGAACCTTTCAACTTGATGGGTAAGAGGGGTGGAGCCAGCAGCGGAGCAGGGTCGGGCAGGAAGGATCCTCTGACCCCAGGCACCCAGACAGCCAGAGTAGCATTGGGCAGACCCAGTGAGGGCGTAAGGCGGCAGGCTGACCGTGTTCACACATTCACGTGCAGTAAGACAGACCGAGCAGGCCCCAGCAGCTGGAAGCAGCAGAGGAGACTGCCATTGCCCCTCTTGGACTCCGCCCCCATGTACAGCGTCACAACCTGGCGACTGAGTTGCCCCACCCTGGTGAACACCTAGGACTCCTCATACGTAACAGGCACGAACAGTCCAAAATATGGCTCAAGAAGAACTCAAAGCCCCAGAGCCGATAACTCTAAGCAACCAAGAAATAGCGAGCCTCTCAGATGCACAGTTCAAAATACTGGTGATGAGGATGCTCACAGAACTGGTTGATTTTAGTCACAAATTAGAGGAACATATGAAGGCTAAACTAATTGAAATGAAGGGAAATGCACAGGGAACCAATAGTGATGGAAAGGAAACTGGAACTCAAATCAAGGGAGTGGACCAGAAGGAAGGAAGAAATGACCAAACAGAAAAATGTGAAGTTACAAGAATTCAAAAAAATGAGGAGAGGCTTAGGAACCTCCAGGACATCTTTAAAAGTTCCAACATCCGAATTATAGGGTACCAGAAGGGGAAAAGAAGCAGCCACGAGTGGAAAACTTATTTGAACAAATAATAAAGGAGAACTTCCCCAGTCTAGCAAAGGAAATAGACTTCCAGGAAATCCAGGAAGCTCAGAGAGTCCCAAAGAAATTGGACCCAAGAAGGAACACACCAAGGCACATCATAATTACATTGGCCAAGATTAAAATGAAGGAGAGAATCCTAGAAGCAGCAAGAGATAAGGGGACAGTCACCTACAAAGGAGTTCCCATCAGACTGTCAGCGGATTTCTCAAAAGAGACCTTACAGGCAAGAAGGGGCTGGAAAGAAGTATTCCAAGTCATGAAATCCAAAGACCTACAGCCAAGATTGCTTTATCCAGCAAAACTTTCATTTAGAATGGAAGGACAGATAAAGTGCTTCTCAGATAAGGTCAAGTTCAAGGAGTTCATCATCACCAAGCCCTTATTATATGAAATGCTAAAGGGACTTATATAAGAAAAAGAAGATGAAAAATATGAACAGTGAAAGGACAGCAAACTCACAGTTATTAACAACCACACCTAAAACAAAAGCAAACCAAGAGGACAGCTAGATCAGGAGTGGAACCATAGAAATGAAGAACACATGGAGGGTTAGCAACAGGGGAGTGGGAGGAGGAGAAGGGGGGAGAAGGTACAGAAAATAGCATAGACAGTAGATAGAAAATAGATAGGGGGGAGGGCGAGAATAGTGGGGGAAATATAGAGTCTAATGAACTTGAGACACATGATCATAAACTAAAGGGGGGAAAGGTGGGGGAGGGGTGTGCAGGGTGGAGGGGAATGAAGGGGGGAATAGAACAACTATAATGGTATAATCAATAAAATATATATTTTAAAAAGGAATATCTAAATTAAGTAGGACGAAATAATTGGAACTTTTGCAGTCATTGAAACTAATGGCTATTAAGATATGGAAAAGAACTTACAAAGTAAGCGAAAAATATAAATATAAAACCATATCTACAATTACAACTATATAAAATTAAGTATATGTTCATTTATGTAATTTTTACCTTCTATACTTGGCAATTTTCAACTTTTACAAGCATACACATGAGTTCATTGGTTAATTAAAAACTAATGGATATATGCCTTGGCTGATGTGGCTCAGTGGATTGAGTGCCAGCCTGTGAACCAAAGGGTTGCAAATTCGATTCCCAGTCAGGGCACATGCCTGAATTAAGGGCCAGGTCCCCAGTAGGGGGCACGTGAGAGGCAACCACACACTGATGTTTCTCTTCCTCTCTTTCTCCTTTTCCCTCTCTCTAAAAATAAATAAATAAAAGTTAAAAGAACCCTAACAGATGTACAAAAACATCAGATGAAAGTACAAAGAAAAGTGTTAAAGATTATGAATTAATTTTTAGTACAAGCGTCTTTTGTAAAATGTCAAAGTGAATTTAATAATTACATCTTTTAAGTAAAATTAATAGAAATATTTAAAAGAATAGCAATGCTGTGAGACATTAATGTAGGACGTCACGTGGAAGTCACTGAACAAATATTTGCTGCTTTCACGTGTGAGGCTCTGTGCCAGGTGCGAGGAAGGCAGCAACACACAACACAGACTCGTCGTGGGAGGCAAGCTGTGGGCAAGGCAGTTCGTCTTTCGGGATCCATCCAGCTTCTCACCAGAACCCTCCATGTTGTTGCCTATGTACCCTAACCTCCCCTTTCAAAAACGTTCCATAAAAGCCCTGGCTGGTGTGGCTCAGTGGGTTGAGTGCTGGCTTGTGAACGAAAGGGTCACTGGTTCGAGTCCCAGCCAGGGCACATGCCTGAGTTTCAGGCCAGGTCCCCAGTAGGGGCCACGTGAGAAGAAACCACACATTGATATTTCTCTCCCTCTCCATCTCTCTAAAAAATAATAAATAAACAAAATCTTTTAAAAATAACCATAAAACGTTCTATAAGAGGTGGCATCTCATAATCTAAATCTCTCTCTACCTCCTCTGTCCCCACCCCACCCCTAGCTAAAACCAGCTTGTGTGACTGTCCCATTCCTTCTGCTCTCCCTGCATAGCCGTGTTCACGGATGACCTCCCATGCAACACGATCCCATACCCCATGCAAATATCCCCCAGGAAGCACCTAGGAAAATGACCATGGTTTTAGCCCCAGTGTCCTGACTGTGTGTTAGTGGGTCAGCTTCGGTCTGGTCTAAGCTCGTTGTGCACTACTTTCCATGGTACCTTCCCTCTGGACAAGGGGGAGGACACTCCAGGCCAAGCAAACCGGGCCAAGCAAAAGTTCATGATAGGACACGAGGCAGGGTGGCTGCGGTGGAGGGTGGATGGGGGGATGACAGACAGGACACGGGCTACATTTAGGTAAGCGTGGAGGGAGGAGTGGCCCTGTCTGCTGCAGGCACCAGGGAGCACTGGGGAGTTTTACACAGAGGAACAACATCTGATTTGTTTTGGAAAGCTGGCACTAGCAGAATGAGATTAGATGGGGAGGGGGATCTGACTAGAGTAAGAGAGGCTTGAATTAAAATAACCAGGCGGAGCCCTGGCTGGTGTGGCTCAGTGGATCGAGTGCTGGCCTGTGATCCAAAGGGTCACCAGTGTGATTCCTGGTCTGGACGCAGGCCTGGGTTGTGGGCCGGGTCCCCATTCGCCATTCGCGGGCGAACAAGAGGCAACCAATCAATGGTGCTCTCCCTTCCCTTTCTCTATCCCTTCCCTTGTCTCTATTTCTAGAGAAAGGGAGGGAGAAAAGAGAAGGAGAGAAACGTTAATGTGTGGTTGCCTCTCATGCATCCCCAACTGGAGACTTGGCCCGCAACCCAGGCCTGTGCCGTGACTGGTAATAGAACCAGCAACCCTTTGGTTTGCAGGCCAGCATTCAACCCACTGAGCTACACCAGCCAGGGCAAAAAAAAAGAGAGTAAAATCTAAAAAAAAAACAAAAACCCAAAACAAGCAGAGAAGTAGTGAGAATCTGAACCACAGTGCAGATGCAGAGGGAAGAAGAGGGACTGGCGTGGAGATGACTGGAGGCAGCAGAATGCAGTCAGAAGTTGGTGGCCAACAGCACAGAATGTGGCGGGAGAAAAGACCCTACGGTGACCCCCAGACGCCCTGCCCTGGAGATGGTGACTGATCGAAGCCATAAAGGTTTTCTCCCCCGGGGAGGATTTACTATGAAAAACAAAGGTGAAAGCATTTCACTGTGTAGGGAAGGAAGACACAGTCTTTAGTGTTTCCCCAGACAATCTCTTAGAAACCTGTTTCCTCAAGTTGTGGAACAAGAGATAAGCATACATGGTGTGTGGACATCAGAAACGGGGACCCTTATGCCTTGTGTTTCCCTTTTCTATTGTTTCCATCCTGATTAAGTCAAGGTGAAAGCTTCAGCATGTCTTTAATACTTGATAACCTCCTTTTGAGAAAGAGAGAGAGAGAGAGAGAGAGAGCGCGATCCTGAGCAAACCTCAGGTTCAGAGCCTTAGGCAGACGGCAGTATCAAGCTAGTCAACCTGTTTCGTTTCCTGGAAACATACCTATCGAATTACCCCTCTGTTTAAAACACAGGATTCTGGTTTCCACTTACCTAAACATTTTAAAGTTTCCTTTTGAAATAAATGTACCTGAGGTGGGAGGGGGAGTGAGTTGGTTTAGGAAAAAATATTAAGGAAAATAACGGTACAGGAGATAAACAGATGTCACGGGAATCGTGGCACACAAAGGCTGAAGCTTGAGAAAGCCTGTCTGACTTAAAGAAACCTGTGGCTCATTAGGAAGGTAAACCCCAGATTAAAAACGAACCTTCAGCATTAACCTAAATATAACTAAAGAACAATCCCGCAGTCCTGTAAAAGGAGAAGAAAATCATGCCGCAATTAGGGTTCTGAGCAATCAGGAATGCAGATGAATTTGCGAGGGCTCAGCAGCAGTGGGTGATGACAGAGCTGAGCACGTGCCGAGGAAGAGTCTCTCTTTCCTGTCGAAAGTCCCAGGTGCACCTGGGGAAGGGGCTTCTCCCTCCTCCCCTGTGACAGGGCCAGAGACGTCTCCATCTCTGGTTTGTTTCCGTGATCAGCTAGGAAATAAAGTCTTCAAAACAGCTTTTCCAGAAAAAAATATTTGAAGAGAAGCAAGGGACAGATAGATATAACTGTCTTAGAATTTGCTGTGAGCTTCAGAAGGTGGTGGCTGTCTTGGCCGAGTAGAGCTCAGTTAATTAGAGCATCAGCCCAATACACCAAGGTGTGGGGAGAGCACCTGTGGTCAGAGCACAAACAAGAAACAACCAGTGAATGCATAAATAAGTGGAACAACAAATCGGTACTTTTCTTTATCTCCCACTTTCTCTCTCCTTCGGAGCATTAAAAAAAAGGGTGGCAGGTTGTGGCTTCCTGCTTAGCAGGTGGTTCTTCCAGGAACCCAAAGCCCTGGACCCCAATGAGGGCACAATAGTGCATTCCAGTAGCTGTCTCAGGAGCTGGTGAGCATGAGAGAGAGAGAGAGAGAGACTGCGTGTGAAGCACAGGGGAAGAGAGGGAGAGAGAGAGGTAGCCCTCGCCACAGACAAGCTGACCCCCAGAAAAAAAGCACTGAACAGAGAGAAGGCCTGAAAGAAAACACAAGCTTTTGAGAGAAGCATCTCCAGGTAGGGTGAGAAGCTCCCCACGGAGTCCCTGTGTCCCCCCTTTGGGAGGGCCTTTGCTCCCCACACGAGGCAGGCCCAAGCGAGAGGTCCTTCTGCTTCATCTGTAAAGAGCCATTTCAGCATCAGTTCTCCTTTGGGGGATTGTATGTTTTGTTCCAGGGAAGGGTGCCATTGTTCCATAGGGTACTGAAAGGGATATACTGACAGAAAACTCGAGACAAAAGCAAGGAAACCCAAAGTGATAACCTTCATTCTCTACCTTTATGATTCTTGGGCTTTGGCTCCAGTTTGGGGAAATCACGTGACCAGCTGAAAAACCCCATGCTCACAGAGGCCCCATTATGCACGTACCTGAAAGGGAAGTGTTTAAGCAAAGGACCTCAGGTGGCTCTGGCCTCCTAAATTCTCAGCACTTTTACAAGGCAAACACCATGGTGACTCTAGGTGAGAAGACAAAACCTCCATAATGCAGAAAGTGTGAGAACGCAGAAACTTGTTCAAAAACCTTGTTTTGTTTTTCATTTTATTCATTGATTTGGGAGATAGAAAGATCACTCTGTTTGTGGTTCCACCCACCTATGCATTCATTGGTTGTCTCCTGCACATGCCTGACAAGGCCTTGGAGCATCAGGACAACACTCCCACCTGAGCAAGCTGGCCAGGGCACACATAGCCTTTTAATGGTCATCGGGACAAACAGAGGAGCCCTGTCCCTGTTCGGCTAGCCCCAGACCACTCTACGAATAGAGGACCACCCCACGACTTTAGAGCTAACTGTGTCCCATCAGAGTGGAAGGCCAGGTCCTGCTCTCAGCGTGGGGCCAGGCCGCACCCAAGGGTATTAAGGGAACAGACTTGAGAGTGGGAAAGCTGGGCCTGCTCCCGGCTCTGCCACACTCCACTCTCTGACCCTGGTCCAGCCACAAGCCCTCTCCTGGACCCCACCACCTCCTTGTGTGCTATCAAGGAAACAGTAAAATTCTCTACACAGGGTGGTTGTGAGACCAAGAGCAAATTGTGCAGAAGGTCATCATGCAGAAGGATTCTGCTTGCCCCTCTTTCAGAGGATACGTGCCAAAATTAGGTGTGAATCTCAAGATGTTAAAGGCCAAGGCACGTGATATTAAAATTCGGTTCTGCCATTGTCTCTGCAGCTATAATCATCCTGGCATTTCCCCCACGTCCTCGGCAAACCTATTCAGTTCTTTCAGCAACCCTTTGGAGAAGGTAAGGAAAGGAAAACAATTATTTCCATTTTACAGGGGAAAGAGAAGTGAAGAGTTAAATGCCCTGTCCAAGGTTGCCTGGCTGGTTTGTGGGACAAAGCCCAGCCCAGAGCAACGGAACTGAATTTTCACATCTCCATTGTGGGCGCTATGCAGCCTGACATCCTACAGAGGGACTGTAAAGAAAGGAGAGGGAAGGGGAAGGCATGGAGGTTAGGAGACTTCAAAGGCATACCAACTGCTAATGGGTATGAGGATTCTTTCTGGGGATCATGCAAATATTCTAAAATTAGCAGATGGTGATGATTTCACAACTCTGTAAATATGCTAAATAACATTGATCTGTACACTTTTTAAAAATTTCTATTGATTTTTTGAGAGAGAGAGAAACATCTATTTATTGTTCCACTTACTGATGCTTCCATTGGTTGACTCTGGTGTGTGCACTGATGGGGATGGAACCATGACCTTGGCGTAAGGGGGGAGGTGCTCTAACCAACTGAGCTACCTGGCCAGGGCTATTTAAATATTTACCTATTTAAACTTACACTTTAAATAGGTCAATTTTATAGTATGAAAATTACATCTCAACAAAGCTGTTAAGAAGAAGACATCAGTTTTTTGGTTTTTGTTCTGTTCTTGTTTTTCAAATTAGGCAAGACTAAACCCTGGTGGCTAGGGATACATAACTTTAAAGACATGCAAGGAAGTGGTCACTATAAAAGTCCAAATTTGTTTCAGGTGGAGGGAGGGTTTTGTGATTGGGATGGACCACACGAAGGAGCCCCTGGGGTGGGGGGGGGCAGACTTTTAGTTCTTTACCTGACGGTGTTTACCTTATAATAATTTATTCTGCTCCACACATATTTTGTGTAGTTTTCTGTACCTGTTCTGTTATATATAATAAAATGATTTTTAAAAATAGGAAGAGTCATGCCCTGACTGGTGTGGCTCAGTGGATTGAGCACTGGCCTGCAAATCAAAGGGTCACTGGTTCGATTCCCAATCAGGGCATGTACCTGGGCTCTGGGCCAGGTTCCCAGTAGAGGGTGCATGGGAGGCAACCACACACTGATGTTTCTCTGCCTCTCTCTCCCTTCCCCTCTCTCTCAAAATAAATACATAAAATCTTTAGAAACAAATAGGAGGAATCAAGTATGGAACAACATACCCTGTGCTGGCCAGACTAAAAGATAGCCCTCGTGAGCCCCCACCCCATTTTGTTTGGGGGGAAAAATTATGCTCAGAGACTGAATTTGTCTTTGACAATAGTTTATTTAACACAGCTTCACTGTGGGAATTATAATAATTTCACAAGCCAATAGCATACAGGAAAATGTCTCTTAGCCAATAAAGAAATAACATACTCCGAACCAATGACAGATTCATTACACTATTGTCCCAAGCAAGGGGAGATGGAAGGAATAAAAACCAAATTTAGTCGAGATGTACCTTGATAGGACCTGATACTTGAAAGAGAAGACTTAGCCAACCAAGAGCTGCCAGGGCAAAAGTAATAGTCCCCCGTCGCTAGAGCACGTTGCCAGGGAACAATGGCACCAGCGCTGGGCAAGAGGATCTCCTTCCAGAAGCTGCGCGAGGCTTTTGCCACTGCTGGTGAAAGTCACCTTTACCACAGTGGGAGTTAATGCCCCAGAGTTAATTTAGGTCAGCAAAGTGTTGCCTTGCCCAGACCGACACTCTTAGATATTCCCTGCAAACTCTCTGTATTGGTAGTCTTTTTTATTCCAGTTAATATTTATTTAGCATTTAATGTACAGCTCTATAAGGGGAGAAATATATGGGAAAAAATTAAAATAGCATCTTTTCCCATTCTGAACATTCTTAAGGAATCTGCTTTGCCAGAGACAGCAAAGCACACGCACATGCGCACATGCACACGCATGCGCACTCGAAAGCCCAGCAGTGCCATCGTTCACTGTAAGAAATGTCAAGTTTAACTCAGTACTTGTCAGCGATGAGGGCTATGAAGGAAAGGTGAGGACATCTGAAACGTAGTTTTATTTTGGTTTAACCTTAAACTTGTCAATTGCTTCTTTCCTTGAACAGCTTCATCTTCTGTTTGATACCCAGCTACACTCAGAATTGGAAACTTAGTAAAATTACTGAGTGATTCAACTTGGAATTCATAATCATACAACTAAGACGTTTTGAATATAATCCTATCTATACACCAGATAAACTTCAGGAACTCTTAGTATCTCTTATTTTACAGAAATTCTCTCTTCTACAACTGTAATGGTATAATCAATAAAATATATTTTAAAAAAGAAAGAAATTCTCTCTTCTGATGTAGTTTAGTTAAGGGCCAGAAAAGTAACTTCCTTAAATGAGGCAAAAAAAAAAAGTCTTTCAACTACAACTGTAAATAAGAAATCTTTCTGCCCTGGCTGGTGTAGCTCAGTGGATTGAGCGTGGGCCTGCGAACCAGAGGATCGCGGTTCGATTCCCAGTCAGGGCACATGCCTGGGTTGTAGTCCAGTTCCCTGCAGGCCAACTCCCAGCAGGGGAGGCACAAAGGGCAACCATACATTGATGTTTCTCTCCCTCTCTCCTTCCCCTGTAAAGATAAATAAATAAATAAAATCTTTAAAAAATATATTAAAAAAAAGAAATCTTTCTTTTATTTTCATTTTTTTAATTTTATTTATTTATCTTTAGAGGGAAAGGGAAGGAGAGAGGGAGAGAAATATCAATGTATGGTTGCCTCTCGTGTGTCCCCTGCTGGGAACTGGCCTGCAACCCAGGCATGTGCCCTGACTGAAAATTGAACCGCAATTGTCTGGTTCGCAGGCCCGAGCTCAATCCACTTAGCTACACCAGCCAGGGCAAGAAATCTTTCTTTTAAATACAAAATCAATTTTCTGAACTGTACAATGAATTCTAACTTGATGTTTTTTACTCTTATAATTCACTTCAAACACTGACCTACACAGTTTGTTTAAGCAATAATAAATTCCTCTTTTGATTTCTTTAGAATAAAAAACAATTAAATGTGTTGAAGATATTACTAAAATATTTCCCTTTTTGAATGTGGCCTCTCCATTGCAACATATAAGAATTTTTCTAATTCACTCTCAAGTCTTCCCAGAACCTCTATTTCAAAAATACCATCTTGAAATAATTTAAATGAATGCTTTAACAAAAACTAATTCGCAAGTGCCTATCACCATAATCATCAGTTTAAACAAGTCTCCTAAATATGTTCTGCATCAATTTTCTTGATTATAAGATGTCAATAATATGGAAACATTTTAGATATAATAGAGCATTTAATTACATAATTTCCCATCAACACACAAGCCATTTGATGGTGATTATATTGGCCACTGCCTTTGGCTGGCAGGAGTCTCTTCCGGTAAAGGCTCCCATGGCTCTCTCTGTATCAATTTCCCCGCCAGACTTAGTCCACTTTCAGCCTGAAGAACACCTCTTCTATGCAGCCCCCCTGAAGTTGGTCTTCTGATTTTTTAACATCTGGTTCCGCTTCAGCCATATCCAGCTTCTCCCTTGTAACCTGTTCTGTAGACGTCCTATTTGCTGCACGTTTAGGGATTTGCTCCAGAATCCTTGTGTGGCACATCCTTAGCCTCTGGTGCGGACTCTGACACACAGCCAATCCCACACGGCCAGCAGTCTTCTTCAACAGGTCCACCAGGGCAGCACCAATGGTGTTCACAGTCCGAGTGTCCTCTTGCCGTCGTTGCTGCTCCACTTGTTCTTATCAATAAGCCCCCAGCAGGGCCCCTGAGCTGTCGCCCTACCAAGTGCTTATCAACAACCACAGATGAAACCACGGCATCCTGACACAACCCACTTCATTGTTATACATCAAAACGACTTTCTTTCTAAAAACATTTTTTTTGTCTTTGCCACAAACAGGATTCAGATAACTTCACTTAAGCCTTAAACAAATGGATTTAAAACCATATCAAACCAATACTCCCTAGAAATGGAAGCCCGGAGAGAAAGTGAATGTCGCCAACAACCCAGGGAGTCTGGAAGAAGATTGGCCCCCAGTTGAGCCCCAGATGACACCGTGGCCCCAGCTCACACCCCGATTGCAGCTTGTGAGACTCTGAAGCAGAGGCCTCAGCCAGGTTGTGCCCTGACTCCTGACTCACTGAGGCTGAGAGAGGAAACATATGCTGCTTGAAGTCGCTATATTTGTGCAAACATTATTACACAGAGATCCATAACATGCCCCTTGTGTTCGGGGGTCCCTAAAACCACTCTCAGGTTCAGTGATTAACCAGAACTCAGCAAAGCTTTATACACTTGGTTACAGTTTATTACAGTGAAAAGTTACATATTAAAATCAACAGTAAAAAAAAAAAGAAAAGGCAGGTAGGGCAGGAGCCAGGAGACAGCAAAATCCTCTCCCGGTGGAATCAGAGAAACAGTGCTTAATCCTCCCAGCAACAGTGTGTGACAAAGTGTGAGGAGCAGAGGTGCATCGTCAACCCAGGGAAACTCACCCAGGCCTTGGCGTCCAGGGCTTGTAGTGGAGGAAGGCAGTCAGGTAGTCAGGCCTCTCCAACCGGGTGGCTGACCTTGGTCTCCAGCCTCTTGGGAGATCAAGCTGGTAATACCTCATGGCCCAAGGCCCCCAGGTAAACAGACCCTCTCATCAGGCAGGATATTCCAAGGATTAGAGATTGCCTCCCAGGAGCCAGTCAAGGGCCCTTCCTTTCTCTAATGCTCACAATTGAACATCCCAAACCTGCAGCATTAACCCTTTACTGCATACCCCTTACCGTCAGGAGTGGGATTCTTGTCAAGTTGCTAACCTGCTTGAAGGCACAGAGAGAGGATGGGAAACCCCTGTGATTATTTAACCTTTATACCCTTACTGGCCTTATAGTCAGAGAATTTCCGGGATGTAAACCATACAGCCAGAAGGCAGGGTGCAGGGGCGAGGAGGCAGAGACTGGGCGCTCCCACAGAAGCTTTTCCTGATCAGCCACCGAATAGAAGGCCAGCTTCCCCTGGTCAAGGTCCAGATAGATGCCCACCACCTTAGGTTTTTCTGAGCTGAGGACGGTTTCCTTGACCATGTGCCACACACAGAGCTGGCTAGTTCCCTTCCATTCGAGGCACGAGGAGTCCCTGGTCCTTCCCAGGATCTGGTCTCGACTCATCTTCCAGGAAGCCACGCCCACTGCCCAGTGACTGCAGTGCTGAGTGTCCACTTCCCAGTAGTGCTGCCCGGAAGAGAAGGCTTGGGAACAGAAGACTTGGCAGGTTGTGAACCTGTCATGACTCCAGGAATAAGGCTGTTGGAAGTGAGACACCGTCACCTTCTGGCAATCCTTGGACACCTCCAGGCTACAGGACAGGCTCCTCAGGTCGAAGGTTGGACTGATGGAGCCTGAAAACATAAGACCATGATCAGCCATCTCTGACTGTCCATGCTAAAAGGTCCTCAAATAGCAAAAATCAGCTTTGCATCTTTGGCTGTGATAGAGTTTTACTCCTGCTGGCATTAATCTGCTATGTCAACTTGCTATTCTCTGTCATTACCCTGATATTGTCTACTAACAATACCCCTTTCCTCCTTAATCTCCGTTTACCAGTACCCTTCTTTCAGGAAGCCCTCTTGGAATCCCGCCTAGCAAAAAGTAACCTCTTGCTTTTCTCAGCACCTCTAGTGTTTTCCCTGTTTTCTAACATGTCATTTTCTACTTGAAGTACGGGGACTTATTGCCATGGCTGTTTACCTCTCTAGCAGTACATAAGCTTCCTGATAAAGGATCACGGCTCACTCATTTTTGTGTATTTCACAGTTTCCTATTGAGTGAATCAATGCTAACACTTACGTAGCATTGCTACTCCAGGCACACCTTTAAACACTTCCACTCTTTTAACCCTCGTGACAATCCCACGAGGGAAGTAAGCACTGTTATCTCCCCCTTCCAGATGACCGAGCCCAGGCTCTGGGAGGCTGTACAACTGGTCCAAGGTCACACAGCTAGTTTGCGGCTGGGAGTCAGACCCAAGCGGTCTGCCTCCAGGACCCAAGCCCTCAGTGGCTACTCCAGACTGGGACAGGGCTGGAGCTAACCGAGTGGGGGAATGGGCAGCTGCTGTGCGAGGTGAACCCAGCATGGATGCCCACAGGTGGCCTGGGCTCTGAGCACCCACGGGTCTGGCTTAGACTGGCACTTGGGCGCCTTCAACCCCTCTGTCTTTGTAATCAGCTCCCCATGTGGAGGGACCTCGTCCGGGGCGGGCAGGCCCAGCAGCAGGGAGATGGACACTGCATGCTCCCGCAGCTCCTCCCTGCGGCAGGCCCAACACAGGTTTTCAGCAGACCACATACTTACACTGAACAAGCCAGGATGCAAAGCGGCCCCCATCAGTCAGTGGGCATGAGGAGGAGGATGGACTTTGCAGGCTTTTAACTAGGGAATCAAAAACAATGGGGGGGGGGGCTCCCATTAAAAAAAAAGGCAATGGGAAAAATACAATAAAGATTACATTTTTTAAAAAAAGCTATTTAAAAAAGGCAAGGAGAAGGTGTGTAAACATGGTGACCAGGACACGCAGCTGGCTGTCCTCTGCAGTGGCACCTTTTGGTGTCGGGACGGGTCCGGGCAGCGCAGCCAGCTCAGGCGCGGCCAGCCCGTGCTCTCACTGTGCACTTCCCCACTCCTTCCTCAGTGAGCTCTGAACTCACTGCTGGCTCCTTGGGCATCTCTGTGTTCTAAGAACCAAGCCTAGCGCCAGGTACATAGGAAGTGTTTGATGTATATTCATCAGATAAATTAACTAATACAGTTCCAGGGGATCACAGTACCCTGACACCCGGAATATCCACGAACCCCGTGTCAGCGCTTTAAACTGTTACAAAAACCAGAAAACACGAGTTGGTGTGAGAGTCATCTCAACTCGCTGACACCTTCTACTTCTCTCTCAACGTACTAAAGTTTAACTGCTAACTTAAAGCTACTGTATGCTTCCAGCGAGCATGTACTAGGGAGAAGAGGAGAAAGTAAAGGAAATGTTGGAGTGTGGACTCTGAAGGTGAAATCTTCCCCCATTTGTCGTTTGAAGTAAGAGCAGCTTAAAGGGAAGCTAAGAGTCAGACTGTGAAGAGACAGAAGACCCTGTCTCGGGTGTGGGCTGCGAGGTGACGGGAGCAGGAGAGCTATCCTTCAAGAAGCCATGATCGAAATACAGGTGGGCACCACTGTGCTTATATTGAGCTGATAGGATTTTTACTTATTGTTAATCATAGTGTTAAAAATGTTTTTAGCTAAGTCACCATTTTCCCCCCTACTGATAGAGGAAAATAAGCTACACTTTACTGGTTCTTAAAGATACTTTGAAAAAAAAAATGATAGAGGCCCTGGCTGGTGTGGCTTAGGCAATTGAGAACTGGCCTGCAAACCAAAGAGTCGCCAGTTCAATTCCTAGTCAGGGCATATGCCTGAGTTGCAGGCCAGGTCCCCTACTGGGGGACACAAGAGGCAACCACACATTGATGTTTCCCTCTCTCCCTCCCTTCCTATCTCTAAAAATAAAGAAATAAAATCTTTTAAAAAATGGTAGATGATGTACACACATAAATGTTGAGTAACTGTTGAATAAAACACTGGTAACCATTAAATACTTGTAATTTTATGACATATTAATTTCTCAGGGTATAACCTTAATTGTTTACCCACTGGTTATGATAGGTTTTGTAAAAGAAAAAAATTGATGCTTCAGTGAGCAGAAAATGATTTTACAGAAATGTTTATTATATAAATTTAATTAGCGAGAAATTTCTGTATACTAGTATCTAAACAATCTCATTTTTCTATTAAAGAAGAGTCTTTTTCTTTTTTAAAAAGTAGCCAGGACCCCTTGGGAATATAAAATGACCCTCTACCAGGAACAGGGGTCGGCAGCACTGCTCTGTTTAAGCCGACTCGTGAGGCACAGAACGCGATTTCCACGGCGATTTCCGCAGCACCTCACGGTGCGCTTTCACTGGGGCCAAGGAGACCATTGTGATGAGGCCGTCAAATTGCTTGGCAGCTGTTAAAGCAGGGACTCGGAGAACAACTAGTCTATTGTTTTAAAAACAATCTGGTGAAAATATCAGGGAATAATGTTTCAGGAAATAGGAATATATCCTATCCAGATTCTTTGTTTTAAAAATGTTCTGGACTGGCCCAAATAATCAAAACCACACAATCACAAAGAAAGAAGTATACTGTACTTGCTAAGGCATACTAACATCCTGTAAGTTGAATTTTAAAAAATACTGAAGTATACCTAATTCTTCAAAAATTTTAAAAACAGAACTGCCATATATGTGATCCAGCAATTCCATTTCTGGGCACATATTTTAAAAAACTGGAGGCAGGATATCGAAGAGACATCTGCACACCCATGGCCATAGCGGCCTTATTCACAACAGCCCAGAGGCAGAACCGCCCACTGCCACTGCCCACTGCTGGCTAAATGGATGAACAAAGGGTAGTGTGTGTGCACAGGGAAAGTCAGCCTGAAGAAAGAAGGAAACTCTGACACACGCTACAACCTGGATGACCCTTGAGAACATTATACTGAGTGAAACAAGCCAGTCACAAGAAGACAGTAACTGCATGATTCCACCCATATCTGGTGTGTAGAGCAATCGAATTCACAGAGGCTGGAAGTGGAACCGGCGGTGGCTAGGGGCTGGGGTGGGGGGTGGGGGTGGGCAGTTACTGTTTAAACAATATAGTTTCAGTTTTGCAAAATTGAAAAGACCTGGAGCTTGGTCGCATAGCAATACAGATGTACTTAACACTACTGAACTGTACACTTAAAAACAGGTAAGGTGCTGGATGTTATGTTATGTGTGTGCTACCACAGTTGAAACTTAAAAAAAAAATTAAATGCATTCTTCAATAATGTGGAAATTGATCATTTTTCTAAGAAACCCTGTTTCTCCTGTTAAACAAGATGCAACTTTCAATCAGGCCAACATCATTAAATATAAAAGCAGGATAAAAGAATAATCTTTGAGCCCTGGCTGGTGTAGCTCAGTGGATTGAGGGCGGGCCTGCGACTCAGACGATCGCGGTTCGATTCTCAGTCAGGGCACATGCCTGGGTTGCAGGCTGCTTCCCAGCAGGGGATGCAGTTCCTGGCAGGGGGCGCATGAGAGGCAACCATACATTGATATTTCTCTCCCTCTCTCCTTCCCTTCCCCTCTAAAGATAAATAAATAAAATCTTTTTAAAAAAGGGGTGTCTTTGAAGTGGAACTACGTAAACATCATTTAAAAGTCACTGGAACACATGCCAGGACACGGGGCAAAGACTGAAGTGTAAAATGTGAAACCAAAGATTTAAATGTAGGGTATAAAGTAGGATAACAGACACACACAGCAAAATTCCCTTCTAAACTTGGGGTGGTAAAGTTTTCTAATGAAAATGTAAAATCTAAAAGCCATAGGAGAAAAGATTGGTAAAATGTATTACTTAAAAAACAGAGAAGTGTCTACGTGGTAGTCTGAAGTCCATGCCAAGCAGAATGAAGAGGTAAGTGACAGACTGAGGAACAAGATTGGCAAGTCATCTCACAGTCAAAAGGTTAATAACCCTGCAAATTTATAAAAAATTTCCTGAAAGTCCCTTTTTTAAAGATACAACACAAGATATAAACACAATTTGTGGAGAAGTGCACATTAAACATACGGAACACTCAAATAGGACTTTTATTAACCCATCAGACTGGCAAAAAAAGAACAATCACAAAGGCTTGACCACCCACGCAGCTGGCAGCCTCTGGGGACACACATTTCTCCAGTGAGAGTGGAGATAAGACCCAACAGAGAGCAATTTGACAGCAGATAGCAAAATCACCAATGAATTCACCCTATGATTCCACAGCCCTTACTGGCACCATGTCTGCACCCCTATAAAATGATGTATGTCTAGTTTTTAACATCGACATCGTTTGCAATTGTAACCAATCAGCAGCAATCATGCAGCCATCAGTAGAGGGCTGGGTAAACCAACGTTGGCATGTCCATGAGCTGCAATAGCATGCAGCTATAGAAAAGAGAAAATGCTTAAGGTACCGATTCACATGTGTATTAAGATGTATTAAGTAAAGAAGAAAAGCAAAATGCAGAACAGTATATGCAGCATGCTACCTTTTGTGTGAAAAAAGATTCAGAGAGCTAAGAATATAAATTCAGATTTGCTTGTATTTGCATAAATAAATTCTGCATGGACATTCAAGAAACTAATAAACATGGTTAACTGACAAGGTGGGTAGCTGGAACTGGACAAGAGTGGGAAAGACTTGTTGTATGTCCTTTTATATTGTTTTGATTTTTCAATTTAAAAATTAATTTTAAAATTTTAAGTTCAAATCTATATATTGAATTTTTTAATTAATTAAAAATTCATATGAATAGCCCTGGCTGGTGTAGTTCAGCAGACTGAGCGCAGGCCTGCGAACCACATGATCGTGGTTCTATTCCCAGTCAGGGCACATGCCTGGGTTGCAGGCCAGTTCCCAGCAGGGGACACACGAGAGGCAACCACACATTGATATTTCTCTCCCTCTCTCCTTCCCTTCCCTTCTAAAAATAAATAAATAAAATCTTTTAAAAAATTCATGTGAATAAATAAAATCACGAAGGAACCCAAAGTCAGGAGTACACAGTTGCCAAGAGGGCACTAATTTCTCAGATCGTTTTTGTAACAACTAATAAACTGTACTTACTTGGTTTCCTAAAGAAAACTTTCCCAAGGGATCATGTTTCTCCACTTAAATGAGGAACGACTTTTTAAGCAGAGCAAGATCATTTAAATTAAAGAGCGAGAGCATTTAAATTTTAAAAAAAGCTTTAAGAGATATATCTCTAAAATGTATAAAGCTGGTGGTGGCCTGAGCAGGGGCAGAGCCAAGGGAGACCGGAGCTGATGTCCACGGGACGGGCGTTCGTTGCTTTTCTCTAACGACCTCTGTAGGAACAACAGAGGTCCTACAGAGTCCGGACAGAAAGGCTCTTGTCTACACTGTTACTGTTTAGTATTAACAAACTCTCTGGAGATTACATTTTAACAGAATCAATCAAGAACTACTTATAAAGTTGCATGTTTGTTAATACCTTTACTAGTTAAGAATAAAAAGTATCCTATTTCTGAATCTCCTCTGATAGGTAATACAGATGAGTGGTAAGTGAGCCAACTCTGGTCCAGATTCTAGATTAATTGATACGTCTTAGAAAATGAGTTTCTATCACTTCAAGAGCCTGCGTTACATTCCACCTCCAGTCACTCCCCCAAACATAGCCAGCCACGAAATACCTCAGCCCATTCCTTCCTTATTTACAACACCACAGTGACAAAGCCACTGGGTTCTGGGATCACATCCTCCAAAAACAAAGCCATGGAACACTCTATGACTTCCCCCCAACCTGTGTATTTAATCCTCCCCTCCAAATAAAATCAACTCACCCTGCCTTTGTTCTTCAAGGCACTCTTTACCCAGAAAGTTTTCCTGTAATTTTCCCTGGATACCTTCTAGGTCAAGCAGAATGTCTCTCATTTTTTTCTCAGGCGTGTTGGAAGCCACTGGCTTTGGAGAAGACAAGGAGTGGTCCGCCTGTCAATGAAACATTTTTTTAGAAAATGATGAAAGTCTCCTTGGGAATACATCTAATAGTATATTCCAGTTCAGCAACCATTTTATAATTTTCCACTCACATCCTAACAAGTTTTTAAAAACATAATTGGGCCCTGACTGCTGTGGCTCAGTGGGCTGGGCATCATCCTGCAAACTGAAAGGTCACTGGTTCAATTCCCAGTCAGGGCACATGCCTGGGTTGCAGGCTTGGTTCCCAGTTGGGGCACATACAGGAAGCAACTGGTCAGTGTTTCTCTCCTCCTTTTTCTTTCTCCCTTCCCTTCTCTCTAAAACTAACTAAATAACTAAATAAATAAATCTGAAAAAAAACACCCACATAATTAGGCCCTCAGATTATATGCCTTGAAAACAATCTGGAATAACACATAGTGCAGCAAAAATATTAAAGAGCAATGGGTTTACGGGCGATTTTCCCTTATTTTCTTTCAACTGCTATGTATTTTCTAGTACTTTGTATAATAAATATTAATTTCTTAAGTAATGCTGAAAAAAGTTAGAAGTTTTTAGGCCGGTATAATAGCGGCTTTACAAAATAAATAACACAGATAGGCAAGCCACTGAGACAAGCTCCACCGGCTAGACTAACCTCCAGACCGCTATCCTATCATACAGCTTCCCCAGAGCCAGCATAAGCCTGTTGTCTGCACAGGCTGTTGTCTCTGGGGCCTCCAGCACATCCTCACTGATTTTCTTTAACCTCAGGGCCTCTTAGTCCCCAACACAGCCTCCCACCTGCTCCTTCCCACCTACAGCTCCTGCCCAGCTTCCCATAAACCATTTCCCCTTTCTTCCACCAATCGTAACAGTAACGGGCACCAGTTACTGACTGACTTCCACTGCTCCCTTCTAATACGCATAACAACCTTCCAAGGTAGGTTTATCGTCCCCATTTTGCAAAAGAAGCTAAAGTTCATGAAGGGGAACTAAAAATTGCCATAGTTCATTTTATTGTTCTATATTTCACATTGCGAAAGCACTTTCTTATACAAAATCCCTTTTAATCCCCACATCAGACTAATTGGCCTCATTATTTCTGTTTTAGATCGGAACCTGAGGCTCAGAAAGGTGAAATGACTTGCCCAAGGTCATAACACTGGTGAGTGGCAAGACCAGGTCTGAAAGTCAGACTCTCGGACTGACCTTCCACCCCACACACTGCATCCCACACTGGCTTGTGTTCAGTGGGAAGTGTCTAGTGCTGTGCTAGGCCTGGGGCTACAAGGGCGAACAAAAGAACAAAAACTGTCGGGGTTTCTATCCTCATGAAGCTTCCAGTCTAGCGCAGGAGAAGAGGGAGGACAGACACTAATGCATTGTGTCACTGATGATTCCCGAGTCGCAGCTGTGACAGCTGCAATACATGAAAGGTACATGAAATCATGAGAGCCCCTAACACGGGGATTGGACTTTTCAAGGAAGTCAGTGAAGGGTTCTCCAAGAAAGTGGTGATCTAGTCGGGCCCTGAAGCATGAGCAGGCATTACTAGGTGACAGGGTGAAAGAACATTCCATGGAGTGCACTCCGTAGTGGGAAAATGTGTGGCAACGCCCTGGAGGGAGTGGTGTGTTCCCATGTGGCTGGAATTTGAAGAGCCAGGAAGAGCTGGGTGAAATGAGACAGGAGACGCGTTGATTCTGTGAGGGGGGACGGGTTCCTAATCCTACACAGACAGATGTCACTGGTGCCTGTTAAGCAGATGAGTTACAGGATCAGATTTGTGTTTAAGAAGGTCGCTCTGATGACCCCGAGGACAGCAGACTAGAGGGGGAGAGTGGAGCGATTAGGGGGCTGCTGTAGCGATCCAGGTGAGAATGGTCCTAAGCCTGGATTAGAGAGGTGTCAAAGGAGAGATGTTTGAGCAGGTGAAGGAGGAGGGACACGATTCCCAGATTTCTGGCTTGTGCAGGAAGACTAGCAGTGCCAGGAAGGCGGGGAATTCCAGAGAAGGAACGTTTTGGGGGCACGTTAAAGTGATGTGCCTTTGAGATACCAAGGGGAAAATATGAGAAGGAAGACCCCAGCTTAGAGCTCAGAGCAGTGCCCAGGAAGGAGCTCTGTCTGAGCTAATTAAAGCCATGGTGTGGTGGGGAGAAAGGGACCCACAGCTCAGCCTTGAGGAATCCCAGCATTTCACTGCTAAGCAGGGGAGAGCAAGCCTGCAAAACAGACAGAAAAGGGACAGTCAGAGAGAAACAGGGAAAGGCTGGAAGATGCGTCTCGCAGAGGCTGAGGGAAAAGAAAGCTTCACGGATGAAGGTGGGGTCCAACTGTGCCAAAGGCTGCCACGGGGTCAGTGATGATGAGGACTAGCCTGCCTGCAGGGTTTGCATAGAGGCCACAGGAGATCTTAGGGCTGGTTAGGTGGAGTGATGAGGATGGAACCTGGGCCACTGGAAGCTTTCCTAGCTCACCTCAAGCATTCCAAACTTCCAGCCATCCCCTTGGGCAGTAAAGAGAATGGTAAAAGACTGAAACTTAGTGCATCCTTCCACTGTGAACATACTCATGTTGCTCTAGTTGGAAGCTGTCCCTAGCCCTGCCCACACCCCCCACAGACACCCTCTTCTCTCCCAGCTGAGCCTACCGTGCCCGGGATGTTCAGTTTATTGTCTGGTCCAGATTCTGGGAGCTGTGTCTGACTTTGAAGGCTCCTGACAATGCCTACAAGCTGTTCCGTCAGCTTTGCCAGCTCCTGACCTACTTCTGTGATGTTCCTCGGTGCCACCACCTTTAAAAGAGCAAAGCAGAACACAAAGCTGGACCCAGCTTTACCCTCTAGACAGAGGGTAAAGACTGGAGAATGGGGCAAGCAAGGAAGGGACAGAAATATTCAGGGGACAAAAAGGTAGGCTCCCCAAATCTTTTGCATGCCCGTTTCCCTTAATGATCATCCAGTGGCCATCACAGGAAACCAGAGTCCATCTGTCAGGACCAAGGTGGGGGGATGGAAGTGTGAAGCGAAGCCTAGGGGTCACTATGAACAGGGAAAGTCAGAGAAAAAATGGGAATGAGCCTGGAGATTCGGCAGGGGGGTGGTGGCTGGTGAAGCGAGTGGTGCAGTGTAAGGCCTGTGGCTGGGGTCTAAGCTCCTCCCTCGCCTCTGACTCATCCCCTGTCCGCCCACTCCTTTCAAAAGAGAAAGTGACCATCCCTCCTTCCTCCAAAGGGAGAGGGAGCTATCTAACTGTTCACGGTGAAAGGATCTTGGAGACTCTAAAGCGACGGTGACACTGCTCTGAAATCTCTAGGCTCTTCTCCTAAACATCCAAGCAGCTGGAACTCTGGAGTGGACCCCTTACCCAGGCACCTGAGCAAATTAAAAACTCTTAAAAACAATGGCATTGCTTTTTTGTGTCCGTAAGAGAAATGCACACTTATCATGGCAAAGTAAGAAAACGCAGAAAACGAAAAGGAAGAGAAGTCCTACCCTCCAAAGACCATCATTTTAATGTAGAAGCCAATGCAAAGTATATTCAGTCACTATAAACTACATCAACAAAGACTTTGAAGAACTGGAGGGATAATGCCGTATACACGATTTAAAGTAGAGAACAGGCTTTCTTCATAATTGCAAAAAAATGGAAGCAACCGATATGTCCATCAAAAGGTGAATGGAGAAAATATTATTCAGCATAAAAAGAAATGAGCTATGCCACAACACTTAATTTTGGTTTGCGAAAGAAGCCATTGTGAAAAGGCTAGATACTGTATGATTCCAGCTATATGGCATTCTGGAAAAGGCAAAACTAGAGAGAGAGTAAAACGATCAGTAGTTGCCAGAGTTAGGGGTGGGGGTGCACATAGGAGGAACACAGGGGGTTTCCAGGGCAGTAAAACTGTATGATGACTCAGATTGTAGCTACATCACCTCGAACACTTGTCAAAAGCCGTAGAACTGTACAACATGAAGAGTGAACCCTAAGGTAAACTATGGATTTTAGTTAATAACAATGTATTAATATTGGTTCATCAATTGTAACAAATGTACCACAGGAATGCAATGTGTTCATAATAAGGGAAACTGTGAGAGGTATAGAAGGACTTCCTATACTATCTGCTCCATTTTCTGTAAATCTAGAACTGCCCTAAAAAATAAAGTTTATTAATTCACTCTTTTCACAAAGACATAACCTGGCTATACAACACAACCTCAACTCTGTTTAAAAGGACTTCAGAGAGCCTTGGTTGGGTGGCTTAGTTGGTTGGAGCACCATCCCATGCACCAAAAGGTTGCGGGTTTGATCCCCCGTCAGGGCACATGCCCAGGGTGTGGGTTCCAGCCCTGGTCAGGGCGCATACGAGAGGCAACTGATAGATGTTTCTCCCTTCCTCTCTCTCTCAAATCAATAAACATATCCTTTGGTGAAGACTAAAACAAACAAACAAAAAGGACTCCAGAGAACAACAAAAGGATGGTGTAAACAGCGCCAAACTCTCAATCCCCCCACCCCTCATGGGGCCCCACAGAAACATTGGAAAACAAGCAGAAACTGCCAGAATCAACTTTGTCAAAACTCTGGAAAACACTGAATCAAAAAAAAAAAAAAAGCAACCTGGCAGTAGAAGAGCTTGCAGTGTTTTCCCTTGCCCTTCCCCACCCCCTCCCTGACTCAGTGACGGCATTTGATTCCCAGCCTCCGCCGTGGTCCTGGCTCTGGAAGGAGCAGAGCAGACCTTATTCTCAAGCGGTCATGCATGTCTGTTCTAAGCTGGCTGGGGGCTGCCGGAAGGAACGGCAGGATGTTCATCTTTGCTTCTCCCGACTCGGGGCTCAGGCCAGAAAGGCAGGCGGTGGGCATGGCTCACAAATGCTGCAAGCTCAAGGGAACTTGCAGATGTCTGGGGCGAAAGATTATGGTTGAACCCCGTTAAGTCCCAGGAGCAAAAGCTGGGGAAAATTGACCCCTCCTACTTTGTTGATGGGACTATAAAATGGAATACCTTCTGTGGATTACAGTTTGGCTATTCCTCAATAAGTTAAACACAGAATTACACTATAACCCAGCAAATACACTGCTAGGTGTTTATCCAAAAGAAATGGAAATAGGGACTCAGATACCTGTTTGCCCAGGTTCACTGCCACATCGCTCACAATAACAAAAGGTGCAAACAATCCAAATGTCCATGGATGCATGAGTGGATTTTTAAGAAATGTGGTACATACATCCATACGAAGGAATACTACTCAGCCACAGAGAGGAATGAGGTTTGGGCACAGGGTACAACGCGAACAAAACTTGAAAACTCCGTAAGTGAAAGAAGCTGGACACAAAGGGACCGATGTTGCACGATTCCACTTATACGAAGTATCCAGAGGAGGCGAATTCATGGGGGCAGTAAGTAGATTAGAAGTTACCGGAGGCTGGAGGCGGGAGAATGAAAGTTACTGCGTAGTGGATACAGAGCTGTTTGTAGCGATGAAAACGTTCTAGAAACAGTGGTGGTGATTACACAACACTGTAAACATAACTAAAGCCACTAGATTATACACTTAAAAATGGCTAACATGGCAAATTTTGTTATATATATTTTACCACAATAAAAAATTTCTTAGACAGACAGTGGAAAGACGTGTAACTGTGCCAAGGAGTAGAGCAAAGAAGTTGACAGAATTTCAGATTTGAATTTTTTCCCCTGCTTCTTCCATACGTTTCTGAAGTTTCCAAAAGGGCAGGTTCTACTTTCAGATGGAGAAAAGTAATTTGAAAGTAGAGAGGATGAGGAAGAGCCATCGAGGGGGAGGAGCAAGTGCAGGTGAAAGGGACAGGTGGGGCGACCGAGCGCAGCCAGAGTCGCCACCCTACCGACTGCGCGGCGCGGCCGGGGGGCGGGAGGGCGGGGCCGGGGGCGGGGCTCGGCGTCCGGCCGGGGGCGCCCTCCCCCTCGCCCACCGCCCCGCTGTACTTGCTCGCCAGGTCTTGCAGCAGCGTGTTCTTGCGCAGCTGCAGCGGCTTCTTGCTGCCCTCCCGGCAGGTCGGGCACCACCAGGCGGGGCCTGCGCCCCACAAGCGCTTCAAGCAAGCTCGGCAGAAGCTGTGGCCGCAGGGCAACGTGACGGGCCAGGCGAGCAGCCCGTGGCAGATGATGCAGCCCAGGTCATCCTCGGCCAGCCACACGGGAACGGTCAGGCCGCTGTCCAGGCCCGCCATGGTGACCAGACCGCCGCCCGGAAGCAGGGCCACACCGGGGACCGCCCGCCCGCAGCTACGTCCGCTGCGGCTCCTCCCTAGCTCTTCCTCTGCCCTCCTCTCGCTGTCTCTTCCTCTCCTCGTAGCAGTCCCGGCTTCTTTCCTTTCTCCCGTCCTGCAGAAAGCAGACTCGCACGACCCGCCGCCCCGCGCGCGGCACCCTCTGTGCAGAGCTGGCGCCCCCGCAGCCCCCTGCCCCGGGAAATCAGCTCACCCCAAACCGTGGGGAGCCCACCAGGGCCCCAGAGATTTCCTCTAGCTTGTTTTCCCCTCATTAAAATGCAACCCCGACCACACTTGGGAGAAGAAAAAGAATTCCATTTCAGATTCTTTTAAGAGAATGCGTCCACTAGGTGTCATCCAGCCTCTGAACAAGCGGTAAGGGATTAAAGAACACCCAGAGCACCCTGCTGGGAAGCTCTTTAAAAATACCATTGTTCGGGCTGCGCTCCCAAAGGGTTTCGGAAGGAGGCCGGCCGCGGGTGGTTTAAAAAACCTCTCCCAGATGAGTCAAACATTAAAAGTCGAGTGACCCTAGATTTAAAATCGCTATTACAATGCAGGCCTGTCTGGCTGTCTCCTTACTGCACTCTGCTGGCACGTTACCTAAGCGCGTTACAACCAGAAAACCGCTGGAGATGGAAGAGCATCAGATCCTCTCCAAAGACCCCAAGAGGCGAAGGAGCTTCCAGGCCCACATGACAATAACTGGCAGGGACCAGAGCCCATTTCGCTCTCATCCGTTGAAATGAATGAACAATGTCTTATATTTTACCCTTATCTTAAATGGTCTCAAAGTAGGTACCAGATAATACAAACTTGTGGCTATTTCCAATACTGGAAATAATGGGTAGTAGTCAATAAAACTTACCTAGTAGCTCTGCTCATTGACGTTTCCAAACCCTGCCCTTTTAGGCACCTGGTAGGATTGGCACTTCTCTGACCCACTTGAAACATGCAGAAATAAGACTTGTGAACTTCCCATCAACTTAAAAGAGTATTATAGTATCTCTTTCTGCCAGCTGCCCTGACTAAGGAGATGAAGCCATCACCTGGTGGCCAGGGTCTCTTCATGGCGAAGGTGAGCAACCCCCTGGCTAACCCACATTAGGACAAGTGGTAAAGGAGGGAAATCAACTTGAGATGTGTTAAGTTAACTGAGATTTAGTGGGTGTGGCAGGATAACCTAGCCTATCCTGACCCCCTAGCAACTCGAGGGTTAGGAACACTGACCCCTGGGCATTCAAAAAAATCCACCTATAACTTTTGACTTTACCCAAGCTTAGTTGTCCCTCAGTATCTATGGAGGGGAGGAGGATTGGTTCCAGGACCCCCGGGGAAACAAAAATCCGCAGACACTCAGGTCTCCTAAGTAACATGGCCTAGATCACTGGATTCGGTGGGCCCTCTGCATCCGCAGACGCCCAGGAAGGAAAACATGCAGGTGGATCCCCACAGTTCAAACCCACACTGTTCCGGGGTCAGCTGCATGGCCCGGGTTTAGTTCCAGGGTCTCCTCATTTGCAGTAAACTCCCGGCTTCTGCACGCCGCTCTTTTCTGAAAAAACAGGCGTGATACCAAACACATGGTCAGATCTTCTGTCTTAAAAAGTAAAATTTCCTCTGTGACAGGCCTCCCTCTAGCTGCCTCACCTCTTCTCCATCACACACCTGCGCTTTTTCAGAGAGTGGATTAGCCAGTGATCTTCCAACTCGTTTCTAAAAGCTCTAGGCAGAAACATGCAGGAAGGGTAGGAGTACTCAGCCCTTGCCGTAAAAATCATGAACAAGTTTTTCATTTACATCAGAAGTTGTATCATTCTTTCATATTCATGAACTTGTATTTCCACTGCGCTTTCTCCACAGCACTGTATTCTAAGGTAATATATACATGGAAGCCTTTTATCGCATTCTAATCATTTTTATCACCTGGTAATAATTCTCAGAAGCAAAAATATGTAAACATATTGAAATTTTAAATCTGTTTTACTTATGACAAAAAGGCTCTTGTTAAATTTTTCTTTCAGATCAGATTATCATTACAATTATTATTAGGTGTCAATAAAAACAAATACATTGTAAATGTATATAAAAATTGTTAAACAAAAAGTAAAAATATTATTGGAATTATAGCTCTATGAGATGGATGAGCTTGTTCTTTTTCAAATGCATTTATCTGTGGATAAACAATAGTTTTCGTTCCCCAGTTTGAGATGTAATTGACATATAACCTTATGGTATATATCATGATGATTTGATATTGTATATATTGCAAAATGATTATCACAAAAAGGTTAGCAAACACCTCTCTCACCTCACATAACTACCTTTGGGGGATGGGGGTAGTGTGAGAACATTGAAGCTACTCTTCATGCCCTGACTGATGTGGCTCAGTGGATTGATTGCCAGCCTGTGAATCCAAAAGTCACTGGTTCAATTCCCAGTCAGAGCACATGCCTGGGTTGTGGGCGAGGTCCCCAGATGGGGGGGCATGCAGGAGGCAACTAAACTATGTTTTACTCGCACATTCATGTTTCTCTCCCTCTCTTTCTACCTTCCTTCCCTTCTCTCTAAAAATTTGTAAGTAAAACCTATTTAAAAAATAAAAATCTGGGGCTACAGATTTAACTCGTTTACTTTATGCAAAAATTTGCCACATAACCTAATTGGCAAGGCCAGTTCTCACAGTCAAATCAGTCTGTCAAATCAGACTCATTTTCTGTCAGAGTCTGACATCATTGTTAAATTCACGTAAGTTTTTAAATAAAGATTGTATTTATTCTCAGAGAGAGAGGGGAAGGAGAAAAAGAGGGAGAGAAACATCTATCAGTTGTCTCAGACCTGCAACTGAAGCATGTGCACTGACTGGGAATTGAACCTGCAGCCTTTGCTTTGGGGGCTGATGTCCAACCCACTGAGCCATACCATCCAGGGTCAGGTAGGTGTGTTAATACACATCCCTGTGGCACTGGGTTCTAATACTATTAGGTGACAGAGGACGAGGTCCATGAGTTTGTGCGCTGAATGAAATAAGGTGCAATTTCCTTAACATCTACCCGTGCTTTCTTTGCTTTGCTCTTACTGGATTCTCTCAGAGATGAAGCATATTTTGTTGGGGGAAGGAAGAGTTGTTAAATATACATCATCCTTACTTCTACTCCGCTTTATAACATGTGAATTCAAAACATCCAACATAAGCCAAAACACCCGATTTTTAATGCCAAGTGTTGTCACCAATAAAAATCTGCAGGAATTAAAGGAATGTAATAAACCTTGACCTCGATGCCTTCATTAAAGAAGGATTCACTGGGCCCTGTTAATTGGGAGTGGCTCAGTGGTTGGGCGTGGCCCTGCAGAGCCAAAACTTGCCAGTTCAATTCCAGATCAGGGCACACACCTAGGTTGTGGGTTCAGTCCCCAGTTGGAGCACATATGAGAGGCAACCCACTGATGTGTCTCTCTCACACTGATGTTTCTCTCCCTCTCCTCCCCCTCTTTCTAAAAGCAAATAAAAAAATTTTTAAAAAGAAGGCTTCATCGACACTGTTAAGAGAATGAAAGGTTTGGGGGAAAATATCTGCACATCCCATGTCGATATTTGCACGTCTTATGTCTGTCAAAGGACTGGTATCCAGTGTGTATAAGAACTCTCAAAAAACAACAATAAGGAAGCATACCATCCGGTGAAAAACATGAGCAATGACACAAACCATCACTTCTCCAAAGAAGGTATAAGGTTGGCAAATGAGCCCATGGAAAGATATTCAGTGTCAGAGTCACTAGGGAAATGCAAGTGAAAGCCACGGAGATAGCACAGCACACCCATTCGAACGGTTGAAGTTAAAAATACTGACAACGCTAAGTGCTGGTGAAGATGCAAAGTACCTGAACTTTCATACATTGCTAGTGGACGTGTGAAATGGCGCAGCCACTCTGAAAAACAGTTTGACCATTTGTTATAAAGCTAAACATATATCTACCATGTGACCCAGCAATACCAATCCTGGGTATTGTCACATGTATCAATAATTCCTTTCTTTTCATGGCTGAATACTATTCCATTGGATAGACAGACTATGGTATACCTATACAATGGATTACTACACAGGAAAAGAAATGAAAGAATTACTGATACATGCAATGACTTGGATGAATAGCAATCACGTACAGAGTGAAAGAAGCCAGTCTCAAAAGATTACATATTGAATGATTTTCATCGTATGACCTCCTCAACAATATAAATCTGTACTGATAAAGGAGAGGTCAGTGGTTGCCAGGGGGCAGGGGATGGGTGTGGCTGTAAAGAATGCAAGGGAGGTTTTGAGGTGATATAACTGGTCTTTGTTTTGATTGTGGTGGTCATTACATGAATCCACACATGTGCTGAATACTAAACTTTATATAACAGTACAAAGAGTCCATTTTTACTATTTAATGTAAAAACCAAAATTGTTTAAAATCTTAATTTTTACTAGTATTCCAGTTTGTGTCTTTCTTTGGCATTACAATACTTTTTAAGCCTCAGAGCAAGGCACTCTATAACCAGATTTGGGATGAGCGGGAGGTGTTCCTTTCTTTTCTAAATAGGAGAAGAATGTGTAGGAAGGACGAGTGGGAGAGAAGAGCTGGCATGCTGCCTCAGGCACAGGTCCACAGTCGCACATCACTGTGCTGTTCTGGCTTTGCTGCAACGGCCTCCCGACTGGTCTGTGTTCTGCCTGTGCTCAACATTGCTGCACCGCCTCCCTAAAGTTCAAATCTCATTATGTGACTTCCCTGCTTAACATGGTCAGTCCAAACGCCTTTAAAGGGTGTATAAAGCCCTGCCCGATCTGCTGCCAGTCTCTTCAATTGTGCTCTCTCTTTCACTCTCTCTTTTGTGTTTGGCTAAAAGTTTCTCATTATTATTGATCTTAAAAAAATCCACTTATGGCTTTGCTCATTTTCTGTGTTATTTGTCTGTTCTCTCTTTCATCACTTCTGCTTTACTATTTCTTTCCTTTTACTTATATTGGATTTATTTTTCTCTCTTTTTTCAACCTTCTTAAAGTAAAATCTGAAGTCAAATGCTATCCTGTAGAAATATAGAGGGTGGAGGCCCTGACTGGTGTAGCTCAGTGGATTGAGCATGGGCCTGCGAACGAAAGGATCGCGGTTCGATTCCCAGTCAGGGCATATGCCTGGGTTGCAGGCCAGTTCCCGGCAGGGGACACACGATACATTGTGTGTCCTTAGCAGAGGCAACCATACATTGATATTTCTCTCCTTCTCTTCTTCCCTTCCCCTCTAAAGATAAATAAATAAAATATTTTTAAAAAAAGAAATATACAGGTGGGACAAAAGTAGGTTTATAGTTGTTCATATGAAAAATAATATAATTAATAAATAATAATACAAGAATAAATTTAGTTTTGTGTATCCATAACCGTAAATCTAATTTTGCCCCACCCTGTAAAGTGCACCATACATGAAATTTAAAAAATGTCAGTACCCATATCTCAAAGAGTAAAAAGAAATAAATACTTAATTTATATTATAAATATATTATATTTAACCAACATACCCAAATATTGTCAATTTTTTAAAGACTTTATTTATTTATTTTTAGAGAGGGGACGGGAAGGAGAAAGGGAGAAAAACACCAATGTGTGGTTGCCTCTCGAGCACCCCCTACTGGGGACCTGGCAGGCATATGCCCTGACTGGGAATTGAACAGGTGGCTCTTTGATTTGCAGGCTGGCACTCAATCCACTGAGCCACACAAGCCAGGGCACAAATATTGTCATTTCTACATGTAGTCAATAAAACATTTTAATGAGGTGTTTACATTAAAGTTCCGCTGAGTCTTTGAAATCCAGTGCATGTTTTACCCTTACGACACACCTCAATTTGGATACTAAATTTTCATTGGAAATAGTTGATCTGCAATTAGATTTCATAAAACTTATAGTTGAACAAGTAGGTTCACATACCCAAGTTGTTCCAAATATGCGTAAAATTTTTCCTATAATTGTCCTGGCTGGTGTGGCCCAGTGGATTTGAGTATAAATCCAAGTTTTTCTATAATTAAATCAACTGTCAAAAATTAAAATTAAAATTAATCTTTTAAACACAATTGCATTAACAAAACTTTTTCATTTTTGGAAAAAGTGGATCGCAGCAAAAGCTTGTTGGTTTGAAACCATGACTGTTCAAGTTGAATAAATTCACTAACTCTAGTGTGAACTCAGTCTTATTTCAAAGGGATAAGTGTAAGCAATGTTTTTAAACAAGATTTTGTTTGTTTTTAGAGAGAGGGGAGGAAGGGAGACAGAGAGGGAGAGAAACATCACTGTGGGAGAGACAGGTTGCCTCTCACAAGCCCCCAGCCAGGGACCCGGCCAGCAACCCAGGCCTGTGCCCTGACTGGGAATCTGAACTGGCGACCCTTTGGTTCACAGGCTGGTGCTCATTCCACTGAGCCACACTAGCCAGAGCTAAAAGCAACTTTAACATCAGTAAGCATTCTTCACAATTTTCTTGCAGTTTTTGTGGCCAACTTATATATTGTTATTGAGTATAGTAATTAAATATTTCTGCATATTAATTCATGTTAGAAGGATATATAAAATTATTATTGATCTGTATTATTAAGTGTTTTTGTTTCAACATACCTTTTTTTTTTGAGAGAGTACCTTTATTAAAGCTGGGAACAGTGAAACAAGCAAGGGCTCAGAACAGAAGAAGCAACAGGGGAGAGCCCAGGCAGGGCTACTTTGGCTCACTGCGAAGTCAGAGGCAAGGGGGCCTTGGAGATAGGGTCGGGGCTTAGCCCAAGATGAGCTGCTGTAGCCCATTGCTCTCCTTGTAAGTCTCCTGGGGTCCCTTAAAGTTTCGGAGATGCAAACCTGAGAGGGAAGAAGAGCGTAGGTGTGTTCCCAAGAGGGAGAGCAAGCCTCAACATAAATGCTTCTAAAAGTTTAGCTAAGTCACAAATTAATGTTTCCCTTCCTTGGAGCTTCAAAAGCAACTCATTCATACACAGGGTGATATCAGAAAACACATAATCACATATTTTGGAAGCATTCCTATAGTGTGAAGAAAATCTTGAGTTGGAATTAACAGTACAATAAATAATTGTAACTTGTCAAATTCAACCTAAATCATTGGCGAAGAACATGAGATCACTAAATTGTCTTCTTTTTCAACAGCTTCATAAGTGGGCAGGCCCCTGTGAAAAGCCAAAAAATGAGAACCTCCCCCACGCCACTCCTTGCTTTCTAGTGGTAACTTCTCTGTAGTTTCTTCCTGCTTAGGTCTTTTCCAGGGCCTTCAGTTAATCGTTTTGCTGTAGCCTCTACAGAGTTTTTGTTGTCTGAAATGGTCATTCTGAATTAGCTACTCCACCATTATTGGAAGCAGACCCCCTTCACTCTCATCTGTTCTTACTCCTCCTCTCCCCAATGACCTGGACTCTGGCCATATTCAATTATTTAAAGTTTCCAGAACAGCCCTGGCTGGAGTGGGTCAATAGATTGAGTGCCCGCTTTGTGCATCAAAGGGTCTCAGGTTCGATTCCCAGTCCAGGGCACATGCCAGGATTATGGGTCAGGTCCTCAGTGGGGGGCGCACAAGAGAAAAACCACACGTTGATGTTTCTCTCCTCTTTCTCCCTCCCTGCCCCTCTGTAAAAATAAATAAAATTAAGTTCCAGAACAGGCTATGTTCTCTCTTATCTATGGGCCTTTGTACACACTCCTTTCTTTTTCTTCCCCTACCCCAACCCAAGTATCTTCTATTCATTTTTTAGGGTTCAGCATAGATGTACCTCTTCTGGAGGCTTTATGAGACAGGCTTGACTCAAGTAACAGAAACTTCCTTGTACTAACAAGTCGAAGGGAGAAGAGGATTTAACGTAAGAGGACTCCTCTAGGCACCCAAAGGCAGAAATCCAGCCAGGCCTCCGCCAGGCGTTGCGTTTCATTGGGCCTTCATCTCCGTCTCTCGCTCATATCTGTTCTCTGCCCCTCGGAGCAGCTCCTGAGAACCCCAGTTTCTCTCAAGTAGCTTTACTTCTCTTTCTTGAGGGCAGAACTATGCCTTTATTTTCTCATCCTGAGAATTTAGTAGAATACAGCCAACAGAGCTCAGAGGAGACAAAAAAAAAAAAAAAGACAAGTAAACTGACCTTTAATACACCTAGGAAGTGTTGAAACATTTCCAAGATGCTTTAGGAGCCAGAGGAGGAACCAGCCACTTCTCTATCTGAGCAGTCGGGAAGACTCAGAAATAACACGATGGTATTGCTTGTCCTCTGGGAGATCCAAAGGAAAACACCACGAAAAGCAAAGAATCTCTTTTTAAAAACCTCCCAACCCTCTAGGTCTCCACCGAAATGAAGTGAGAACACCCAATGTCTCCCTACACAGCACTTGAAGAGAAAAAGAATCCTAAGCAGAGACCTTGATGATCGACTTCCGTCACAGTTCGGCCAGATTTCTTTCAGTTCTCTTTTTCCCATCTTGGAATCTTCACACATTTTCTTGCCTCAGTCTAGGGTGTTTTCCTTGTCCTAAACCTTTCGACTCACCTCTTAACAGCTTTAAGCTTTCCACTCCAACATCACTTTCTGGAGGAGGAGGAGGTCCCCTTCTGCCCCCAGTTAGGGTAAAGCCTAGTGCCACACGCTCCCCCTACTGCAGCCCGCGCTTCCCCTTTCTGAACACTCACCTCATTGTCCTGCCCTCCCGCGCAAGGTCTGCCTCCCGTAGTCTGTGATCGGTGACTGCAGGGACCACGTCATCGGGTTCCTGCCTCCTCCCAGGGCTTGGCACAGAGCCGGGCACCTTGGAGGTGCTCAAAAATACTCGTTGCTTCCATTGAACTTCCATTGAACTCGTTGCTTCCAATAGTTAGTACAGCTTCCTCATTTGAAAGGAAAAAGCCAAGGCACAGAGATGGGGAAGCGAGTTTTCCAGCAGGCTCGAGTTTGTAGCCAGGCAGCTGGACACGTGGGTTGAAGAGCTGTCTGCCCCAGGGTCCTGGGGAGCTGTCTCCTTGGCTGCCTTCTCTCCTTCCAGAATGATCAATGCGAACATTGGCTTTTCGTATTATCTAGGCTTTTATTTCTTCTAAATTGTGCACAAAGATGGAACTCTCCCAGGTACATTTTTTATTCATGTAGGGAGAACACTGATTTTTAGTAGTGAAAAGGGGATGTGTGTGTTTTTTTCAAGATTTTATTTATTTTTAGGGAGAGGGGAAGGGAGGGAGAAAGAGAGGGAGAGAAACATCAGTGTGTGGTTGCCTCTCACATACCCCCTCCTGGGGACCTGGCCCACAACCCAGGCATGAGCCCTGACCAGTAATAGAACCGTTGACCTTTCAGTTCACAAGGTCACCAGTGCTCAATCCACTGAGCCACACCAGCCAGGGCAGAAAAATGGATGTTTTTTAAACAAAAATCCCCCAAGTTTTCAATTTGAACACTTTTAAATCTGTAGGAAGTTTGCACGAATAGGACAAGAGAGACCCATTTATACTTCATCTAGATCAGCGATTTTCAACTGATGTGCCGAAAGGAATTCAAAACACGCAACGCCGTCTAAGCCGAATCTGGCGCACCATGGTCCCGAAGAGACCAAGCACAGCATCTTTCCTTTCACGGGCCTTGCCCTTGCATGGTATACAAAGATGCTATGTGAAATTGATCAAATAAATGGATTTTATGTTATTAAAAAGCTTGGAAGCCAAAAAAAAAAAACCCAATAAACCCCCAAACATGCACCACCTGACTTTTCAGTCAGGGGCACTGACATCTTCCCCTTAGATTGTCAAATGACAAAATAACAACGGCCAGCACAATAGCTATCTGGTGTGAATGAATCCAAATGATACGTGCTTTTTTGTCAGACTGGCAAAAAATACACTCTTGGCATGCCGCAGAATTTTAGTAATTAGTTTATGTGCAAGGAGATGAACAAGTTTGAAAATCACTGCTGTACATTCATCAGCTGCTCCCATTTTGCACAGCAACTCTCTTTCTCCCCCTGTATATAAATATGTGCAATATATATATATATTCCACCTTCCATATGTGGTATATATATAGTACATGTATGTATACACTTTCTAGATGTGTATGCCACTATACATATACATGATCGCATACACTTATTTTTTGCTGAACTATTCAAGAGTCAGTTGTGAATGGAAACTTTTATTTTACCCTGACCACCTCAATACATATGACCTAAGAACAAGAGCGCTGGCCTATGCAAACACAATCATCACAGTCTTGCCACACTATTTGCTGATATACATCCATACTCAAGTTTACGTCCTTTATAGCTGTCTTGTAAAACCCAGGGTCCAATCGAGAATCACAAATTGCCTGGTGTTGCTCTCTAGTGTCTTTCAATCTCCAACAGTTCCCACCTACTTTATCTGTCACAACCTGGACATTGACCTAAACAACAAAACAAACAAGCAAGCAAAATATAACCAAAGACACTAAAATAGAGAATAGGCAGACAGGGACCAGAGGGGAGAATGGAGGGAATTTCAGGGGGAAAGGGAAGGATTCACAGGAACAAGCATAAAGGACACATGGACAAAAACTAACAGGGGTGGAAATGGGAGGGAGGTGGGGAACACTGGGGGTGGTGGGCTGGGATGGGAGTAAAAGACAGAAAACTGTACTTGAACAATTAAATTAAAAACAACACCAACACGGACATTGTTCAAGAGTCCAGGCCAGTTCTTTTGCAGAATGTCCCTAACACAGACTTGTCTGACTATGTCCTCATGGTTGGAGTCAGATTAAACTTTTTGGGGGGTGGGGGGATGCTGGACAAGCATGCCACTTGTGTCACACTGTGGGGTCCTTTCCATGGCAGCGCCTTCACCGCGGAGGTCCTGAGCCTTGAGGACCTCCTGTACCAGACCTCCGCCCCCAGGGCTGGGCAGAGGTGAGGCCCAGGGAGCCGGTGGGTGAAGGCCAAACTTTAGCCTTGGCAGAGTCGATTGCCAGCGATGGCTGCCAATGGCAGGGCATTCCTGCTGCATAACCAAGGCCGAGCTGAGCACTCCTTCCCACTGAGCGCTCCCGTAGCTACTGGCCAGCCCGTTGCTCAATCCACTAGTGGGTCACCTGCTGCTGTGTCCACTCTCTGTTGATGCAGCTGCAAGGGGAAAAGAAGAGGGGTGAGGGGGTGGCCATGCCAGTGCAGTCCTACAGGAGGAAAGGGACAGCAGAGGATGGGGAGCCGCAATTTTAAAAGGACTGAGAGGGTGAGAGGCAGAGGGGACACTCGGCAAAGAGAAGAGCAGAGAGTGAGACACAGAAACAGACAGACGCGGACACACAGGCCGCCAGGGGAAGGCGCCGCTGATGAGCTTCAGGAATAGCTTCTGAGTCTGTTTCAGAGGCGCACTGGCTCTGAGATTTTGGAAAGTGAGGAGAGTTTGTGTTTACACTGGTCAGACTCAAAGGGCACGAGGGTTTCTCCCAGGGAGCCGTGTAGGGTCACTTGCTAAGTCTATACTTTTCCAAAACACAGAACTTCTCCTTAGGGCCCCAGAAGCCGGGCCCTGAGCCAACAGGCTCCTGCTCTAGCTCAGAACGTCTCCCTTTTATTCACAGGGCTGTTGGCAGACAGGGAAGCCTACCCGGGGCATATCTGGAGTGAAGCGGGCAGCAGGAGGAGGGCAGACAGAAGGGAGGACCCAGAAAAAAGGGCCCCCAAAATAGCCTTCCCTCTGTGAGTGGGGAGGAACCCAAAATCCTGGGAGCTGCCCAGCAGGTGTGACCTGAGCTAATGATAACAGGCTCTTTTCCCAGGAAGAGGGCCTTAGGGGAGGGGGCTGGCAGAGGCTGCTGGGGCCCTGGACTCAGCAGAGTGGAGAGGGTATCTAACCAGGCCCTGCCAGGGCCAACCTCCTCCAGATGCTACTGGGGAAGGGCTCCTGAAAGAGGAACTTAGCGTGGACAGAGAGGGCTTCCCAGCAGCAACGCACACTGTCCGCACTTTCCTTTGGCAGGAAGAGAAGAAAATGGAAAAGCGTGGCCAGGAGCCAGGAGCCCAGGAGAAGAAGCCCCTGCCTGCCCCCTGCCTTCGACCCGAAGAGCAGCCCCCAGGCCCTGCATCTTACTGAGGAGGTTGAGGGGTGTCAGGGGACCGGAGAGCACATCCCGAAAACTCTCCAGCCACTCCTGCTGCTCCCGCTCGCTGGGGCAGGTGAAGACGAATCTGCGCTCGGGGGTGACCACGGTGATGCCCGCTTTCCAGCGGTTCCCTCGGATGCCCTTGGGCAGGTCTTCGTACACCTCGTACCCCTGCTCCTTGCTCCCGAGAAACACCTGGCCCAGCTCAAAGGCGTCCTGAAAACAGAGGACACGTGGTCATCAGAGGCCACACCCAGGGAGGAGGGGCACCTGCGTCCTCAATGGCCCCCTAGCTCTATTTTAGAAAGCAGGGCAGGGGTGGGGGGCGTGTCCCAACTGGGGATTTCTGCTGGGCGGGACCCAGGATTTGAAAGGCTGTGACTATTGCCCCTGGCTGGCGTAGCTCAGTGGATTGAGCACGAGCCTTCGAACCAGAGGATCTGCGAACCAGTCAGGGCACATGCCTGGGTTGCAGGCTGGTTCCCTGCAGGCCAACTCCCAGCAGGGGACGCACGAAAGGCAACCATACATTGATGTTTCTCTCCCTCTCTCCTTCCCCTCTAAAGATAAACAAATAAAAAAACTAAAAAAATTGAAAAAAAAAAGAAAGGCTGTGACTATAAACGAGATCACACTGTGCAGCAGGGAGGGATTCAAGGGCTCGACAGGCAGTAACTCATACAATCCTCACGCAACCTCTCAGGAACCTCTCAGGAAGGCGTTGTTATTAAGCCTATTTTCCGGAGGAGGAAACCGAGGCAAAGAGCACTCAGTACTCTGTCTGGGGCACAGCACCAAAAGCAACAGGGCTGAACCCAGGGCCCAGCCAGCTGAGTTCTAGAGCCCACACTCCTAACCACTACACTTCCCAGCCTTCTGCTTAGAACTGGAGACTAGAGGACAAGAAACAACCTATTGAACTACGTCTGGATAAACATAAAGGCCTTCCTGCAGGCGAGAGGAGAGGTAGCCTGATGCCCAGGAGACCCCTTAGAGACAAGCAAAGGTGGAACGGCGTCCCCTGCCAGGACTCTCCAGCCCTGTGGCTTCACCACAGCCCCTGACCAACACTGGCCCCGCCTCCTTCTGTGGCGGGGGGTGGGTGGGTGGGTGGGGGGTGGGGGCGGGGCGGTGAACTGGGGAGGGGCCGGCAGTGGCTCTTACCAGCGGGTGCTTGTAGTAGAGCAGCCTGCGTTCCTGGGCGTCCAGGGCAAACCACCTCTTCTTGAAAGGTTCTCTCTGCTGCGAAAGAGGGAACCTTGTACCAGGGTTGGCCAAGCCGGGGAGCACAGGGTCAGAGGGCCAGCCTCCACTAGCCCAGGGAACAGGCCGGTCCCTGGGTAGTCACCCTCCCTGAGGCCCTGGAGTTCTGAAGGCCCCGCCTGCCTCCTCACCGCTGCCCGCTTCACCCCGCTGCCTTCAGGTGCGGCTGCGGGTGGGAAGAGACGCTTTCCTCTTTCTTAGACTGTGCACACGAAGTCTCAGAAAAAGGAAGCTGGGGATCTACCAGAAATGGCTCCTGCTCAACAATGCTGAGAGCACTGGCGTTGGCCAAAGTCTAACCTAGGTCAGGGCAAAGAAAGCCTGTGAGCAAGAATCCCGGGACGGGGGTGCCCCGGCTGCTGAAAGAAGGAGACAAAGCCTGCAAGCCTTTGACTAGTTTTCAAGATGAGGCTTCCTTTCACAGTGACTGCTAACACTGATTGCTACCTTTCCCGGTCATCTTAACAACCATCCTGGCAACACATTCCACCTTTAACAAAAAAATGCACTGAGATGCTGCCGCTTTTGGGTGTCGTTTTAGGGAGCTCCCTCTGCTTGTCCCTTCCTTTTCTCCTCCTTCCTCCTCCCCGTCCTCTCCTTACAACTATGGCACCCTGTCCAGCCAGCCTTCTGACTTGGAGCCTCCACCCCATCCCCCATCCTCCGTGGGAGACACAGAAGCCACCAGGCTTCCTTTCCTTCATAGATAAGTGGGAACAGCAGCCCCTGGGGGGCCAGGAGGGGTTTAGCAAATGAGAGCAGAGACTGAGTTTGTGCTGGGGAGGGGCGTGCCCACGTGGACACCCAAGATGGGGGTGTAGGTGTGTTTCTGCAGACTAATCTCTAGCCCCTGACTCATGTGGACGGTCCCAGTGGGACCCCAGGCCAGTGCACACAGTTCTGGAAAAGGCAAAAGCCAACCCCCAAGGAGTCCCTTTCTGCTAGGCTTTCCTGGGAGTTAGGAGGAAAGAAGGGGGTGGTGGTGTGGATAAGGAGGGAGGATGCCAATGAGAGGGAGGGGCACCTGCAGTCACACCGGCCAGCTAAGCACTGGGTCCTGGACCCCAGGACCTCGCACATCGGTTTACTTCCTGTTCCTCATTGTCCCGCCTCCCAAGTCCGGCCCTACTGCCCGCTGGGACAGGGGTCATGGAAGTGCCCTGGGGACCAGCAGAATGTACCTTTGGACCGGTCTTTTCCATGAAGCCTTGTTTGAGGTAGTTCCTGGTGATGAGGGGCACGAGCTGGGGAAAGAGAGACATACAGTGAGCCCCTGACTCACACCCCAGGGGTTCAGGGCTTCATACTAAACTTGGCTTCCCCCAAAAGGGGAAGTGTGGAATGGGGAAGGATGCATACTCATGGTTCACAGGGTTATATTTGGAATGTGGTATGGATGCAATTTAATATTTCAACAGAGGCAGATGACAGCCCCCAGATGTTTGCAGGATTTCCCAGCATAGCCGAGTCTTGGTTTAAGGACTTAGTTTAAGGAATGCTTCGGTGAGCCCAGGAGGTGGGCACAGACAGGGCGCTGAGGACACCCTCTGGCTTCCAGGTCTCCCGTAGGTCTATTGTGTATCAGGCCCTGTGAGGTGGTGGGTTTTACCATCCTCACCGAATGGTACAGTGTGGAGGATATTCCCGAGGTCACGTTGCTGGTGGGATGGAGCGCTGGGATTCACACCCAGTGTTGGCGGACACGGGACAGACACTAGTGGTCCTCCCACCACTACACGCTAATGCATAAACACACCTCCCCTTAGTCCCCTGGCAAGACCTGGCCACTGGCGGGGATGCTGACGCAGGACCCCAAGGAGGAGACAGCAGAAGGAACGTAGGGAAAGCTCTGCACCAGGAGTTCTAGCTCCAGTTCTGACCTCAACTAGCTGCATTCCCTTGATCACACCTTTCGCCTCTCTGAGCCTGTTTCCATGGATGACTTGATGACCTCCAGGGTCCCTTCCAGCTCGCCATCCTATTCCCAGAGAGGCTTCCAGGGACTGGTGCTGGCCTCCTGTGCTCCAGGAGGTTGACCGGCCAAGCCCAGAGCTGCCAAGGACAGCCCAGCCTCGTGAGAGCAGCGGGCGAGCTCCAGGGCCCCGGGGCCCAGGGAGGAGGCAAAGGGGGAGCCAGGTCTGGGGAACAGGAGCGGGAAGTCTGAAAGCGAGACAACGGTGAGCCAAAGCCAGACATGCAAACTGTGCCGCTCCCCTTGCCCTACAGCATGTTCTGTAGGCTCGAAGGCCATCATTCAGAGAAAAAAGAGTCCCCACTGCTCAACAGTATAACCCAAGCCAAGGCAGGGCTGGTCCAGGCCCAGGGAGAGGACTGGGAGAAGGAAAAGCATGAGGGTGCAGCACTGTTTACTGTGCCTCAGCTGCCTCGGCTCACTCGTTTCCCACAATAGCCCCTCGAGGTACAGGTATGCATCGTCACCTTGGCGACAGATGAGCAAACAGGCTCAGAGAGGTGAGATGACTTGCCCTAGGTAACATCAGCTTCTCTGGCTGCAGAGTCCATTTGTTCCTTAGCTCTGGAACACTGCACCCCCCCACCCCCCCGTCCCGCTACCACCACCACCACCACCAGGGCTCCCTGGGTTTCTGGCATCTGGATCCCTAAGCTTGAACCAGACCTGAGTAATTGCCCAGGACCTCACATAGACAGAAAAGGAGGAAGGACCGGGGAGAGAGGCTGGCAGGGAGGAGACTGGGGGTAGAGGAGGGGTAACGAGGCAGATGAGGGAGGCAAGAGGACAGTAAGGATGTTGGCCAAACACCAATTTTTTTCTGCAGGGGTCAGCAAGTTGGAGAGCTGGCCCAGATAATGCGGCTGAGCATCTGCACTTTGCCCTCCTGTCCTCTCCAGTCAGCAGTCAGCATTTCCCCCCCCCCCCCCCCCCCCCCCGCCCGGAACATGCCTTCCCCAGCCCTGGGTGCTGACTCTGCAGACTACAACACCCTGCCCTCGGCCGGCTGGGACCACGTTCGCAGAGGTGCTGTCTCAGTGCTCCACTGGCCTGCAGTGGCCCCATCCAGGCACCTGGCTGCCTGCAAACTTCGGAAGGAAGGAGCATGCAGGCTTCTGAGGAGGACCGAACAGTTTGGAATAAGACAGTCCCAGGATTAACATGGTCTCTCCACCCCCATCACTTACAAAATCCTCTTAGAGGAGGGCCTAAAACCGTCACCAGATCATAGCACCTCAAAGCTGTAAGGGCCCCTGAGGACAACCCAGATCAACCACCACCTTACAGATCTGGAAACACATGCAGAGAGGTGAGGTGACCTGAACTGGTCACACGGCAAGTTAACAGCAGAGCATCCACAAGAGCGCCGGCCTCGAGGCAGCATCCTCTGCCTGACTCTGTTGGCTTCCCCAGCCAAGCCAAGCCTGAGAGATGGATGTGGATGCCCCCGCCATCTGAAGACAATGACCATGACATTCCCAGGCTCAGCACTACCTGGGCCATGAACGGCAGGCTGTTCCTGCTAGAACTGTAAGGAAGAAGGTCCCACCACCTTCACGAGACCAGAATCCAAAAGGGCAAAGGTGGGGGTGGGAGCAGGAAAACGACCACTGGTATCCACTTGACCTTCCTGGGACTCAGTTTCTCATCGGTAAAATGGGAATAATCACTCCACCTAACTGCCTGCTTCAGGATTGCCAGCTAAAAGGAATTAGGAGATAAAACGGGCTCTAAAGCACTTTGTAAGCAGTACGGTGAGAATTATTTGTACCTTTTAGAAGGGGAATACGTCAGGAAGAAATGCCCAAATCCTGAGCCTTTTGACATGGTGGGTGATGCCCGGCACCCTGAAGGGGAGAGCCTCAACTGCCTTTTGGGGGCCACCTCACCGTGTGTGAGGCCACAGTCCCCTAGCCTCCCCAAGAGGAAGTCTTTGATTTCCCTCTGAAGTACCCAACCCCCAGTTTCAAGGTCTTGCCTACAAACCAACCTAGCCTGGCCTGGCCTCTGAGTGTCCTCGAGGTCAGCAGACAAGGAGAGGAGGTGGCAGAGAGGAGACTCGGAAGCTGGAGTCCACTTTTAGCTCACCTCAGGCTCTGGGAGCTCAGGGAAGGCCATTTTCAGGTACTGCAGACGGGCTGCGCGGAGGGCATTGAACCAGTCCACTATCTCCTGCAGAGACAAACACGAAGGACACACGGACAGCCAATCAGATGAGTGGGGGAACTGAGAGTGACAGCAGGAAGCTGTCTGTGTCATTACGTCTGGGCACACACACTCAGCACGTGCACACATCCCAGTGCCACTCAGGGGCCTATGGGCTGACCACAGGCATCTGGGGGGCCAAGGCCAGAGCCCGAGGGTGGGGGGAGGCCCACCTGAGCAGGTGGAAAGCCACTGACAGGGAGACCCCAGAGTCATGGGGAAGGACCACGGTAAACTGCATGAGAGTTACACAGTGGCCTAGGACAGCCCTTGACCTTTTCTCCCGGGTGCAGGAACCGCCTGAGGATCTCATTACAACGCAAATACAGGCCCTGGCTGGCGTAGCTCAGTGGGTTGAGCACAGGCCTGTGAACCACACAACCATGGTTTGATTCCCAGTCAGGGCACATGCCTGGGTTGCGGGCCAGTTCCCAGCAGGGGACACACAAGAGGCAACCACACATTAATATTTTTCTCCCTCTCTCCTTCCCTTCCCCTCTAAAGATAAATAAATAAAATCTTAAACAACAACACAAATATGGATTCAGTGGGTGTGGGGCGGAGCCTGAGATTCTGCATTCCTAACAATCTCTCAGAAGACGTGATGCTGGTCAGCAGGACACACTTGATGTCAAAGACCGGTTTTCAGGTGGGGGCATGTGCACCTGGGGGTGCTTCTCCAGTGGGGCTGCTCCTTGCCTGGAGTGCAACCTAGGCCACAGCTGACGGCACCTTCTGCTGTGGGGAGAACACACCCCTGGCAGCGTGGGCCACCCCCACCTCCTGGCAGGTGAACAGCTGCTCTAGCTGGCTCTGCCTCCGTTTGTCCGTCCAGGTGGTCCCCATGCCCCTGCACCTCCTAGGGTCCGAGTGATCTCCTACTTGCAAATTAGAGAATCTAAGCTCTTCAGTAGGACTTACTCTGTCCTCTGAGCTCCTTCAATACAAGGGCATTTGCCGTCCCAGTGCATACTCCCCCCTCCCGGAGCTATGCCTCACCTACCTTGCTCCCCCTGCCCCACACATACCTGTTACCTAGAACATCCTCCTCATCCTGAAGGTTAGGGTAGATGTTGTAACAGATCTTTGTAGCCCAAGCTCTGCTTCTATGAGAACTGCCCCCGTGCATTCTCACCCACCCACCATGCACCCACAGCGGCAGCCACATGGGCTGCTGTTATCCCGCCCCTTCTTGGCCACGGCAACTGGATCGTGGCTGAACCAGTGCAGAGGCTGGACTGGGCTTATCAGATTCTTTCCCCCAGGAATTTGGAGGAAGAAAGACTTGTTCAAATTGCTGTAGTGTTGCACTTTGACGTAACCTGGAACCTGGCGATTGAGAAGCTCATCTGGATGTGGTTTGGAAGGAATGAAACACGATTACCCTTTGTCTCTCACAGGCTGGGCATGCAGGCCTGGTGTTCCGAGTGGTGAGCTCTCCTGTCCTGGGAGTGAAGAACCTCCTTGTGTCCCAGGCACTAACAGAATGGGGCCATCCCAGGGAGACCCTGGGAAGGCCCTCGCGTTGGAGGTCTCTCCAGTCACAAGCCCGTGAACTTGGGACCAACTCCAAACTGCATTCACATTTGTCTGGCTCCTGAAGTTTTGCTCGTTTGTTTCATCCTCTATACAGGTTTTCCTCTTTGCCACAGCCTTACAGCTGTCGCCTTTGAGATCACCTACCCTAGTGAATGTGCACTGTCCAGACACGCCCAGAGCATGTGCCAGGTTCCTCCCTCTGATCTCACTCTGCCTTCCTCACACCTCTGTCCCTGACCAGAAGGTGACAGTAGGTGTAGGCAAACGGGAAGCGGCAGGGACTGGTGAACTGGGCCCGCAGAGCCTGGGTGCTGAGCTGGGGCCGACGTCTCACCTTGCCGCTCTCGTGATACACAAACAGGTTCCTAATGTGGCCCTCTCTCCGGTAGGTGATCTGCAGCCCATGGGGGTTCCCTATCTTCTCTGTCTGGAAGGTGGCATTCAAGTCCTTGATGTTGATGACAGCTTTGGGGCCTTTACCCTGGAAGAGAGGAAATGGATACTCAAGATGCCAGGGTGAGTTCTTATCACCCTCACCAAGGTCTTAGTGCAGACAGAAAACCAGTTTGTAACTTTTCATGTGTTTTAAATGTTCTTGCTCTGATATCAAGACACATGGATGCCTGACCTGGTGTGGCCCAGTGGGCTGGGTGTTGTCCTGCAAACTGAAAGGTCACTGGTTCGGTTCCCAGTCAGGGCAGGTGCCTGGGTTGCAGGCCAGGTCCCTGGTCCGGGGCATGTGAGAAGCAATCGATCAATATTTCTCTTGCACATTGATGTTTCTCTCCCTCTTTCTCCCTCCCTTCCCCACCTCTAAAACTAAATAAATAAAATCTGTATTTACAAACAAGACACACAGATGTACTGCTGCCCTGTATTCAGCCACCCCGCCATCCTGCTTAATCAGATTGGCCTCTCTGAGCTGGAACGGGGCTCAGGAAGCCTTAACTCAGGACTTCGCAAGCTTTTTAGCCGTAGCACTTTTTCCGAACCAAATCAACAAAACACAGCACATAAAAGCAGACGCAGGGTGCTCTCTGTCCTCAGGGTTCCATTCAATCACCGATTAATGCTGAGAAGGGAAGAGGAAAAAATGCTTCCCTTCATAACTGATGAGAGAAAAAAATTATACAAGCACTGTAGAGCTGTGTTAGCCGTTAACCCATGTGGCTATTAAAATTGAAATTCAGTAAAGATAAAACTTCGGTTCCTTACTCAGCCCCTGCGGCCGGTGGCGAGGGTGTGGAACGGGGCAGACAAAGAACATTCCCGCTGCTGGAGAAAGTTCTGTTGGGCTGTCTTTTCTAGAGAGGAATTTGGTCCTATTTATTAAAACATGAAGTAGTTTGCTGTGACTCACAATTCCGCATGTGAGAATCCGAGGAAGTAATTGTGTTACTTCACAAACACGTATGTGAAAAGATGCTTATTGCCGTGTTGCTTATAACAGTAAAAAAAGGAAATTATTTAAATGTCCATTAGTGATAACGAGTTAAATAAGTAAATCATGTTACATCCACACAACGAAATACAACAAAATTAAAAAAAAATTTACATCACATATGTAAAATTACTTCAATTACATCAATATTACTAATATGGAAAAATGTCCATGATATCCATGAAAAATACCAAGTCCCAGAAAGGATCTATAGTAGGAACCTACTAAAACAAAAATTATACACACAGAGGAAAATATGTATATATACAGTATATAATGTATATGTGATGTACACTCATAGTATATATTATATAGACATAGTATATATGTATATTACACACATATATTTACATATACAACCTATATATATGAATATGCCCTAAAAAGTATAGACAGATTTATACTAACACTCTTTTTCTTTAATTTTTATTTATTGATTTGAGAGAGAGAGAGAGGGAAACATCAGTTTGTTGTCCCACCGACTGATGCATTCATTGTTTGATTCCTGTATGTGCCCTGACTGGAGATCGAACCTGCGACCTTGGTGCATCAGGGGGACTCTTCAACCAACTGAGCAACCTGGCCAGGGCCCTACACTAACACCCTTAACAATGGGCTTCTTGAAAGATTACTGGAAGACTTTTCTATTAAAATATTTACTATGAAAAATACTAAAAAAATTTAAATTTATCTAATTTTGTCAGTATTGTCCCTTTTATTAAAAGGAATACAACACCACCCTGGCCAGTGTGGCTCAGTTGGCCGGGCTTTGTCCTGCAGACTGAAAGGTCACAGGTTCTATTCCTGGGCAGGTCACCTGCCTAGGTTGCAGGTTTGGTCCCAGGTTGGGGCTCATAAGAGAGGCAACCAATCAGTGTTTCTCTCTTTCTTTCTCCCTTCCTCCCCCTTGCTCTAAAAGTGAAAATTAAAAATGTCCATATTTTAAAAAGAAATATGGTATCACTAATAAAGCCAAATCTCTCCACTATTTCTCATCCCGCCCCTGTCTCGTCCTCCACTCCCTGCAGCCATTCGTTGTCCTGAGTTAGACGTTTGTTCTTCCAGTTCACTTTTTCTGCTTTTACACACACATCCCCACATCCGCAAACAACAGGTAGTGTTTATGGGGCTCTAATTCACATAAATGGGATCGTACTGTAAGGCTCATTCTATGTCTTGCATTTATGACTCAACATAATATATTTTAGTTCTATTCGTGTCGTTCTGATATTTTTTATTTTCTTTTTTTTTAATTGTTGTTCAAATACAGGTGTCTCCATTATTCATGTTGAGGTAGACCAACCTAGTTTGCGCCTGTAAATGACTACACCAGAAGTCATCGACTTTTGCTGCTGACAGATACTGAGATTGCTTTTTATTTCTTGCTGCAGCCAGCATGTGTCCCTTGCATACGTATGTGAGCATTTTTCTAGGTCACGGTGTATACTTAGGAACGGAATTGCTAGGTCACGAGTGCATATACCTTTGACTTACTGGAAATTGCCAAGTGATTTGCTGAATGGCAATATTTATATCCACAGCCTTGGCCAGTGTGGCTCGGCTGGTTGGAGCATCATCCCATGCACCAAAAGGTCACAGGTTCGATTCTTGGTCAGGGCACATGCCTGGGTTTGGTGTTTGGTCTCTGGTCAGGGTGCATACGAGGGGCAACCAATCGATGCTTCTCTCTCTCTCTCTCTCTTCCCCCTCCCTAGGATCAATGAATGTCTCCTCAAGCCAAGATTTTCAAAGCTTTTACATCCAAAAATGACATTGAAGCATTCCCCTTGTCCCCTCTCCTCACTAACACTTGACAGAGCAAATTTCTAACATTTTTGCCAATATGATGGGTTTGAAATTGGATCTCGCTGTTTTCATTTAATCAACTACGTTGAGGTACAATTGATAAACAATAAGTGGTACCCATTTTAAGAGTAAAGTTTGATTTGTGACAAGCCTACATGACCTTGTAACCACCACCCTAATCAAGGCATGGAACATCACTCTCATTCCAGAAGAGTTCCCTCCTGGCCCTTTGCAGCCAAGCCCGCCCACCCCACCTGTCCCCAGGCAGCTGCTACTCACGTCCCTCCCATTGGCACAGAGCAGTCTTGCTCGCTGCAGAATTTCACATACATGAAAGTACGTAGCACACATTCTTGCGTAAGGCCTCTTTTGCTCAGAGTAATGTTTTCAGCTTAATCCACATCACTGCATTTTTAGTACTTTGCCCCTTGTTATTGCTGAGTAATATTCCATTTGATGGATGGACTACATACAATTTGTTTATTCACGCAGCTGTGGATGGACATTTGGGTTCTTTCCAGGTTTTGACTATTACAAATAAAGCTTCTGTGAATATCTGTGCACATAAATCTTTATTCAATGATTTTTAGAAAGAGAGAGAGAGGGAAGGAGGGTGAGATTTGCTGTTCCACTTACCAGTGATTGACCCTTGCATATGCCCTGATGGGGGATGGAACCTGCAGCCTCAGTGTGGTGGAGCGGTGCACTGACCAACTGACCACCTGGCCAGGGCCAAATTGCCTGTGGACGTGTTTTTGATCCTCTCCAGTAAGTACTGAGGAGTGGAATGGCTGGGTTACATGGTTAGGTGTATATTTAACTTTATTAAAAATTGCCAAGTTGTGCCCTGGCTGGTGTGGCTCAGTGGACTGAGTACCAGCCTGCACCAGAAGGTCACCAGTTCCATTCCCTCTCAAGGCACATGCCCAGGTTGAGGGCCAGGTCCCCGGCTGGGGGCATGTGAGAGGCAACGGATCGAAGCTTCTCTCCCTCCCTTTCTCCCTCCCTTCCCCTCTCTCTAAAAATAAATGAATTAAATCTTTAAAAAATATTCCAGATAGTTTTCCAACGAAGTTGTATTATTTCAGGTCCCACCAGCAATGCGTGAGAGTTTCAGTTTCCCGACATCCTTGCCGACAGCTGGTGGTGCCAGCCTTTTTAACTTTAGCCATATGGTGAGTGTGCGGCGCACCTCAGTGTGGTTTTAAGCTGCATCCCCCGACTGTCAGAGACACTGAGTGTCTCTTCTTTTACTTAGCAGGCCTTTTGGCTTCCTTTTCTCTGAACTGCCAGTCCATTTCCTTTGCCATTTCTCTAATGGATTGTTTTTTTTCTTTCTTGATTTGTAGGGGTTTTTTTTTTTGGTGTGTGTTCTGGGTATTAACATTTTGTTATGCTGAGATATATTCTCAGATATATATGCTGAGATATGTTATGCTGAGTCTCACTTTCTTTATCCTTTAGTTACTTTTGTTTATTACCTCGCGTTTTTACACAGAAGTGAGTTACTTTCATAATTTAAAACATTTCCCTTTTGGGCGCTGGCTGGGTGGCTCCGTCGGCTGGAGCGCTGGTAAGTACACTAAAAGGTTGCAGGTTCGACCCTGGGTCAGGGCACAGACCTAGGTTGCGGTTGGGGTGCGGATGGGAGGCAACCAATGGATGTTTCTCACATTAGTATTTCTCTCTTTCTCTCTCTCTCTCTTCCTCTCTAAAATCAATAAACATATCCTTGGGTAAGGATTTTTTAAAAATTTCCCTTTTGGGAAAGAAGTAAAAAAGAACAAAGGCGACTCATGTTATTTTTAGACTGTTTTAGACTGAACTGGCTTAGGACTGAGAAACAAATCAACTTTTCCCAACCAAGGATGTGATGTTCTTAGGGACCCGCTCCCAGCAGCTGCTAGGGTTCAGCGACCCCTCCTGATTCACAGCACTGCTGTCTCTTCCCGCCTCTTGTATCTGCAACAGTTTCCAGGGGTCTAAATTGCAGACAGAGAAGAAATCCCTGCTCTCACTCAGAGGACCAATCCTCTTCACCCCTGTCGTCATTCACTCGGCCCCAGATAGCTGCCACGGGGGACAGGCCGTCCGGCATTGCACTGGTCTATCCATGAAAGCAACTGGGGAAATGTACAGCGACTTCTACATGCGGGAAGCAGAGTGGAGTGAAGACTAAAGTGCTCAGAGCTCATCCTGCTCTCACTATGTTGGCCACTCCTTCACATTCTCCCTGCTGGAAATGTCTCCTCGTTCTGTCCTCTAAATACTGGGTTGTCCCAGGGCTCAGGGTGGTAAATAACCTCCAAACACGACCCTCACCAACTCCTTCCTTCCCAGGGTGCCCACGCCACTCTACCCATCAAGAGGGGAATCGATATCCCCTCCCCTTGAACTGGGGCCAGCTGCATGACTTGCTTTGACCAACAGAAGCCAGTTCCTGGACCAGCCTATAAGCACCCGGAGCACCCCCATTTACTATCAGGAGGACAGACACCAGGCTGTAAAGAAGCTCAGGCCGGACTCCTGAGTGAGAAACAACCACACAGAGAGACAGAGGCCCCACAGGGCAACCAAAGCACCAGACTAGTGGGTGCAGGCTTCCTGGGCCTGGTAGCCCAGCCCAACCGCCAGCTAAATGCAGCAGGGCGAGGGCCCCAGCGGACCCACAGGGAGGGCACCGAGCAGCCACGGCCTGCCCTAATTCCTGACCCACAGGTCTGTGGGAAATAATAAATGGACACTTTAAGCCTCTAAGTTGTACGGTGGTTTGTCACTCAGCAACAGATAACTAACATACTCAGTCCTCAGACGTCTTTCCCTATCCAACCGCACCCCTGCCTGGGTGATCCTGGCCCCGCGCCTGGCTACACCAGGTTCCAGGCTGCTGACTCCAGCTGCACACTCTCCTCAAAGCTCAGACTCCTCTGTCCACCTCCTCTCTCAGCGTCTCCACTGGGATGACGAGCGAGCATCTCAAATGGAAAAGGGCTCTCCATCATCCCCTCAGGGAGCTAAGTCTTTGCCATTGAGCCGAGCCGCAAATCTATCCTTGTAAGGTACGGGGTCAAATCTGAGAATCATCCTTGATGCCTCTTACTCCCCCCCACCCACATCCAGTCCAGTAAATCCTATTGGCTCTACTTCCAAAATATATGCAGAATGTGACCACTGCTAACCACCTCGTCCGTCCCCATCCTGGTCTAACCCATCATTCCTCCCTTTGATTATCGCAGTAGCTTCCTCACTGGTTTTCTGCGTTTACTCTTGCCTCCTTCCTGCCCCAACTTCATCCAGCAGCGGCTAGAGTGCCCCTTTCAAAAAGTTTAAGTCAAATTATATCACTTCTTTGCTCAATACCCTCCTGTGGCTTCCCCCTCAGAGTCAAATACAAAAGCCTAAATTTTTAGTAAATTATACATCCAATAAAGAATTTACATCTAGAATAAAGAGCTATTACAACTCAAAAATAAAATGGCAAATGACCTAATTAAAATAGGGGGAAAGGATCTGAATGGGCATGACTACAAAGAAGAAATGGCCAACAAGCAGATGAAAAAAAAATGCTCAACATCATTAGCCATCAAGTAAACATAAATCAAAATCGCAATGACATTACACCCACTAAAAACACACAATAATAAGTGTTGGTGAAGATGTGGAGAAATCGGAGCCTTCATACCTTGCTGGTGGGAATATAAAATGAAGCAGTCACTTTGGAAAACTATGCGGCAATTCCTCAAAAAATTAAACATAGTTACCACCTGACCAGCAAGTCTACTCCTAAGTATATACCTAAGAAAAATGAAAAGACGCATGCACACGAACCCTTGTATGTGAATGTTCACGACAGCATCATTCACGCTCGTTGAAAAGTGGAAAGAGCCCAAAGGTCCACCAGCTGATGGAGGCACAGAGGAAATGTGAGGCATCCGTGCAGTGGAGCAGAAAGGAATGCGATACTGACACACGCTACCAGACGAACGGACCTCAGAAACACAACGCTAAATGAAGGACGTCTGTTACAAAAGACCACATGCCGTGTGATTCCATTTATAGGAAATGTCCAGAGAGGCAAATCCACAGGGATAGAAAGTAGATGGGTGGTTGCCTAGCGCTAAGGGGTGGGGTGAAATGAAGGACTGCAGTTAGTTAACTGGTGTGAGGTTTCTTTTTGTGGTTACAAAACTGTTCTAAAATAGATTGCAGCGATAGTGGCACTGTTCTGTAAATTACTAAAAGCCACTAACTGTACACTTTTAACTGGGTCAATTGTATGGTGTGTGAATTTATGTCTCAATAAATGGTTCCAGAAAACAACACAAGTCTTCCAGTGGCCAGCTTGGTCCTCCCCTGGGTGAGCTCCCCTCCCCCCACCCTTTCCTTGCCCAGCAACTCTGCCCAACTCGATGCCCTGGAACACCCACCAAACCCTTGCAGCTCAGGCCGGGGCTGTGGCACACAGTGAGCAGTGTGCACGGAACAAAAACACCCCAACTGAGCAGGCACGTGAGAACTGGAATCCAGGCTTCTGCTTGTCTAGATGGGGGTCCTGGGGGCTGCGCCTCCTCAGAAGGGTCATTGTTTCTAATCAGCACACAGGTGGATGTGCTGGTCAGGACCCCCTCGGGGCTTCTGTACATACTGTTCCCATGACCTCCTTTCCCCACGCAGCTGCATAACTCACTCATGCTTCCGGGTCCTCTGCCCCGACGGCATCAGGGAGGCCTTCCCTGACCACCATGCGTTTGCACCCTGGCCACCACACTCCCAGCACCCTCCAACCCTGCACCCTTTTGTTTTACTTCTCAGAACTCACTGACACCTGATATATCACCTACTGATGCAGGTTTTGATGACACTAGCATGGAAGCTCCAAGAGAACAGGAGCTTGGTTTAGTTCACTGCTGTATGCCCAGTGCCTACAGTAATGTTAGCATGTAGTAGGCACTCAATAAATACGCCTTGAGTGTATGAAGAAACGAAGTAGAATCAAGAGATCATCAAAGGCTTCATCCATCACGACCAGACTAAGCCCATTCTCAGTGAACAGAGGGTGTGTTCTCAGTGGACTGGGCTGATTGGATAACCAAGGAAAACCAGCATGTGGTGCCTGACCCCCAGGAGCTGAGATCCCCCACAAGACAAGGCACCGCTGATTGAAATGCAGACCTGAGCGGGGCGACAGCCCGGTGCCCAGGGAGGAGAGCCCTCACGGGTCCGGCCTCTTACCTCTTCCTTGGTGTAGTACTTCAGAAGGCCTTCTCTGGCCAAGAGGACAAACCTCCTTCTCAGGAACTGCGCGTTGTCCTTCCCCCGCTTCCACAGGAACCCTTCGCGGTTACCTTTGCCACCAAGGAACGAGACGGAGTGAACACCCATGGCCTTGAGACAAACAGGCAGCTCGCAAGATTTGTAGGGTCTCAGGGTAAAAATAACTGCCCACCTGCTGCTCAAACATCTCAAATCCAACTTGGCTATTTCAGGTGCAGGGCATGGGGGTCCTACCTGGGGCTACATTTGCAACATGTTATGATTTCAGTTGGACTCCTCCCAACTTTTCTTCCTTGGCTATTTCTTAAGAAAACACAGTGAATGCTTACGTAGGCTGGGTACTGAGAAATTGTACTGGTGACTTCACACTGACCCCACCCTAGTGACGCTCTTCAGAGGGCCAGAATAATGAGTGGCTTTCAGACATGTGCTCCTGGTAGGCAGGGGATTCAAGCACCGGCTGCCTCTGGTCCCCGAGGAGGGGTTTTGTGCACTTGGCTCTCTGGGTTGGTGTCAGCTTAGAAGCAGAGAGCAGCGGGGCAGACACTGCCACAGGCCCAGGGCCCCCGATGAGGCAGAAGGAGGCAGAGAGGAGGCTGAATGCCAGCCCAGGAGCCTTCCGGAGCCTGTGCCACACCAGGGGCCACATGAGCCGGGAACAGGCGTGTGGTCCTAGTAGGTGAGTCTTCCTGCAACTTAGACTAAGACTCTACACACGTAGGGCCCTGCAAAGGGCCCGAGACAAATACGCTTCTTGTGCACTCGGGCCATAAAACCCCACCGACTAAGGTGCTGTTGCTTCAGAGGCAGAGAAACCCACACCCAGGCCTCTGGGGCTGGAGTGAGAGCAGCAGCTACCTCTCAGCAGGACCTCGCTCCTAATAGGCGCCGTGTTTCCCAGGACTCGCTGGAACCCAGACCTCAGATGATGAAAATGAACTGTACCTGAGGGGGAGATGCTTTTCCCATCGGCCATAAATTCTTGTCTCTCATACTTAGCTCGAATCCACTGCTCCTTTAAGACCCTGAAAAGAGAGAGGCTCTGGTCAGCTGGGTCCGATGCACCCTGGCCACAGAGGTGCTCGAGGGCCCTGCAGCTGAGGGTGGGAGCAGCACAGCAGCGGCCCTCCTGCCTGCTCAGGCTCCGCAGTGGCTCTCACTCAGCTTTGGGGCTGGGTAGCCCTGTTGTGGGGGCCGTCCTATGCTTTGCAGGATGCTTGGCAGCACCCCTGGCCTCTGCCCCCTGGATACCAGGAGCTTTCCCTTTCTAGCGATACTTAAAAACATCTTCAGACGTTGCCAGTGTGTCCTGGGGCGAGGGAAGTGTATCCCCCAGGGGCCTACACAAAAACCACCAGGCCATCCCCACTGAGCCTCGGCCCTCTAGGTCAGTGAGACAGACTCCAGCTCCTCTGGGTCATCTCCTGCTCCCTCTGCCTGCAAGCTCCTAGCGTAACCCTGGAGAGCCCAACAGCCTCTCCCTGTGGCCTGCTCGTGAACTCTGGGCATGCTACACTGGACAGAGAGGTGGTCTTGGGGTCCAACCAGCTGGGACCTGGTCCCACTCTACCATTTATCTGTTGTGTGACCAAGAACGAGTCACTTAACTCCTCTGAACTTGGGGGAATAGGCCAAGGACTCTGTAGAGTAGGTTTAAATGTATGTAAAGGGCCTAGTACCATGCTCGACACATAGTAAGTAGTTGATGTTAGCCCAATCGGGTATTGTCTTCCATGATCCTCCAGAAAAACCACGGACTTAATTCAATTATTTGCTACTTTCTTGCAATTTCTAGGTAAATGTTCCAAGGTTTATATGACCTCAGCCCCACAACCACAAGGAGTGACCTAGAGCAGGGCACTGGCCCAAACTGGTCAGTCGGAGCCCTGCCCAGGGCTGTGTGGATCAAAAGGAGCAAAACCTAAAGAGGCAGGAATCAGAAGCCCTCTGTGGAGGTAAGCTGGGAGCTGGAGCAGGAGCCAGAGGCGGCCTTCCCCCCAGCAGAGGGACGGAAACAAGATGGAGAGCCAGGCGGGTGTGAGCCGCCTGACAGTGTCTGTCTCCGCTTGTCCTTCAGGGAGTGACTCCACCTCTGTCCTTCCTGCACAGGATCCCCAGAACCCATAACATCCTGTTCCTAAGCCGGTTTTAAGGGGGTTTCTGTCACTTTCAATCAAGAGTCCTATCTAGCTCTTTGGCTTTGGGCCTGAAGGAGGCTTAGGTGCAACTTCCTTGGTCGTTCTGACCCCTGGTTCCTCCGACACCAGCGGCCTCCGCCATGACGCCAAAGCTCGACCCCAACAAGGTCGAAGCCGTACACCTGAGGTGCACCGGTGGGGAAGTCAGTGCCACCTCTGCCCTGGCCCCCAAGCTCGGCACCCTGGGTCTGTCTCCAGAACAGGTTGGTGATGACATCGCCCAAGGAACGGGGGATGGGAAGGGTCTGAGGACCACAGTGAAACTGACCATCAGGACAGCCGGGCCCAGACTGAGGCAGTGCCTCCGGCCTCTGTCCTGGTCATCAAAGACCTCAGAGAACCACCCGAGACAGAAAGAAACATTAAGCATGGCGGAAATACAGCTTTTGACAAGGTCGTTGACACTGCCTGACAGATGCGGCCCTGATCTTTAGCTAGAGAACTCTCTGAAAGCATTACAGAGGTCCTGGGGGCTGCCCAGTCCATGGGCTGAGCTGTGGATGGCCGCCCCTCGTGACGTCAGAGGTGACGTCAGTGGTGACGCCAGCAGCGGTGCGGTGGAATGCATGGCCCGTTAAAAACCGCAAAGGGAAATACTTCAACTACAGATCATTTGACAACCGAAACAAACCAGCAAAAACAAAGAGCCCTATCTAAGGCACAGTCCTCACCCAGGACACCGAGGAGAGTCACCAAGCCCACCGTGGAGCCCCGAGCCACAGGGCTGTGAGAGGGAATGGAGGCTGAGGCCCCAGTCCTGGTCCTCGGAGGTCAGGAATGTGGCGGACTTTCATTTTTATTTCACTTAATTTTTTTAAAAAGATTCTGTTCATTTATTTTTAGAAAGAGGAGAAGGGAGGGAGAGAGAGAGGGAGAAAAACAACGTGTGGTTGACTCTCATGCGCCCCCCTCTGGGAACCTGGGGCTGCAACCCAGGCATGTGCCCTAGACTGGGATTTGAACTGGTGATCTTTTCGATTTGCAGGCCAGCGCTCAATCCACTGAGCACACCAGCCAGGGCTGAATTTGGAGGACTTTTAGAACTAGAGGGTGGAGGCCATTAATATTCAGCTAAAAGGGGTTAAAGTGCAGGGCTGTCGTTGGAATCATGACAAGTCATCTGTGTAGCATGGGCAAAGCCCCGCACATAATAGCCCAGCTAGCACATAGCCCCGCTCACCAAGTGCTTGTTCCCTTCCGGTTGGAGCACAGGGTTGAGTGACAAAGGAGGGGCAAGATGATTAGGTCCTAGGTCCTGGCTGGGTAACTCAGTCGGTTAGAGCATTGTCCTGATATGCCAAGGTTGCAGGTTCGATCTCCGGTCAGGGCACCCCATGCAAGAATAAGCCAAGAATGCATAAACAAGTGGAATAACAAATTGATTTTTTCTCTCTCTGCTTTCCTCTTGTTCTCTCCAAATCAATAAATACATTTTAAAATTTCAAAAAATAAGATGACCAGGCCCTCTGGAGTTGAGCCTGGCACATCCCTCAGCTGGGCCAGGGAGGCAGAATTCTGAAGCCGACACTGAGAAATGAATTAAAACTAGCATTTCCTGTGGCTTATGAGATTTTCACATAAATCATCTTTAATCCACTGCCATGCTCTGATGTCATCATTACCTCGATTTCAGAGGTGAGGATGCCGCAAATCAGAGAGGTTTGGTACCTGGTCGACCTCCTCGAGGTTAGGTCATGGTCGACTTGGAGAACAAAACTGAGGTCTTTTGAGTCAAAAGCCGTGCCTTGGCCGCCATTCAGGGGCCACTAGGTATGGTTGTTAGTGTGTGCATTGTCCAAGAGCACCCTGCTGAGGCCAGAAGATGTGGTAGCTGAGATGCGGCCTGCTTCCTGAAATCCACGCCCCAGTCTGCCCAGAGGGCTAGTCACTGTCTAGCAGCCCTAGCCATGAGGCTGAGTCCCTGGGGCAGAGGTTCAGGCTGAGGCAATCTTCAGAGGTTTGGGGTCAACAGGTACCAGCGTCACACTGACCCTTCGCCTCCAGGGGAACTGAACCCTCCTGCTACTTCACAGATCCACAGCCCCCACCCTGCCCTCTCCCCACCTCCATTATATTGGATTTTCCCAATGCCTTGGATCAGTCACCCAGGCCCCGGTGTCAGATGGGCTAGTTCCAACTTTGTCTCTATAAGCCTCAGGTTTTTGACCAATATCATGGGGGATAATAGCAATATTTATCTCATAGGGTAGTTGAGAGAATTAAACAAATTAATGCACATAATTATGTAGCGCAGGGCCTGGTATATAGGAAAAACTCAAGAAATATTAGCAACCTATTTTCTTATGGTTATTATTTAGGGATCTGGGGCCCAGGCAGCTGCTTTGGGACAGCCCTAAGCATAACACTCCACAGGAAGTAGCTGGAATACATTCATACTGCCAAACACCAGCATTTCTCTTCTCTATCAAGTTAGCCACCACCTGTGAGAACAACAGAGGCAAATGGGGCAGATAATAGAGAAAATGTCCCATTTCATAGCTTTGAAAACTGAGTCCCACCCTAGCTGGTTTGGCTCAGTTGGCTGGGGCGTCATCCCATAACCGAAAGGTTACGGTTCAATTCCCACTCAGGGCACAAGCCTAGGTTGCAGGTTCATCCCCTGTCCAGCCACATGCAATCCCCAGTCAGTACAGGAGACAACCAATCGCTGCTTCTTCCTTGCATCAATGTTTCTCTCTCCCTTCCTGTCTCTAAAAAACAATGAAAAAATGTCCTTAGGTGAGAAAAGAAGAGAAGAGAAAAGAAAAGAAAAGAAGAAGAGAAGACTGAGTCCCAGAGGGTGGTAATGGCAGCCCACACAATGAAGACAGAAAAGGGTTTAAACTAGGCCTTGTGTGTTCTCCATGACAGCACCAAGCTCTTTCCCGGATCTACCCGCTGACCAGGTCCACAGGGGAGAGAGACAAAGATTGGGACCAGGAAATCAGGCACTCACAGGCAGTCGCTGGCCTGGGGGATGTAATAGAAAGCAGGGACTTTGGCTTCGTACTTGGCCTTCACACGGAGGTTCCCGTTGTGGGACATAAACTGCAAAACAATAGCAACTTGATGGTAATATTAGAACTTGAAAAATGTGAAATGAAACCAGGGTCTGCCCAGAAGGCCACTGTTTTCACTGGCTCCTATGCTGAGTCAGAAGACAGTCCTGGAGGAGTCTGACACTTCCCTTCAGGCTGTCACCAGGCTACTGGAAAGCCCCAGCCTGGAGCGATGAGGTGCTGTTACAACTGTGCCTCGCAGAGGCAGAGCATATTACAGTTCCCACACTTTAGTTCACTTGACCCCCTTAACCATTTCAATATGACGTTCCCTGTTTTAGAGATGAGGAAACTGAGGCTCAGAGAGGTTAAGTGGCTTACCCAAGGTGACACAGCCAGTAAGTGGAGAGTTGGAATTTGAACCCAGGCCTAACTCCAAAGCTCATGTTCTTCCTCCCACCCCTCCACACATGGCCAGGACCCCCAGCAACAGCCCTGCAAGTGTGCAGATGGTACATGTAGGTGAAGGGTGGAAGCCAATGCTGGCCCCATAGAGTACTAGTTCAATATTACCACTGGGGCCTTTGACACCTGAGAGGCCCAGAAGCATGTGTATCAAGAGTGGCCGTGACCAACAGTTGGCATTCAGTGACAGCAGTGGCATCTGGGGTGAGGGCAGTGTGGGCAAAATACACTGGGTTGATAGGGTAAACCCTGCTCTCCTCCTCCCCGTGGACCACTGGGTTGTATCGCAGCCTTTACATGGGCTTTGGACCCCAGCAGAGCGGCTCACATCCCAGATGTGCCACCCGTTTCATGGAGTGGGAGTGACTCTTTGGCAATACTCAACCCCTGAGCTTCAGGGGTCTCACCTGCAAAACTGAAGAAAATGTAACAGGGGAGTTAAAGGGTACGAATAAGCCCTGGCTGGTGTGGCTCAGAGGACTGAGTGTTGGCCTGAGAACCAAAGGGTCACTGATTCCCAGTCAGGCATATGCCTGGGTTGTGGGCCAGGTCCCCAGTGGGGGCACATGAAAGGCAACCACACATTGATGCTTTTCTCCCTCTTTTTCTCCCTCCCTTCGCCTCTGTCTAAAAATAAATAAAATCTTTAAAAAAAAAAAGGATACAGTGATCAAGAAAAAATATAAATAAAAAAAGATACAAATAAATAGCCTTTGGGTTTATGTGCTGGTTCGCTGATTTCCTGTCCTTCTACATTAGAATGTAAGCTTCATGTGGGCAGAGATTTTATCTTGCTCAATGCTCTCTTCCCATACCCAGCACATGGTAGGCCTTCAGTAACTAGGTGTTGAATGAATGAGTAAAGCATCTAACCCAGTAGCCTAGCACAGAGTGGGCACTCAGAGACCCTGGGCCTGCTTCCCCAGCAGCCCTTGACATCCTCAGCCAACCAGCATCGTTTAGAACTGCCTGCGCTCTGAAGGTTTTCTGGCCAAACGGGTATTTTCGTCTGGGCTGCAAGTGCCCACCATCTCCATAGATCCTGGCTAGGGGGACTGGAAGGAGAGAATAGACTCAGGACACTTGAATAGGAAGGCTCCTGCTCCAGTCCAGGACTTCAGCCAATGAGAACGGCAGCTGTTAACTGACTACTTACTTTGTATCTGCCTGGAGCCTTCATTTAATCCTTACAGCAGCCCTGTGATGGGGGGGTAGTAGTATCCTCATAATACAGATGTGGAAACTGAGGGTCCACAACTCGGTTTCAATAACGAGCTCAGCCTCACAGTTTGTAAATAAACAAGTGATAAAGCTATGATTTGAACTCAGGGCCTCTGTCTAAGCCACAGCTCCAACAGGCTGTGTTCTCTTTCCCTAGTTGGTGCCCCTCTCTGGGCCTTAGTTTCCTTCCCTGTAAAATGGGAGCGCCCTACCCACTCCCTCCACCCCAGCTCTGCTGTTCCCAGGCTCTCCACGTGTGCCCCTTGCTACCTCCACAGTACTGTCGTCCCAGAAGTCAAGTCTCACGGATTTAACTTTGCTGATGTCTGGGAAGTTTCGGTGCACACCGGAGCAGTTCAGACAGATGAAGATGCCCAGCTTGTAAGACGCCCAGTCAGGATCTGCGGGGCGAGAGGGCAGGAGCCGGACTGGTGGAGAGCGGGGCGAGGAAAGCAGAGCTGGACTGGGGACACTGGGAGAGGCAGTGTTTGGTTCCTGGGGCGATGTCCAGCTCTGCCGATGCTGGGAACCCTTCTCTCCTGGTGTCCCCCACCTGGGGTGAACTAAGAATACCAGCATCCCACCGGCCACGGCCACGGCACGTTGGAGACCGGGATAAAGATCTTGGAAGGAGTTCTGGGAATGCTGGCAAGAGGCCGAGGCGGGCGCAAGCGACAAGCCTCCAGGGAACCGAGAGGGGAAGAAGGCCGGAGGGACCGGCACCGAGGTGCCTGTCTGGGGAGCTGCAGGTGGGGAAGTCTGGCTCCTAGACTGCCAGGAGACACTCCCACGCGAATCTGACATTTCCCACCAGGGGCGCCTGGGGGCCGGGGTGCTGCTCGGTCAGGGGGCTCCGGAGCGAGGTGTGAGGCCCCTGGGGGTGTGGGATGTCAAGGACCGAGGGTGTGGGAAGTGGCGTCAGGGACCGAGGTCCGGGCGGGCAGGGTGTCCGGCTGGGGAAGTGAGCAGGCTGGTGAGGCACGGGGTCCCCGAAGGCAAGCGGGGGTCCAGAGCCAGGAGGAGCGGGGTGGGGGTGGGGGCGGCCAGCAGCGCGGGTTCGAAATCCACGATCTGGCTCCGAAGGTGTCGGAGGGTCACACCCGGGTTCTGCGGGGGGCCCGGGGTGGGACCCGGTCTGGGAGGACGGGAAGGGTCTGGAGGGCCGGGGTCTGGCTCCGCGTCCCAGGTTGCCCGCGCCCTTACCCGCGGCGCTGCAGTCGGCGCAGTGCGCGTTGCCGGTGCCCGCCGCCCGCAGCAGCTCCAGCAGCCGCTTCTTGTTGCGCTCGCGGTCGCCCATGGCCCGCGCGGCGGGCTCAGCGGGGCTCAGCCTGGCCGCCCATGGTCCGTGCGCTCGCCGGGCAGGTGAAGGGGGACCGAGCTGCAGCGTCTCCGCTCTGTCCTAGCCTCCGCGGCCCCGCCCCTCCAGGACTTCCCGCTCCGCCCCCGCCGCGTCCGGCAGTCTGCGGGCTCTGCGAGCTCCTCGGACTCCACTCCCAGCCCGGCGGGCGAGCCGGGCGGGGAGGAACCTGAGCGCCGCACTCGGAGTCACACGGGCTCGGGATCCAGTCGTGCCCACCACTTGCTAGCTGCGCAACTACGGACAACCTGTTCAACCTTGCTGGGCCTCCGTTTACACCTCTGCAGAAGGAGAGAGAGACATTCGCCTGCGTCTCAGCACTCCTTAGAAAACCAGAATCTAACATCTGTCAAAGAGTTCTACTGATGTAGACTTTACATCTACTGAAAGATTTGGAGACGTTCAAATGTCACCTCCTCAGGAAGCCCTCCTCGATACCCAGTCTCGAGGAATCACTCCAGCTTGTGGTCCTCCTAGAAAACCGTTCAAGCATCTGTCCATGCCGTGGTGTCCCGAACACCTTCTATCTACTTTGCATCAGTTATTCATATATTTATGTAAATCCCTTTTCCCTCCAACACACACCCACATTTTACAAAAGATTGCATTTGCTTTTAGAGAGAGGGGAAGGGAGGGACAAGAAAAGGAAGAGAAACATAGATGTGGGAGAGACCCATCAAATTTTGCCTCTCACACGTTCCTCGGTGGGGACCAGGCCGCAACCCAGGCGTGTGTCCTGACTTGAAATCAAACCAGCGACTCTGGTTTGCAGGCTGGCACTCAGTCCACAGAGCCGCACCAGCCAGGGAATGATAGTTTTATGTCAGTCGTTTTCTTTCTGTACCCCACATAGCTCCTGGAAGTGGTATCTGCATATTTTTGGAAGTCCAATAAATGGTTGCATGACTCTATTTACCAGGAAGTGTGGTTTCATCAATGTGAGCACCCCTAAATAGTTCTTTTTAATCTACTAATTTTTAGAGAGAGGGGAAGGGAGGGAGTGAGTGAAGGAAGGGGAGAGGGGCGGGGGTTGGGATGGGGAGTGACACACACAGACGCAGACACAGCACAGGCCTCCATTTGTTGCTCCACCCACTTAACGCATTCATTGGTTGATTCTTGTGTGTCCCCTAACCAGGGATCCAACCAAGACCCTGGTGCTCCAGCCAACTGAGCTACTCCGACAGGGCTCCGCTGACCAGTTTCATCCGGGAAGTGTGGGCAGGTGTGGGCAGGACCTAGATGGCCTTGAATAGGGGCATTTCATTAACCCGGGTTCCCATCACTCTTTGACACGATTCTCAGTGACGCACAGGCTTCTAGTAAGACATGCACTGCACACACTTGCCATCCCCCCTGTAGGTAAACACCCATCTGTCATATGCCTGTGACTTAATGCACATAGATGGTACGTTTCCACCCTGATGGTTGGCAGCTGATGGTGTAGCTGACTTGCCTGTATCCCCAATTCAATGCACATGCAAACACACAGGGCAGCTCAGTATAATGGAATGAATCCAGGAAGCCAGGCTTTGAATCTTGGCTCCATCACTTACTAGCTGTGTGACCTTGGGCAAGAGCCTTCACTTCTCTGAGCCTCAGACTCCTCACCTGTAAAGTGAGAACTGCCAGATCCACACTTGTGCCAGTACATGGCACACAAAGTCCTCAAAACACAGTGATGGCCCTGCTTCCACTGCCCCTCTGGTCAGTTGGTAGGATAATCATTTAGAATGCTGTACCTCATCTCCCATCTACCCCAGGGTGCAGGGGGTAAAGCTCCAGGCCCCAGGAAAGGGGGACATTACTAAGAATAACCAGCCAGGAGGGTCTTAACAGGGTGGGGGGCTAGCCCCGGAGCAGCTCCAGAGGAACCAGGGAGGGAATCCAGAGGGTCAGAGGGCATGGGGTTGTTTACCCAACGGCCGAAAGATGATTCATTTCCGCTGCTTTAGATGAAAAAAAGGGACAGAAATAAATATCCCAGGAGAAGGATGGGAAAAGCATCCTAAAGTATGAAGGCTAGGGGTGGGGGTGGGGGGTCGGGGAACGAAGAGGGGACAGGCCAAGGACACCGCTCTCAGCTGCTAAACACCAGGGTGAACCCAAAGCTGGAAGTGGGTCCTGGGCACCCCAGCCCCCCAGGTCAGTGTCCCTTTGTCCCCCTGACTTGCTCTCCTCTGGCACTTGAGTGTGGCAGTCCTGCATATCAACCATGGGAAAATGTGGCCCCTCCTTTGCCACAAGGAACCAGAGACTGAGAGGTTCCTTTAGTTTTCCTTCTTTCACCCCTTAATCCCAGCTTTAAGGTGGAAGGAATTTCAGGCATCCTTCACGCAAAGGAAAAGAAGTGGTACCTCTGTATTTTGCTTATGATGAGGCTTCTTTCTTTCCTCCTTCCTTATCCAGTGCATTACAGAGAGCTCCACGCCACTTGATCACATTTGAGTTCCAGGACAGCCAGCTGCGTAGGGATAGCACACTGTCCTCAGCGGAGTTAAGTCATGAACATCATAGAGACAAACAAGGGGATGCACGGGGACCGAAATCCAGGTGTCCTAACGGGTGTCTGTCAGCCCCAGGTTATGTCGCAAAAGCTCACGGGACAAGTCTGCTCTTTCTTTAGTCCTCCTATTTCTGGATTTTTTTTTCATTTTTAAAAATATTGCAGTACTCCACAATAGGTACTTTCAGTAGGTTGGAGAGTCCTCTTGTATACCAAAAAAAGTTGCAGGTTCAAGTCCCAGTCAGGGCACATACCTGGTTGTGAGTTTAATCCCCAGTCTGGGTGCTTATGGGAGACACCCATCAATAGTTCTCTCTCACATCAATGTCTCTCTCTCTCTCTCTCAAATCGGTAAACATACCCTTGGAGGATGAACATATATATTTAAGATTTCTGTACCATACAATTGGCCATTTTAAAGTGTGCAATCCAGTGGCAACAATTACAGTCACAACGTTGTGCAACCATCACCACTGTCTATTTTCACAATTTCTTCATCGCTGCAAAGAGAAACTCTGGAGCCCACTCATGGGGATTTGAGCAAAGCAGAGTCAGCCCTGCGTCCAGGAAGCAGAAGCTGCTCTCAGTGGGGAGCGCTGAGCACTGTGCCCAAGGCTGTAACGGAGGTGGACAGGAAGCACTGGGGTCGGGGGCAGGGTGGGCTAAGGCGGCTTCCCTCGCAGATTCAGTCCACACAGCAGCTGCTGGGGTGAGGGGGCAGTCCAGGCCCTGGGACAGAGTGTCCTCCCCAAATACAGTTCCCAGGATCACTCAGAGGGCAAACATCCAGCCGGCTCTCAGGACCGCTGTCTCTGGGCAGCTGAGCCCAGCTGTGGCGGGGCTGGAAGAAAGCCTTCAATAACATTCCTGGCCCTGGACCAGGCTCAAGATTCCCGGGAAATAGACCACAGCCTCTTGGAAAATTCAAATAATTTTGTTTGTTAGTTTCAGAATTAAAAAAAAAACCCTCATTAAATATTGTCCACAACAATGGCTACCTTTATTCACGGACTGCTATAGTTGGGTCCCTTACATGCATCATTCCATTTCATCTTAAACATGACTCTGAGGCATAGATTACTTTATATGCCCAGTTTACAGATGGGCCAACTGAGATCCTGAAAGGCAATTGCAGTAAACGTGTCCCAACTGGGGTGATGTATACTAAATGATACACAGTTTTGAACTGGCATTCAAATCCAAGTTTGCCTTGGGTTCTTTCCAATGTTGGTGAACTAGATGAGGTTGAACTGTATAAAGCTGACTTACAAAAATAGTGCAGTCAAACCTCAGTTCTTGAAGGTCATCTCCCTCGAACAATTCGGTTCTTGAACAGCCTTCGGAACAAGTTTCAGAACCGCGGCTCCACTGTAATGGTGATGGTGGGCAGTTTAACCGAGTGCTCGGCTTTTAATAGTCTCACCACCAGTTTTCACGGAACTTCCATCTGGTTTTCTATACATCTTTTTATATGATCAGGACCATATTTTCCATATAATTTTATGTCTTTTTACTTTCTTTACAGTGTCTCATAGTATTATAGATGCTTCATGATGTAATTTCAATGGCTATGCAATACTACATGGGTTATGGGCATTTCTTTGTCGGACCATTTGGTCACCTTCGGTGTTGGACGAATATCACTTATGATGGATTTTCGCTGTTATATCTAATGCTGCAAAGAGGATCTTTGTGTCCGAAGTGTGTTCCCTCTTTAACGCTGTATTTTCCAGCATCACAATCCGCTGGCATTGCACCCTGGCTTGCTCATCTCCCTCTAAGCCTCTTGAGGACAGGGTCAGGTTGGATATGCCCTCCACTGTGGTCCCAGCACCAGCCTGCTGTGTGGCAGGGATTAGAGAAATATGGGCTAAATAACAAAGAAATGAGTATGGGTAAAACTTAATAATAAATGGTGACTTCAGAGGACTTGAGTTGGCAAAAGTGTCTTCCTTATTGAAGGAAAGAATTAACAGGCAACCGACCAAAATGGAGGCATAGGTGGAAACACTGTGTCTCCTCGCACAATCGAAATTAAGGACAACAAAGATTTAGAAACAAAAATACACCCAGAACAGACAGAAAATTGAACTGTATGGAAGTTCAACAACCATTTAACCAGACCAGTAAGAGGGGCGGAGTCAGTGGCCGGTGGAGAGGGATTTGGCAGGAAAAGGCAATGGAAACCAGACCTGTGAGCACAGGTGGCGCGGGGCTGACTGTGGTCACACATTCGCGCACAGATAAACTAGGCAAAGATGGGCAAGACAGATCGCGCAACCCAGGGCCCCAGCAACGGGAAATAAAGTCTAAAAGCACCAACTGAAAAGATGCCGGCTTGTGAGAAGCGGCAGAGGGGACTGAAATATGAGAGAATGCAGAACACGGAACAAGTGCCATTGTTTCCTCTCTGACCCTACCCCTACATACAGTGTCACAACCCAGAGACTGGAATGACCTGCCCTGGTGAACACCTAAGGCTCCGCCCCTCATACATAACAGGCACGAACAGACCAAAACATTATGACTCAAACAGAAGAACAAATCAAAGCCCCAGAGCCAATACTTTTAAGCGACCAAGAGATAGCCAACCTATCAGATGCACAATTCAAAACATTGGTGATCAGGATGCTCACAGAACTGGTTGATTTTGGTCCCAAACTAGATGAAAAAATGAAGGCTACACTAAGTGAAATGAAGCAAAATGCACAGGGATGCAATAGTGTTGGAAAGAAAATGGACTAAAATCAATGGAGTGGACCAGAAGGAAGAAAGAAGCAACCAAATAGAAAAGAAGGAAGAAACAAGAATTCAAAAAAATGAGGAAAGGCTTAGGAACCTCCAGGACATCTTTAAACGTTCCAACATCCGAATTATCGGGGTACCAGAGGGGAAAGAAGAGCAACAAGTGGAAAACTTATTTGAACAAAAAATAAAGGAGAACTCCCCCAATCTAGCAAAGCAAATAGACTTCCAGGAAGTCCAGGAAGCTCAGAGAGTCCCAAAGGAGGTGGACCCAAGGAGGAACACTTGGGTGTTCCCCAAGGCACATCATAATTACATTAGCCAAGATTAAAATGAAGGAGAGAAATCTAGAAGCAGCAAGAGATAAGGGGACAGTCACCTACAAAGGAGTTCCCATCAGACTGTCAGTTGATTTCTCAAAAGAGACCTTACAGGCAAGGAGGGGCCGGAAAGAAGTATTCTGAGTCATGAAATGCAAGGACCTACCTCCAAGACTGCTCTATGCAGCAAAACTTTCGTTTAGAATGGAAGGGCAGATAAAGTGCTTCTCAGATAAGGTCAAATTCAAGGAGTTCATCATCACCAAGCCCTTACTATGTGAAATGTTAAAGGGACTTATCTAAGAAAAAGAAGATAAAAAATATGAACAGTGAATGGACAGCAAACTCACAGTTATTAACAACTACCCCTAAAACAAAAGCAAACTGAATGGACAGTTAGATCAGGAGCAGAACCATAGAAATGAAGATCACATGGAGGGTTAGCAACAGGGGACTGGGAGGAGGAGAAAGGGGAGAAGGTACAGAGAATAAGTAGCATAGAGGGTGGGGAGAAAATAGACAGGGGGAAAGGCAAGAGTAGTGTGGGAAATGTAGAAGCTAAAGAACTTATGACACATGAACTAAAAGTGGGGGGGAATGTGGGTGGGAGAGGGTGTGCAGGGTGGAGCGGAATGAAGGGGGGAAATGGGACAACTGTAATGACATAATCAATAAAATATATTTTAAAAAAGAAGTAACAGGCAGCCCTGCAGAACAGCACAAAGTCCAGCAGCCGAGCAGAAGGATCCGATCCGGGTTGCCCGCCTGTTTACACATTCAGTGTCACGTGGTGTTCGATGGGACCCAGCTCAGAACCCACCCGGACCCCCGTCCCTGGAACGCTGGCTCAGTGTCTGTTCATTCACTCATTAAGTAGTTATGGGGAGCATGTTTCGTGCCAGGCACTGTTATGGGTGCTGCAGATAAACAAAAAGAAACAAAACACACAGGCCTCCCTCTGTGCAGCTCACCTTCAAGCGGAGGAGACAGAAAAGGAAGGGAGAAACAGATATACCTGCGTACCACGTGGTATCAGAGTGACTGATGCTTGAAGGGAGACAGAACAAAGGCACAGAGAGGGATGGGAGATGCTGTTTTAATAGGCAGAACGAGGAAGCCCTCTCTGAGGAGGTGGCGTTTGAGAGGTGGTGGCGTTTGCCACCCCTAAATATGCCTCTTTGGGATGTTGATTATTTTAGGCTGGTTATTTTTAAGAAAATGAGATGGACCTCTGATCTTTCCCCAGCTGCCTATAAAAACTCAGAGGACCTGCTCCAGGAAGGGAGCTGTTATCACTGGTAACTATGTGGAATAGGAACCAGGTGTGATTGACAGGGAGGAACCCGGCAAGTGCCATTAGGCCAAAGTCCTCCCTGCTTCCTGTTGTTAAAGATGGCCCAGCAAACACCTGTTTACTAAGCATTTGCTTTCCATTTCCCTGCGAATCGCCGTCCTCCCCTTAGAAGTCCCATACCACTGCCCCGCTTTTTCCTTAGCTCAAGATGGCATGTAAACCTTAGCTGCCCAATTTGTCCCTGGGCCCCGTATTCTTATGGAACCCCTGCATGTTCACATAGCATTACATTTGGTTATTTTTTCCTATTGATCTCTCCTATGGTGTTTTAATTATTTGACCAGCCAGAAGAACTAAGCGGAAAAGCAGACATTTCCACACAGCACTACACACACATGCACGCTGAAATAAAGATCTGAAGGAAGAGTTCCACAGGCACTTAGCTGAAAAAAAAAAGACTCCCAGGAAAAGGGAACAGCAAGTGCAAAGGCCCTGGGGTGGTAACGCGCTTTGGGTGTGCTTTGTCCACCTCCTCTGAGCACAGAGCTGTCCTCCTCCAACTCCCTCCTCCTCTGCACACCCTCCTGCCCAGCCCCCATTGGTCTATCAAACTCCAGTCTCCATGCCCAGACTTGAATGGTACTTCTTACAGTGTGCCCTTCTTGCCCTCATTTGTGTTCTCACAATGTTCATATTTCTACTACAATAATCATTGCATTGTACTGTGATTGCTTTATATATATTTATATATACATATATTTTGTCCCATTGGCAGTGATCTCCTTAAAAGCAGATTGCCATATTCATCTTTGTACCCTTGGTGCCTAACAAGACCTGGGCCTGAAAAAAACGTTGGTTCATCCATGCATGTGACATGCCCAGGATAGTGCATCCACAGACCGAGACCGGAAGCAGATCATTGGTTGTTGGGGTTGGGGGGCTGGGGTGGGGGACAATGTTGGGGGGAGGCCGGAGGTGACTGCTAGATGGGTACTGTTTCCTTCTAGAGTGTTGAAAATGTTCTGGAACTAGAGAATGCTGATTGCTGCACATTGTCAATGTACTAAATGCGGCTGAATTAGATACTTGAAAGTGGCAAAAATGGCGAATTTTATGTGATGTGAATTTTGCCCCAGTAAAAAAAGATGTCAGCTGTATTGAAGAGCCGAGAGCCTCGTGACACAGGCAGCCCGACTTCCGGGATTCGGCATCCTGCAGAAAACACCACAGCCCAACAGAGACTGAGAGACCAAGAGAGTTGAAAGGTCCCATCCTGAAATCTGCAGAACCACAAGAGAAGCGAGTAAACACAATGTTGTAAGTAAACACAATGTAACGATGTNTTAAAAGCAGATTGTCATATTCATCTTTGTACCCTTGGTGCCTAGCAAGACCTGGGCCTGAAAAAAACGTTGGTTCATCCATGCATGTGACATGCCCAGGATAGTGCTTCCGAGACCGGAAGCAGATCAGTGGTTGCTGGGCCTGGGGGGCTGGGGTGGGGGACAATGTTGGGGGGAGGCCGGAGGTGACTGCTAGATGGGTACTGTTTCCTTCTAGAGTGTTGAAAATGTTCTGGAACTAGAGAATGCTGATTGCTGCACATTGTCAATGTACTAAATGCGGCTGAATTAGATACTTGAAAGTGGCAAAAATGGCGAATTTTATGTGATGTGAATTTTGCCCCAGTAAAAAAAGATGTCAGCTGTATTGAAGAGCCGAGAGCCTCGTGACACAGGCAGCCCGACTTCCGGGATTCGGCATCCTGCAGAAAACACCACAGCCCAACAGAGACTGAGAGACCAAGAGAGTTGAAAGGTCCCATCCTGAAATCTGCAGAACCACAAGAGAAGCGAGTAAACACAATGTTGTAAGTAAACACAATGTAACGATGTATCTACATTCCAGGCCATTAGCTGGGGTCCTGAGCAGAGTCAGGCACAGTGGCTCAGTCACAACTGCAAGGGGAGGGACTAGGGTGACATCTGTTAGGAAATCTGATTGGAACACTTGGGTGCTCCCCTGCTGAACTAGTTCAGAAAAAATCCAAAACGTCTATTTCCTTTAGTTATACCTAAATTAATCACATCGAGTATTATTTTATAAAGCACCTCGGTCTTTTCTTCTTGAGGTTGTTTTTTTAGAAAGTCACACATCATCTTAATCTATATAATCAACTGCCCAATTAATATATCTCTTAATGTATAAAATTTTTATTTTGCTTATTCTTTATATAATTTCATGTTCACAACAACCTTATGAGAATGATACTCCAGGCTTTATTTTGCCAAAGAGAAAACTGTTCTTGCAGAAGGAAACCGAGACACACACATAATGTGTAGCGGTGTTGAAGTATGAGCCCGAGTGTTCTGACTCTGGGTCTCAGATTATCAATGCTCTTTTTTGTTGTGATCATTTACCCGCTGATTCTAACTGTGCAATACTGAAAAAAAAAAATCTGGACCTTCGTTTCTCCATCTGTAAAATGGAATTAATGGAGAAGTTTTGTGAGAATTAAATGAGTTAATACAAAGATGATTGGAACAGTAGCCAGGCACCAAGATACATAAGGCTTTGTTATTATTCATTTAAAAGCACACATAATACTTTGAGGACCTGCCCTGACTGGTGCGGCTCAGTGGGCTTGGCATCATTCCACCAATGGAAAGGTTGCTGGTTCGATCCCCAGTCAAGGTACATGCCAGGTTGAGGGCATGTGAGAGGCAACTGATTGCTCTCACTTTGATGTTTCCTCCCTTTCTTTCTCCCTCCCTTCCCCTCTATCTAAGAATAAGTAAAATCTTTAAAAATAGTAGTCCAAGGGCCTTTCTATCTCACCTTCTCAACATCCCTGGAGACCAGGGACAATTAACTCTCTCATTTGACAGATGAGAAGCCGAGGCCTGTGGTGCAGAACAGAGCGGGGGGACAGTAATGGGTCACAGACCCGGAGCCCACTGACACCCAACAAGCAGAGCTCAGGATTCCTCTTTATCTAAAGGTTTTACTTATTTATTTTTTAGAGAGAGGAAGGGAGGGAGAAAGAGAGGGAAGAATTGTTGATCATAGACGCCCCAACAACCCAGGCCAGGAATCCAACCAGCGACCTTTCGCTTTGCAGGCAATGCCCAACCAAATGAGCCACTCGGTTCAGGGCAGAAGTCAGGATTCTTGAGGACAGTTCGGTCACTGTCAAGGAGGAGGGCTGGGGTGGGGAAGGAAAAGATAATAATAATGAAACTCGACATAAAAGAAAAAATCCAAAACTTCTCCCAGACGAAGATTAGTAGGACCAGTTTTCATTCCCCCACAAAGAATCCCTGGGCCCAAGGAGCAATCAAAAGTGATGTGCTCCCTGCCCCGTAATTCAGCCTAGGGTCGGCAGCCCTTCCGTGGGGCCTGGCTACCTTTGAGCAGACGGTGACTGAGGACTGAACAGGGCAGATGACCTCGGTAGATATTCGAACATATGTAGTACATGCATATCTAATTCAAGTGACTTGGACAATTAAGCTTTTAAGTACACTTTCAGTGAAATATGACAAATGTAAAGAAAAATGCACAAAGTGTTAGCATACAATGTGATGCACTTTTACAAAGTATATACACGTTTAACTAGCATCCAGGGCTAAAAAACAGGGGGGCATATATCAGCATCCAAAAGGTTCCCATTCCCTGTTCAGTCACTAGACCCCAAAGGGAAAACAATTTGTGGAGATAAAAATTAGGTTGTCTCTTTGTGTACTTTATATAAGTATATGGCTTCTCTTACCATTATGTGTGTAAAATCATCCACTTTGCTGGGTGTAGTTGAAGTTTACTCAATACGTGCATAATCTTTTTACATTTCTTTTTGTGTTTTGTTTTGTTTTTTAAGATCTTATTTATTTATTTTTAGAGAGAGAGGGGAAGGGAGGGAGAAAGAGAGGAGAGAAACATGTATGGTTTCCTCTCATGCACCCCCTACTGGGGACCTGGCCCACAACCTAGGCATGTGCCCTGACTGGGAATCGAACCTGTGACCCTCTGGTTTGCAGGCTAGTGCTCAGTCCACTGAGTCACACCAGCCAGGGCAAATCTTTTGACATTTGAGATAGTCAAGGTTTTGACTCATACACATAGTATTGCTGTGAACATGCTAGTACTGGGTTTACCATGTGAAATCTCAACCTTTGTAAACAAGTAATTGTCAAATAGGGACAATTTTACACACACAGTTCAACCCATCACATGTCTCTTGGTGCACGCACATTTGTATTCTGTTGAATATATACCTAGGGCATTTCTGGGTCCTAAGCCACACATACCTTCAGTGTTAACAGATTCTGCCAAATGGTTTTCCAAAGTGATTCTACCAACCCACACTCCTATTACCGAACAGCAATTGGGGTCCCGCTGCCCGCTGCCACCCTCTGGGCAAAATTCCAGAGGTAAAGGTTTGGTGGTAAAGGAGAGGAGTCTTTATCCAAAAGCTTCACAATTTTGGAATAACAGCTCTCCACATGAACTAGTCACTTAGGCCTAGCAATTGAGGCTAACCTCTCCAACACCTGAGTTCTCCTATCATTTTCCTCCTGTTAGTTTTAATTATCTTATTTCTATAGGGCTAGTTTACAAACTAAAACAATCTAAGATACAAAAGCTACACAATTTTGGAAGAATGGCAGTCTTCTACCACACCCAAAGAATAAACCTGTCACCCTCTGCCAGGCCAGGCGGATCCTAGGCTGTGCCTGGAGCTCCTTCCCATCCAAAATACTGTCTGTTGGGAAACGCAGGCAGCTGCAGCATGATCATCCAGGTATCCTTGAGAGAGAAGAGCCAGAGAGCCAGGACCTAACAGAGAGCCTGAGAGTGCTTCTTTTATTTCCAATCTTCTCGCCCATAACTCCACGTGCTCTGGAGGCCTTCAGCTTCTCAGCCAATCCGGTCCGGCTAGATTGTTTACCATCGCCTTGGGCAACCTCCTCCTCCAGCCCCTTCTTTACTCCTCCCCAGTGATCTGATCCGATTTCTCTGTATCACTTCCATCAGCAAGTATGAGAGTTTCACATCCTTGCCGATACTTGGATGAATTCATCTATGGGTATTATCTTTTGCACTTCACTGTATTTATTTTTGTAGAATGACACAAGTCTCCAGTTCTCAGAGGCTGGGAGATAAAAATTGACCAGCACGGGGTTGTTCTGCTACTGGACAGGTCTGCCTAGACCCTGACCGGGTCTGGTGTGTGGATTGTTGACTTTGTGTAGGAAACATGTCACAACATGAGTCCAAGTGACATTAAGGGTACGTTTATTAAAGCTAGGGACAGTGCAATAAGGAACAGCTTAGAAATGAGCTTAGGCTGGGCTGCTTCAGCTAAGAAGTCAGAAAAAGGGTTCCTTGGGGACAGGCTCAGGGGGTTAGCCCAGGGCAAGCTGCCACTGCCCATTGTCCCCAGGTTGCAAGCCTCCGGGGGTCCCCTAGGGTTTGGGAGATGTGTGTCTGTGAGAAAGCAGAGGGGAGAGGGAGAGTGTACCCCTGGGAGGGAGCGAGCACTCCAGGTCCTCCCTTTTCGGGGGTTTTAAAGGCTGAGAGTTTAGGGGAGGATCTCAACAGTTTACTCACCAGCTTTGTGCTGAGAAGCCAAAATGAGATTTACTCCCTTAACTTCATCTGTCCTTGGGTGTGGTTGGTAAATGGTACTCACCGGATTTCTGCTCTCTCCCTGAGTCAGGTGCTTGAGGCTATTTACCCTCGGGCTGGGGAGAAGTGCAAACCACTTACTCTTAAGTGTCTCTGGTTTAGGGAGGGTAGGATTTACTAGATGGCTGCAAACTCTTGTTTAATGATCTGTCTCCATTTCCCTCTACTGCTCGTCCAGGCTCACTAGCCTGTCTCGGTCCCCAGCAAGCTGCTCACAGTAACTTACACGTTCTGACGAGGCTTTGGAGACCTTCATATGCTGGCTGTTGGACCCCAGCTTGGATGTGGAATTGCTGCACCCGTATATGCCCGTGCAATGGTGTCAGTGGTTGACAGTGTGCCCTCAGCCCTGGGCCCCACCACTCAGGGAGCTTTGAGTTTTCCAAGAAGCACCTCTCTACGCTTTGCAGAGGGCCTGGCCGTCTTCAGCACCGAGGTTCCTGCCACTCCCGCCTAGCCTCAGCCCCAAGGCACAGCCCACAGCCGCAGTGTTATCTTAGCACTTTAGCTGTTCTCATGGGTGTGCAGTGGTGTCAGTGTGGGTTTTAATTGGCAGTTCCCTGGTGACTAATACAGGTGAACACCTTTCATCTGCTAATTGATCATTTGAATACCCTCTTTTAGGTGAAGTGCCTATTCAAGTCTTCTGCCCATTTTTTCCCAGTGGTTTGCAAGCCTTTTTCCTATTCATTTGTAGGCATTTTTTATACACATATTCTGGATACAAGTTCTTTGCTGCATACATACTGCAAATATCTCCTTTCACTCTGTAGCTTGCCCTTTCACTGGTGCCTTTAAATCGTTAACCTGAAAATAACAGGCCAAAGTGAGAGGCAAATAGCATTTATTTGAGATCCCAAAAGAATAGCTATTCTGAAGCCCACATAGTATTCCAAGTAGGAGAGAGGCAAGGGGTGTTTATGAGAAAGGGAAGGAGCAAGCTTACATCAGTGGAAGGAAGTCATTTCCAGAGGTGAAGATAAGCTTAGGCACATCAATTCTAAACATTGCCGTAAGTTTTCAGTCCTCAGTCTTGTCACAATATCTGCTTTCTTGTTATTTTTGCAAACAGTGCTTTGGAATACAATGTCGCTGTAGGCCCCGTCCGAAATTATTTTGCCCTATTTTAACATCCCAAAGATGTGAGGCCTAGGGCGTGCAGACCAGGGATTGCGGTTCCTCCACAACGGCTGCTCCGATTCCGTTTTAAAGTGGCTCCATTCATATTATTGTTATTTTTTTTATACAGTGAACAGATGTTCTTAACTTTAATGAGATCCAATGTATCTGTTTTTTCCTTTGTAACTAACTAGTGCTTTTATGTCAAGTCTTCGAAATGTTTGCTTATGTCAAGGCCATAAAGTTATAGAGAATGAATTTTTAATATTTTCCCTCCCAAATGAACCTTTTAGATGTTATACATGTAATCATTAATTTTTCCAACAAGCGCTTAATGAATCCCGCTACGTACCAGGCAATGTGTTGGGTATTGTAGGGGACATAACTCTGGCCTGTGTCCCGCGCGCACTTATGCAGAGGCTCAGAGATGGGCGTCACTCGCCCCAGTTCACACTGAGTGTGCCGAGGCCGGGCGTGGGATTAAAGCACAGGGCAGACCGGCTCCAGAGCTGGGGCACAGTCACCGAGCTCCTCTGTCTCCAGGAGGGATGTGGAGACACCAGGAACGGATTTTTTATATATTCTAGTCGGTAACTTGTAGAGCACCTTGGGGAAAATGTACGGAGGCAAGTAAGGAGACAAAGACATGTAAGCAAAGCAAAACTAAACAAAAGCCCTATAGTTCCAGTCAATACATATTACAAGGGAGATAGGAATGAAGTGTTCGCGAGAAATGGGGGATGCTTCTGGCTTTGGAGTCAGGGAGGCTTCTCGGGGCTGGGCAGGGGGTACCTTGTTGGCATTTAAAAGGTGAGCAGAATTGAGGCCATTTTAGGGAGAGAGCATCTGAGAGTAAAGGACCAGCCGGTGCCAAGCACCCGAGGTGAGGCAGTGTGGAATTAGAATCCTCTACTCACCCCCAATACTACTGCTCTCCATTCTCTCCTTCACTCACTGTGCTTTCTTCATACTAGCCCTCTCCGTGCCTCATCCCATGCATCTCCGTGGGACAAAAATGCCATCTCTATGTGCTGATGGCCTCCAAATTATACCCAGCACAGTTGTCTCCCTTAGCTTTGGATTTACACCTCTATCTACTAGACACCTCCACCCGGGGACTTGGAAGTTCAAAAACGAATCTGTGGTTTTTTTAAAAAAAAATATTTTATTTATCTTTAGAGGGAAAGGGAAGGAGAGAGGAAGAGAAACATCAAGGTATGGTTGCTTCTTATGCATCCCCTGCTGGGAACTGGCCCCTGCAGGGAACTGGCCTGCAACCCAGGAATGTGCCCTGACTGGGAATCGAACCTCAATTGTCTGGTTCATGAATCTGTGTTTTTTTTTTTTTAATCAGGAAATACAAAATAGCAAGGTGCACCACATGTAAAGACATAAGTGGTTTTTAACGAAGCCATTGTTTCACATGTACATCTATGTGTCCTAGGTCACCCCAAAAAACGTTGAAAAACACAAGCTAGATGTAATGACAAAAGGAGTGGAAGGACCCAAGGACATCTGTATCTGGGCAAGAAAACCTGGGAAGTGAGAAGGAGCTAGTTTCTGGGGAAGATGACGACTTTCATTTTCCACACACTGATTCTGATTTACAGTGAGTCATGCCCAGTGGGTGCTTCTTTCTCTACTATTTCCAGCCGCTGGTCAAAGTCTGAATGAGTGCTCTGAGGAATGAGGGAGTTTCCCTTCACACTCATTAATCATTGGCTCCCAAATGATGTAATGCTTTCAGGAGGAAGCAACATTTATTGAACCCTTACTACACGTCAGGTTCTCGGCATCCAGTTCCCAACAAGAAGCACTCTTAACAGAAATGTGAGGCAGGTACCATTATCTGCATTTCACAAATGAGGAAGCTGAGGCTCCAAGAGGATGAGAAACTGTCTAAGGCTGTGCAGGCAGCGGGTGATTGGTTGGGTCCCACCATCTCTGAAAGCATCCATCACCAGGGCTCCTTATGGCCTCCTGTATTTGTTTCCTAGGGCTGCGGTAACAAATCGCCACAAACTGGGTGGATTAAAATAACAGGAATGTACTTTTCACGGTTCTGGTGGTTGGAAATCTGAAGTCAAGGTGTCAGCAGGGCCGGTCCATTCTGAGAGTGAGTCTGTTGCAGGCCTCCCTCCCAGCATGAGACCTTGGCCTTCCTCCGTCTGTATGTGCATTACTTCACTGTCTGCCTCCATCTCCACAGGGCATTTTTATATGGACACCTGTCATACTGAGTTTGTCACATCCCCTCTGGTGTGACCTCATTTTTCATTTTAACTAATCACACCTGCAATGACCTTATTTCCAAATAAGGTCATTTCCAAAGGAGGAAATGACCTCATTTCCAATGAGGCCAGGGAGGACTAGGCCTTCTGCATATCTTTTTTGAGTGATACAATTCAACTCATAACACCTCATTGAGTGGTATAAACCCTGAAGTTAAAAGGAAGAAAATTGTTTCCTATTGATTTGGAGGATTTGCACCAAAAGTTGCATTTATTTCTTGTTAGATTCCGAAGTTCCCCGAAATTGGCTGGATTAATCGGTTTCCCATGAGTAATTCTTATGAATACTTACAATCCTTTACATCTCCACTGCCTCCTGGACAATATAATACCAGGCATTGCCATCTCATAAATACACAAACCCACCACCTTTCCCTCCAAAAGCCATCTTTCTCCTGACTTCCCCGTTTTTCACAAAACTAGCTAAAATCTCCCCATTTTCTAGAAAGAATTGTTTCTATTATCCGTGCACCTCCCAAGTTCAGTTCCCTAGGGTCGCCTGTCCCTTGGTAAGGTACACTAGCTTCCCAGCTCCTCTCCTTGCTCCCAGACTCTTCACCTCCAATCCAGGCTCACACTTCTCTGTAGGGCCAGTTTTCTAGAAACACACCCCCATCCTGTCTCCACAAAAACCTCAGGAGCTTCCGGCCACCTGGTGGCGGCCATCCTGCATTCAAGGCCCAATGATATTTGGAGCCAGCCTCACCTCCATCGTTCCCTCCCTAACTGAACGACGCTCCGACTGTCAAGGTCCATTGCCAACGCCACCTTCTCCTATTTCGCCCATCTCTGATCCTCTGGCTGCCCGCCGTTTCCCTGATGAGCTCCTGACGCACCTGGCACCTCTCCCGGTTATTTCATTCTAACTGCTATTACAATTATTTGTTAAATGTCTAAGCTCCCCCACCAAACTCAGCTCTGTGCGCCCCAGACAGGGCCCCAATGAGGAGCTCATCAATCTTTGTGTCTGGAATAGATCCAGGGAGTCTCCTTGAAGGAGGAACCTTGCAAGCTACAGGGCAGAATCCCCGAGATTCGGTTCAGCTGCTGTCTGGGCAAGAACGTTTCCCGGGAGCAGTAGAACGAGTCTGCGTGGGGACCCAGACGCGGGAGTCCCTTACAGAGGCTCAGCTAGGGCGGGTCCTGACGCCCGCACGCAGCCCGCGGCCCGCTGGACGCTCTCCGGTACACACATTGGGAGCCCTAGGAACGCCGCTTCGGCAGGAAACTTTCCGCCGAAAGGCCGGGTACTTGTGGGCAGAGCACGCCGGAACCGGAAGTCAGTGGGGGAAGATGGGACTGTGGGGACCTAGCTAATTTGCCTTGGAAAATGAACGTCTCTAGGGCCCTCGTGGCTGGAGGTAGGGTGCCTGGAATACTGGGTTAATTTCGCGTCTACCTTGGTCCTGGAGTGTTTCCTCTCTCAGGCCCCATGCCCAGGGCTCCCTCTAGGGGTCCCAGCTTACCTGACGAGAAGTTCCGTTCCCCCAGCCTGGAGCGAGGGTGCCCCTTCGCACTAAGGAGCGTCAGCGTCCGGGGCTGGGCGGCGGGCGGAGGGTTCAGCTTCCAACGGCCGCTTGCTTACCCCTGGGCGCGTGGTCAGAGTGGCTTCCCACTGCATTTACAAAGTGTTCTTATATAGGTTTCCTTCTGCTTGCAGAAACATAATCATGGTAGAAATCTTGAAAAGTGTACAGGAGGAAAGAAAAACTTCTTTCAACAAACACAGTCACTTAATCTGTTCTTTCCAGTCTATCACTTAGATCTATCACTCCGCTAAAACATTTAAAATAAACTTACAAAATTTAGTAGTATTTGGTTCCACAGGGTAAAAAACAGGTGAAAATAAATTTCCTTAACAAGAGGTATTAATTAGAGATCCCTCTATAGTTAAAAATGTCAAGAATGTTATGCAGTTGAAAGTATTGTTTTATTTTTATTTACTGATTTTCTTAGAGAATGGATACAGAGAGAGAAACATCGATTTGTTGTTCCACGTATTTTTGCATTTATTGGTTGATTCTTTTACGTGCCCTTTCCCCAGATCAAACCTCAACCTTCGAGTATGGGGCAGCTGCCCTAGCAACTGAACTGCTAGGCTAAGGGGAAAAAAATGTTTTAATTTAATTTAATTACTGTGGCTACTACAAAAATTTATATTACACATGAGAGATTGTTATTTTAAATCCATGCTTCTTGGTGGGCACAAGGGGTATCCCCCAAAACACATAATTTATTTATAAAAAATTATGCACTTATTCATACATGTTTAAACTTCAGTCACTTTCAAGGGACTCTCCATTTGAGGCAATACACCTATTGAGGCTTTTTTCCCTCCACTGCTCAAAAACAGTTCTTGAACTTGTAGATTCTGATGCCTTTAAGTGTTTCTGCCATTTCTTGTTTCACCTCTTTAACATGAGCAAAAACGTTTCCCTCTGAGGATTATTTTTCATCTGGGGAAACAAAAGAAGTTGCTTGGGGTGAGATAGAGTAAATAGGGAGGGCAGGGTACTGGGGTCAAGCCATTTTTGGTCAAAAACTGCTGAACACTCAGCACAGTGTGAGGGTATGGGCAGGTGCACTTGTAAATTACCCATCATGAAATGGGCAAACTTGATGAGTCTTCAAAAAAAATTCACTGAAGCTGAACACAGCCCTTCACACCACCAGGTGGTGCAGATACAGATAGGTTCCTAGAACACTCACCTGGCTGGGGGAAGCCTGCACCCCAAGGGGCCTGACCACCAGAAGATAATCCCGTTTTTTTTGGGGGGGGAGGCCTCATAAAGTAACATTTCTACATAGTAAAACTTAGGACATATCCACAGAAATCAGAAGACATATCTTGTGAATAAAAAAGAAACCCCCCTATTATTTAGTTATATAGAGATATGGTTATAAAACAACTTTAATGATTCTTCAGTAGAACTTCATATGGTCTACTCGTTCGTAAATTATGGGAGAGTCTTTGTCACTTTGCAAAGGTTCTGGTCTAGCTGCAACTAGCACTAAGGAAGCATCCCAACTTATATTTTGCTATATTTTCCTTTTAGGGAGGTGGAGATATTTTCCAGTATCAATAAGGTCGTCTTTGTTCCAGGCCCTGCATAATTCCTGTCGGAAAAAATCCACTGCACCCAAGAAAATTATTCCCAACGTTGCCGTGTGTGACAAAAATACAAAGGAGTCTGGAAATGCACTTGACAAACTCTTCTCTTCGGAACAGCAGGCTTCCATCTTGCATGTGTTGAATACAGCATCTAATAAAGAACTTGAAGCTTTCAAATTGCTTCGTGGAAGAAAGTCCATCAATATTGTAGAGCACAGAGAAAAGTATGGGCCATTTCAGAATCTGGAGAGTTTAATAAATGTGCCCTTGTTCCAGTATAAAACTATCGTTCAAGTTTGTAACTCCATCCTTTGTCCAGAGACTGGAGCGAAAAAAAGAAAATCACAGGAAACCCGGCTACTGAAAAAGCTTATCAAACCAGAAATAGAAAGAGAGAGACTTAAGGTATATACCCCTTTTCTAACACGTTATATTGCCTAAATATTTGAGAACGTACTTGGCAAAGCACTATTCTGGGCACCAAGACAGGATTCTTCAGGCAGCTATAGTTTAGTTGGTGGGACCAGACATACACATGTTAATAGATAACTTATTATGTACAAAGTAGTATGTGATCAATAACAAGAATGAAAAGTACAGATAGTAAATTGGCAACTCAGAGGAGAGAACTGTGGCATGTGACTGTTGAGGAAAGTTTACTGAAGAAACTCACCCTGGATCTCTGAGGGAGAAAATAGGCTAGCTGGGAGAAGAGGGCACTCTAGGAAGAAAAAACTGATGCAGAGAAGCAGGTCTGTGCAAGATTTATTTATTTATTTTATTTTTAAATTTATTTATTTATCTTTAGAGGGGAAGGAGAGAGGGAGAGAAACATCAATGTATGGTTGCCTTTAGTGCGTTCCCTGCTGGGAGTTTGCCTGCAGGGAACCAGCCTGCAACCCAGGCATGTGCCCTGACTGGGAATCGAACCTCGATTGTGTGGTTCGCAGGCCCGCGCTCAATCCACTGAGCTACACCAGCCAGGGCCTGTGCAACATTTATTGAAAAGGAATGTTGAGGGGCGATCAGGCTGCAGGGGACAGTATGGCCAGGGAGTGATTTTAGGACATTATACCAGTCACTCCACAGGATTTAAAGTTTTCTCTCCCCCTTAACACTTTACAAAGCATTCAAAAAGCAAATCTTTTTCGGTGTTGTCTTAAAAATAAGTATTAGAATTACTTGGTACATCAAACATTAAACGCTGGAGGAACTTAAGTTCTGTGTTGCAATACTTGATAAAATATTTCCCCTCCAGCTTTATTGAGATATAATTGCATATTATGTAACATATATAAGTTTAATTGATAAAATAGTCTTATCCTATAACAAGCACAATTTTTGTGGACCAGTGTTCTCAGTTTTGGGAGGATTATGGATAGTTTTTGAAACCTGATGAAAGCCCTGGATCCTCTTTTCAGGGGGAAAAAAAAGCGGAGCTATAAGCAGAATGCTGCAGACAGCCTCCGGGGACTCGCAGGGCTCACCCGTGCTGTCTACAGACTCCCGACAGAACCGCTGCCGTTGGTCTGGAACATATGTGAACCAAATTTTTCAGGATTTAGATTTTCATGAACATTTATGGCTAAAACTACTGTTTATACTCAGATTATCATGGAATTGCATCTTACCAGTGTCAAAGAGCATTTAGAGGCCTAGGTTCTAAAGTCGGTTTGTACAGAGGAAACCATGCAGCGAAGCCCTTGGAAAAATTGTTGCCCATGAAGTATTGTGGCAGCTTGGTTCAGTAATTCTCATGCACACAAAAGCTTGAGAACCAAAGGCGGCCTGTATTTTGTAGGTGTCTGGGCAGCCAAACTATTCTGCCTTTAGTGGATGCTTATCCATTCCTGAGCAGTGAAAGGAAGGAGCACAGTCATGAAATGGTCCAGCTTCTCTGCCTCTGTATTTATGGAGCATGTTAATTTACTTGTTCATAAACTAACGAGCCATGTCAGAGTGAGGTGACGCAACGGTACAGCAGCCATGGCCCAGAGCTAAATCCTTATGTCCAGTTATCTGTTACACATCTCCCCTTAGAAAGCAACCTGAACTCAATACATTAAAAAACAACTTGTCTCCCCAGCCTACTCAAGCTGACCTGCCTCCAATGGTCATCTTAGGAGGCAGGTCAGCTGCCTCCATCATTAATGATGCCAGACAGTCACAGGAATGAAACTGGAGTTAACCTAGGCATTTTGACCATCTCACACATCAACTCTACTCCCATTATCTCTGACCTGTTTCTTGCCCTCACTGTCTTAAATCCTTAATAATTTGTTATAAAACAGGGAGCCAACACAAATCCCAGAGGAGTCTAGGCTCCTTTGGTCCATCTTCCACACAGCTGTCCACGATCTTTCTGAAATGTACATTGCAAATTAGTGTTTGCAGAAATCTGGGGACCCCTCTGCCCTTTTCAGGCACATGTACTCTTTAGTCCACGGCCTGAGTGCCAGGTGTCAGACTACACAGACATCTGGGTGAAGTGACTTTCTGTGTACCATTTTACTCAGTCTCCTAGTCCTCCAGGAAGTCGTCCCTGACTTTCTTTTCTCCATGGCGTTAAGTGTTGGGTTGTGGCATTTCTTACAATGTGTGGCTATGTTCCTGGGTTGCCCACTTTGTGGTGCAGTCTGCGGCAACGTTTGAATGCCCATTTTGAGCTAGGTGCTGAGAACTGACAGCTATTGGCTACCTTTTATACTTGTTCCTGCACTTCTTTAACAATTCTCAGTTCATAAGCTGTAGATCTATTTGTTATATAAACTAATTTGGCTTTCCAATTTTGTAGTTTAAATTTTGTATCTGTTCAGTGTTTACACTTGTAATTAAGCCAGCCTTTTTGTTTCAGGCAGTGAATAGTATCGTATCCATTGTTTTTGGTACTCGAAGAATTGCCTGGGCTCACCTTGACCGTAAACTGGCAGTACTAGACTGGCAGCAAAGTGAGTGCTTCCGGTTGATGAAAGGAACATACGTATCATCCGTCTATTTAGAAGAGGTAAGGCAGCTATACATTCAGATTCCTACCTGCTAAAGATCCCTGTAAGGTGAATCACTGCTCCTAAAAGGCACGTAATACAATAGGAAGAAGGAGTTTCTTTTGGTCTTTACCACTCACCCATTCCAGTTGTTTCCCATCACCAATGAGTTTTTAAAAATGGAATCATTTATTTCAAGAAATACCTATATAGCAAAAAGCAGATACTGAAAAACAGTGGTAAAGTATATTATTCTAAATATTATAGAATTTCGTCATTATATTCATTAAGCTTATTTTATAAATGCTATTATTTGTTATCTGGAATCTTTGAAAGTTTGGGAGATGGGCAGTAATTATCATGATGACACCTGCGAAAACTGGTTCGATCAAGCATCTGATGTGATCAGTCCATTGTAGAAGTGATCGATTTGGGGCTAATTCTAACCCTATGCTCTACTGTAGAAATTTTTGAAAGGTTAATAAAAAAAGTTTTGACTTGTCTAATTTTAAAGTTCTAAAAGACAACTTTTAGAAGTTATGGTTTGCCTTAGCTCATCCTGTGTCTGACAGAACCACAGCCAGAATGTGGCTGTCCTGACTCCCCCATAAAATGTTTCCAATGATCTCAGAATTGTCAATAGCAGTATAAGTTCTGTACGTTATATGTTGTGTAAGTTCTAAAATTTTATTTTTAAAATAGAGTGGTGGGGGATATAAGAGGACTAAGAGGTAATATAGAAAAATACAATAAAGATACAATTTAAGTAAATAAATAAATAAGTAGTAGAAGTGGGGCAGAGAGGGGACCAAAATAATAAAACTTAATGAATTATTTCTACTCACTTATTTTATTTTGTTTTTTAAAGATTTCTTCAGTCATTTCAAAGATTCCTAAAGCTGACCTGTATGTTCTGGAAAAAACGGGACTTTCAATTCAGAACTCAACCCTGTTTCCTGTACTGTTACATTTGCATATTGTGGAAGCCATGCTGTATGCCTTACTGAATACAACTTTTGCCCAGGGTGGCCAGCATCAGGTCCTGAGCATGAACCGCAGTGCAGTGGGGAAGCACTTTGAACTGATGATTGGGGACACGCGGACTAGTGGGAAAGATCTGGTGAAGCAGCTCCTCTTGGACTCTGTACTGAAGGAAGAGCCCCGCGCATCCTTCCCGGCAGACAAGGTAGTGCACTACCGGCAGGTGTTCTCCTCTACTGAGCACTGCAGGATCGAGGAGCTGTATGACTCGTTACTCCAAGCTGTCGCCTTCTACGAATTAGTAGTATTTGCCCCTGAACCTTAAAATTCTGATAATTAATATACAGTCTGTTCTAATGTTATTATTTATTAGTTTTAAAGCTATAAAAACCAACTGTTTTTGACATCCGAGTTAATGAAGAATAAAACATGTTTGTGTGTATTTAAAGTTGGAATTGTGGTTGTTAAATGGTTTACACAAGGCCAAATCTGTAAATATCTTATGAGATTCTATACCTTTTAGGTTTAAGTGTTGAACAGTAAGATACCTCCTAACCAGTCAAAACGAGAAAGTTACCTTCACCTAAAAGCAAGTACCACCCATACTGAATTTGCTGAAGGAGGGAATGATGAGTTCTTCTGGGTGGCGCTCATCCTGGGCATCGAGCTAAACTGGTAACACAACTTGGGGATTCCTCTTCTTGTTCTGGAAACAGAATGGGGTTTGATGCACTGCCTCCAAAAGGGGATTTTCGTAAACTCAATCCATCAAGCCCTGAATAAACCAGGCTTGTCTAACAGGTTCATTATATTACTTTGAACTCTTTTTCGTCAGACCATCTTTCGAGGAAAGGAGCACTTATTTTCTGTTGCCATGCACACATAAACCTCTACAGTTTCATACACGGATGTGGTTGTGCACGTATCTCCACCCTGGAAATGTAGCTATGTAGATGTTCATACTACACATGTCTGAAATCATTCTCTTTCTTCCAAATCCCCTCCTTAACTACTGTTTTATACTTTGGTAAATAGCCTCACCAACCATCGAGCTGTTTAGGCCAGTCACGTGGTATTCTACCTCCTACCTATTTCTGGAAATAGCTATAAGTAAAAGTGACTGTATTAGACATTTATAAGCTAGGAGGCTATTTATTGAAAAGTCATCAAAATTTGCTTATTTTTTCACAAAAAATAACTAAAAAATACCAGCAATTTATCACCTTTAAGAACTGAGGAAAAAAAATCTTCCTCAAATTACGTTAAACCTAAAAAAATAAATTCAAAGTTCTATGAAGTTATTTTACTTTGGTTCCTCAAGTATTGAGAATTATCAGAATTTCCTAATAATAAAAGATTGAATTAATAGGTAAATGCTCTATGGGTAGTGAACTCTTCTATTCAGAGGGAAAAAAAAATAAATGCATATACTTAAAAAAATGCCTCGTATCTTATTCTCATATACAGGAAAAACCTGTATAAATTTTAGCCTATATTCAAACTCATACAATATTTACCCAGATGATTACATTTGGAATTCCTATATCCATATTGGATAAAGCCTTTTAGCTTTAGCCTTTAATTAAGTCAATATACTATCAATACAAGAAAAAGTGAGTTAAATAAGTAAAAATAGATCTTCATACACATTTTAAGCATGTATATATGGACATTTTCAACTACACAAAATTAAGATCCTTCCTCTTCGAGGTGAAAATGTAATTCACCAGCTAATGTAACTGAATATTAATCTAATATAAATAGACTTTTTCAGGTATACTTGATTATCTAATTGTAAAAGTGATTTTAAGTGACGTGGTATTTTAAAGTCTTGTAATTAAAAATACATATATTCTCCAGAACATAACCTTAAGACAAAATGGCTATTATATAGAAATCCTGTAGTAGACTCCTTCTTTGTTACAGTTTTAATGAATAGCATTAAATATTTGTCCGAAGTAGATATATTAACATCATTATCTTTATGAAATAAAATATCAATGATATAAAAATACAAGAAAAATGTACAAGTGATTTGAATTGACAAAATATACAAATATCACATGGATGGTTGCTAAAAAGTTTATGAAAACTGTAATTCATAACCTTGATTTCACTTTGTCAACATTCAGTATTCAATGGTAAAATATGATGGAGGAATACCAAATTATTTTATTTTACCAAAATAAAATTATCAGGAAGATTTTTTTAAGGTAAAATCTTCAAACAGATTTCCTTTTTAAAAAAGATTTTATTTATGTTTATAAGCTAAAGAGGGAAAGGGAGGGAGAAGGAAAAGGAGAGAAACATCAAATGGTTGCCTCCTGCACACTCCCAGTTGGGGACCTGGCCCACAACCCAGGCATGTGCCCTGACCTGGAGCCGAACCTGTGACCTTTTGGGGTCAGACCTGCACTCAATCCACTGAGCCACACGTGCCAGGGCAGGAAGATCTTTTTGAAAAATGAAACATAATTTCTTTCTTAGGAATTTTTCTTATGCATTATATATGCAATTTTGTATTCTGGATTATACCAATTTGTTTCAAAGATTCTTATTTTAGAATAAAAAGAATCCCCTAGGAGATTCATATTTACAACTCAACAGAGTACTAACACTTGGTTGGAAAGTGGGGGATTAAAGGTACCAGGAAAGGGAAAGAGTATGGATTAGCAGTAAAACATCTTTAGAAGTATCTTAGTGAACTTCTACCTGCTAGGAACAGTTCACTCACATACAAAAATACTCCAACAAAGCTAAATCAGATAATACAAAAAAATTTAAAGAAGAATACACCACATCATAAATACAATTTGTAACTCACATGTCTTCATTTTAAATATCTGCACACTAATATATACAAATAGTCTGTTTTAAATGTACATTAAGAGATGTAAACTTCCAGGAAAATCAGTATAAAAATGTATATTAACGACCACACAATAATCTGTACAAGGCACTGTTAATGTAGAATATTAAGGGAAGCCCGCTGCCAAAGTATTCACAGTCTCTTTTGAAAGGTTAAGGTGAATTCCTTCAAGATAGTGCAGGAACCTGTCAAAATTACAAGGCAAAACAATTTAATATTGATATTCCCACCAGATGAGAATATTAATCTTGAAATATTTAACTAAAAACTTAGAGAGACTTTACCTCCTTTTACTTTTTCCTTGTTCTTTTAGCTTCTCAGACCTACAAATGTTTCGAAGAGTTGGCAAGTATTCAGTCGCACTAGCTTGTCTAACCCCCAGGCTCAGAGGAGGTCGGCCAGAAAATACACTTTTAATGACTGCTATCCTCTTCCGAGCACAGCTGTAAATTAAAAGTAATGCATTACTTTTTATTTTTAATGCCTGATAAAAATGTAACAATCCCAAACACAATCAGCTTCTGGTCTCCTTTTCCCTGCTTCTTATCTAGACCGGATCAAATGGATTCCAGATGAATTTCCCACATCATTTTCAACCCATCAACCACTTCCACACGGAAGCATCTGTAATGGCTACCTGCTGTCTGCCACAGCAAATTCAAATCCCCTTCCCTGTCATTCAAGAGCCTCCCAGCCCTGGCCAGTGCAGCTCAGTTGATAGGAGCCTTGTCCTGCAAACTGAAAGGCTGCGGGTCCAATTCCTGGTCAGGCACATGCGTAGGCTTTGGGTTCAGCCCCCAACAGGGTGCATGTGAGAGGCAGCAGACCAATGTTTCTCTCCCTCCCGCCCTCTTCCCCCAAAATCAATAAGCATGTCCTTGGGTGAGGATAAAGAAATAATAAAAATAAATAAATACGAGAGTCTCTCAAATCTAACTCATCCTAGTCCCTTCATTATTTTTTCTTCCCAGCATTCATTTAGATGCTGTGAAGAAGCTACATTATTAATATCAATAAAAGCCCAGCATTTCAAAATTAGTAAGAAGAACCTAATAATTTTCTCGTTAACATTTACTATTGAAATACAAAAAAAATAAATAAAAAGTAAGACTTACTCTAAATTAGCAGCCGACTGACTGAAATACACATCGTTGCGCTTTTGTGAAACACAAAAAGTAAGGTCTTTCATTGGATCTCTGCCTAATTTCTTGCAAGAATTCAAGGTTTCCAACGCTTTTGAAATAGCAGAAGAACACTTAGTGAAACTGAGCGCTTCCACAGCTGCCTTTAATTCTCCAGAGCTTTGAGAAGTCCACACATCACTGCTTTCAAGACTAAACTCATCACAAAGTCCACTTTTAACCTTTCCATTTGTCCAGCTAAAGTCATTTTTACCAAGTTCCTTCTGTTCCCCTACATCAGTGAAAAGGGCGTCTAAATAGGACATGTTGTCCATGAACTCCGTAAGAGAATTTAAACAGTCAGAAACAAGGGCAGAACATTTTTTTTCCACCGGTGTTTTAGGAGGACAGGGAATAGATTCAGTATTAGACTTCAAACATTTGTTTAGTTCCTTTGTCTCTGAATTGCTTTCTTTGGTTTTGCTTTCTTCTGGATTTGAGGAAGAAGATGTGGGGTGTAGGCAAAGAAATTCAGGAAAGTCCAATTTGGTGTCAAATAAGTCACTATCATCAAGAATTACCATTTTTTTCTTACGTTTCTTTTTTTGTGACTTTTTCAATGGCTTCTCTCCAGCATGTTTCCTAGGAAGGCAGTTCGTGTGTTTTGTTGTTGCACTGGTGTCCACACTCCCTGATGAACCACAGAGCTTTTCTGTTTCTGGAATGATGTCAACAGGTAATGGAAGAATGAACTCAAGATTACTATATAAAAAATCTACATTCTGCACTTGGAATTCTGTAAGAAGCTGGATGAGCTTATGCCATTCTTCTTTTGTTCTGATTTTGCGCTGAAAAACAATTTTGAGTGAAGAAATGTTAGAATATATAGTTTGAGCGTTTTGCTATCCATAGGAATGGTGTCGTCCATATTCTCAGTAAGAAGTCACTGCCCCTCATAATATATTAACCCAGAGTCAGTCCCTTAAGCAATCAAAACAGTATTACAAATCTAAAATATTAGACTGTTAATTTGAAGAGTCAAATTCTCTGTAGTCAGTATATACCCCAATTCAATAATTAGAAGCTCATTTATTTTAAAAATACTTCTCTGAAATTTTTAATCTGAAATATCTCTAAATTCTAGTCTCAATCCTATCATGGGCATTTGGAGCATGCCGATGCATCATTTATCACAGGTCCAATGTGTTAAAATAAAAACCTGAAGCCTGTAACAATGATAAGCAAAGTTTAAGTTAACCTCAAGATTCAAAAGACAGGAGTGAGTGTTGAGAAGATGAGAATGAATATAAATTTAACATTCCAAACTAGACATTGTAAATACCTTTAAAAATGAAAATAAGTCTTCGGATGGAGAAAAAATATTCTTCAGGCCAAACAAGGTATCAACACAGCCAGTGTCACATCTGGGAAGGTCTCTAGGGTTCCTTTTAGTATTTTGGGGGTTATTTTTGGAATCAAGGCCATCTTCAGAGCAATTAAGTTGTACACTTCTGCTGTTTCCTCCTTCAAAGTTAATAAAAGAAAATCTTAGCTAGTTGTATTTTTAAGAAACTGTAACAAACACTTATTTAGACTCTAAGATCCTTGGGCATCTTTTGATCCCGTGCCCCCATTTTGTTTTTCCCCACTTAGGTACTTAATTCATAAAGCACACACTACAAACATCATCTCTAGCATACAGAGGTTAAGTGAGGTGGTGGTGATGGGCTTACAAAACAATCCAACAGAAAACGGGCAAGAATTCAAGGCTTCTAATGATTTTGAAATAGCAGATCACTTAGTAAAACTAAGAGCTTCTATGTTTACAAATGTATAAGTAACAATTTGTTCAAGAACTATAAATAGACAAATCACAGAGGAAATACAAATATCTGAAAAACCCGTGCAACTTCCCCAGTGATCATGGACATGCAAATTAAGATGTTCATTTTTTCACCTTTTAAATTGGCAAATTAAAGTTACTG